>NC_090654.1:56436027-57133527 GCF_040937935.1 Hyperolius riggenbachi | reverse complement strand
CGATACTGGGGCACTAGACCAGCGATACTGGGGCACTAGACCAGCGATACTGGGGCACTAGACCAGCGATACTGGGGCACTATACCAGCTATACTGGGGCACTATACCAGCTATACTGGGGCACTATACTAGCGATACTGGGCACTATACTAGCGATACTGGGCAATATACCAGCTATACTGGGCAATATACCAGCTATACTGGGCAATATACCAGCTATACTGGGCAATATACCAGCTATACTGGGCAATATACCAGCTATACTGGGCAATATACCAGCTATACTGGGGCACTATACTAGCCATACTGGGCACTATACTAGCCATACTGGGCACTATACTAGCGATACTGGGCACTATACTAGCGATACTGGGCACTATACTAGCGATACTGGGCACTATACTAGCGATACTGGGCACTATACTAGGGTTAGGGATCAGATTGTGACAAGACAATATACTCTTTACAGTGCTGTGTAACATGTTGGCACTATATAAATACAAAATAATAAGGCTGGGCACACTCTAAAAGCAAGAAAATCAAAGGAGGGTCAGCTATAACGGTCAGATGTCATAACACGTGTGTGGGAACAATACAGATTTTCATTGTTCCTGGATCAGGTCTGTGCAGAACCCTCCTATGATTTTTTGGTACCATTGCAATTGGGATCCTGCACCAGCAGGACCTAAGGATTGACCTAAGGCAAAAGAATAAAAACATTTTATACATATCCGGGGCTTCCTCCAACCTCCTTCACGCTAATTAGTCCCTCGCCGACCTCCTCCGCTGCCTGCAGTCTCTGCAATCCTGACCCGTAACTGCGGGAGTCAGGGCAGCCATGCACGCTCCCTTATCGCACTCATCAAGTTCTGCACCTGGCCCTGATGTACCGAATTAACGGGCTGGATTGCGGTGCCTGCAGGCAGCGGAAAGGGAGTGATCAGGCCAAAAGGGGCCTGGAGGAAGCCCCAGGTATGTAAAATACATTTTTATTCCTTTGTTTCGGGTTCACTTTAAAGGTCTATAAGTCATTACAGAGTGTCTTGTTAGGTGCTGTAGTTCAGCAGCTTGAGTTCCAGGGGCTGTAAACAGGAAGACATAAAAGCGGCCCTGCTGGAAAGTCTCTGGCCATGGAGAAGCAGCCGGGCCCATGGGTGTAAGGGTGTTATGTAGCAGCACAGGACGGCCGTACCATATGTGGCCACATTATAGCAAGCAGGGATGGCCAATGAGATACAAATCATTTCCAGGTGACGGATTCTGCAAATTTATGCAGCTTGAAAATGGACCGATCTAATCTTACCTCAACAAACTTTGATTGGTCCGTGTTCAAGCTGAATACATTTGCATAATGCTGCATCAGCTGGAAATTATTTGCATCTCATTGACCATCCCTAATGGCAAGTATCTATGTATAGGTTCCAGCCTATGATGAACGTACCTTTCAGGGTGGTCTTGGCACTATAGCTCCCCAGGTACTTGGAGTCAGTGGTTGGGGTGTAGCACTCGTAAACCCCCTCATCCTCGGGGCGCAGCCACTTCATATGGAGCTCAGCACTGTCTCCGCTGAGACGCTGGATGTAGATGTCTCCTTTCTTCACCCGTGCGGAAAACAAGGCATAGGGGAAGTTGGGGTCCTTTGTGCTGGCAATGGAGATGGAAATATCCGGAGCGTCTGGTCGGTACATGAACCACTCGAAATTCTGTGTGGATGGGCCTTCATAGTCGCTGACATTACAGTGGATGGAGATTGGGTTATCTACCACACGGTACAGCGGCCCCTCCTGGATGCGGACTTCCCGGGAGGAGCAGAAACCTGAGAGAGAATGAGAAGAGGGGATCAACTCAGAGGAAATGTGTGCAGACAGGACTGGAGAGGAGGCAATTAGCTCAGAGTAAATGTGTGCGGACAGGACTGGGAAGCACACAAGAGAGAGGAAAGAGTTGATGGGATTGAATTAGGAAGAGTGTGGTTCACCAAGTAGAACACATTTCTACATTCCTCAACACTGGCATAGATATGGCCATCGAGGACTCTAGTTGGACACTAGCTCCGTACTGCGCATGCGCAATACAACGCTCATCCAGGCACAATATGGAGCACTCAGGCTCCTGAAGACTTCTGAAGCCTCCCACAGCAGCACAGAGCAGTATTCAACCAATCTGAAAAGAAGTTAAAGTCTCTGGCCATGATATTACAGTTTAGCAGTGTGCTGACCAGGAAACTGTTATGGGGTAATGGACAAATTTTTTAAAATGGAGGAAGGAGAATTCCATTGATAACAGTGGACAAACAGGATGTAGGAGAGAAGAAATTGATGAGTAGACTATGCGGGAGGTATGCTTATTTTGACTTATTTTTTGCTTGATGTTCGCTTTAACCTCCTGAGCGTTACGCCGCTCAGGAGGTTTTGCTAGCCCGAGTCTCCCCCTATAAAACTATTATATTATTCGGCTGTATAAGATGTTAGCTTGTACAGGTGACCCCCCCGATTGCCTCAGATCCCCCCGATCCATCCGCTTATACATTACCCGACCTAGTTCCAGCCATTGGCACAGCTCCGGTCTTCTCTATGAAGAGGATCATACATGACGTCATGCGCAGACCCGATCCTCCCCATAGAGAAGACCGGAGCTGTGCGGGGAGGCTGTGCCGATCGCTGGAACTAGGTTGGGTAATGTATAAGCAGATTGATCGGGGAGGGGAGAAATCGGAGGCAATCGGGGGGGGGGGGGGGTTGTGGCTACCTGTACTAGCTAACTAACATCTTATACAGCGGTATAACCCAATAGTTTTATAGGGGGGGGGGGGGGGGGAACGACTCCTGAGACCAGCAAAATCTCTTGAGCGGCATGCCTCACACAGTGTCGGGCATACCGCTCAGGAGGTTAAGACACAGGTATGAGAATAATGAGGAGATTAGATATAAAGGTCACCTTTGGAAGCTGAGGATCGCGGCAAATCACTGTGATTTATGCATCCTTTAACTCTGATCACAGCCGATATTCTTCTTGACATGGACTGAACTAGATGCTGATACCATTGTTGAAGAATGTTGGCCAATGCTGACATAATGGCAGCTCTAAGTTGGGTCAGATTTGATGCTGGCCTTTCCAAGCTTTGAAGTGATCTTTTGACTTCGCCCCACACATGCTCAGTAGGATTGAGGTCAGGGGACTGATCTGGCCATGGAAGCAGGTTTAAGTGGATCCAAGATGAAAAAATAACTATAGCAAGAAACTTGCTAAAGCTTAGATGGTTTACACAGTATATCCAGCTGCAAACAACGTCAACAGTATATGATAATTTCTTCCTGTGATACAATGTGTGCGGCCATGTTTTGCTTGTCACCATCACACACACACACAGGCAAAGCTGCTCTGTTTCCTGGACCAAACATGGCGGCATACCTATGGGTGTCGGCTCCGCCCCCCAACCCTGATAGGACAGTTCACCTATAAAGCTTTTGAACCCGCCCCCTCCAGCCATTCTTTTTTCTGTCCCTGAATGGACAGGTCACCTGTCTTTTTTTTCTTTGTTTTTCTTTATTATATATTTTTTGTCTTTTTCCTTTTCTTTTCCTGTGCAAGGTTTGCGGGTTCAGCCTCTCCCGCACGTGTATAACTTCCATAAGTGCCCTTAAATAGGGTATAGTGGCATCCCTCTCCTCACATTCTTACCCAGCGGGGATTAGTTTACCTCTTGCAAGATGGCGCCGCTGAGTGTGGAAGAGCCTCTGAGGTTACCAATATCTCACAATGTCTTGTCACAAGGGAATCTACTTCATCCAGGAGTCGACAAGCGGAGTTTAACTGCCTGGAAACTGAAAGGAAAAGGTATATAGACTTATGGTGCTCAAGCGGAGTAGTGGATACACTCCTGAAGGCAAGGAAGGCTTCTACTAACTACCTATTAGGCTACTTACACACCAGGACGTTGCGTTTAGGGGACGTTATAGGGCACATAACGTGCCCCTAGCGCAACGCCTGGTGCTCTCTGATGTGGACGTCAGAGTGAGCCGCGTTGTGCAGCTCACTCTGGTGTCCGTGATGCATACTCTTGGACGCATGCGGCATCACATGGTCCCGCCCGGCCAACGGCCGCACAGAGCGGCCGCTCCAGGAAGTAAACACTGCACGTCACACTGTGCAGTGAATATTTATTAGCCATGTGCCTGGCCACTCTCCACTCCTCCCCAACACTACTGAGCATGTGCGCACAGTCTAATGCGGCTTAGCCGCGCATAACGCACAGCATGCAGCACTCTCAATGGATGTGCTGTATTACAATGTAACGCAACGTGGGCACTGTGAACAGCCCATTGATTTTTTCATTACTGTGCGGTGGGGCTGCGTTACAGGCTGCACTAACATGCGCCTGTAACGTCTTAATGTGAAAGCAGCCTTAAAGGATCTGGGAAAAGTTTGCAGCCTTTGCTTCAGAAAAAGGGATCAATGTCATGTCATCAGAAGTACAGCATATTTTGGACTTCCTACAGTCAGGAGTAGAAAAGGAGTCAAGAGTGTCTGCAATAAAGGTTCAGATTTCAGCATTATCTGCCTTGACAGGAGATCGATGGGTAACGCACCCACTGGTGGTGCAATTTGTTCAAGCAGTATTCAAGATAAGACCTTTGAGAAAACCATTCTTTCCAAAATGGGACCTTTCTGTGATTCTGGAGGTTTTATCATCCCCTCAGGTTTATCCATTAGAATCTCTCTCTGGAAAATCTGACTTTAAAAACAAACAGTCTTTCTAACAGCTATTGCTTCAGGAAAAATGGTCTCAGATCTTCAAGCTCTGGGCTGTTCAAGCAATCTATTAGGCCTGGTGCACACCAAAAAAACGCTAGCAGATCCGCAAAATGTTATCAGATTTTGAAACGCTTTTTCTTATTTTTCTGTAGCGTTTCAGCTAGCATTTTGCGGTTTTGGGAAGCGTTTTTGGTGTAGTAGATTTCATATATTGTTACAGTAAAGCTGTTACTGAACAGCTTCTGTAACAAAAACACCTGCAAAACCGCTCTGAACTGCAGTTTTTCAGAGCGGTTTGCGTTTTTCCTATACTTTACATTGGAGGCAGAAACGCCTCCCGCTCTGGTGTGCACCAGCCCATTGAAATACATTACCCTAGCGTTTCCACATCCGCAATTTGGATCTGAAAACGCGACCGAACCGCTCTGGTGTGCACTAGGCCTTAGAGTTCTTTTCAGATAGAGTAGTTATCAGACCAGTTTTGCAGTTTATACCACAAGTATCTTCATCCTTTCATGTGAACCAAGAATTAGTCTTACCCATTTTGCTTTCAGAAGGAGTGTGCCATCCCTCGGACGTGGGGCAAGCTATCAGATCTTACTTAGATGCCTCAGCTGCATTTAGAAAATCAGACCATCTGTTTATTAATTTTCAGGGTCCTAGAAAGGGGAAAAAATGTGTCTGCTAGAACCATTTCAGCCTGGTTGGTCAAGATCATTAAAAAAAAGTTATTGTATCAACCTCCTTACCGGTAACCCTGTGCTGGACAAGGGGAAAGCCGCCAGAGGGTGCCGCTCAGTTCACCGCCGATTCGCCGCGTCGCCCCCCCCCCCCCCCGACCCCTTGCGCTGGGCGATCGGAGGGGTGGGAGGGATAGCGAAGGGAGGGGGGGGGGGGGAAGCATGTAGCAAGCGCTAGGCTAGCTACATGTTTTAAAAAAAAAAAAAAAAAAAAAGTGCTGCGCTGCCCCCTGGCGGATTTTTTGTACCGCCAGGGAGGTTAAAGGTTTGCCTGTTCCAAGGGAAGTGCATGCACATTCTACCAGGGGCATGTCAGCCTCTTGGGCGTGTTTTTCAAAAGTGTCTGTTGAATCCATCTGTAAGGAGGCCAGTTGGTCGTCAGTACATACATTTATGAACCATTATCATGTGGATCCTGCTTCTCTGACCTCTGTGGACTTTGGGAGAGCAGCTCTTGCTGTGTGAATAAAATATTTGTTTTGCAGAATTCCCTCTCTCTTGTGTGATTTGTTACATCCCATAGGTATGCCGCCATGTTTGGTCCAGGAAATCGGAAAATTGTATACTTACCTTCCGTAATTTTCCTTTCCTGGATCAAACCGATGGCGGCATATGGATCCCTCCCTCTTGTCCATTCGAGGACTGATTTTTAACAGAATGGCTGGAGGGGGCAGGTTCAAAAGCTTTATATGTGAACGGTCCTATCAGGGTTCGGGGGCGGAGCAAATACCCATAGGTGTGCCGCCATCTTTTGATCCAGGAAAGGAAAACTACGAAAAGCAAGTATACAATTTTCCGATATCGCCACCCCTCAGCCTGTGAACTCCACTCCCCTCTCCACCCTTGCATCTGTGTGCAAAGTATATAGTATAGTTGGCCACAGTATAGTTGCCCAAGTCAGTATAGCTAGTATAGGTTCCCTAGCATAGCTAGTACCCCCCAGTACAGATAGTATATAGTTGGCCCCAGTCAGTATAGCAAGCATAGTTGCCCCCCAGTATAGATAGTATAGTTGGCCCCAGTATCGTTTCCCCAGTCAGTATAGGCAGTATGGTGTCTCCCGATGATTGTCTTACCCTCAGCGGCCACTTCCCTTTTAACTGCCTCCCTGTCCATCTGCTACACAGACCGCATGTCAGAGTGACCAGCTGCGCCGCTATGACAGGACAGCGGGTCGCCTATCAGCGAGCATACAGGAAGACTGCCTGTATACGCACTGACAGGCGACCCGCTGTCCTGTCACAGCGGGTCGCTCTGACTGACATGCGGTCTGAGTAGCGGAGGCCGAGGGAAACAGTTACAGGGGAATCGGCAGCCCGCCTAGATGCAAGTGCACGCTGCCCATGGCCCCCTCCTCGCACATCGGCTTCCTGCCTCCACTCCAGCCCCACTGTCTGTCTCCACCAATCAGCGCACAGTGGGGCATCCGTCTCCACCAATCAGCGCACAGTGGGGCAGGCAAATGTAAACTAGATGTTCCTCCTCGCCAGGCTCAGCTCCCATGATTAACTGCAGCATGGGACTGAACGCCGAGGCATTGGAGGAGTTGGGGGCGTGGATCCTATAGTTTATAATCTATTAGTGTATTAAAAATAAGCATGGGGGAGGGGGGGAGAATGCCCCAGAAACTCTATGTGGTGGGCACAAAAATGAAGGACACAAAACTTTGTCTCAAATCCTCTTTAAACTATGATTGATGTTCATCAAACCAATTTGAGACGAGCACAAAGGCAAGGGCCCAACAGGCATCTTTTGCTATTTTTCTGTGATACCAAGGGCCCTCTTGATGTTCTCCTGCTGCTAAAGCCCATCCTTTGCAAAGTCCATCTTGTTGTGCGATGGGATATGCTTTGTGATGCACCTGCATTGAACTCAGCTGTACTTTGTTGTGTTGTTGTGCTTCTGTTGCTGCGGACTATGCATGATACTTGCTTTTCACCAGCCTTTTTCGACCAGAATAGTACTTATCGCTTGAAGTTTTTTCTTCAACTGCCTAAACACCCGAGATACTGTTGGGTGAGAAAATCCTAAAAGAATTGTCATTTCAGAGATTCTACCAACAGCTCTTCTTGTGCCAAAAACCATCCCTTATTCAAAGTCACTTAAATCTGGTCTTACCCATTTTGACATTAACTTCCGTGATAACTACATCATCCAAAGCTGAGCTTTAAAGAGAATCTGTATTGTTAAAATCGCACAAAAGTAAACATACCAGTGCGTTAGGGGAAATCTCCTATTACCCTCTGACACAATTTCGCCGCTCCTCGCCGCATTAAAAGTGGTTAAAAACAGTTTTAAAAAGTTTGTTTATAAACAAACAAAATGGCCACCAAAACAGGAAGTAGGTTGATGTACAGTATGTCCACACATAGAAAATACATCCATACACAAGCAGGCTGTATACACCCTTCCTTTTGAATCTCAAGAGATCATTTGTGTGTTTCTTTCCCCCTGCAGTTCTCATGCACTGAAGTTTCAGGCTGCTCTTTTCTTCCTGCAAACAGCTTTGCCCTTGTCTGTAATTCCTCAGTATGTGAAAGCCCAGCGAGCTCAGAGGACGATTTATCCAGCTTGTAAAAGATAAGAGAGAAGCTGCCCTAATCTAAATAATACACTGGCAGTGTGCATACAGGGGCCTGGAAGGGGGAAATGCATCACAGAACCACAACACTGAAGAACTTGGCAGCCTTCCAGACAGGCTGACAAGTCTGACAAGAGAAAGATACATTGATTTATTACAGAGACTGTGATAGTAGAAAGTGCTGCAGTAAGCCAGAACACAGAATAGCTTTTGGAACTCGTAGGATGATAAAAAACAGGATGCAATTTTTGTTACGGAGTCTCTTTAAGATAAGCAACTCTGCGTTGTTACGTCATTCTACGTCGCTGTTGAACTGGTTTACTTTCACACAAGGGGTGTCTCTAATTTCTTGGCCACTCAGTGTATATGAATGCCATGACACTGAGAAGTTCAGGAACTGGAGGGACTTCCCATGAGTGACACATGCTGGGAAATGTATGCCATTCACAAAGGAAGTATCTCTCAGCTGGGACAGGAAATCAGCTATCATATAACATAACACAGGTCACACACTGTACTCCCAGATATATCATGCTGATAACCAGGATCACTGACCCTGGAGACAAGAGGAGGCAGCACCTCACCACAGAGGGAGTGTCTGTCCCTCACCACTACTGTGTTATGTCTGTCCTTCAGTCCCCTAATCATCTCTGTCCCTTCACCGCTACAGCCTCATGTATGTAACTCACATACATCTCCACCAGCCTGTCATCTCTGTCCCTCACAACTGTGTCACGTCTGTAACTCACCCTCTCCCCTAGCCTGTCATCTCTGTCCCTTCGCCACTATAGCATCATGTATGTCACTCACCTCTCGACCAGCCTGTCATCTCTGTCCCTTAGTATCGCAGAGGTGATACAGGCTCTAGAGGTAGAAATGAAGTATCACACAGTGCTGCAGAAATTATACAGGCTCTAGAAGCAGAAATTGAGTATCACACAGTGCTGCAGAGATGATACAGGCTCTAGAGGCAGAAATTGAGTATCACACAGTGCTGCAGAGATGATACAGGCTCTAGAAGCAGAAATTGAGTATCACACAGTGCTGCAGAGATGATACAGGCTCTAGAAGTAGAAATGTAGTATCACACAGTACTGCAGAGATGATACAGGTTCTAGAAGTAGAAATGTAGTATCACACAGTACTGCAGAGATGATACAGGCTCTAGAAGTAGAAATGTAGTATAACAGTACAGCAGAGATGATACAGGCTCTAGAAGTAGAAATGTAGTATAACACAGTACAGCAGAGATGATACAGGCTCTAGAAGTAGAAATGTAGTATAACACAGTACAGCAGAGATGATACAGGCTCTAAAAGTAGAAATGTAGTATAACACAGTACAGCAGAAATAATACAGGCTCTAGATGTAGAATTGAAGTACCACACAGTACTGCAGAGATGATACAGGCTTTAAAAGGTGACCCCTGTGCAGGCTCGAGAGGTAACAGCGGTACACAGAGCTCTACAGGCTCTAGAGGTGGACTGTCTCATACAGCGCTGTGCAGGTATGGCACAAGCAATCAGCGTACCGCACAGTGCTATGCGAGGAATGGATGATACGACCTACAGATGGATGGAACAGGCTCTGGAGGTACCGGTGCGGGGCAATGTCACACCACTGGGTGGGGGAGGGGAGTACCTGTCACGAAGAGGAGGAGGAATACGACAGCGCTGATCCTAGCGGTCTCCATCCCGCTTCTTCTTCACTGGCATAGGCCCCGCCCACCGCCGCTCCCAGTCCCTCAGTGCGGCCCCGCCCCTCCATCTTATGAGGTGAACGAAGACTGAAGGGCGGGGCAATACGACTGGCTCCGCCTCATTCAGATGATGGGACTGGGTGCAGAGAGCGGTGACATGACGTCATCTAACAACCCACCGCACGCCTTTCCCTGGCTGGCCGAAGTCATGTAGTCATGGCAGCAGAGTGACAGGCGTTTCCCCTCTCAGCATGGCGTTTCCGCCCACCAGTGACGACAGCAGGAAGTGGGAGGGCGGCAGCCATTTTGGTGTTCTCCGGGAGGTGCTGTGTCCTCGTTACTGTTCTCTCTGCCGACCAACATGGATCCGGGGAGTCGCCCGGCGGCAGGAGGGTCAGGGGGGCCAGCGGCTTCTCGGGAGTACAAGCTGGTCATGCTGGGTGCTGGAGGAGTGGGCAAAAGCGGTAAGTGTAGAGATCCCGCCCTTTCCTGACTCCGCCCACTACCTGTCATGTGACCACCTGACCAACTAGTTGCTGTAGGTAACAGGAGGGGATGATGTGGGATGCTGGTTGCCATGGGTTACAGGAGGAGATCATGTTGCACGCTGGTTGGTGTGAGTAACAGGAGGAAATTTTGAGGGATGCTAGTTGCCATGAGTAAAGGGGAAAATTATGTTGGCTACTGGTTTCCATGAGTAACAGGAGATGATGATGTGGGACTCTGGTTGCCATGAGTATCAGGAGGAAATTATGTTTGATGCTGGTTGTCATGGGTATTAGGAGGAGGTGATGTTGGACCCCGGTTGCCATGGGTAACAGGAGCAGATGATTTTGGACTCTGGTTGCCATGGGTAACATGAGCAGATGATGTTTGATGTCTGTTGGGTAACAGAAGGATATGATTTTGTACTTTGATTATTACTGGAGGATATGTTGTTGGATTTTGCTTGTTTGTGAGTAGATGATACACCTTCCAATCTGGCCCATGTTTATTAGAGGATGATGAGACTGCTATATTAATTTCCTCTTAAACAATGCCAGTTGCCTGGCAGGCCTGCTGGTCTATTTGGCTGTAGTAGTGAAGTAGTGACTGAAAGTGGACTTGAAATCTTGCACAGGACAGAAGGAAAAAATATAGAAATGCATCCTGTATGTACTTAGAGAGTTTAGCCTGTCTAATCCCCCCCCCCTTATCTGTGTCTAAGCACAAGTTGTAATTTGATTCCTCAGTTGTGTCAGCTGACAGTCATGGCAGAGAGGTAATTGGTAAACACATGATGTCAACAATATGTCGGCTTCCATGAAAGCAAGAAGTAGAAACACTGCAGATTTATTGCAGGATTTGTTTCAGCTGTCACAAAGAAATGTTTTTCTTTAAAGGTTATTATGCTGTTACGTATCTTTTAGAGTAGAGAGAAGTTCTGAATTCAGGTCCTGAGAGAATTGTTGACTGTTATGGTTAAATTTAACGGAAGAAATGGTCAATGAGGTGAAAATAATTCTGAGTTGGTGTGGGACTGTGCAAATTATTTATGGAAATAAATGCAGTTTCAAAATTGACCACCTTGGTGGGATTCCATTTGTCCATTTTCAAGCTGCATATATTTACATAGAAAGCTTGCATATTCCTTCACCAACTTGGAATTATTTGCATCATTTTGACCACCCCTGGTTAAAGTGGACCTGAACTCAGAAGTCCTCTCTGCTCTTAAAGCTACACAACAGCATAACAATCTTTAAACAAAAACATTTCTTTGGTACAGCTGATACAAATCCTAAAATAAATCTGCACTGTTTCTACTTCCTGATTCATGGAAGCAGACATATTGTTAACATCCAGTGCTTTCAAATAGGCATATCTGCCATCTCTGCCATAGGCAGTCATGTGACACAGTATAGAGATCCGATTACAACTGAGGTGGAATTAGTCTAAACCAGGCATGGGCAAACTCGCTGTTACGGAACTACAAGTCCCACAATGCATTTGCCTTTATGAGTCATGACTGTGGCTGTCAGACTCCTGCAATGCATTGTGGGACTTGTAGTTCCTTAACAGCTGGAGGGACAAGTTTGCCCATGCCTGGTCTAAACTCTCTGCATTTCTCTCCGTTTTCCTTCTGTCCTGTGCAAAAGAGTTCAGGTCCACCTTCACAGCAGGTGATCATGAACTCTTATCTGTTGTGTGAGGAGATAGTGGATGACTCCGGTTGTTACAGGTAGCAGGAGGAGATGGGTGGTGGACTCTGGTTAGCAAGAGGAGCTAGAGAACTCTGTCTGTTATGGTTTGTAGGAAGGGATGGTTGGTGGACTTTGGTTACTGTGAGTAGCAGGAGGAGATGAATGGAGAACTCTGGTTGTTGTACGTAGCAGAAAAGGGGTTGTGAAATATCATTCATGCACAACAGCAGATAATGTGAGAAAATTATTGTTATGGGGAACAATACACAGTAATGGCTGGTTCTGGTTGTTATGGGATACAACAGGTGATAGTGTACGACGTTGGTTGCTAAAGGCATAGATTTTATGGCGCTAGTCTACTTTAGGGGACCCAGCAGGAGATGTCATAGAGAATCTCGGCTAACATGATTGGGAGGACAGCACCCTCTCGAACTGCTAGGTTTCCAATACGCCCCTACACTATTTGACCAATCACAACGCTTTGTGCTGTAAGAGGGTACTGTGATTGGAGAACTGTGCACTATGAGGGTTCCTGCTGTGCTCCCTAAAGTAGACTAGCACCGATTGTATTTCCTATAAAGAATATGATGGTGAGCATGATTTATTTGTGTAACAGTAGGTGTCATTGTTGGATATAGATTTTGTAGTAGTACACTGGATCATAATAAACACTAATAAAAGTCTGAGTTGCTTTTCCTGTTATTTCTAATAACCAGCCAGAGGTACTGTATTTGCCTAATGTGTGCTGTCATATTCAAACTACTGTCACCACAGAAGCCCTGTTGTGTAGTACATGAGTGGTAACTGTACTTTTTTGCATGTGATGACCAACAAAATTACAGTCACATGACCTGCAGTAAATTGCATTTGTTTTTTGTTTTTTTTTCAGCCATGACAATGCAGTTCATCAGTCACCGCTTCCCAGAAGATCATGACCCCACCATTGGTAAATAAAGAATGATTTCCCTCTATACACACCTCTGATGGTAGATAAAGAAGGAATGACCCTTCTTTTCTCTTATTTTCAGAGGATGCCTACAAAATTCGCATACGTATAGACGATGAGCCAGCCAACCTGGATATCCTGGACACAGCTGGCCAGGTGGGCACGAGAACCAAAAACAAAATGAATTGTGGAGTAGCACCTCTTAATTCACGGTGTTGTAATTAAAGAGAACCCGAGGTGGGTTTGTCAAATCATATTAGGACACAGAGGCATGATCTGTATACAGTGACCTGCCTCTGTGTCCTTCCATTGTGGAGGATGCCATATTTATTTCCTTTTTAAACAATACCAGTTGCCTGGCTTCCTGGTGATCTTTCATGCACTAGTAGTGTCTGAATCGCACACCTGAAACAAGCATGCGGCTTATCTTCTCAGATCTGACAATAATCTACAACACCTGATCGGCTGCATGCTTGTTCAGGGTCTGTGGCAAAAGGTATTAGCGGCAGAGGATCAGCAGGGCAGCCAGGGAATTTGCATTAAAAGTGTATAAATATGTCAGCCTCCATATGCCTCTCACGTCAGGTGTCCTTTAAGTATCGCGCTGTAAACAGGGATCCCTCCACCAGTAAGTGCCAGGCATAGTGAAACTGGGCAACTACCGTATACTACATGCAATAAAATAAAACAAAATGAGGCAGTTTGAAGTGGAGTAAGGGGCCAGATGTAGTTGTACACTGATTATTCTATATGATTATTCTATAGGTACTGCAAGCGTGTACATAGACAGCCTTGGTGGTGGAATGTTCACTGGGTTTGGAGTTGTTTAGTTAGAGGTAGAGTTATGATGTGGGAGTGGCACTGCTTGAAGAGTTAAATAGTTCAAGGCAGTCTTTTGGTGGGGACAAAGTACAGGTCAGGGGAAGGCGTTATGTTGTAAAACTGCAATACACCTTAGGTTTTTTGTTGCCTAAAATAATTGTGTTTGTCTTTGGTGAAAATCTGGGTATGACTACATGTATCTCGTAAAGTTATTGCTTTGCCCACCAATCGTTTGACTGATCGTTATTAAGGTCTTCATAGTAGTCATCAACGCCACTTTCCTCTTCTTAGAATAGAAAGGCTGTGTGGCATAATGACAAGCAGTGTGTTTGTAGCTTTGTATGGTGACCATTGCTAAACTGTCACCTGAAATGATCACTGACAGTTGTTTCAGACAAAAGGTACTACATATCTATATGCACTTTGCTTTTAAAGCTGTGCCCTGGTGTAGGAAAAGTAGAAGTCAGGGGAAGGGAATATATATTTAGAGGTAGGGTGCTTGTGGGGACATCAGGTAGATTAGAAGGCAGAGTCCTGGTAGAAGACTAGCAAAGGGAGGTGTTGTAGATTTAGTGATCACTTTGGGTCAGGTTTTGGGTGACTAATGGCCCATACTCACGAGGGACTTTTGTCGCCTCAACACGCGGCGCGCGCGTGTTGCGGCGACAGGTCGCCCGTGAGTATGGGCTGTTGCACGCGCGCGCACCCCGAACTGTCGCCCGTCGCTCTTGTCGCCATGCGATTGAAAGTTTCAATCGCATGGCAACAGTCGCCGCCGCACCTCCGCCGCAACTGTCGCTAGTCCGCGTGAGTACGCGGACTAGCGACAGCAACCTCCATAGAGGTAAATGGAGCTTCCGGCGGGGGGAGGAGGAACGTCGGCGACAGCTTCCGTCTCGCCGCTGGTCCCTCTTCCGCGTGTGTACGCGGAGGGACCTGTAGAGAAGCTGTCGCCGGCCTGTCGCTAGCACACTCACGTGTGCTGGCGACAGGCCACTTCTGCAGCCCGTGAGTACGGGCCATAAGGTGCGTATACATCCAGCGATCGACCAAGAGACAGATCTATCTCTGGTCGAATCTGATCAGAGAGAAATCTGTTGGCTGCCTATACACCGCAGGCCAATTCCCGATCGATTTTCAGCATAAAATCTTTTGGGGATCAGCTTCGTGACTGTCACTGTCCCCCCAAATGCTATATGTGCCCCCCCCCAGTTGCCCGTGCATTAAAATATTGTTTCTGTGCAGCCATGCAACGCTAGCGTCCAGCCCTCCAGCTTCTGCATTGTGCCCCACGTGGCTGCCAGGGTATTGCACATGGGGCATCACACATGTGCCGCTTGCTATCGTATATCCCGGCAGCCAATTGGGGTGCCAATGCAGAAGCAGTTGGACGCTAGCGACGGGCGGCTGGACAAGTAAAGTATTATATGCACGGGCAACGGGGGCACATATAACCTTTGGAAGGACAGCGGCCTGGGGTTCCGTCGTGTTCGCCGATTGTCCCAATATCGCCGTGCACATGATCGACCATGTCGGCCCGGGATTTCCCAGCACGTGCGATCGCTACATAAGACCGATTTCGGCCAAAACTCAATCGGGCATACTTGTTCCACCACCGATTTTTCATTTGATTGCATAATAATATGATTGATCAGCCACAAAATCGCCAGATGTATGGCCACCTTTTCTACTAAGATTTCTAATCTCACTTTGCTCTGCTCTTACCCCGTCAGGCGGAGTTCACCGCAATGCGTGATCAGTATATGCGAGCGGGAGAGGGATTCATCATCTGCTACTCCATCACTGACCGACGCAGCTTCCATGAAGTGCGAGAATTCAAGCAGCTGATCTACCGCGTGCGGCGCACTGATGACACCCCAGTAGTGCTGGTGGGAAATAAATCTGACCTGTCTCGCTTGCGCCAGGTAAGATGATGACAAGTTTAGGTATGGTCAATGAGATGCAAATAATTTTGAGTTGATGCGGCATTATGCAAAATTTTTGTATGCAAATGAATGCAGCTTGAACATGAACCAATCAAATCCCGTTGAGGTAAAATTCGATTGGTCCATTTTCAAGTTGCATAAATTTGCCTACAAAATTTGTATAACTAGAAATTTATTATTTTCATCTCATTGACCATCACCAGTCAAGTTACCTTTTTCTGTGTGGAGACATCCAGGGCTGTGGAGTCGGAGTGGGAGCAATTTTGGGTACCTGGAATTGGTGATATCAGTAAACTTAAGAGTCGGATGATTTTTGAACCAAATCCATAGCCTTTGTAAAAATTAGACTAAGGAGTCTGAGTCGAGGATTCGGAGCCATTTTGGGTACCTGGAGTTGGAGTCGGTGGTTTCATAAACTGAGGAGTTGGAGTCGGATGATTTTTGTACCAACTCCACAGCCCTGGAGACATCTTTCCCATAATTCTGGCAGCAGGTTGTGGCTTGGCACTGGCCACCACTTTCAGTGATTTTATAGGTATTCGGTGGGGGCCATGACTGCCAAATTCAGGAGGCAGTCAAGCCACTTGTAACATGAACCTCACCACTGAAAATAGGGACAGGGAACTAGGCTCAGGCGTGTGGCTCCATGGGTCTGCCCAGCATTGCAAGATGTATTCATGTTATTGTTATACCCTTAAAGTGACCCTGAGCGCTGAATAAAAATTTAGACTTAACTGGTGCTTCCTCCGGCCCCCCATAGCCCATGAGGTCCCCTGGTGTCCTCCTGGTCCCTTCCATGGTCCTGGTCCCAGCTCTGGGAATCCGGCGACTTCGGCTGAAGTCCTGCGCATGCATGGTTCAGTCACCCAGTAACCGTGTAATATTAGCGAACAATCGACCTTACAATCTGAGAATTGCAATGGGAAGGAAACGATTGTAAATCATCAGTTGATCTGATCATTTCAGATAGGCACCATCATCAATCTGATCGCTATTAAGGTTGATCTCCACTAAAATTGCATCATTAATGAGCACCACTTTCATTTAAAAGAATTTGTGCACGTAAAGAAAAATTCTGTTGTAAAATTGCTGAAAACTACTGCGCAAAGACTTCTCATCTTGCCGCATGAGCCATTGGCTGCACAAACTGGGAGTGTTACTTTTTTTTCCCCACACTTGTACTAATCATATAGCAAACTTTGGGATGAGGAAGCCTCAAGATTCTAAAGAGGCTTCCCCTGTCCTCTTCCTGAAAATGAGAAGCATGCTCACTAGCACAGACTCTCTCAGATCTCTTTAGAAAAGGCCGGGTGAGCTCAGGCCCATGCTACTGCACAGGTGGCTCAAGGTTGGGATCAGGCTCGCTTTTTTCCACCAAAGACTGAGTGGGACGGTGCTACTGCACAGGCGCGGGAAGGCAACTTTTCAAGGGTCCCAGCCCTGGAGCGGCTTGATGTAGGAGGATGGGGGGAGACACTGAATTGCAATCCTCCCAGGTTTGCTTTAACCTCTTGCCGACCGCGTCACGCCGATGGGCGTGGACACGACGGCAGCCCCAGGACCGCCTAACGCAGATCGACGTAAGGTCCTTGGGGCGGGCATTGCAAGAGATCGCGCACGCGCATCGCTGCATGAATGACGGAGCGGAGCTCCGCCACCAGCCTGTTAGACAGCGTAACCACCATCTATTTACTTAGTACAGCGCTGCGATCTACAGCAGTGCTATACTGGGGACAGCCGTGTGACACGGCTGTCCCCCTGGGAGGCAGGATAGTTATCGGTTGTCATAGGCTGATGCAATGGGGGGGGGGGGGTATAATTAAAAAAAATAAACTTTTATAAGCAAATAAAAAATAAACATCCGGGGGGGGGCAATCAGACCCCACCTACAGAAAGCTCTGTTGGTGGGGAGAAAAGGGGGAGGAATCACTTGTGTACTGAGTTGTGCGGCCCTGCAGCGAGCTACAGTGGCCCATTTAGTGAAAAATGGCCTAGTCTTTAGGGGGGTTTAACACTGCGGTCCTCAAGTGGTTAAAGTGTACTTGAACTGATGTGACATGATGAGATAAACATACCTATAGTACTAGCCCTACTAATAACTTGTCTGAGGTCCCTTTCTATTTTTATGTATTGCAAGTGTTAGAAGAACTACTGCAGTCTATGCAAATTATTTCAGCTGGGCCCTCCTGAAAAGTAAGCAGAAGCCAAAACCCTTTTATCTGACTGTGCAAACAATCCCTGATGACTAGAGTCCACTCATGCTCTGAGCTAATAATTTCTTGTTGTAAGGAGCTGAATGAACCAGGTTTTGCCACAACGACATGGATGCACGTGTGCAAATTTCACTGTCAAAATGTAACCTCTTACAATGAAAGTAATAAGACACTGGGATATTCCTATGTACTGTTACTACTTCACATACAATTAATTCCACTACACAGACTGGATGTGGTCAAGCAGTGATCAGTGGAGAACCCATACACAAGCTGGAGTCAAAACAAGTAGTGAACAGTGAATAACCAATAGACAACAGAAAATTGGCATCAGCATTCATATAATTCAGGCCAGTTTTATACCTGGTCATTGTGTTTGTGGTGCAATGCTCCGCCCCCGCATGACACCACAACCAGGGCTGTGGAGTCGGTACAAAAATCATCCGACTTTTTGAAACCACTAACTCCAACTCCAGGTATCCAAAATTACGAAGACTCCTTTAGTCTAATTTTTACAAAGGCTGTGGATTTGGTTTAAAAATCATCTTACTCCTCAGTTTATTGAAACCACTGACTCCGGACTGCATGTACCCAAAATTGCTCCGACTCCTCGACTCCAACTCCGCAGCCCTGATCACAATGCACAAAATGTCACTGGAATTCCCTGGTTTCCCTGTTGTATTAAAGTCTTGCCGCACCGCCACTGCCAACATATTAAAAAAAATTCTGTGTTGCCCATTGAATTTCATTACTGTCGCCGCGGAAGTCCAGTAACGTGCCGTTGTCTTTGTAAAAGGGGCCTCGAGGGAACTCGAGCTGAGACACATATGCAGGCTGACATTTATTTCCTTTTAAACAATGCACATTGCCTGGCTGCCCTGCTGATCCTCTGCCTCTAACGCTGGGAATACACCATGAGTTTTTTTTTGGCAGATAGATGGCTCCGTAGATCATTTCCAACTGGTCCGATCTGTTTTTTCTGGTCGATTTTTCTCATAGAAGTGAATAGAAATCGATCAGAAAAATTATTGGGACATCGATCCACCAGTAAATCTGCCAAAAAAACTCATTGTGTATTCCCAGCATAATACTTTTAGCCATGGATTCTGAACAAGCATGCAGATAAGATGCTTCTGACAAGATTAGCTGCATGCTCATTTCAGGTGTATGATTCAGACACTGACCAGAAAGATCAGCAGGACAGCCAGGCAACTGGTATTGTTTAAAAGAAAATAAATATGGAGCCTTGTCGGGAGCTAGATACCTCTCTGCTTCGGACAATGAAAGTGACCTGAACATTTTTATGTATATGTTACGGCCAGAACCCCAAGTCTGGCCACTTCGTGTTCTGGCCAGTCAAAACTAGAAGTGGCCGTGCCACTGCAGCCAATGCCTGAAATGAAACAAATCCTGGTGGCTCTGGCTTCTCCCCCCTGCCCACCTCCTATTGAGTTCTGTCAGCCGAGGACACGTGTGCACCCAGAGTTATGTCGTTCGTCGCAGCAGGGAAGCAGGGATTCTTGATGTTCATTCCCTCATGGCAGGTGCTGGCAGAAGCAATGTCTGCAGCGTTCCCACTCTGCTTCCCCGCCGTGACGAACGACTCTGAGTGCACGCGTGTCCCCAGCTGACAGAAGTCAATAGGAGGGGGCAGTGGGGAGGAGCCAGAGATGAAGAAGCCAGAGCCGGCAGGATTTAATTTATTTCGGGCATTGGCTGGCACGGCCATTTCTAGTTTTGAACGGGCAGAACCTGAAGTGGCCAGATTTCGGTTCTGGCCGTAATAATAATAATAAAAAAAAAAAAAAAAAAGAATGGCTATGGCTAATCGCAATCGCTAACGTTTTGGATGAGCGTTTTCGGTAGCGATTTTAAAAAAGTGTGATCAATTTGCCAGCGGTTGTGTAGCAATTAGCGTTTATAATTCTGATTGGTCATTTGAACTAATTTTAATTTTGTTAGTGTGCAGTTATGTAAAAACGCTAGCAAAATCGCTCTGTGTAGGTTTTGAGGAACGATTATGCCAGCGTTTATATACTTTGCAGAAATGCTAATCGCTAACGCAAAAAATTCTGCATGTCCTGCGTTTGCGATTTTGGTAATCGCAACTGCTCCAGTGGAATTTGGCCCGTCCATTAACATTAGCTGGGCGTTTAGGAAATCGCTAGCGGTTTGAATCGCTCCATAAATGCTCACAAAATCGCTCTAGTGGGTTCCAGCCCTAAGACTTAGCGAAGTGGGAGGGGGCTGCAGTTCCCATCAGTTGCCACTAGATGGCACAAGACACTGAAGATTGATTGTCTGATAAAGCACATTGAAAGGAGCATGCACAGAAGTGGCTGAACCAAGAAGTCAGAAGAGAACCAGTAGCAGTACTGGTGGTGTGCTGTAGTATCAGCAAGGTACCAGACAATAACATGGGCAAGCCAGGTAGTCACAGGCTGCTAGTGATGTATATGCAATGTGACCGCACAGTATGACTGTGATGTGTTATAAACAAACTTTGTACACAGTATTTGCATGACATCCCTATTGCTGCTTTCAGTTTTGCTGTGAACCAGGGCGTGAGTAACATTGGCCATAATGAAACCAGTGTTCCCTTTTTTTATCTAATGGTATTTCATATTTTAGCCATATCTACTAAGATAGCTGACCACTTCTAATGCAAAAAGGGGAGGCGGCACCGGACCAGAGCCACTAGAATGTGTTTGTTTGTTTTTATTTTATTTTTTTCCAGAGCTGAATAATGTGCATTTTAATTTACCAACCTGAAGTGATGCATTATGGGGGTGACTTCTGCTTTCTTATGAAAAGCTCAATACTTCCTTTTATGCAAGGCAATATTGTACTTTGCAGAAGTTATGTTTTCGGTCAGCGGGGAATTCCGCACTCCTGTAAACGGAGTTTGGAGGAAGTGGGGCTGTAATTTTTGGCCTTTTTCCATTGTGAAGCCCAGAGATGAGCTTGTGCTCATCTAGGGCTGGTGCATACCAAGAGCGCTTCTGAGCGCTTTTAAGAACGCTGCTTTAAAAAGCGCTTGGCTAATGTATTAGAATGGGCTGGTTCACACCAGAGCCATTTTTTTTTTTTCCTCAAATGCGGGTCCTGCAGCATTTCTGCTCATTTCTGAGGCGATTCGGCCTCATGATTAAAAGTAGGAAAGTGGAAAATCGCTCTGAAAAGCACTAGATCAGAGCAATTTTCCAAGCATTTTTGTGACAAAACCAGCGAACTATCAGCTGTATTGTACATTAAAAAAAAATGCTACCACAAAAATGCTCCAAAAACCGCTAGATGTAAATAGAAAATCGCTCGCACATGCCTAGAATCACCTGAGCATTTGCGATTACGCTAGATCCAACGCTAGATCCCACAGACGGGAAAGCCTCACAAGGATCCAGGGGCTTCCCCCTCCTGGAACCGTGACCAAGAATTGAACTTCATCCCAATCAGATACCCCCTTTCCCCTGAGGAATCTGTTCCTTTTCACAAACGGATCATCAGGGGGCTCTGTATGGCTGATATTGTGGTGAAACCCCTCCCATAGTGTGATGTCATGACCATGGTCCAGACAGTTTCCTGTCTGTGAACCTCATTGCATTGTGGGAAATAACAGCGGTTTACGGCTGAGTCCAACTGCCAAAAAAAGAAAGCAGCATCTCCTTCCCCCGACATCACCTGCCAGTAGTAAAAATGTCACCATGTGGTAAATGTCAGAACGTAAATCAGGGAGAGGAAAGATTTTACAATGGACAAACGCTGACTAAATCATTTATACTTACCGTAATTATTGTAAAAATGAAGCACTTTTTTATTACATTATTTTCACTGGAGTTTCTCTTTAAAGGTATACCTTAAGGGCCCGTTTCCACTCTCGCGGAAACGGCCGCGAATCCGCAGAGTTTCCCCGCAGGCAAATCGCGCGGGGAAACTCTGCCATAGGGGACAACGGCGCCGCCGGCCGAATCGCTTGCAGTAGCGATTCGGCCGGAAACCCCCACAGAATTCGCGGCGGAGGCTGCGATTCCCATAGCCGTGCATGGCACGGCTGATGGGAATCGCCTGCGATCCCGCCCACCCGCTCAGTGCCGGCGTGCGTCTACGAGACGCACGCCGCACTAGTGGAAACGAGCCCTAATACATGTTTTTTTGGGTGGGTCTGTGTTAACCACATAACCAGTGGGTGCTGACATAAAATGCTTCCTGAATTATGTTAGCCATGTTGCTCTGTCCTTGGCGTCATCTGAGCACGCCTCCTGTAAAGGTGCACCATCATCATGCCTATATGCTCTGCCCTTTCCCGCCATCTTAGATGTCACAGCATATATGTAGCATGTTTTTCTGCAAACCTCCCATGTTTAGGGATGATCAGCGAGGTGCAAATCATTCATCCTTGCATTCAAATTTCATGCAGCTTGAACTTGGACCAATACAAATTGTCAGGAGATTTTTCTGATTGGTCCAGTATCGAGCTGCATATAATTTTACATGAAATTTGAATCAAAGGAGAAATGATTTAGCCTCCCCAATCATCACTCACATTTTTACATCCCCCTCTTAGCGGGTGGTGGGTGAAAGATTAGATTGACTTACCTGGGGCTCCTTCCAGCACCTAGCAGTCTTATCAGGTCCATCGCTGTAAGTCAGTTGCCCTCCAGGGTGTCGCTGCACCCTCAGAAAGATTCCCAACCACAGGCTGGGCTACTGCATGGGCATGTTCTCGATCACGCTTCTGTGGCTGGGCGTGGTCTGCACTTGCACAGTTTGCCTTTGTTAATGGCGACAGGAGTGTGATCGAGAGACATTGGCATGTGCAGGAGCTTGCGACCACGACTGTGGTGGGGAATCTTTTAGAGGGGACAGCGGCACTGTAGAGCAGAACTTGATATACTGCTAGGGGATAGAACAAGCCCCAGGTAAGTAAATACTGTATATTTCCCCTCCAGGCTCACATATCCTTTAATGCAGCCTGCGCTGTGCACAACAGACTGACGTTTGGGAGTGTCCTGTTATATCCGTAGATATATTTAACTTACTGATATGACACTGGTCTGAGCACACACCTCTGTTTCTTTTATGTAGTTTACATTTGTTCTGTTGCCAGGTGTCAAAGGAAGAGGGCATCTCACTGGCCAGAGAATTCAGCTGCCCATTCTTCGAGACTTCGGCTGCGTTCCGCTACTACATTGACGATGTCTTCCATGCGCTGGTGCGCGAGATCCGCAGGAAGGAACGGGAGGCAGCGCTAGCCAATGAACGCAAACTGAAGCCCAAGACGTCCGTGTGGAGACGCCTGAAGTCTCCGTTCAGAAAGAGGAAGAAGGACTCTGTGACTTGAGCTGGCAGGTGGCAGGCCTGCTATTCCGGTCATGGACCCTGGGGGGGGGGGCTAATGCTGGTATCTCATCTGTGTGATGATGCTGTGAGACCTGCACCCGTGGCAGGGTTGTGCTGGATGTATATATCTATATGTGTGTATGCGTGAGAGCTCCCCCTAATGGGCTCATTTACTAACTGCACAGTAACCTAGAACGTATGTAGTGGCATCTCCGGCATGTCTTGCCTTCTTACTAACATGTGACATGACGACCTGCCTGTAGGGGGCGTCTCACCAGAGTCTGTGATGTAACGAGGGACGGATGAGCGAGAGCACACCACCATCTACTAACACACCAGGTGAGGTGCTATGTATGCTACAGCGCCACCCACAGCCTGATTTATCACAAACACAACTGGAGAGGGCGGAGTCAAGCTGACAGCTCAGATTTCTGTCCAGATGTTTCGTATGTCTTTTTCTGTGTTCAGATTTGCACAATTTTTGTACAATTTTTTTTTTATTTTTTTTTGTATGTGGCAATAACAATGATTACAAGAAACTCTCCTGCGTCCTGTCTTTGTACAGTGATTGTGTGAGTGGGTGGAGATCGGCGCTTAGTTGTCTGTGTGTATTGAGGTTTAGTAATTAGGGATGGTCAATGGGATGCAAATAATTTTCACTTGATGCAGGATTATGCAAATTTCATATGCAAATTTATGCAGCTCAAAATGGACCAATTGAATTTTACCTCAGCAAGACTTAAAGTGAACCAGAGACAAAGCACCCTCATGTATTTTACCTTATATATCAGTGGGAACATTAGAGAAAACGCCTACCCTGCTGTCTGTTTCATTCTTCACTGCTCAGGCTGCTTTCTTATCAGCCCTGATAAAATCCCCGACTGAGCATTCAGTCTGGCTTTGCTCAGGAATCTTTATAGCGGAGTCATTATAGGAGAGCCAGAAGGGGGCAGGCTTGGGCTTGAAAAGACATCAGAGAAGACAGACTTACAATGATTCCTGAGCAAAGCCAGACTGAATGCTCAGTAGGTTTGTTTTTTTATCAGGGCTGATAACAGTCAGGGCGGAAAACCTAATAAGATGGATAAAGGAGGGCCTCTGTGGTCCAGGGGCCCTTGGTGCGGTAGCAACCTCTGCATCCCCTATTGCTACGCCACTGATTGCATGGCTGTCCTGCTGATCCTCTGCCTCTGATACTTTCGGCCATAGACGCTGAATAAGCATGCCCATCAGATCTTTGGCTGAAATCAGACTGGTCTAGCCACATGCTTGTTTCAGGTGTGTGATTTAGACACTACTGCAGCCACACAGATCAGAACGCCAGGCAACTGGCATTGTATAAAAGGAAATAAATGTGGCTGCCGCCATATGCCTTTCCCTTCAGGTCCCCTTTAAACCCTTCAAGCGTATCTTTTAAACATGCTTCTCCAGACAAGCACATAATCTGCCCTAGTTATTCTTCAAGCATGGGTGCACATCTGTTTTCATTCATCTGACAAAAGACTCTCTATACTCTGCTACAACCTTACTGTCCTCTATACTGTAAGCTCACAGAGCCCCCATTCAGTGCTTGCTTTAGCTGTACTTCTACCAAAACATCTCATATATGATACTGTAGTATGGATTAAGCTAACCACAGATGATTTAGTAAGAGCCAGATCTGGCAAGTGATTAATCATCACTACTGTCAGAAACTCCTCGTGATCAGTGCTTGAGTAATGTACTTTAACTTGTGTTATACGGATAACATGTGCATTGTGTATATACTGAGATGCGCTATTAGCGCAACATGTGCTCAAGGCCGGATTTATACTTTTTCGTTCAACTGCCTTCCATGTGCAGCACCCCTCTCCTATTCCTTGTGGAGCCCCCCTCTTCCATGCTAACATTCAGTTCTATACAGACCTCTTGGGCAGCAGCTCCCTATTTCCATGTGTTACTCCACATTTGCAACCTCTCTATTCCATTGACAGCCTCTTCTTCCATATTTAGCTATGTTCTTCCATGACCAGCCGCCCCTTGGCAAGCTGCCGCCCAATGCCCGGGCCTTTGCAGCCTTTCCATAAATCCTGCCATGCATGTTATGTACTTTGTGTAACACCTGGTAAACCTTGCATGTGATGCCTAAGCAGTTATGTTTTAGGCCCCTTTTACACATACCGTGTTACCTCCCCGTACGGTTCTCTCCCCCGCAAGGGCAATTCAAGTCTATGGAGACTTTCGTTTCAAGGGAAAAGTCTATGGAGACTTTCATGTGTACACGATGCATTGCGTTGCGCCTGAAGTAGTCAAATCACCACAATTCTGCCACAAAGTCATTACCACATGATCCGTGCCTACCACACAAATTATGCAGTAATGTAAGTCTATGGTGAGGCTGTAAATGTCAGCGACAGAGCATGGTGCTCATGTGCAGTCAGACAGTAATCCCAGTGATGTACTTCCTGTTCAGAAGGGAGAACTGAGAGGGGGCGGGCCTATGTATATGACCCTGTCGCCAGACACTCTGCCACAGGATCATTTAAAATACTGCCATGTGATCACCGCACAAGTGTAAAACCAGCCTTCCAGCTTTTTAGTGAGGTTACTCCCATGTCACTGTTTCTCAGAGGAGCTCACAATCTAATCCTTATAGGAGTCGCAGTCTCATTTATGGGGGAACCAATTAATTAACCAGGATGTTTGTAGGGGGGGAACCCTGAATAATGCAATATGGCTTTGATCTGTTTTAAGCTAGGCACACATTAACAGATTCAAAAGATTAGACTTTAGTGCATTCCCAATCATCATTTGATGAACATATCAGTTGGGTATTGATTGAGAATGCCTGTGATTTGTACAAGCAATGTCGAGAAGAGTACGGAAAGTCACAAGCAGGACCAGTGCATGAGTGGTGACCTCAGAGCTTTGTACCGCATTAGAACTGGCAGTGTCAGACTGATCAGCTCTATATCTAGGCCTTAAAGGAGTTGCAAGGTGGAAAAATCTAGCTTTACTTAGCTGGGCCTTCTTCCAACCCCTAGAAGTCATTTGAGTCCCTCACCGCAGCTCCGGTCCTCCTCCGTGTCCCGCTGGCAGAATTATCGCCAACCATTGGATCGGCATCTTTTGCGCATGCACAGGCGCCTGTGTACGAACGCACCCACGTTATTGGGTGCATACTGTGTCTGCGGTATGCTCCTAGTGACATAGGTGCATTCATGTGCACGCATGCGCAGAAGATGGTGATTTGGCCAGGTGGCCGGTCCTTCAGAGGCTGCCAGCATGATGCAGGAAGACTGGAGCTGCAACAAGGGACTCAAATGACCTCTAGGGGCTGGGAGAAGCCCCGGGTAAGTAAGGCTTAATTTGCATGGTCAGTCACCTCGCAACTCCTTTAAGCCTGGTACAGACTTTGTTATGTTTGGCGAATCACTGACCAATTTTACCACCTCCATAGAGTATGAGGGTCAACAGATATTGAATACTATGAGCAGATTGTGTAAACCCTTATACTGCATGGATGTGGTAAAATTGGGCAGGATTGGCCAATTATAATTGAAAGCGTGTACCAGGCTTTAGATCAGGTAGGCAATCAATATTAGGCATCGGTTATATACCTAAAGTGCCAAGGACCGAACAGTAAATGCCTTGCTTTGAACCTTGGAAGCACCATAAGTAAAGCTACATACAGACCTTAGATTTTCATTTGTAAACATTCTGGGATGAAAATATACAATGTAGGTGTACACTGACGTCCATGGCTTCTCCTTCATGAGCTGAAGTAGAAAAACTTGGCCAACACTATTGTTTCCATTACAGCAAGGCGTCTCTAGCTCATCTTCCACTCTCCACAGAACAGATTAACAGTGTCTGTTCAATTATCCTTCCTCACTTGTCACCAGGCAACAGCGATACAAGGTGTGCATGTAGTTTTTATTTCCACACCCCGAGAAGGTGCTCAGAGTCACCCTTTAGGCCTCTTGCACACTGCAAGCGATTCCGATTCAGATTCCGCTTTTTAATCAGTTTTTACATCAGATTCAGATTTGCAGTTTGCTCCCTGCACACTGCAAATCGGAATCTGAATCGGATGTAAAAACTGATTAAAAAGCGGAATCGGAATCGGTTGCAGTGTGCAAGAGGCGTAAGGCGGCTAGGATAGTGCTGTTATATGGGCTGGTAAAGAGTGACTGAACATTTTATTAGCTCTGGGCCCCCCGGGATCACTGGGGCCGCTCCCCTCTAGTTATGCCCCTCAGAAGGCAGCCTTTGGATCCTAATGAAGCTTCCCATGGTGTCCTCTACTGCCGCCTGGGACCCTTCATCCGATCGGGGCTGCGGTCCTCTTCTGGCACGACCACGCCTGCACAGCAGTATGGAGCCGACCCAGGCTTGAAGAGACGCACAACCCTGATCAGATTAAGGACACGCCCATTTCAGTAGTCTTTGGGGGTCCACAAGCAGAGATGGGAGGATGCTGTGGGAAGCCTCATTAGGATACAGAGGCTTCCCTCTGCTTAGGTGAATATGTGTTTCTGGGTAAAATTTAATAGATTCCAGCATGGACATGATATACAGACCTAAATTTTCCATCCTATTCAACTGATACTTTTAGTTAATTTTTGGTCAAAATCGATCAGAAATTCACAAGAATCGACTCCCATCTCATTCGATAAGACTGGTCAAATCTGCATGGAATCCACTGGGAAAATCAATGTGTGTATAGGCACATTTTCAATAAACTGACTTCTTATCTCCAGTGTATGCCTTCTATGTAGACCAGCCTTTCTCAACCTTTTTACCGTGGAGGAACCCTGCAAATAACTTTGGGATCTCAAGGAACACTTGAAAACAATTTTTGGATCTTGAGGACCCCCTGCATTTATTTTGCAGGAGGCATGGTGAGCTTTAAAAGTAGGTAAGGCTGTTTATTTCACTACCCCCTATTACAGTGCCACTCATTTTAGTGTCTCCTTATCCTAGTACTTTTTATTAATGTGCTCATTATTATTCTGACCCCCAATTTAGAGCTTATTTTTACAGTACCCCCTATTATAATGTGCTCTATTATACTTCCCCCACGATGCTGGAAACTGCCAAGGAACCCCTGCAGAGTACTCGAGGAACCCTGGGATTCCAGGGAACCCTTGTTGAGAAAGCCTGATGTAGACAAAGAAACACTGTTGGAGGCGCCCTGAAATATCTAATATATACAACAATAGTTTTTTTTGGTAGGGGTAATTGGATCTTACCTCCTTCGAGCAACAAACCACATAAGGTAGATATAACATTTATTCATGCACATTAGACAACACTTTTCACAGGTGCTGCGGCTGCTTCTTCAGGTCAATACAAAGTGCTTTGGTAGCAGTAGTCTATAGAGGTGCTCACACTCGTGACTACTGCTACCAAGGCATTTTTTATTGACCTGAAGAAGCAGGCCAGCACCTGTGAAATGTGTTGTCTGATGTGCATGAATACATGTTATAGCTACCTTATGTGTTTTGTTCCTTGAAGTAGGTTATGCTGGATACACACCATGAGTTTCCGCGTCGCACGCGGCCGTAGATACGCGTCGAGTCGATTATTTCCGAACGAATTTCGATGATTTTTAGGTCGAATGCCATGTAAAGTATGGCAAATCGACCTAACGATCCATCGAAGCTTGAATCGGACATGTCGGAAATAATCGAATCGATGCGTATCGACGGCCGCATCGAACGCGGAAACGCATGGTGTGTATCCAGCATAAGATCCAATTACTCGGACCAAATGCACTATAGTTGTATAGATGAGATATCTCAGGGCGCCTCCAACAGTGTATCTTAGTATTAGCACAAACTGGGGTTCAGTATTGCAAACCTTGTGTTTTCAATAAGCCATACCAGTTCCTCCACAGCAGACCTGGAATACCGAACGGGAACAGTTGATCTTCCCACAGACTCTGACGATGGTTGCAAGTTTTGCAACCCACCCTTGTCAATATAACATACTATTATTCAAACACCATCTCATACAAACAATACTGCACCATTAATCTCCTGGCCTCATTTTAGAATCTTGGAGCCTACTTACAACCACTGAGAGTAAAAACAGAGTTTTCTATGTAGACAGGCTGCTGGTTATTTTGCAGGGTCGAGATAACAGCTGTTGGAGAGGAGAGTGCACCAGTTATCTGCTTCCCCGGAGACTTGGCTGGGGGGATAATGGAGGAGGATGATGTAATGGAGCCTAGGGACACATCACAAACACCTGAGACCACACGAGTGAATCAATCTTTATTTGTGAGTTACAAATCCAAGGAAGGTAAGATAGAGTTACATAGCAGTGCTGCACAGCTGTATGCGTAGTGTTTATATCACAAATACGGGGTGAGCGATGGAGACAGTGCCTGCTGGGCCTCCCATAATGGGGGTATTATAGGATTAGATCAGGATATGGACATAGGACTCCTCCTCACTGTCTGCTCTGACTGCGATCATTCATGTCAGCACAATAGCCCAGGGCCCAGACACGACACACAGGAGGGGGCTGCACTCAGACTGGCACAACCTAGAGAGAGGCAGTGCTATCTCCTGTCCAACTGCAAAGACCATAGACTAACAGAAATCTCAGATCCATTATCTATGAATCTGAGGCTGGCCATACATCTAGCGATATTGTGGAATCGAGTGAAAATCTGGCGCAACAGGCATGACCGGTCGACGATTCGACCGATTTTGGGACTAAATGGATTGTATTGATCAAGCGAGCTGGAAAATCTCAGTCCGACATTGGCTGATGGCGTGTGCGATATCACAATGATCGAACGAAACGGACCCCCGCCTCCCACTGTCCCCCAAATGTAAATGTCCCCATGCATTACAAATTTTACCTGTCCAGCTGCCCAGTCTCCTTCGCTGTCTCCCTCGAGCACCACTAGGCGCATGTGTGTGATGGCACACAAGCGCCACGTGGTATACTTGCCACCATGTGGTGGTGCTCAATGTGATTGCAGCGTTCGGGGGGAGAAAGAGGAGGAGCCTGGGAGTCTGTGCAGCTGGACAGGTGAGATTTACAATTTTCGGACACCGAAGGGGCGGGGGGAACAACATTACATTTGGGAAGCAGATGGGCAGTGAAGCAAGGCCAATTCTTGAGAAATTTCATGCTGAAATCAATCGGGAGTCAGCCTGCAGTGTATGGGCAGCTATCAGATCTCTTTCTGATCAGATTGGATCAGAGAGAGATCTGTCTCTTGGTCGATCTGCCCATACATCACTAGATGTATGGAACCTTGAGGGATACAGGAGATAGCAGAGAGATCCACATAGAAATACAGAAGGGTCTGGTTACACACGAGATTAATAGAAGGTGGTCTGTCTCTATAGGAGAGGGAACTGTTGCTGTAAGCCATTACAAGGAATCTGCTTCTATACGAGATTATGGTGAGGAATTTCATAAATTACAGGAGTATTTGAGGGACACTACTAGGGGGAGGGTGTTTCTAATGCCATAACACACTACAAAAAGGATCTGATTCTGTTAGTGATTCTATTCTGGTGTTCACCAGAAGGACCTTATCCTGTCCAGGAATTACAGAGAATCCGATCCAGCACTATATTTTATGGGCGCTAGTACAGTGAAGGGGAATCCAGTGCTCTCATCCAATCGTGAAGTGCTGTGGTGCCTATGTTTTTTAGCCATTCAGCATGGAGTGCTGCATGACGTAAGTGTGATAGGATTGTTCATTAATTACGTGCAGACAGAATTAATTGTGTCACACATTCGTTACTTTGCACCAATAAGATCTCTCTGCCAGAGATAAGGGTCAGGCCGGCTCTGGCATTGCGGCAAAGGGAGCAATTGCCCCAGGTATCCGAACCTCCCCAGGGGCCCCCGTGCCACTGAAACTCCCAGGTGGCCTCCCCAACTGCTCCCCGTGGCGCCACATGATCGGTAGTTTAGCTGCCTTGGAATATCTCACCAGTTCCGGCGGCTGCTCAATCCCGATCTCGGTCTTCAGCCATGCTGCCTGCCTCTTCTCTATGCCCAGTGCATGTTAATTGAAAAAAACAACGTGCGCCGGATGGAGAAGACGCAGGCAACTGAGCTGAAGACGGAGATCAGAACGGAGCAGCCACCGAAACAGGTGAGAGATTTCAAGGCAGCGGAACTAGCGAATGGGCGCCACAGGGAGCAGTCGGGGGAGGCCACCTGGGGGTCCAGCGGTGCTGGGGCCACAGGAGCTGACTTTCATGGGGGACCCAAGTTACTTATGCCCTAGGGCCCCAGTGTGACTTAAACCGGCCCTTGTTCAGGCTATGAAAAGTGCTTCAGAATGGCACAGGGAGGTTGCCTTCAAAAAACCCTGCAGAGCTCATTTAGCGGAAGAGGATCAGTAGAACCTGTCAAACAAATCTTCCACACACCCCGTGACACCTTGTGCAACTTTCATGTGATATTACCGTGCTTGTTATGAACAGTTGGACTTCCGAGGCATAAAATGGATCAGAGCTGCTTTGCCTGTAGGGATAACTCATGCAGGTGTGTTTCTGGTACAGGACATTTGCGCACACAAGTGCTGGTCTCATAGTGGTGGGGGCAGTAATGCGGTGATCGATTCTCAGCAGAATACACTCTGTGCCCTCCTAGATGCCTTTGTATCCCATTGCCACTTTTCTGAGGTTCAGTGATGATGAGATTTGAACGTGAGCTCATAAATAACCTGTTATACCACAGACATACAGACCTGCCACATAGACTGGCTACTCTCCCTTGCCTGGTACATTCCTTGGCCTGAGTCTTAGGGAGATGGATCAGCTGGTTTAACCAACGTGCCACGGATCCAAATTAAAATGTAAGCTTAAAAATATGGGAAAGTGCTCTTTTTTACTCAAGAGTGAGATGAACGCCAAACCGTGAACTGTCACCTGAAATAACTGACTGTCCGACCGTGCTGCCTTCAACCAAGGTGGCCGTGACGAGAAGGTTGTACTGACTACGAGGGCAACTTCGGTCACCACTTTTTCTCTTAACACAAATCTCTTGAAATATAAATATGACACAAAGCAGGAAATCAAAACATTGGGGGAGGGGGGATTTTTTACCCCACTAGATAAAGATGGGAAAAGTGACCGGTGCACAAGCCACACAAGCCTCCTCTGGCGCTTGGAGCCCTTAGGGAGGTGAAGGCGACATGCACAGGGCGATCGGACCGCCCGACAGAGGCCGTCCACACATGCAAACACAGGAATACAATCCGTATAGGAGTACGTACGCAGAGAATCACGTTATCTGGTGGTTTAGTTTAGTGTTAGAGTGTCCTGCAAAAAACATCAGAAGAACTGACAGTCTAGAAAAGTTTGATCTACCACTAAAACGAGGGTAACCCCTTCAGCATTCGGCAAACCTTCTGCACGATATGTAAAGGCGCCTTGGTCACTGGAGGATTAAACAGGATTACACAAAAATGGACAACCTCCTTCCCGCCTGCTTCCATCCACTGCCAAACTGTGTTCTCCCTTCACCCTGCTCTTCTGCCCCCACCTGGAGAAGAAATCGCATCCCCCAACTAGTATTCGGTCAAGCTGTGCCACTTGGCGATCAGCTTCCGGGGGTTATCACACACCTCCCGCCAATGTTCAATGCCGCTGGCTGTGACGCTGTGTGCCCCCAAGATGAGGCGACCCACCACTTGGTTCTTGGTGGTGCGATCAAAATCGATGACCAGGAACTCAATGCTGATGTCCGGCAGGATTTCAGAAGGGATATCGTAGATGAAGGACTCGTTGAAGACCGGGCTTAGAGTGCACTTCTTGACGTGGGTCTTCTTTTTGGCAATGCGCTTCCTGCCATAGTAAACGTTCACCTTGACATATGGGTCTGCAAAAAAGAGAGGGAGCTCGCCAATTACACTATCCAGGAACAACGTAACCATGGAGGAGAGAATTAGACGGGATGTGGTTAATACTATGGTAATACTACATTAATGCTGAATATGTGTCATGGAGTAGAGTTGTGCATGGGAATTGGTATATGGTAATTTCACAGCAAAAGTACTACCATTGTACCCACTCTACTCTATGGCACTGAACTGCACCCCTCTGAATGCCACTCAAAATCTAACATTTCTATCCTTATATGGAAACTGCCTACAGGTACAATTGAAAGTTGCCATCAAGGGTGCATTTATACTAACTTACCTGGGACTTCCTCCAGCCCCATGAGGTTTGTGGATTCCCTCGCCGACCTCTCCAGCCGCTCGGTTAATTTACTATCCCCCCCGGTAAGCTGGGCAGACGCGGCCAGTCGTGCGCTTCTGTGCATGCGCGGCAGCGTGCATGCCGCCGGGAGCATTCTGCGCCTGTGCAGTACTTCAGCTCAGGCACAGAATGCTCCCGGCTGCGGGAGTGCAATATGGGTGCGCGTACAGCTGAGTCACGCATGCACAGGAAAATCGCTTCTGGGCAGATTACCGTGGGAGGATAGCAAGTGAACTGAGCGGGCGGAGAGGACGGCAAGGGAACCTACAAACCTCATGGGGCTGGAGGAAGCCCCAGGTAAGTTTAAATACACTCCTGATGGTCATCTTAGGTTCCCTTTAAGGCTTGGAGGATAGGATGAACAAAATTCATTACACCACTAAGCAGAGCTGGGTCGAGGCAGAGGTGAGAGAGGCCTCAGGGCGCAGTGTAGGAGGGGGCGCACAACTCACTCAGCTATCATTCTCCTATTGTGTTTGAAGCAGAGAGAAATAAGAAAAGGGGATACCTGGCAGCGACTGAAAGTCAGATAACTAGAGATAAAAGTATTGGGGGCCCTAGGGCGCCTCTTAGCCTTATAGCAATCAGTGTGTGATAGCTGGGGTGGGGGGGGGGGCGCACTTTGGTGTCTTAGCCTTGAGTCCTGGAGGACCTTGTCCCAGATTTGCCACTAAGGCAAGGGCAACTTGCGGCAAATTAAGCACAGCCGTGATCGTCATTGCCATCTCATCACCATCTCTCCAGGCTGCTCCGGTCATCCACTAGCCGTCCTGATACTTCTGTCAATCAAGCTCCGTCGTGCATGACTAGCCTAGCCGTGCTCGCTTCAGTAGCCGGGAAGGCTCTGCGCCTGCACAGTACTACTGCGTAACCACAGAACACTCCCGGCCACAGGAGCTCGATAGAGCACAGCTAGCGGATGACCAGAGCGGCCCGGAGAGACGGTGAGGGAGCCCATGGCCTGAAGGGGGCTGGAGGAAGCCCCCCCGGGAAGTATAAATGTTTTTCATCCATTCACCTCAGGTACGCTTTAGAGTACAAAATAAAGCAAACAGAGGCACCAACAGGAATAAAATATACTACAATTCTTAAAATTGCTAAGAAGGCAGTGGTGGACTTACCTCGCAGAAGCAGACACTAAAACTGTTGCTGCCATATACTCCTTTTTTTGTTGCCTGATGAAGCGGGGTTAAATCTGTGAAACACGTTGCAACTTTGTTTTGGAGTATGCCAATAAATTTACATCTGTTTTTGAAACTGACTGTTCTAGTGTCTGCTTCTGGGGGGTAAGTCCACCACTGCCTCCTTAGCAATTTTAAGAATTTTAGTATATTTTATTCCCGTTGGCGCCTCTGTTTGCTTTATATCATAATCGAGTCCACTCCGGGTGAAGGGGTGACACACCCCTTTTTCTTCCTGATCTCTACAGAGAGCGACTTCTTAATCCTGAGTGGGGACAGGTCTAATCTCCCCACCTGCATTTACAGTGGTTACCTTGGAGGTAACCCCGGATTGTGAGTATATTTCTACTTACCTTCATAATCCCCTTTGCCAGTACATATGACACTATTTTGGGCTCAAGGTGTCCCCTTCTGTATATGCTTTAGAGTAGAAACACACTAGGCAGAAATGCTAACGTTGCGGAAAACGCTAGCGTTAACGCACATAATGCAAGTCAATGGGCTGCATAAGAAAACGCACATGCTTGCGTTCTGCAATATGGGATTTTAAAAACGCTGAACTTTCTGCATATTTTCCAAAACACATCTAAAACGCACCTAATGTACATCAATGGTTGCGCAGGGGTATAGCGGTTTATTGCATTTTGTATGCATTTTTTTAAACCAGTTTGATGACGTATTTCCACTTCCTTTTGACTTCCTAGTGATTTGCATAAAACGCATATAAAAACGCATACAAAGCACACATAAATGCATATGCGATTTTATGTGCGAAACCTGTTATAATTTAAGTAGGCCTCAGTTATTTGGACTGAGTTAGTCAAAAGGCTTGAGGAGCAGACCTGCCCTTTAAGGGATTTTCTCTTAGAGAGAGAGAATCTCCAGTTCTGTCAGCAGAACTAGAACATACCAAGAAGCTGTTCTGTGGACAAGGCCACAGGTCTCCCTGACCTGGGCATGTACCGCCACTAGAACAATAAACATCAGCCATGTTTTGTAAATATCCACATTCCTGCATGTAGGTCAAATGCCTCATTGAATATTAATCGAGTAGGTGGGTATGATGACACCACGAGTGGGTCCACCAATAGTCTGATCTAGGGGATGGCGAAGATGATGTCATATTTAACTCTTTCCTAGTCGGTATTAAAGCCTGCGTGAGCTATGGGAGCTCACTCTGCTTCTGACTTTCCCACTAGATCTAAAGGCTGACTGGAACCTCTATTTTCATTCTATATGTAATCTGATATAATGTATGCTGTACATACTGTAGGTAGTCTAGTGTAACGTAGTTAGGAAGAAGGTACCTGATTGACTTCAGCAGGAAGTCTAATCAAGAAGCTTGTAACGCAACATGGAAATCTGCTTTGCCAGGATATGATGGACTATATCTGTATATAGCAGTGGTGCTCTGGGAGACATCTCGAGCTCACTCCAACCTGAATTATCGCAAATTCTTTCTGTTTTAGGAAAGCAAATTTTTGTTTATCTGTATATATGTTTCCTGAATAAATAACGTGAATATTGAAGAAGCCTGAGAAAGTCTATCTCCTGCTTGCTGTGTGATCGGGTTTGCAACTCTTGAGGAGGAGTTTGCTGGTGCCGGAAAAAGGTGAATTAGAGCAGTTTATAACAAAACCCAAATGCATTAAAACGCAATAAAAAAGGTTAGGAAAACATTAGGCAGAATCGCATATGCATTTTCCATACCACATAGTGGAAAACGCATATGTGATTCTGCCTAGTGTGTTCCTTCCCAAACGGATTTGTAAAAAGCAAATGCACTAAAAACGCACTTCAAATGCATATGCAGCAAAACGCAGCCATTAATGCAACGTCTAGTGTGTTCCCAGCCTCAAGCCTTTCTGAACCATGTGACTCATGTTATACACATCTTCAGGCTGGATAAATAGCTGCTACCTGAGAGACCAGTGATGTCCATTCTTGGAAGATGTTTTGCTTTCAGTACCACAACAGTCATCCTCTGTGCGACAGGCTGGTAAGACAAGGATACCTGGAGCTCTCCCCGGCTGACACACTTCTGTGGAGACAAGACAGTGATATGATTATTATGGCATTAGCGTAGACCCCTTCCCAAGTAGCACATCATTCTTAAGGTGGGTACACACATCAGATAAAAGTCTTCGGAAAATGAAAGATCACAGACCAATTTTACTCCCTTCCATATAGTATGAGAGCCATACTCTGCGTAATATGTTGGCGCTTTATAAATACAATAAATAACAACAATAAATAATACTCTACACAGTCTATTCCAGGGGTAGGGAACCTATGGCTCGGGAGCCAGATATGGCTCTTTTGATGGCTATATCTGGCTCAAATACAAATCAGTAGCGTTTGATTCACTAAGGTACACTGCTCAAGCAGCGCAGCTTAGTGTGGCAGCGCAAGTAACATTTTCAAAGTAGGCTTGCTACTGCTGTAGCATGCACTACTAACTTACTCAGGCTACCCCAAAACGAAGGGCTGCTACAGTTGTTCCATTCTGGAGCCTGTCAGGTCCAGTAACTTTGTAGGACAAGATCCCCGCACTTTGGCCCGATAGGCTGCCTGTCAAGGGACAGGCAGCCTACTAGGCAAATGAAAGTGCAGGGATCTTGTCCCACAAAGTGAATCAACCCCCAAGTCAGCTAGATAATTGTACAAGCTGTTAGTCGGTATTCTCCTGTCTGGCTCTCAGGGAAATTGCTGATGTTGCTGAAATCCAAGAGAAGCTGAAGTCGTGTCTGACACTTCCGCTGCCTGGCGGATCAACTGTATACACATCACCATGGCAACAGGGATGTGAGCCCTACTGTCCCAGTTTGAAAGATATTGTATGGCTCTCATGGAATTACATTTTAAAATATATGGCGTGTATGGCTCTCTCAGCCAAAAAGGTTCCTGACCCCTGGTCTATTTTATTGAGCTGAACTCCCCATCAGATAAAAATCTTTGCAGCAAGATGCTGGACACAAAGATGCTGTACACATGCAACAGATCAGTATCTGCAAAGAGTACATTTGAAATCAACGCCGGTAGACTTGGGCGCAGGATACAGCGGTATATGGCTGATCCTGCTTCTTGCACAAGTCCGGGCCGTTTTAATTACTATTCCCCCTCCAGGCCGCCATGGAAAGTGGGGGAATGAAATAATTCGGCTTCCAGCAATTGCTGGAAGCCAAGGTATTGTGTTTTTTAAGCAACTTCGGCTCCGTCTTGTGACGGAGCCGACGTTACTCACTGAGCGCCGCTATAGACTGATTGCCATTATAGTCTATGGCGGCGTTGGCTGCGCCCAAATCTAGCAGCGCTGAAAAGCACTGCTCCGTCTGCAAAAGATCAGTTCCTGCAAATTGCATTCATAGGCCTGGTGCACACCAAAACCCGCTAGCAGATCCGCAAAATGCTAGCAGATTTTGAAACGCTTTTTCTTATTTTTCTGTAGCGTTTCAGCTAGCATTTTGCGGTTTTGTGAAGCGTTTTTGGTGTAGTAGATTTCATATATTGCTACAGTAAAGCTGTTACTGAACAGCTTCTGTAACAAAAACGCCTGCAAAACCACTCTGAACTGCCGTTTTTCAGAGCGGTTTGCGTTTTTCCTATACTTTACATTGGAGGCAGAAACGCCTCCACAATCTAAAAAATGCCTCACCCCGGGAGTATGCGTTTCAGCAAAACGCCTCCCGCTCTGGTGTGAATCACCCCATTGAGATACATTGACCAAGCGTATCTGCAGCCGCTGTAAAAACGCAGAAAAACCCACTCGGTGTGCACCAGCCCAGAGTCTATGATATCTGCAGATCCTCATACACACCTTGTTTAACAGACATTCATCTGCAGATCAGACAATCATCTGCAGATCCAAAGATCCATCCTGGTGGATCTGATCTGCAGATGATTGTCCATCAAGCCGCATCTACACGAGTAGATGCGGCCGCGATGCTCCCTATCAATCGAGCCGCTGATGCGGCTCGATTAATAAGATCCGACAGGACGGATCTCCGCACCGCCGATTCCCTGCTCGCTCCCCGCGAGGGGACAATGGCAGGGAATCGAGCGGAAGATAAGCGGCGCTGGCGGGGGCGAGCGGGGAATCGAATGCGGCGCACTAGTGGCGAGCGGGGACGCAGCGGGCACGCGGAAGAGGCGATCCGGCGGCTAATCGAGCCGCCGGATCACAGCCTCATTTACCCGTGTAGATGAGGCTTTAAACAAGGTGTGTATGAGATCTGCAGATATCATAGCTTATGAATGCAATTTGCAGGAACTGATCTTTTGCAGGAACTGATCTTTTGCAGATACTGAGCTGTTGCATGTGTACAGCATCTTTGTGTGCAGCATCTTGCAAAGATTTTTATCTGATCGGGAGTTCATCTCAATAGAATAGACTGTGTAGGTATGGCTCTCATACTACATGGAAGGGGGTAAAATTGGTCTGTGATCTTTCATTTTCCAAAGACTTTTATCTGATGTGTGTACCCACCTTTAAGGTGGCCACACACCATACAATTTTTAAAATATCTTTTCAATTCAAGAATTGCAATCAATTTTTCTGACTGATTGTAACATTTAAAAAATCTGACCAATGTACCACACACATATGTTCAATGTTTCCCCAATTATGAAGAAAATGATTGAAAACTCTGAGAAAATTGCTTGGGAGTATATATAAGGAAATTGACAATCTAACAAACACCATTAAATTTTCATAAAAATTGATCAGAAAAATCCAGCACTCCCGAAAGACTTTTATCGAATAAAAATGAAATCTGGAAAAAAAACAACTTTGTTTTTATCGAATTGTTTTAAAACCGGATCATTTTATTCTATTGTGTGTGGCCACCTTTAAGGTAAGAATACACTACACAGTGCTTCTAAAAGATTAGACATTAACCACTTGAGGACCGCAGTGTGAAACCCCCTAAAGACCAGGCCATTTTTCTGCAAATAGGCCACTGCTGCTTTAATGCTGGGAATACACGGTTCGTTTTTGCCTTCGTTTAAACCTTCGTTTCGATTGTGACTTTTGTCCTTTTCGATCCCGAAATAATCGGTCATACGGTTAATATCACCACCCACGGTTTCGGTTTTTTTTTTCGATTCTGATGGTTTCGTTTTTCCAATGATCGAAGGCTGCAAAGAAACGAAACGAAAATCCCTTTTTACAGGGACGGACTAGCATAAACGAATATATAATCGATCTGAACAGCCATCAAGCCTACCAATGGCTCGATTAGATGGATAAAGAGAGATAATATCAAACATGTTCGATCACTAGTCGTTCGTTTTTGGGGTCTATTAATCGAAACTATAATGAGATTATGACTATTTTCACATACGTTTTCAACACTCGATTCGTTTACCGAACGAATCGAAGGTTTAAACGAAGGCAAAAACGAACCGTGTATTCCCAGCATTAGGCATAGCTGCAGGGCCGTACAACTCAGCACACAAGTGATTCCCCCCCTTTTCTCCCCACCAACAGAGCTTTCTGCTGGTGGGGTCTGATAGCTTCCCCAGTGTTTATTTTTCTTTTTATAAATATTTATTGTATTTATTTTTTTAATAAACTTGCTCATTTATTTATTGTAACTCCCTCCATCCCCCCAGTCAGCCAATGATGGCGTTCGGCTGTCATAGGCTTCAGCCTATGAGAGCCGATCGCTCTCCTGTGTCCCAGGGGGACAGCCGTGTCACACGGCTGTCCCCAGTACAGTGCTGCTGCTGATTGCAGCGCTGTACAATGTTTATAGACAGTGTTTAACAGTCTCTGAGCTGAGCTCCACCTTCCAAGCGGAGATGCGCGCGCATCGGCGCACGCAATCTCCTGCTAGCCCCATAGGAAGCCGTTCACGCCAATCGGCGTGGAGCGGTCCTGGAGCTGCCGCCGCGTTCTTGCCAATTGACGTGGAGCAGTTGGCTAGAGATTATAGGATACCCGAGGTGACATGATGAGATAGATATGTGTATGTACAGTGCCAAGCACACAAATAGCTATGCTGTGTTCCTCTTTTCTTTCTCTGCCTGAAAGAGTTAAACATCAGGTATGTAAGTGGCAGATCCTGTCTGAATCAGAACTGGGTCAGACTACAGTGTGACCCTCACTGATAAGAAATTACAACTATAAAACACTTTCCTAGCAGAAAATGGCTTCTGAGAGCAGGAAAGAGATAAACAGGGTCAATAGTTCATAGATTTTAGCTCTGGCATACTTCAATGAATGTGTCATTGAGCAAAAACAATAAAACAGTAAAAACTTAAAGTAGATTTAATTATAAAATAAAATTGTGGAATATCTTAAAAAGTCATTTTTAAGAGAAGAAGGATAGATACAATTGTTTACTTCATTAGTTTATTTTCAGCTCGGGTGTCCTTGAAGCCTGGTACACACACCTAATTTTGATTTGCCAATCACTGACCTCTTTTCCTGGTGTCTCCATAGCAGCATACTAATAGGTATTACCCCGCCCCGTACCTACCTCTAACAGGACAAGTTGAAATGATAAAAGACCACCCAAAACACACCCCCAGCATTCTTTAGGGCGGGTACGTATGCTGCCATGGAGATACACCAGGAAAGGAAAATTACTGGTAGGTGAGTATAATAACTGTCCTATTTAATCACTTCCATGTAGCAAGAAATTTTGAATGCTACCAGTATGAACAAATTGTGTAGGTAAGCTCTCACACTACATGTGTACACAGTACAAACCCTAAGATTTAAAGGAAACCAGAGACGATAAAAAATAAAAGTTCGATACATACCTGGGGCTTCCTCCAGCCCGATGCGCACGGATTGCTCCCAAGCCAGAGTCCTCAGCCTTCTGTATCACCGGTACCAGGTCCCGTAACTTCGACCAGTCGCGGCCAGTCTGCGCAAGAGAAGTGCGCTCTCTACATATCTCTCCAGCAGCCGGTGGTGCTTGATACGCAGAGTGGGGGGATTGAAGCGTCGCATGCGTGATGTCGCGCAGTGGGCAGGGGAGCAGTGTTCACAACAGAATCGGCCGTTGCTCTGCCAAGTTGATTTTCCTGGTGGATTACTTGCAAGGCAGCAGGCGGGGGCTACTGTTGACACACCTGATTATTGGCTTGAGGCGGTCATTATCGAAAGCAGAAGGAGGCATGAAGGAGGAGGAGTCTGGAGGACACGGCCAACGGATGAGGTATCCACCCTCCGGCATTGACAGAAGTAGACAGGTGCTTACAGCAGGACTCAGAAGGGTGATTAGTTAGTTGTGTCTGTCCTCTACTGGCCCAGGCGGCATCGTTCTCTACGGTCTGACTGAGCGTGTGTGTTAAATGTGTGCAAGACCATTCTGCACATGCACAGTCTGGTCTATGCACACCACCGCGGCTTGGGACATTGGAGGGTCGTGGAGCCAGAGGCAGCCACACACAGTGAGTGGACAGGGACGGGCAGCCAGGAAAATGGAAAGAGGCCCTGATCAAGTTCAAGTTTTCTCCTAGGAGATAATTTTTCATTTTTTGTTTAAAATATTTTTTCAGCTCTCAGAATTATTTGGATTATTGTCTTGCTTGCTGGTGGCTTTAAAGGTATTTTATTGATAAAATGTGAAAATCTCACCTAGGAGAAAAAGTGAATTGGATCAGGCCCAGAGAGATAGGCTTAGTCAAGGGAAGGCAGGGTGACGAACATAACGGCTGCGGCAGTCATCATGACTTGTGGACCTTGTGGTGGTGAAGCTGGCTGCCAGGTAGGTTGCATGATCTGACTGAGGTCTGTGTGAGTGGCTGGGTCACCTCCCCAGACACTAAGCAATGAGCTAATCACCACCATAGAACAGGGAAGGGGCTGGGGGCACTGTGGGTTCTGAAGCCCACCAAATAACACATACGATGGCCAGGGTGTGGGAGGACTGACTGCACTTTGAGGGAGTTGAGGGTAATGATATGCTGCATATGGGGGGTCATTTGTGGGCGGCATCTGGAAAGTTCTCCTCTGGTGCTCCAGACAGCTAATTCTGGTGAGCATACAGGTGTCATCTGCTAGCCTCTTCCTCCTCCTATGATGTGAGCAGAGTTGTGCAGAGAAGCGCCAGCCCAGCATTCCCCCATCACGCCCCAACCGGCTACTTTTTCATGCCACCCAGCAGGGAAAAAAATTCTGAGGAGTACACTGAAAATTGCTTGGGAGGCAATGTCCGAATAGGTTACCACACCACAATAATTATGCACATATCCATATATAAATGCTAAATTTGCATGCACCATGCCAACAAGCTACCATATTTTTTGGGCTAAGACACTCCTGACCATAAAACACACCTAAGTTTAGAGGGTAAAACCAGGGAAAACCATCCATGGTGAATGGGCATCTTGTGTATTATGCTCCCTTTGTACCTCATGCCCCCTTGTACCTCTTGTGTCTCCCTGTGTCCTCCTCTGCCCCCCTTGTGTCCTCCACTACCTGCCTCTGTCCTCCTTGTGTCCTCCTCTATGCCCCTTTCTGCTCCCCTTGTGTCGTCCCCATGCCCCTTTGTGTCCTCCGTTTGTCCCCCTGTGTCCTCCTCTGCATGTGGACAGTACAGGGAGTCCCCGACATTGCGGCAGGTAGGAGGTTCCCACGCTCCACAAACTCCCTGGCCACCTGAAAGCATACGTTCCAGCGCCCACGTTTGGATGTATGGGAGCATCCCGGGGCTTTATACCTTCCTGGTCCTCGATCCATCCCGCCGTTCCAGTGCCGTCCACCATTGAAGCTATTCCACTTGCTAGGTCAAATACCTCTGTAGCACTCCTTGGGCAGACGAGTGCATCCGTATTGCGCACGCAGACGTCTGGGATCACTGCTGGTTGCATAACTTCAACGGGGGATAACTTTGGAACAGTGGGAAAGGACTATAGAGAATATTGTTTATCTCATCAGCTTATTTTTAATTCAAGATTACTTTAAACATCACAGGGGGACCAACAGAAGGAGCCCCTTGTCATTCAAATCCTTGCACAATCTGGGCCTGGATACCTGAAGGACTTGTTAAAAACTGCATCACACCCCCACAATCTTAGATCAAAAAGATCTATTAACTTGGTTGCCCCCAGAGTCCACCTCAAAACTTTTGGAGACAGAGCCTTCTGTCATGCTGCCCCTACACTTTGGAACTCCCTGCCACACCCAATCAGCATTTAAGCCCAAACTGAAAAGCCACCTGGCATTTATGAACACCTATTTCCTCTGTAACACAGTCCAGCCTGAAACTATGTATTGATCTGAGACATATCTATGCGCCTAGAGTCCTATGGGAGAAAAGCACTTTACAAATGTTATTGTATTGTATTGCACTTACCATGACAAACATTGCAACATTAGTGTTGGTGTTCGAATTTGTAAACCAGAATTATGGCGAACACCACACTTCAAGAGGAACTGTAGTGAAAATAACATAATAAACATATATGGCAGTGTTCTCCCCAGACTCTTTTAGCCAGGTGTCCTACCCGGCTAGTTTTTGTGAGCACCCGGCTGTTATCAGTTCACCTTACTCCTATGCTGTAAGCAGAGCTGCACATAAAAGCACCGTCCCTGCATTCTCCCATCTTGCCCCACCCGGCTACTTTTTCATGCCACCCGGCTGGAAAAAAAATCCAGGGAGAACACTGTATGGTATATACTGTAGGCGCTCCCAAAGATTTAATTAGACGCCGCTAAAACAATTCAACATCGAGAGTTGAAAATGTCCTATAAGTTCCATCAACCAGATCTTCCTTTCAAAACATGAGGTTCAACCTTGATCCACCAATATCATGTGAAATCACCGCTTATCAGATATCACCGCTGACCGATAACAGGCCAGCAGATAGCGCCTAATCATCAGATATATTTCTTCTTTTCCTATTTGATGATAGGCAACTATCTGCTGGTTTGTTACCGGTCAGCAGTGATATCTGGTGAGCGATTATTTCACACGATATTGGTGAATCAAGGTTGAACCTCATGTTCTGAAGCGTGCTGTAAAGCACAAGCAAGTTAACCTTCCGTGACCCTGTCTACATATACGGCTGCTGAAGTGTGAAGTTGAGGATAAGTCAGTTTTCCGAATTAATCAATATCCCAAATTCCAATACCCACATTACTGATAATTAATGTGAGGAGTTCAAAAGATTTATAATATTTACAGTTCTCATAAGTACTGCCTCGGCAGAATTTATGAAATACAGTAGAACCTTGGCTTGCAAGCATTATCTGTTCCGGAAACATACTTGTAATTTAAATCACTCTTATATCAAAGTGAATTTCCCCATAAGGATTAATGGAAACTCAGCTCATTGGTTCCACAAGCCAAAAACATTTATAGAAAATATGTAATACAAAGTACTGGTCCTTGCACTGTCCTGGATTAGAGAGAGTGGTTCTTTCTACTTTTCCCTGTACAAAGTACTGTACAGTATAAAGTAAAAATGTAAAGAAGACTTTCACTGTAACTAACAGAATAATTGCTATATATTGGCTCACCCACACATTGACTGGAAATTCTGGCTTATAAGACTACTTTTTAACCCTTGGAAATCTTCTGAAAAGTCAGGGGTTGTCTTATACGTCGGATGTCACACCCTATCCTGTTACCGACTCTCAGATCTCGCTGCTGAGGACTGTAGGGAAGAGGTGCAGGTGCACTTGTGCGAGATCTGAGAGGCAAAGAAGGAGGCAAGTAGGATACAAGGGTGGGCCAGAAGGGTGAAAGAATTGTGTTTTATGGGCACAGCGCCATCTATTCTTCCATACCGCTCTAATAAACAGGTAGACAAGGGGAGCTGACCAATCCGCTTAGGGAGAGGGAGAGTTGACCAATCCAACCAGTCAATCGCCTATATAATCAGAATCAGAATCAGAATCCATTTATTCGCCGAGTATGCTGTAGGCATACCCGGAATTGGTTGTGGTACACATGGCAAGGCATTTAAACATTAAACATTCGGACATTAAAAACATTCAAGACATTAAGACATTTGAGACAATCAATAGTTACGAGGGACAGCGCATTTCACTAATTCAAGAGACAGACATACATGCATTGGTGAGAATATATTCATATACTGTTATATACTGGGTACCACATACAGTACAGCACCCGTGGGGTCTCTACCACCTTGCAGTAGTGGGGGTGGGTAAGGCCGGAGCCAGCTCACATGCTGTAGCTCCTCTCTGCAATGAAAGCATTCTGGCATAATACGTAATTACATGGTGCAGCGTGGTACCAGTGGGGATCAAAGTTTAGGGCTAAGGAACTGTGGCACAGTGTGGGGCAGGTGGTGATCAATGTAGCGTCGGGTTGAGCCTAAAGGAGATGACGCCGTGTTGGATTAATTCTATTGAGGACACCTCCAGTGGCAGCCATTATGCTCCTTTCCTGACATCAGGAGCTGGGGAGCACAATCCACTGCTGGACTATGGACAAAAGGTCTAGGTTCAACTCACTGGCTGGTAACAAGCTGCATGTTCGTAGAACTGACCTGAATGTTTCTTTTGATGATCTCCCTGGTTAGCTGAACCTTGCCAGTGCTGGGATCCACACCTGCCAGAGGCACCATCACCTCCCCAATGACATCATCCCGAGAGAAACGGTCAAAACTCAACACCAGGAAGTGTAGGACAAGGTCCTGGAGCTGACTGTAGGGGATGCCATAAAATGTAAAGGTTTCGTCAAAGACAGGATTAAGGGTCTTCCTTAAGACTCGGGTCTTCACCCGATGCTTCTTATCTGGCAAGATGGTCATCTTAATGTATGGGTCAGAGCCATGGGACTGTTCATCCATCACGGGAAGACCATGAGCTTCTTGTATGGTTACTACCAGGGCTTTCTTAGGGAAGTTGTAGTCCACAGAAAGGGTCAGTGTCCCGAGGGCGATGTCTTCATCTGGAGAAGAGGGAGATGACGTCTTGGAGCCACTGGAGGTCAAGCTCTGACTTGGGCTTACTTCATCTCCGTAGTTCATAGTGATTGGCAACTGGTTGATGGCAGTTGCTGTAGCCAGACCATTAGGACCCTTCTCTGAGTTCATCAGACCTGCTTCAGCATTGTCCAGCAAGATGTTCCCCCGTGGACTGTCTGAATCTACATGCTGTTTGTCTCTGCGGATACTTGCATGTTTCTTCTTGTTACTGAGCGTCTCGGGATAGATACTAATACCCTTCAGCATATGAATGAACTTATATGGAGGATTCTTGTGTTTCTTCTCCACCCGGCTGACACAGCAGGTCCAGATGAAAACGGTCACCGACACAGAGACAACGAGTACGGCAGCTCCAATGAAGCCAGCCGCTATGGGTGACATGTCTGGTGGGAGAGACGGAGAGTGGTCAGTGTTAGCAAGCAATAATCATTGTACACAGTAAAATAACAAGATCCATCACATCAGCATGGCCATAAACAAAGGCTACTGAAAATGAGAAACATTTGTACTTTCACAAGGATGGTATTTAGCTCTGAGGCCACACCCACCTGTGTATCTGTGGCCCCTGCTCGGCAGGCTACCGCAACACAGGTAGGGATGGCCTCTGGACTTCTCGGCAGGCTTTGGGCGAAAACTGTCACTGTGTTTTCTTTAAATGGGGCGAGGTTTAAGATTAATGATCATTTCAGGGCAAACAAATGAGCTATTTACCCGTTAGATAGCTGATCCCCTGTTAGAGGACAATAAAGAGTACATTAACAGTTGTCTAATGTACACAGGAGGTACTCTTTAAAGTGGACCTGAACTCTTGCACAGGACAGAAGGAAAACATAGAGAAATGCACCCTGTATGTATTTAGAGAGTTTAGACAGTCTAATCCCCCCTCATCTGAGACTAATCACCACCGTAATTTGATCTCTCGGCTGTGTCAGTTCAGGAGTCTCCTCTGCCATGGCAGAGCAGCTAATTTGTAAACACAGGATGTTAACCATATATCTGCTTCTATGAAAGCATGAAGTAGACACACTGAAAATGTATTGCAGGATTTGTATCAACTGTATAAAAGAAATGTTTTTCTTTAAAGGTTATTATGCTGTTGCTTATATTTTACAGTAGAGAGGAAGTTCTGAGTTCAGGTCCGCTTTAAGAGTACATAGTCATTTTACCAACTGTCCTCAGAGGAGCTCACAATCTAATTCCTACCATAGTCATAGTCTAATGTCTTTACCAATGTCTAAGTCTAAGGCCAATTTGGGGGAACCAGAGTGTCCAAAGAAAATCCACTCAAACATAGGGAGAACATACAAACTTCAGGCAGACAGTATCCTGGTGCAGATTTGAACCTGGGACCCCCGTACTGCAATGACGTAGTGGTATCTACTGCACCACTGTGCTGTCCAGGATGCTGTACAATACACAGACATGGACTTCTCTCATGGTCCTCCTAATTGTATTTATAACTATGAGTGTATTTAAGTTATTGAACATTTTTAATAATAAGAAATCTTTTCATTTATCCATGTATTTAGTCACTCCCCCATGTCACAAGCTGGCGAGGCAAGGTACCAGGTGCAGTGGTAGTCATGCTGGGAGCTGATAAGGCTCTCTCTCTCTCTGTGCAAGAAGAAGGAGGGGGGTTCAAGGAGGAGACACACAAAACTCATGTAACAACACTCTTGACAGCCTCCTCCCACCCCCCCTTTTTCCTTTATCTATGGTTTTAGTGACTCCCCCGTGACATGCTGCCGTGGCAAGGTATCAGGTGCAGTGCTAGTTGTGCTGGGAGCTGATAAGCCTCTCCCCCTTAGTGCAGGACTCTCCTAAAAGAAAAGGAATAAGGGGGTTACAGGGGAGATGCACAGGACTAATGTAACAGAGCCCTTGACAGACCCCCCCCCCCCCCCCATACCTTTTCCTTTATTTTATGTATTTAGTCATTCCCCTCCGTGACAGGCAATGTACCATGTGAAGTGCTAGTTATGCTGGGAGCAGATAAGCCTCTCCCCCTCTGTTCAGGACTCTCCTGAAAGAAAAGGAATGAGGGGGGTTACAGGGAAGAAACACAGGACTCATGTAACGGAGCCCTTGACAGCCCCCCACATTTTCCTTTATTTTATGTATTTAGTCACTCCCCTCTGTGACAGGCAAGGTACCATGTGTGAAGTGCTAGTCATGCTGGGAGCTGATAAGCCTCTCCCCTTCTGTGCAGGACTCTCCTAAAAGGAAGGAGGGGAGTTACAGAGGGAGACACACAGGACTGGAGTAACAGAGCCCTGGACACCCCCATCCTCCAAATCAGAGCCAACCAGCATATGGAGGTTCACTCCACCAGACAGCAGACATCAAAATGACAGAATATGAAAAGTAAAATAGTACACTTATTTCTTTAGTTTCATTGGACTAGTAATATTTTATTATGTATCATATGTAATCGGTATAAAACATTTCAATTGGGGTCCACTGTAATACAACAATATCAGCATATACTAACCCCTTCCCTCCACCTCCAACAATAAAAACATCAAGGTAACCCTATTCCTCCCACCCAGAATACACAGGTCACACCAAACTCTCCTCTCTTCCTAATGCAGAGACATGAAGACACAATGAGCGCTCCCTTTCTCTTCCTCCTAATACGCTGACATCAGATTACATTGACCTCTCCTGTCCTCCTAGCAAATGCACAGCAATACAGATGGAGATACCGTGAAACTGTTCCTCCATCTAATACACAGACATGTAGACATGCTGACCTAATAAAGAGAAATAAAGACACGATAATCCCCCCAACCCCTCCCGAAATGAAGACTGCAGGGCACCATAATCTCTGCACTCCTCAATACACATCAACCTTGCTACTAATTCATTGATGTCAGTAAACAAAGACCTCTCTCCTCCTCCTAATACACAGACAACGGAACAATTACACACCATGCAATTTCCCTTCAGATCGATGAGTCACATCGATAATTTCTGACAGGTTTTATTATGGTTTCCGATCGATTTTCCGATCGATTTTGTGCAGAAGTTATCGGAAAAACAATAAGAAACCTTATCGGACCTTTCTGAAAGTATCTATTCGACCCGTTGATCTGATGGGAAATTGCATGGTGTGTACCAAGCGAGTAGTCATATTTTAGATAAGATCATTCAGGCTAAAAGTAAAGATCGCGTTTAGTCGATCCACGCCACTATAAAATCCAACTCCTATCTCTACCAATTCTAATTGTATTTAGGGAAAAAAAATCCGTCAAACAAAATGATCTTTTCCATAAGGAAACAATCGATAATGCGATCGTTCAAGATGGATTGGGCCTATCAGTTTTTCTGTTTACATGCAATACGATCTGAATAATATGACCGAAAATACAATCGTTCAATAAAAATTGTACTGTTAATGAGCACCTTAATACACAGACATCAGGATGTAACGACCTCTGCCCTCTTCTTCATAACCCGCAATCAACAAGATACCAAGGCAAGATGCCATAGCAACTGCTGTGGGGCTCCGGAAATGTAAGACAGCCCATTTGTCTCTGAGGGGCAGTTAATAGACCAAAAACTCTGTACAGTGCTGCAGAAAACATTTGCGCTATATAAATTCACAGTAATAGCAAATATATATATATATTCTGTATATATATATATATATTTTTTTTAACGCGTTGACTGTTATACCTAAATCCAGTGGTAGAACTAATGTTAAAAATAAGATCTGCCTCGGATCCGCTTGCTGCGTTGCGGTAAGCGGAATACAGAGTCCGAGCTTGGCACATTTTACCGAACTAAACAGGAAAATATATGCAATGAAAGCCTAATAGCACAGACAGTATTCGTTCTCACTAGGCTAGTTGCCGCGTCCACTTCATCTGTTTTGATTGCCGCCATGTGCGCCTTGCATCTGCTCTAGTGTAACTGGCCCTAAGTTAGAGGGGTGTGTCCACTCATACCCATGAGAAAGAGAAGTATAAAACCTCTTTCAGATGGGCAGCTGAATGAACCACCTGAACCGGCCAGGCGCCTGTTAGTGCTCGTTACCAGCGTTAGACAGGTGCTCCCCATAGAGTCAGATCTGGGCGTGGCCACAGCCACAGCCAAGCTCAGACGCGACATGTCCTGGTCCTCTGACGCCGGGCAACGCCACCGTGTGAGAGCGCTTAACGCACGTGGTGCTCCAACCGCTGCAATTCCGCTGATACGCTAATGATCATTTCAGGGCAAACAGATGAGCTATTCACCCGTTAGATAGCTGATCCCCCGTTAGGGGACAATAAAGAGTACATTAACAGTTGTCTAATGTACACAGGAGGTACTCTTTAAAGTGCACCTGAACTCTTGCACAGGACAGAAGGAAAACATAGAGAAATGTACCCTGTATGTGTTTAGAGAGTTTAGCCTGTCTAATTCTCCATTATCTGTGACTAATCCCAACTGTAGTTTGATCTCTCAGCTGTGTCAGCCGGGTGCCTCGGCAAAGCAGCTAATTTGTAAACACAGGATGTTAGCTATGTCTGCTTCCACGAAAGCTGTAGATTTATTGCAGGATTTGTATTAGCTGTAACAGAGAAATGTTTTTCTTTAAAGGTTACTATGCTGTTGCTTATCTTTTAAAGCAGAATTCAGGTACGCTTTAAATTGCACCCGAATTGCGCTGGCGGGGGCGCCAGACATGATGCTGAACTGCTTGGCAAGCACACAGTTCAGTCATCCGTCTGAAAGAGGCCTTATACTGTCTTCCTTTTCCAAATACACAGACATCAGAGGACACTAATCTCTCCTAATACACAGACATAAGGACGCAATGAGCTCTTCACCTCCTACGGCTCTTCCATCACTTAATATGCAGACAGAGCCATGCTATGGCTTCTCCACTCTTCCCCTAACACAAACCTATCCCAAAACTTTTCTCTGTCTAACGTTAGTAACCGTACTCAAAGTGGAGGCTGCAAAATTCTAAAAAATGGCTAAAGCAGACATTGCAGACACTGAGGGCATTTAGTGCTTAAACCTCTTCCTTCTAATTCCTAACACACAAACATCAGGACAGACTAATCTCTCCCCTCCCCCTTCATCATACACAGACATCAAAATAAACTAACTACTACCAAGCAGCAAAGCGTTCCGTGGTTTCATCGTCAATGTCGCGTTTTGAGCTCCTAAGGGGATAGGGAACTGCGAAAGCAAACAAAGCCAGAAGCTACAAGCAGCGAACACAGTGAATCCAGCGGAGGAGACTTGGGCGCACAGGGAGTAACTTTGGCGCCATCAGAAGACGGAACTGAAGTTACTTTTAAAACACAATAATTTGGCCAAATTATTTCATTCTGCACCATTCATGGTGGCCTGGAGGGGGAATAGTATTTAACACGGCCGGGACTTGTGGATCAGCCATACATCGGCTGTATCCTGCGCCCAAGTCTCCCGCGCCAATTCCTCTCGTACGCACAAGCAGAGTCTTGGAAAAATCAATTGACCGTAGCGCTCACGCCAACGCTAGGAATCAAAGGTAAACACATAGAGATAAACGCTTCCATTCATCTCAATGCGGGACACGGTGGATCCCATCACTAAATGACATGGATGGACACCACCTGAACTGGTCCTAAAATACGGTCATTGCGATATACAGAACTCTTTGCACCACCACCAAATACATAGATAATGGGACACGGTGATCTCTCCACTCCGCCTCCTAAAGCTCTGAACCTATGCTAGATTTTGGACATTAGAGATGACCATTCATTATCGTCTCAGATAAATCTAGTGATACTGCAGCTGTCTTACAAAGTCGTTTAGCCATCTATTATCCAGAGATGGATTAAGTTGTAATAGGGCCCTAGGCATAGTAGTAAATGTGGGCCCCCTTGTAATCTTTTTGGTAAGCTGAAGTGGAGAGAGGTCAGAGAAGGTGGCTGGTGGGCCCCTTGACTCCCACTAGGCCCCAGGCACCTGCCTAGATTGCTTGGTGGATGATCCTGCTCCTTCCAGACTCCAGATGGCAATCAGACACAATCCATAGACCAACACCACCAGGAATTACCCAGTAATTATAGCCATGGATATCTTTCAATGCAGGGAAAGCTTCTAAGCCTTGTGCATGAAATAGAGGCGCGAGGAAAAATGGGTGCTGGGTGAAGCCGAAATTAATAAAAGATAAAGATCGTTTTCAGCTAGGCGTGAAGTGAAGCCAAAAACATGTAAATGATAAGTACCGTTTTAAATCAGACAGGAAATAAAAACAAAAAGATATTTACTGTAAAAACCATTACATAATTCAAAACTATAGCTAAACCTAACCCTACTCTCACACAGAACCCTACCCTGGTGGTGCCTAGCCCTAAAACCCTCCCCACTGGTGCCTAGCCCTAAGACCCCCTGGCGGTACCTAGCCCTAAGACCCTCCCTGGTGGTGCCTAGCACTAAACTCCTTCCACCCAGTGGTGTCTAGCCATAAGACCCCCTACTCCACGGTGGTGTTAACCCTAAGACCCCCTCCCTCCGGTGGTGCCTAACCCTAAGACCCCCCTGGTGGTGCCTAACCCTAAGAACCCCCTGGCGGTGCCTGACCCTACGACCGCTCCCCCGGTGGTGCCTAATCCTAAGACCCCCTCCCCCCCGTGGTGCCTAACCATAAGACCACCTGGTGGTGCCTAGCCCTAAGACCCCCTTCTCCTGGTGGTGCCTAACCCTAAGACCCCCTCCCCCTGGTGGTGCCTAACCCTAAGACCCCCTCCCCCCGGTGGTGCCTAACCCTAAGACCCCCCTTGGTGGTGCCTAACTCTAAGACCCCCCCGGCGGTTCCTTACCCTAAGACCCCCTGGTGATGCCTAACCCTAAGACCCCCTCCCCCCGGTGGTGCCTAACATTAAGATCCCCCCCCCCAGTGGTGCCTAATCCTAAGACCCCCTCCCCCCGGAGGTGCCTAACCCTAAGCCCCCCCTGGTGGTGCCTAACCCTACGATTCCCGCTTGTGGTGCCTCAACCTAAGACTCCCCCCCTACCGGTGGTGCCTAACCCTCACTCCCCCCCCCCCTCACAAACACCGTTACAAATGTAGAAACGATAACATACAGTATTTGATATATTTCAAAAACTTTAATGTTCTAATGCTAGTGGAAACCGGAATGCCTAGAGGCAACCCACTCAAACACAGGAGAACATACAAACCCCACGTAGATAGTTTCCTGGCCCAATTTTCAATTGGGGGTCCTAGATCTGCAGAAGAGATTGCTTTCCACTACATAACTGTGCCGCCCAGAACTCAGAAAACTCCACTGTAATAGACTGACCATAGCATAGTTATAGAGGAGCTATCACCCAGGATTAAACTTCATCCCAATTAATACCTCCTTTCCCATGAGCAATATTTACCTTTTCTCGAGTAGATCATCAGGGTGGTCTGTGTGACCTTTTTTTTTTATTTCGTGGTGAAACCTCGTCCAATGACCATGGTCCTGACAGTTTGCTGTCTGTGAACCTCGTTGCATTGTGGGAAATAACGGTATTTCCCAACTGCCAAGCAAACAATATCTCCTTCTGTACATAGAAGTCTCAGTAAATGAACTTTCCATACAGATCACCTGGCAGAATAAAAGCTCTCACCGCCAGTCTTAAATTTCAGAATGTAAATCAGGGAGAGGAAAGATTTTTCAATGGGTAAACCCTAACTAAATAATCTATAAATGAATATATAATAAAATAAGCAATTGTATTCATTATGTCATTTTCATTACGGTTCCTCAAAGAAGCCCAATGTCAAGCTGCATACAACCTGCTGGCTAGACTGAATTATTTGCAGGTCACTGACCATCTCTAATGGCGATTCCTCCTTTCCTCCTCCTCCTCTCAGTGTAAAGACACGAGGATTTACTGAGACAGATTAATCAAAACAAGGAAGGAATACTGGTGCAAAATTAGTGCATAACAGATGGAAATGGGGAAACGTTGTTCAGAGCAACCAACCAAAATCTTTGATATGATCAACAAGTTTGCTACAAATTTCTTTGCACTGGTTTTGATAAATGACCTCATATTCCTCCTAATACATAGACATCTTCCCACGGGGACATCAGGATGTTTGCCATCCCCCTAATGAACAGGTATAAGGATCTGTGACCACTCCCATCTTCTTCCTTCAACACACAGTCACAAGGATACACAGACCTCTAGCCTCTTCCTCCAAATTCACAAAGTTAAAGAGGAACTGTAACCAAGGAGTGAACTTCATTCCTATCAGTAGCTGATCCCCCCTTTCCAGGGCAATTTCTAGGCTAAATTGCACCCAGGGTGAAGGTGCAAGGACTTGCGAACCCATGCTAAGCCCCCAGTATAGGTAGTCAGGTATATAGGTAGCTAGGTATATGTCCCTTCAGTATAGGTAGCTAGGTAGAGGTGCCTTCAGTTTAGGTAGCTAGGTATAGTTGCCTCCAGTATAGGTAGCTAGGTATAGGTGCCTTCAGTATAGGTAGCTAGGTATAGGTGCCTCCAGTATAGGTAGCTATGTATAGGTGCCTTCAGTTTAGGTAGCTAGGTATATGTGCCTCCAGTATAGGTAGCTAGGTATAGGTGCCTTCAGTATAGGTAGTTAGGTATAGGTGCCTCCAGTATAGGTAGCTATGTATAGGTGCCTTCAGTTTAGGTAGCTAGGTATATGTGCCTCCAGTATAGGTAGCTAGGTAAAGGTGCCTTCAGTTTAGGTAGCTAGGTATATGTGCCTCCAGTATAGGTAGCTAGGTATAGGTGCCTTTCAATATAGGTAGCTAGGTATAGGTGCCTTCAGTATAGGTAGCTAGGTATAGGTGCCTTCAGTATAGGTAGCTAGGTATAGGTGCCTTCAGTATAGGTAGCTAGGTATAGGTGCCTTTCAATATAGGTAGCTAGGTATAGGTGCCTTCAGCATAGGTAGCTAGGTATAGGTGCCTTCAGTATAGGTAGCTAGGTATAGGTACCCCCTACCCCCACCTAGGTATTCACATCACACTGTGGGAACCTTGTTGCATTGTGGGAATTAACAGCTGTATCCAACAGTCAAAAAACTGCATATCTTTCCACAGACATGACCTGCTAGCAGTAAAGATTTCTCCATGTGATACATTTCTGAATGTAAATCAGGGAGAGGAAAGATCTTACAATGGGCATACACTGACTAAATCATTTATACATACCGAAGTTATTGTAAAAATTAAGCACTTTTTCAATTATGTTATTTTCACAGCAGTTCCTCTTTAAAGTGAACCAAGCACCATTTTTTAGTACCCAGGGACCTCGATAGCACTTTAAACATGCATGCCAACAATTTGGCTCATTAATACATAGTAGTAAAAATGTTTCTGTACCGTGTTAGCCAAACAATATATGTAGGTAGAAAAAACCAAAGTCTTGTAAAAGTAATACCTTTTAATGGCTAACTGATTAGCTCATTAATACAAAAACTTAAATTTCACCTTTTTACATTTTAAAGTTTAGCAGAGGCCTTATCCGATTTCCTCCTACTTCCCAGGCCTGCTGACCACAGAAAGTTCAGGCAGATAAGACTGCTTTAATTATTTTATTGCACACATTAGCAAAATGCTTTCATCAGCAAGGGGGTGGAAATATTGGTCACTATGCTTCAAATAGTTTACAGAAGTCACATATGCTATCTTCACACCTTCTCCTGGATAGATAATGGGCAGCTGGAAGGGGAGGGAAGAATATGGCAATTTATAGCTATTTGAAAACAGAAACATAAAGTGGTGCTTGGTTCCCTTTAAGACGCAGAGACTTTTAAATCCTCCTCCTATACTTAGATCTCAGGATCCCTCTGCCTCTCCACGCCTCCTCCTCTTAGTACAAAGATGTTGGGAAACATTGACCACTGTGCTTCTATGCATCAATATGCATTGGTGTTTCTCATCCCCCTTTTAATACACAGATATAAGCAAACACTGATATTTCCCCTGCTCTCCTATACACACAGTCATGGCTGAGGGTATACGGTTTTGAGTCAGCATCCCCAGACTGGAAATAGAGCATGACCTCACAGCATTACACACTGCAGCATCAATGGGAGTACAAAGGGAGCACCTGCTACAAGCTGTGTGATCAGAGTAACTGGGCAGTGTCATGTGATCACAGTGAAGGCATCATGTGATCAGAGTAGGGGTCCTGTGGATGTGTCATGTAATCTGATTGAGGGTCTCTAAGTGAGAACTGTGCTCAGAGGGTAAAGTGATGCGAAAGCTAGCTCCTTTAGATGAGTGTGTGCAAGTGAAGGGTCCCTGGGGAAGAGTCCAGTTGTCAGAGTGAGGGTCCCAGTGGATGTCATGTGACCAGTACGAAGGGAAACCTATGTTGAGTCAGGTGATCACAGTAATATGTCCTGTGACTATAGTAGAGGTGCCCATTAACAGTACAATCTTCATAGAGGATCAACTGTTCAATCTGTTAATAGTGATCAGACTGGTTGAAATGAGAAATTCTCACTGCTAACGATCGACAACAAAAGATCATAATGCTGATCGTTTCCCCTGCTAATGGTTGATTGGTCCAGCAGATTGATATCATCAGAAATGATCAGACTGGTTATAATTTTTCATCCAGTTTATGACCGTGATCGATGATTTACAATCTTTACCTTCCGATCACTTTTATGGCACAGTCAATCGTGTATGAAAATTGTACAGTTAATAGCTGTCTTAAGGGTCTTAGGATTAGTCATGTGATGACTCTGAAGGCCCCTTGGAATAAGTTCAAATGACCAGTATAGAGTGTAACACAATAAGGCCCCCCTAAGAATGACTTGTCATCCCAGTAACGTCCCTGGTGGAATATTGTGGTCAGTAAGTGACATGATTATGGGTCATACGATCCTGGAATGAGATGTAATCCGAGTGACAACCCTCAGAAAAAACATGACCCATGTGATCAAAGTCCCTGCCAGTGTGTCATGTGATCAAACTGAGGTTCTTGGGGATACATCATGTGATCAGACTGAGAGTAATGTGCATTAGCCATAATTAGGAAAAGGGAAGGAAAATATATCACAGCTATGGGTGTACACATCTGTCCGGGGACCCCAAATATATCACATGGCTCATCATAAAGCTTCAGTGCGAATATGTCTGACATGTCTCAACATAATAACAACAACAACAACAAGATAAACAACAGTACTACGATAATCCTAAAGTCATTGTAACAAACAACTGTAAAAAGAATGCCAAGAAATGTCTACCAAAAATCACAAGTTTTCTCTTGAAACGCTCTCAGATCCTGGGGCTCCAACATATGATGATTTAAAGACCCCATTAATATTTTGACAGGAGTACAGAATTTCCATAGCAAAACTGTATAAACAAGGGGATCCAAGGAAGAAAACAGAATAGGCCACAGAATACATGAATGATTCAGGACAGCAGGATATTATGTGATTTTACCACAACATATGATGATGATTCAGGGGCCTAGGGACATCATGTAGTAGTACCATGGGCTATGGTTATGAATCACGTTCCCAGCATGGCATCTTATGGGGCAACAGCCATGGTGATGATTCAAGGGTTCCAGAATGTCAAGTGAAAGTGCCCCAATATATGGTGATGATTCAAGAGACACTAAGATCTCATGTCGGGGGGCACAGAATATGGTGATAGTTTAGGGGCTCAAGGATGTCATGTCATGTGATAAGGTCACATGACATGGTGGGTAATCAGGTGCCCCAAGACATTATATGATAAGAGCATGGTGTTGAATTGGGGGCAGCAGGATGTAATGCGATGGGATCATAGGATATAATGATGATCAGAGGGCCTCAGGATGTCATGCAATACAGACACAATGTATGGATGATTGGGGGGCCCAGGGATGTCATGTGATAAGGTCACATGATATGGTGGGTAATTAGGTTCCCCCAGACATTATGATAAGTGCATGGTGTTGAATTAGGGGCACCAGGATGTAATGTGATGGCATTATAGGATATGCTGATTATAAGAGGGCCTCATGATGCCATGCAATACAAGACACAAAGTATGGATGATTGGGGGGCCCAGGGATGTCATGTGATGAGAACACAGTTAAGGTGATAACACGGGACCCCCAAGATGGTGATAGGAGGGGCCTCTTGACTGGCTGATAACATAGGGCCCCTGTGTGCGACTCTTACCGAAGCTGGGAGCGAGGCTGGTGATCTCCGCCATGCTGGCCCGGTTCGGTCCCTACTTCATGTCCCGCTGATGATGCTGCAGATGATGCTGCTTCGGGCGCTGGTCCTGATGCAAGCCTGTCCCCTCCCCACCGCCGGAAAGTGCCGAGCAGGCGAAGCCTGGCTCCTCCCTGCGACGAGAATTGCCGAGCAGGCGAAGCCTGGCCCCTCCCTGCAGCGAGAACTGCCGAGCAGGCCAGACTGGCCCATCCCTGCTCCGGAAACTTCCGAACAGCCAAAGCCTCAGCCTTCTCTCATTCGGAAACTGCCGAACAGCCGAGGCTTGACAATTGTAATTTACGAAAAAATTGCCGAAGTCGCCATCTTTCTACACCCTTTCATGCCAGCAGACACCCATTCCCGAGAATGGCGCTGCAGTGCGTGGGAAATAATGAAGGGAAGCGATAGTGTTTCTCAGTGACAATACCTGTAATCCAATGTGGCAGAGTATGCAAGACACATGGCTGTGAAGGATCATCTAGAATAGATCTTGTCATGGAATGATGAAGATGACAAGCCAGTGACCCAATATTGTTGATTAAAGGACAACTGAAGTGAGAAGAATATGGAGGCTGCCATATTTATTTTCTTCTAAATAATGCCAGTTGCCTGGCAGCCCTGCTGGTTTATTTAGCTGAAGTAGCGTCTGAATCTCACCAGAAACAGGCATGCAGCTAATCTTGTCAGATCTGACAATAATGTCAGAAACGACTGATCTACTGCATGCTTGTTCAGGGTCTATGCTAAAAGTATTAGAGGCGGAGGATCAGCAGGACAGCCAGGCAACTGGTATTGCTTAAAAGGGAATAAATATGGCAGCCTCCATATACCACTCACTTCAGTTGTCCTTTAACGTTATCACTAATAATTTATATAGTTCCAACATACATACATAGTTAAAGCTAATGGGAATCGATACTCACCTAAGGAGAGGGAAGGCTCAGTCCTATTGAACCATCCCTCTTCCGGTGCTGCGCTGGCTCTTCCGATCACATCCCTGGCCGAGGAGACTTCGGAAGTCTTCAGGAGCCGAGTCCTCCCGAAGACAGGCGGCGCACACGCAAGTGTGTCATAAAGGGCGCGTGCATGCGCAGTGTAGAGAGGCCCGTCTTCGAGAGCACTCGGGCTCCTGAAGCATTTCAGAAGCCTCCCTTCGGCCGAGAGACAGCGGTATTTGCCCGAAACGGTCGAATACCACTACGGGGGAGCCAGGACAACAGCGGGGAACGGGAGAGGAGAGGGAATGCTCTATGGGACCCAGAGCCTCCCTTTCCTTAGGTGAGTATCTGACTTTTTTTTTTAATACGGGTTCCCATTCACTTTAGAGGGAACCTAATAGAGAGCGATATAAAGGTTGCCATATTTATTTCCTTTTAAATAATGAATATTGCCTGGCTGTCCTGCTGATCACCTGCCTTGTACTTTTAACCACAGCACAGACCCTGTACATACTACAGACATGTATATGAGGTGCTCTGACTTAAAGGGAACCTAAACGGAGAAGGATATGGATTTTTCCTTTTAAAATAATACCAGTTGCCTCACTCTCCTGCTGATCCTGTGTCTCCAATGCTTTCAGCCACAGCCCCTCAACAAGCATGCAGATCAGGTGCTCTGACTGAAGTCAGACTGGATTAGCTGCATGCTTGTTTCAGGCGTGTGATTCAGCCACTACTGCAACCAAAGAGATCAGCAGGACTGCCAGGCAACTGGTATTGTTCAAAAGGAAACATCCATATCCCTCGCAGTTTAGGTTCCTTTAAAGGAGTACTTTAACCCTCGGAAACAAAAAAAGTTGAACCAACCTGGCGCTTCTAACAGTCCCCTGTAGATGTCCTGTGCCTGCACCGGGACAAAATGAAACTCCGGTTCCCTGCTGCAGCTCAGTTACCTTTTTTTTGTGATTATAATGTTGCAAGCCACTTTGCCTGCACAGGACGCTTTTGGCAGCGAGAGCGAGGACCCGCAGCCGGTGCCGCACATGCACAGTGGCTTGCAACATTATAGTCGCAAAAAAGGAAGTAAACCGCGGCGGGGAACCGGAGGATAGTTTCGTCCCGGTGCAGGCACAGTATTTCTTTAAAAGGAAATTTAAGGTTTCCTTTAAAGTGAATGTTTACCATTTTAAAAATCAAAAAGTCAGATACTCACCTAAGGAGAGGAAAGGCTCGGTCCTAATGAGCCTTCCCTCTCCTCTCCCGGTGCCCGGTCCCGCGCAGGAACCCCCGTGGCAGTATTCGACCAGTTCGGTCAAATACTGCCACTTCCGCAGCCGAAGGGAGCTTTCGGAAGCCTTCGGGAGCACTCGGGCTCCCGAAGATGGGCCGCTCCATACTACGCATGCGCGAGCGCCCTCTATGACACACTCGCGCGTGCGTAGTATGGAGTGGCCCGTGTTCAGAAGCCCGAGTGCTCCCGAAGACCTCCGAAGTCCCTGCGGCGGCGGACGCGAACGGGGGAGCCAGCGCAGCACCGAGGGCACCGGGAGAGGAGAGGGAAGGCTCATTTGGACCGAGCCTTCCCTCTCCTTAGGTGAGTATCTGACTTTTTGATTTTTAAAGTGATACCCACTGGCTTTAACCAGTTCACCCCAAGGGGTTTTTACTCTAATGGACCAGAGCAATTTTCACCTGTTAGTGCTCCTCCCTTTTATTCGCTAATAACTTTATTTCTACTTATTACAACAAATTAAGCTAGACCTTGTTTTTTTCGCCACCAATTATGGTTTCTGTGGGTAGTACATTTTGTTAAGTACTTTTTTTATTCTGCATTTTTTTAATGGGAAAAATAAGAAAAATATGGGAAAAAAATCATTATTTCTCAGTTTTCGGCCATTATAGTTTTTAAATAAAACGTTCTCCTGTGGATACAACCCACACGTTTTATTTGCCCATTTGTCCCGATTATTAAACCATTTAAATTATGTTCCTATCACAATGTATGGCGACAATATATTGTTTGGAAATATAGGTGTTATTTTTCTGTTTTGTTTTTTTAGTCCGGTCTATAATTACAAGCCCCTATGTAGTAAAGAAATAGTAATTTACCCTCATAAAATATAGAAGAGTCCCTAAGGCAACTATTTATATATTTTTTGTAAACTGGATTTTTTTTTTTAACAAGTTTTTTTTTTTTTTTGGCGTGGGGGCTTTGGAAGTATAAGTTATTCATTTTATTAATATGTAATTACTTTATAAGTGTATGTGTAAACTGTATGTCTATATGTGTATTAGTGAACACTCCTGTTTTATAGGAAGTGCTCACTTTTTTTTTTTTACTAACTATGACGGCTTCCTGTTTTATGAATGAGCATGGCCGCTGCGGTCATGTCCATTTATTCCAGGCATTGCAATTGGGTAGAGGACCGCTCGGTCCTCTTCCTCAATCACGGAACACAGAGTACAGACAGATAATAGCGGGGGGGAAGGGGGATTTGGGGGGCTGGGCGAGCGAATTATTAAAACGTCCTGTTGCCGTTAATAGGCTCAAACAGGACGATTTAATACATCAGATTGACATTAACTGGTTAAAGGGATGCTTAAAGGGAACCTAAACTGAGAAGGATATGGATTTTTCATTTTAAAATAAAATAATACCAGTTGCCTGACTCTCCTGCTGATCGTGTGTCTCTAATACTTTCAGCCACAGCCCCTCAACAAGCATGCAGATCAGGTGCTCTGACTGAAGTCAGACTGGATTAGCTGCATGCTTGTTTCATGTCTGTGATTCAGCCACTAATGCAATCAAAGAGATTAGCAGGACAGCCAGGCAACTGGTATTGTTTAAAAGGAAGCATCCATATCCCTCTCAGTTTCGGTTCCCTTTAAGCCTAAGCAAAAAAAAATCAGTTTTACTCACCGGGGGCTTCTACCAGCCCCCTGCAGCTGACCCGTGCCCTTGCAGTCACTCTCGGATCCTCCTGTCCCCCACCGCCAGCTACTGTAGTTTTCGGCCGACAGGCTTACTGCGCCTGCGCGGGCCTGGCGACGTGTCTCCTTCTATGCATTCCCGTCCGCAATAGCGCCCTGCGCAGGATGCTATTGTGGAGGAGAACAGGTAGAAGGCTACGCTTGGCCAGGTCTTTCAGCGAAGTTAAAGTAGCTGGCGGCGGGGTACGGGAGGATCTGAGAGTGACTGCGAGGGCACGGGACGGCTGCAGGGGGCTGGTAGAAGCCCCAGGTGAGTAAAACTGATTTTTTTGCTTAGGCTTAAGTGCCTCTTAAATCAAAGACCACCACACTATCAGTGGTGCAAGCAGGGGATGGGGAACAGTTAATACCACTATTCAAAGCATCTATAGAAGCCATCATTACCAGCACATAATCAATAAAGAGTTAATACTGCAGTTAAGGGAGGGCCCCACTGGCCCAAGAGCCCTGGTGCAGTCACAAACTCTGCATTCCCTATTGCTACGTAACTGCATACAGTTGTGTACACAACACCTGCTGTGTACAAATAAATAGGTCAGTGGGCTGGAAGCTGTGAATTATATATACATTACATAGGAAGGACCATTTCAGAGGTTTTTGCAGAGCATAGACTGTACCTAGGATGGTATATAGAAATGAGTGTAGCAATGTATGGATGAGGCAGATTGGAGACTGAGACACACATACATTTTGTATGTATGGATTTGTACTTTTTTTACCGCCCAAGGCCCACTATCACCAGCTGCCCCCGGACCGACAGCATCCTAAACTTCCCCCACAACACGGCATGGATTAGACTGTAAGCTCCTCTGAGGACAGTAAGTGACATGATGGCAGTGATTAGATTGTGTACTCCTTGGAGAGTGGCCCATTCGTTGAGTGACAGGCAGCACAGAGATCACTCACTGTTAGTGCCTGTTCACAGCCCCTTCATCCTCCAAGTGCCAGATCTGGCTGTTGGTAGTGGTAGCCACCCACCCCTATGTGCAAACTCTGTGAAGCAGGACTCCCGCAGGCCAGCACTGGCTGCTTATGTGTGCAGAGTGCAGCACAGCCAGCATCAGGAATAGAGTGTTCGGGCGCTTACCTGACTGCTGCGAACGTTCAGCAGGTTAACTGCTGCGTCCAGCCTGCTGCCCACAGCCCGCCTCTTGGCTTCCTGGTGCCCTAGGCCATGGCCTTTGTGACCTTGCCTGAAATCCAGTGCTGAAAAGTCACACCGCACGTTACACATGTGGTCAGGGTCAGTTAAAGCCACACGCCCCCCCCCCCCCCAATCATAGAAATCAGCTCCCCGGGGTCCCCGGACCCTCCAGATGGCCTCACCCAACTGCTCCCCGTGGCCCTCATTTGGTAGTTAAGCGGCTGCCTTGAAATCTCTCACCTGTCCCAGCAGCTACTCCGTCCTGATCTCTGTCTTCAGCCCAGTTCCCTGCGTCTTCTCCATCCGGCGCACGTTATGTTTAAATAACATGTGCCGGGCATAGAGAAGAGGCAGGAAGCGTGGCTGAAGGCGGAGATCGAGAGGGAGCTGCAGCTGCTGGAACAGGTGAGATATTTCAAGGCATCTGAACTACCGAACATGCAAGGCCACGGGGAGCAGTTGGGGGAGGCCATCTGGAAGGTCTGGTGGTGTGGGTGCCCCTGGAGAGGTCGGGACCATGGGGCAATTGTCCCCTTTGCGTCAAAAGCAGCGCCAGTGGTTCATGTGGTGTGACTATAAGATGAAGCACACAGCACAATGAAAGTATGCACCACTGCCACTGTAAACGCACATGTTGTCTGGTGAACCCATGGCATGCTGATATGACCAGGGACGTTTCTTGGGCAGTGTGGGCAGGGCGACCGCAGACCGGCAAGTAGAAGAAGGGGGAGGCGCAGGCAGAAGGACATAACCGGGAGCTGGTGAGGCACAGTGCAGCCAAATGGAAGAAGACAGAAGATTACCAGTGCAATCACCTTCCTTGATTCTTCCTAGGCGGCCTGCGTCCGACATCAAGTCATCACCACGTCACCACCGCCCGGTGACACCTGATATCCTGTAGCGGTATCGCAGGCTGTCAGTTCACGGCGCCCATGGAGGAGTCGGCTTTCCGGGCTCTCTTCACCTGTGTGTTTTCCTGGTCCCTGCTTCCTCCTGGATGAGCGGTTGGTCACCAGTAAGTAGGCAGATCTATATGTGACCTGTGGCTGTGTGACTGTCCCTAAAGAGTAAGAGTTTGCACAATTTTTACACCCTCGTCCTGGGTGCAATTTAGCCGAGAAACTGCCCTAGATAGGACCCACCGCACCAATGTGAATGTACCAAAGTAACATCATTGCATTGTGTTGTCTGTTGCAATGAAGCAACGGATTCAGTGTCAATGAACCTTTATAGTAAAGAGTGGCCTAGGAAAAAAATGCCTCCCTGCCCTTTGGCCTGTTCTCCTCAAGTGCTGCGATGGGATTGGGGTGAAGGCAATTTTTAAAAGCAGTCAAAGTCCTTCCTCTGAGATAAAAAGAGAACCATGAGAAGGCACTGCCCTAAATGCTGAGAGTGGAGACGATCTGTAGTAGTAAAGGATGGTTTGGCAGTGTCGAAAGCTGAGTACATCCCAAGAAGAATGAGTCTAGCATAGTAGCCTTTAGATTTTGCAATTAGTCATTTGTTAAATTAGTGAGTGCGTTTTCAGTAGAATAATTAGGGTGGAAACCAGACTTATGGTGGCCACACATGGTACAATTTTTTCATACAATCTTACCATTTCTATGTAATATAAGGGAACTGCCTAAATTATCCTTTCAGTATATTCACTTAATTTACCCTTATACTACATAGAAATGGTAAGATTGTATGAAAAAATTGTACCATGTATGGCCACCATAAGGCTGATCACAGAGGAGCTAGCCAGGTCTGAGTCAGCGCATCATTCAGCGTCTGACGGGAAAGCAAAGCGATGCGCTGGTAACTAGGGAGAGCTCAATGCTGAAACATTTATCAGACAAAAAGGGAATATTCTGAACAAATGATGACCGTGGAGCTAATTCAGCAAACATTTCTGTTGTGGAATTTCATTCAGTTTGTTTACTTTATTTCCTATAAGAGCACAGTTAGGCAGGGAGCAGGGCCGGCGCTACCATTAAGGCAAAGGAGGCAGCTGCCCCAGGGGCCCAGAGCTTGTAGGGTCTTATAGTTTTTGAGAAAATCGATTTTAAAGTTTCAAAGGAAAAAAAATACACATTTAAAAACCTGCCAACTTTAATGGTTAATAGCAAATCCACCTTAAATGCTAGAAACCCTAAATTTGCAGGATATGTTAAGGAGATCATTAGGAATAAGAGGGAAAAAACAATTTTTCAAAAAGACCTAATAGTTTTTGAGAAAATCGATTTTAAAGTTTCGAAGGAAAAAAGTATACTTTTAAATGCGGTAAATGTCACTTTTAGTAGAAAACCTAACGGTAGTGTAATTTTACATGCATCAAACGAAAGCGCAATAAATTTCCTGACGGAGCTTCCAGGGGGTCTATACGCAGCCGCATCGCTTTGGCCAGGGATCGCTATACAGCCGCAATATGGCTGTATGAAGATCCCTGGCATTTTTTCCTATTTTCCCCCAAAAAAATTTATGTGTAGAGTGTGGGAATTTTTTTTTTTTTTTTTTTTTTTTATTATGTGGGGTCCCCCCTCCTGAAACTTTTTAACCCCTTGTCCCCCATGCAGGCTGGGATAGCCAGAATGTGGAGCTCCGACCGATTGGGACTTCACACCCTGTTATACAAGCTGCAAAAAAGGTCCCCTAATGCCGATTTTTGTGCCAGGGGAAAATGTTGGGGGGGGGGCCCCCAGGTTTATTTTGCCCTGGGGCCCCATTGTTGCTTAAACCGGCCCTGGCAGGGAGGACACCTTGCAGAATGGCATGCGTTTTCTGTATAGCACATAGCGGAATACACATGCAGTTCTGTTAAGTGTTCTCCCTTGCATCCTGTTTTTTTATCATCCTACAAGTTCCAAAAGCTATTCTAATGTGTTCTGGCTTACTGCAGCACGTTCTACTATCACCATCTCTGTAATAAATCAACTTATCTCTCTCTTGTCAGACTTGTCGGCCTGTGTCTGGAAGGCTGCCAAGTTCTTTAGTGTTGTGGTTCTGTGATGCATCTCCCCCCTCCAGGCCCCTCTCTGCACACTGCCTGTGTATTATTTAGATTAGGACAGCTTCTCTCTTATCTTTTACAAGCTGGATAAATCCTCCTCTAAGCTGGCTGGGCTTTCACATACTGAGGAATTAAATACAGGTAAAGCTGTCTGCACTCTGCAGGAAGAAACAGCCTGACACTTCAGTGGAAGATAGCTGCAGGGGGAAAGAAACACACAAATGATCTCTTGAGATTCAAAAGGAAGGGTGTATACAGCCTGCTTGTGTATGAATGTATTTTCTATGTGTGGAAATACTGTACATCAACCTACTTCCTGTTTTGGTGGCCATCTTGTTTGTTTATAAACAAACTTTTTAAAACTGTTTTTAACCACTTTTAATGCGGCGAGGAGCGGCGAAATTGTGACAGAGGGTAATAGGAAATGTCCCCTAACGCACTGGTATGTTTACTTTTGTGCGATTTTAACAATACAGATTCTCTTTAACCTCTCCCGGACGGCAGCGATTAAAATCTACGCCCTATTGGAAGCTGTTATCCCTGCCAGGAGGTAGATTTCAATCATTCTCGCTGCATGGTCTTGTCGCTCTCGCCATTCACCTGTGTCCCCACCACCTGTGCCGAGTGCTGCAAAGCATCCCAGACAGTAGCAGCTGCCAGGCAGTGAATTAACCCCCTTCAGCTGCCCGTGAAATAAAGGCCTAAGAGAGGGGCTCATGGTGGAGGAATCTAAAGTGTACCTGAGCCGAAGCTCCTATTTAAAGTGATAATATACAATTTTTTTTTCCATTTTCTTTGTTTAGCATTTGGGGAAAAATGGAAGATCTACAAAAAGACAGATGGCATACAGAAGACTTGGAAGGAAGAGTGAACTTTTGTTTGTTATCATTTAGTATACTTGGACTAGGCCTACTTTCTTGTTGTCCCCCTTCCATGTGCAGCAGCGTCCCCACATTCCATGTGTAGCCCCATTATCCATACGTAACATCCATGAACAGCAGCCCGTGTTTCATGCACAGCTCTCCTGGGCAGGAGCACCCCTCTTCTATGTGATTTTGTCCATCTGCTGCCACTCTTTGCAATTTGCAACCTTCTCCTCTATATGCATCACTCCCCTCCCCTCCTTGTCCAGCTGCCTCTCTTCTATGTCTACCACCCCCTTGGGCTGCAGCCACCCAAGGCCCGGGCCTTTCCAGAAATCCAGCTCTGGATGCAAATACAGTCCAGGGGCGTTGCTAGGATCCTAAGAGATCCGGGGCACTTTTGGGCACTCCAGCCGAAAAATGGATGTGGTCATGCATCAGAATGTGGGTGTGGTCATGGGTGGAGCAAAATTTACTTGAACTTAACAGCGGTCTAAGTAGGCCTGGCCCAGCAAAATGTTGGATGAAGCCCCTCTTTCCATTAATACAAAAAAAAAATGCAGCAGATTACATAAATAGGCAGTGAGAATCAGATGCTAGGAGCTCTAGAGTCTAATTCATTCTCAGACACTAGGGGGAGAAGCTCAGAAGAGAAGATGTCTGCAGAATCTGGAGACCAAATGACTGAAGGTGAGTACTGCCGCCTGCGGACATCCAGGGCACCCCAGTATAGATCCGTGGCACGTGCCGTTGATCTTTGGGGCTAGCACTGCCCCTGAAATACACAGAATGTACAGAGAACAAACCGCATTCGCTGTGGAAATTAGAAGATCCAATCAGATGTGGCGATCAGAGGAGCAGCAGCCCAAGGGGAAATAATGATACTCCTCCAAGGGCACACTCAGTTAAAGGACAACTGAAGTGAGAAGTAAGTGGAGGCTGCCATATTTATTTCCTTTTAAACAATGCAAATTGCCTGGCAATCCTGCTGATCCTCTGCCTCTAATACTTTTAGCCATAGACCCTGAACAAGCATGCAGCATATCAGGCGTTTCTGACATTGTTGTCAGATCTGACAAGATTAGCTGCATGCTTGTTTCTGGTGTTATTTAGACACTACTGCAGCCAAATAGATCAGCATGGGCTGCCAGGCAACTGGTATTGTTTAAAAGGAAATAAATATGGCAGCCCCTATTGTCTTCTCACTTCAGTTGTCCTTTAAGAACTTCTCTGATGTGGAAGTTCATTTAAAAAAAAGTAATTGTGCTTTGTTCTCTTTAAGAAATTGTTCCAACTTTCCAATTTATGTGAACTAGTAATTTACTTAGACCTCGTACACAAGAGGAATGCTGTCCACAGGGGTTGGGACTCGACCCCTTGGGAGACCGTGCATGGAGCACCATCTATTGTGTGTATAAGGCTAAGGCTACGTTTACAGTGCAGCTGTTGTGGTGCAGTCTAATTGTGGGTGGCATCCGAACACACTGCGTGCGCAAAAACAGTGATGTGAAACATACTTTTCATGGAGTGTATGCTTCATTGTATAAGACTTGATGCGTAGATAATGTGCGGCGTGACGTTCCTGCTGGGAACACCACGTCCTCTGTGAACATAGCCTAAGGCCTCGTTTCCATGTGCGCAATTTTAGCTGCATTTTGCAACCCATGGCGATGCGATCAGCAGGAACATCAGTAATTGCACTTTCTGATGTTTCCATTCATGCATTGCAACTCAATGCGAAATCGACGCATAGTCAGCCAGCACGGTGAGGTAGTGGTTAGCGCTCTCGCCCTGCAGTGCTGGGACACAGTTAGAATCCCAGCCAGGGCGCTATCTGCACGGAGGTTGCATGTACTCCCCGTGTCTGCGTGGGTTTCCTTTGGGCACTCCGGTGTCCTCCCACATCACAAAGACATACAGATAAGTTAGTTGGCTTCCCCATAAATTGGCCCTAGACTACGATACATACACAATACATACATAGACGTTACTATGGTAGGGATTAGATTGTGAGCCCCTCTGATGGTAAGTTACGTGACAACACTATATACTCTGTTGGCGCTACATAAATACTAAATAATAACTTTTGCTTGTGCACCATTGCGATTTGCATAACATAACATCGTGGAGCAACACAGAGCTGTGCATAGCGGCTGCCACCTACGTTGACCGCACCGCGTACATGGAAACCAGATCTCAGGCTTCTTTCACATAAGGAAACGCGTGCAGGAGCCGTTCTCCTGCACGCGTTGAATGCTTTGTAGCATGTAATCGGAATGTTGCAGTGCGCCGCTGATTAGCAATGGTAGTTATAATTCACCCGACAGGAAAATGCCGGCTCCGGACGATTAAAAGCTCCAAAACACAGCGTCGGATGTGAAAGGTAAAATTAAAGTCTATGGACTTTCATTTTACCTTGGTTAACGCAAGGTATTGACTTTGCGTTTAAACGCAGCAAATGAACTCTAATGTGAAAGAGCCCTTAGGGCCTGAGCACACTACAGTTTATTCAGCAACGCAGGTGGCTGTGTGTTATATAGAAGTACATGGCACCTGCGTTGTTCTGCGTTAAGAGCTTTCCCATTCAGCATACTTGAATGTGGCATAGCTGCGTGTTGCGCTCAAAATGTGTGCAGCAGTGCATTGTGAGAATGCATCAGTGCCTGTTAGACACAGTACTGTCTATTCGCTATCTGATGACCCTGCGTATCACACAATACGTGTGGCTAAAATCAACTCAGCAACGCAGCAGTGTGCTCAGGCCATTAATGAGCAGAGTGCACCATCTAGTGTCCAGTAAGAGGATAACATCTCAAGCAACATGGTGAGGTGTCATGTACAGTTTCTGCAATAACTGGAATTAGCGGGGGCTGAACTGGTAATTTTCATGAGGCTAATCAGACTTGAAATGCGAATGATTTGTGTGACATCACACACACCCTATGGGCTATACTCGGTAGTCAATGCGGAAATACAGCACGGACACTCGGTGGTCGGTGTGACAAGTAAAGCATCTTCAATCACCGGCACTGGGGGGGGGGCACATAAACCACTTGCGGGTGGTAAGCCGGCGTCTCAAGGCCAATTCCCAAAGGATTTTATGCTGGAATCTATCAGGAAGCGGCCTGTGGTGTATGGGCTGCCGACCAATCCCTCTTTGATCAGAGAGATATCTGTCTCTTAGTCAAATCTGCTCATCATCGCTAAATGTATGGACACCTTTAGAATGAAGACATTGTGGGCAGGGGTGTGGCTACAGAGCCATTTTCCCCTTTCCCACCGCAGGACTCTGTACAATAATCACGTGATATGGACCACCAATAAAATAATAAAAAAAAAAAACCCTGGGGGAGGAAGAAGCCTCTGGATCCTAATGAGGCTTTCCTGTCCTCTTCACCCGGGATCCAGTGCTGACAGCCCCCAAACAGCGGCAATGTAAATATTTACATTCCTGTCTCTAGCGCGCGCAGGCGCAGTAGCGGCTTTCTGTTAGGCTCGAGCAGAAATTAGTAGAGCGGACCTGATCGGGTCCGCTCTACTGCGCAGGCAACTCTCCCCTGAGCAGTAGAGCAGACCCAATTGGGCTCGGCTATTTCCGGCAGAGCCCAACGAAAGCTGCAACTGCACCTGGACTGGCGTCAGGAAGGTAAACATTGCAGGCAACACTGCACCTGCAGCCGACAGGCTTGTTGGATGTATTTTCGGGGGGCTGCCAGCGCTGGAGCCCAGACGGTGAAGAGGAAGAGAGAAGCCTCATTAGGATCCAGAGGCTTCCCCCTCTCATGTTAAGTGTCCCCCAGGGAGTGTTTTCTTCATTATGGATTTTCTTTAAAGTATTAGAAGCAGAGGATCAGCAAGATAGCCAGGCAATGTGCATTATTTAACCACTTGCCGACCGCACACTCATAACGCGCGTCGGCAAAGTGGCAGCTGCAGGACCAGCGACGCACATCTGCGTCGCCGGCTGCAGGCTAATAAATCAGGAAGCAGCTGCTCGCGCGAGCGGCTGCTTCCTGTCAATTCACGGCGGGGGGCTCTGTGAACAGCCTGCGGGCCGCCGATTGCGGCTCGCAGGCTAAATGTAAACACAAGCGGAAATAATCTGCTTTGTTTACATTTGTACAATGCTGCTAACAGTAGCAGCGTTGTACCAGATCAGCGATCCTCGGCCAATCAGCGGCCGGGGATCGCTGTCCCATGACAGGCAGGAGCCTGTTAGAGGCTGCACAGGACAGATCCGTTCCTGTGCAGCCTCGGATCTCCGGGGGAGGGAGGAGAGGGGAAATCCTGCGGTGGAGGGGGCTTTGAGGTGCCCACCCCTGCAAGCCACACGCAGGCAGGAGCGATCAGACCCCCCCAGCACATCATCCCCCTAGTGGGGAAAAAAGGGGGGCGATCTGGTCGCTCTGCCTGGTGTTTGATCTGTGCTGGGGGCTGTAGAGCCCACCCAGCACAGATCAGCGAAAACAGCGCTGGTCCTTAAGGGGGGGTAAAGGCTGAGTCATCACGTGGTTAAAAGGAACCAAGTCATTCTCCAGATCCCTCTCACCTTGGGTTCCCTTTAAATACAACTCAAGGAAGACAAGTTTTTTGTGTGGATAAGAAATCTGACCTTTTCGCAGCTACCACTTCTTGTGAGTCATATTTATTTTACCAATAATATTCTCAAATAAATTCACATACACGTCATTATTTAAAAAAAAGAGAAATAAAATAAAAAACAAAGTTGCAGACACAATCAATAAAAAAATAAAAACAACAAAACAAAACACAAAACAGTCCTTCTGAAGACACAAGAACAGAAACAAGTACTGAAAACAAAGTATTCAGAACCACTTAATCAGACCGAGGGCCTGAGCACGCCAAGGCGCTTCTGTCCGCTTTACAGAAACACATCAATGTTAGCGATTGAAAAAGGCAGACAGGAGTAGCATGCTCAGGTCCTGAATGTGTGTAACTCTTCTCAGCGTGACCATGTAGGGGCAGAACGGAAAGATCTGACTGGCCAGGAGTCTAGCCAAACGATACAGTCACAGAGACCACAACAACAACAACAAAAAAAAGACACAGGGTCATTTTCAGTGCCATCTTCTCCATCATTTTCTGCCTTCCACCTATGAGATTCTGTTCGGGGTCATTTTGCACCCAGTGTTTGGGACAATATCATCAGGTTAGGTCTAAAACGACCTAATCCACCTTCAAGGGCAACCTTAACAAAATGGAGTCATTTTGGATGTTTTTCCTTAGCCATCTAACAGCTTCAAGATGCTTTCCCTCTCCTTCAGAGCTTTCCAGGCCTGGTCCTTCTCCTTCTTTGTGGGGGTCCTTTTCTTCTGCCGAGCGGCCATTATCTTTCGGAAGGCATCCATTACCTCGTTGTCGGCCATGCGGACCCGGTGTCTTAACTCTTGTTTATTCATTTCTTCTTTGGCCAACCTGGAAAGATCATATGTCAGGGTGAAGGTTAAAAAACACTTACAGCTTGTGAAGGGTGCACATTATTTATGCTTAGTGGATTTCAAGAAGCAAAACGGGACAGAATATAAAATCTGCCTCATTTGCTTTGAAATCCTGCCATTATCGTGGTCACAAGCCTGGAAAAAGAATTCAGCAAGTGACGGAAGAGTTCAATCACAACAACTGTATTTGTCTGCTTAGTCATAATCGGTTTAAGGACTAAAACTCATGCACATTTTTTTTTTTTAAACTATACCTGTCTTTAGTGTTAATTTTTGAATTCGGCATAGCCGAATCCGATCACCCGAATACTCCCGTCTGCCACTGTTCAGCACTGAACAAGCAGATAGGGTCAGGAGGCGATCTATAGCTTGCAAGTCACGCTGAGTTTCATGTGACTCCGATACTTCCTCCTTCCGATTTGGAAGGAGGAAGCATTAGTGTCTCATGAAACACAACATGACTCGCAAGCCAGGGAACTCCTGACCATGTCCGCTTGTTCAGTGCTGAACAACGGCAATCGGGAGTATTTGTGTGATCAGATTCGGCTAAGCCAAATTAAATCAGCAACACTACCCGCCTTCCTCCATTAAATAACCAAACTATATACCCCAACCACCCTCCATAATTCCCCTGTACTGGTCACACGACTGTACTGGTTACACGACCCCCAACTATCCTGAATCCCTTCGCACCCCCTCCCCTCTTTCCCCTACGTCACTCTCCCTGCCACCCAATATGAGTACATTTGAAATCGGCGCCGGTAGACTTGGGCGCAGGACACAGCGGTATATGGCTGGTCCTGCTTCGGCACAAGTCCGGGCCGATTTAATTACTATTCCCCCTCCAGGCCGACATGGATAGTGGGGGAATGAAATAATTCGGCTTCCAGTGATTGCTGGAGGCCGAATTATTATGTTTTAAGCAACCTGGCAAGGCAGCCTGACTTCAAAATACTGACAAAACACAGTATAATGTCAACGCTGGAATTTGAGGCATCCGGGTGAGTGAATCGGGAAAGATGTATACTAGATGTTTCCTGTGCATTTATGGGGTAGACAGCTGCTTTGTCATACTTGTGACCACTGTTTTTACATCTTTTGTGTTTTTACAGGAATTGGACTACAAAAATTCTCATACGTAAAATGCTGGCCTGTAGTGGAAATAGGCCATCAAAAATTCACCAATGGTAGATAAAGTCTCCATCCTTAAAGAAGTACCAACGTGAAAATTAACTGATGAGATAAACACATGCATCTATCCTCCAACTCCTAAAAAATACTTTTTGAGATATCCCACAGTTTTATTCTATGTTTAAATTTACTTTTTATGTTTTTAATGTTTCTGGGTTTCTGCTCAATGATACAGTTCTTGAAGTTTGCCAGAGCTAAAATCTATGAACTATGGAGCTTTTTTGTCACTTCCCTACTCTCAGAACTTCCCTACTCTCAGAACGTCTCTACTAGGAAATAGTTTTATGGCTATAATTTAATTCCTTATCTGTGAGGGTTATGCCTGACTGGTTTCTTAGAGAGAGAGAGAGAGAGAGAGAGAGAGAGAGAGAGAGAGAGAGAGAGAGAGAGAGAGAGAGAGAGAGAAACTGCCACTTGCATACCTGAATGTTAACTCTTTCAGGCACTGTACATACACATATCTCATCACAGTTTAATTTCACTTCGATATTCCTTTAATTCACATACTTTTATTGTTACATAAGCTAAGTTAGCTTCCCTGGAGAAACATTTCAGCTATTTTTCTCTGTAATGTATTTGCTTGAAATCACGGGGTTGCCGGTTACCTCAGCAGCTCCTGCTTCTTGGCACGGTTGTGAGCGGTGAGGGCCTTCAGCTCGGCCTGCCTTTTCCTTAGTTCTGCCAACACCTCATCTTCAGAGTCCTCCGCTGGCCGGTCCTCAGACTCCAGTAACCCCTGGGCTATAAGCTCCTCTTTAATCCTGATCTCTAAAGACTTGGTATGTGGAGCACTGAAATGCAGATGAAATATATTTGACTTCACAAAACGGGAAAAGTAACTGGTGAGCAAAGCAAGCCTATAGCCCTACATCATTAGATTCCAGGGTTAAGAAGTTCAGGTCATTGCTAGGTTTTTATTGTTAACGGTACAATCAGGTTAAGACGTGTGCAGTGCTATTGTTTAGGGATATGCAGAACTATCAGCTTTGGTTATGTAAAAGATAGTTTAAAGGACAACTGAAGTGAGAGGGATATGGAGGCTGCCATATTTATTTCCTTTTAACCAATACCAGTTGCCTGGCTATCCTGCTGATCCTCTGCCTCTAATGCTTTTAGACCCTGAACAAGCATGCAGCATATCAGGCGTTTGACATTATTGTCAGATCTGACAAGACTAGCTGCATGCTTGTTTCTGGTGTTATTTAGACACTACTGCAGCCAAATAGATCAACAGGGCTGCCAGGCAACTGGAATTGTTTAACAGGAAATAAATATGGCAGCCTTCATATTCTTCTGACTTCAGTTGTCCTTTAAGTGACCTGCTGTAAAATAGTGGTAAGGCTGTATAGAGCTTACCACCTCAGCTGTGACTTCCATTGATATTAATTTCTTCTAAGCCTTAGTTGTTACCCGATTGGGATGGACTTAAAGGGAACCTAAAGTGAGAAGTATATGGAGGCTGCCATATTTATTTATAGTTCAAATAAAGCAGAGCGCTCAACAGATCTAAAAGCAAGAGGGTGGAAGAAGATTTCACATCCACATATATAGAGGTATCATACTATGACCATTAGAAAGTTCAAACAAATGGCAAACAAAGCTGGAGGATCCTGAGACAAAACTTATATGCGCATTTTATCTGGACATTTGTGAGTGCACTACTATTTTATACGCGTTATTAATAAATGGAATTACGCTATGGACAACTTAGTTTGAGTCTTAGGGCCATTATGTGTGGAGGACCGGAGTTGTTGGCATAGAAAACTAAATTGCTGGTCTTTTACAGGGCGCCCGCATCTGGTGAGAGTCCTGTGGTGGAGGCACATTGGGTGATAAAGCTGGAAGCACTGGTGATAGTATAAGTTATCTGAAAAGATGGTATTACACTATTGCTGTTCCTTTATGTCTCTTTCCACATACATGGAAATCCAAGGAAGCCTGGTGTGACACATGCAGGAAATATACTGGCAAGGCCAGGGGCATGTTTGCTGATCGGGAAGGATTGGTGGCTGGATAGTGTAATAGTTAAGGGCTCTGCCTCTGACACAGGAGACCTGGGTTCGAATCTTGGCTCTGCCTGTTCAGTAAGCCAGCACCTATTTCAGTAGGAGACCTTGGGCAAGTCTCCCTAACACTGCTACTGCCTATAGAGCGCGTCCCAGTGGCTGCAGCTCTGGCGCTTTGAGTCTGCCAGGAGAAAAGCGCAATATAAATGTTCTGTGTTTGTTTGTTTGTTTGTTTATCTGGTGAGTGTATAACGTTACTATATCTAGCATCATGGGAAATTTATGACGATCGTATGCAGGGACGGCATTAAGTGGACCAGTGGTTGTGGCAACATATGTGAACTTTGCTTGCCTATGGACAGAACTTTCTAATGGTCATAGTATGTCCATCTACTGTATTTATATGGATGTGAAAACTTCCACCTACTGTATATATATGGATGTGAAAACTTCCACCCTCTTGTTTTTAGATCTGTTGAGCGCTCCGCTTTATTTGAACTAGCTTTTCTGAGTGTAGCACACACTTTTCTTGCAGGAGACGATCCAGAATACTATTTGATTGTTATCAAGTTAAACTTTGGGAGTTTGTTTTTTTGTTCTTTTGTGGCAGCAAGTTGAGGTACGCACGGTTACTATCTCTATTTAATGCCATATTTATTTCCTTTTAAACAATACCAGTTGCCTGGCAGCCCTGTTCATCTCTTTGACGTCAGTAGGTCTGAATCACACCAGAAACAAGCACACAGCTAATCTTGTCAGATATGACAAAAATGTAAAAAAAACACCTGATCTGCTGCATGCTTGTTCAGAGTCTATGGCTAAGTATTAGAGGCAGAGGATAAGCAAGATAGCCAGGAAACTGGTATTGCGTAAAAGGAAATAAATATGGCAGCCTCCATATTCCTCTCACTTTAGGTTCCCTTTAACCACATAACGACCGCCTAACGCCGATAGGCGACGGCTGGTCGTTAGTGGGTTTCCATGGAAACGTTCCATGTCAGTTCACAGAAGGTGTCTCTGAACAGCCTGCAACCCTCCGATCGCGGCTCGCAGGCGAAATGTAAACACGCGGGGAAAAAATCCCGTGTTTAACATCCTACGGCGCTGCTGTCGCAGCAGCGCTGTAAAGGAGATCGGCGATCCCCGGCCTCTGATTGGCCGGGGATCACCGGCATCTGATAGGCTGAAGCTCCTGGCCGCAATAGCAGCATAGGGGGCGATATTTTGGCTGGGAACGTGAAGAATCACTCGCGTTCCCATGCCTGTCGGGTCCTGACGGCGAAACCGGAAGTGGTCGCCGCTGGGGACTGGAGCATCGCAGAGACACGGCGAGGGCACCGATCGGCTGCAGGGGGCTGAGGGAAGCCCCAGGTGAGTAAAACTCTTTTTTTACTAGGCTTAAGTGCCTCTTTAAGGAACTACAAGTCCCACAATACATTTGCCTTTATCAATCATGACTGTGGCTGTCAGACTCCTGCAATGCATTGTGGGACGTGTAGTTCCTTAACAGCTGGAGAGCCAAGTTTGCAGATCACTGGACTAGATCACCCAACTCTTGAAAAGTACAGGACTGTGCCTAGCAATCCAGTTTGGAGAGGAACAATCTGCCACTGGTTACATGCCCGTGAACATTAGGCGTTAAAATAATAAGCATTTTATTCATAGGCAAATTCCCTGTAGTTTATTGGTAGGTATACACTAAATAGGTTTGCAATATTGTAATCCAATATCTAAAAGCTTGATAAAGAACCTGCTGAGACCCAAAACTGACTAATGTCGACACACCATTGTACATCAATTTTTTTAATCTATCTTGGGAGTAATAATTGGCTGCTTTGAAAATGTGAGCTTGGAACTTTTTTGGTGTATGTTAATAAAGTCATCTCGCAAGACGCATGCCGCGCACAAGTGGAAACAGGGCCTCTGTCTCCACAGATTGACCGTGTCCAGGCACTGAGGGGAAGGTTGGCAACTTTAATGCAAGTCCCACCCACCTGAAAGGTTTCATCTGACTCCGAGGCGAGGTGCTGGCTCCATCCGTTCCAGATTCCTTTCCAGATATTTCAGGAATGGGAGAATCTTCAATAGGCGAAATTATATTTTCCTGCAAGAATGCAAAGAAATATCCAATTATACTGCTTAATACCTATGAGATCTATGATATCTCCCTAACCACTTGTGAGCCTCCTAGTCCACAGAGCGGGGAAGATGAGGGAATGGGAGGATGATAGGAGGAAACATTGCTGCAAGCCTGCCGCTTCCTCTATGAAAATTTGACTTTACCCGGAAGTAAAATTTTGGAAGGAGCGGTTACAAGGACGGAAGTGGGGTGGGGCGGGTGGGGGGGTTAGCGACAAGGGGAGGAACAGACAATGCATAGAGGAATGTGGTTCCGGCGTGAACATTCCTTTGTACTTACATTAGATACCATTGCCTCGGGTCTGGTGTCCTTCAACCTCCTTGGCGGTATCCCAACTCAGGCTTGGGGTGAAAAGCACATGCTGCGAGCGGTAATCCCAAGCATGGGTCAGGGTAGCCAGTCAATATGATGCAAATAAATTCGAGTTCATGCAGCAGTATGCACATTTTTTATGCAAATTTATGCAGCTTGCTCCATTTTCAAGCTGCATAAATTTGTATATAAAATTTGCATACACCTGCATCAACTGCAAATTTTTTGCATCTCAGTGACCAGCCCTAGCCAGAAGGTATATACAGACAGTGCAGCGGCGTTTATAACCCACCTCCTCCGAGATCTGGATGCTCGCAGCCGAACTTCTTTGTGTTCCTGGAGGCTCCCAATCCCTCAGGAGAGTTTAGCATTAGTCACATGACAACAGAGGGCAATCTCACCATAAAACAAGAGCCCCACCAGGAGAATAGGAGGAAGAATTGCAGCACTGGATCCCAGGGAGGTGAGTAATGTGACGGGCCTCCTGACGAATCTCTCCGGGTATGCTTTTTTTTCATTTTAGGATCTAAGATCACATAAAAATTGTAACGCTTTCAGACCCTTAAAGTGAACCTTAAGCCAGAAAAAAAAATGAGTTTTACTCACCTGGGGCTTCTACCAGCCCCCTGCAGCAGTCCTGTGCCCTCGCAGCCACTCACTAATCCTCTGGTCCCCCGCTGCCAGCTAGTTTCGTTTTTGCCGACAGGCCCGTCAGGACTGGTTACGCGTAGCTTTTTCTGCATTCCCGATTGTAATTAGCGCTATTGCGGGGCGCAACGCGTACAAAAATACGCATTGCCGCATATCTATGCGTTCGTAATGCGGCAACGCGTATTTTTGTACGCGTTGCGGCCCACAATAGCGCTAATTACAGTCGGGAATGCAGAAAAAGCTACGCGTGGCCAGTCCTGACGGGCCTGTCGGCATAAAAGAAACTAGCTGGCAGCAGGGGACCAGAGGATTAGTGAGTGGCTGCGAGGGCACAGGACTGCTGCAGGGGGCTGGTAGAAGCCCCAGGTGAGTAAAACTCATTTTTTTTCTGGCTTAAGTGTCTCTTTAAATATGAAAAGTACTGCTTTTTTATTTATGTATTTTTCAACCAGGAAAGTTATCCACTTCTAACATATTTCCTGGAGTCAGGGTCGTAGCTAGGAATGACTGGGCCCCATAGCAAATTTTTTTAAGGGCCCCCCCCATCCTACAAATCCGATCCGACATGCAGAAGGCAGAGATAAAGACTGGAAGAAGGAAAAAATAGGGCAGAGACAGGGATAAAAACAGAAGTAGAGATAGATGAGGGGCTGGGGTGTCATTATGCCCTAAATTGATAATTTTCTTAACGTAATTACATAGCTATATTGCATCATTCTGCTAGTGCCGCGTTACTCATGCGCAATAGAACTTTTAGTCTTTGAAACAGCTAATTAGTAGCTGGTTTTGGAGACATGCGCAGTTGGCATTTAGTTTTGGAGGCATGTGCAGTCTCCAAAATCAGCTGGTAATCAGCTGTTTCAGAGACTGAAGATTGGACTGCACCTTTAACTGTTAGTACCGCAGCAAGCAATGGCACAGACAGGAGGAGCTGGAACATCACTCACCTCCTTCTGTCTCTGCTATTGCTTGCTGCTATAATAAAAGTAAAGGTGCAGTCCCTATGGAGAATGGTGCAGTGGGTTTGGGAGCTTCTGCCGCTGCTTCCGGGCTGGGCATCACCACACTATTCTAGAGCAACTGCGTATGTCTCTGAAATTAGCCATCAGTTGTTTTTCAGAGACTGAATGTTCTATTGTGCAAGCCTGATGCAATATTTTTGAACACACACACCACATTTACCGTATTTTTCGGACTATAAGACGCTCCGGACTATAAGACGCACCTAGGTTTAGAGGACAAAAACCCAGGAAAAATAAAATATACTAAACCTGGTGCGTCCATGGTACAGGGGCGTGTTATGGACCTTTTCCCCTAATTATTATGCCCCCCCCTTATGTCTTTCATGTACTTTTGCCCCCCTGTGTTCACCTATGTCCCTCTGTGTCCACTGTCCCCTTGTGTCCACTGATGTCTCAATGTCCTCTGTCCACCTATGTCCCTGATGTCTGATGCCCTGTGCTCTGTCCCCCTTCCTCTGTCCCCTTGTCCACTGTTTCCTTCATGTCCAGTGTTTTCTATCCCTGTGTCCCCAGTGTCTGCATGCCCCCCTGTGCCCCAGTGTCTTCGTGTCCCTGTGTCCCAGTATCTGCATGTACTCCATGTTCCCAGTGTCTGCGTGTCCTGTCCTGGTCTGTGCATCTGGTGTCTTAAACACATACACTTCTTCATCAGGCTGTCCCCCGTGCAGTGTCTGAAATACATACCTCTCTTGCATCTTTGATCATATATGCATGCATGTCCTCAGTGTCTGCATTTCCCCATGTTGTAGTGTCTGCCTGCACTGTGTCCCCAGTGTCTGCATGTCCCCTGTGTTGCATTGTCTGCCTGCACTGTGTCCCCAGTGTCTGCATGTCCCCTGTGTTGCATTGTCTGCCTGCACTGTGTCCCCAGTGTCTGCATGTCCCCTGTGTTGCATTGTCTGCCTGCACTGTGTCCCCAGTGTCTGCATGTCCCCTGTGTTGCATTGTCTGCCTGCACTGTGTCCCCAGTGTCTGCATGTCCCCTGTGTTGCATTGTCTGCCTGCACTGTGTCCCCAGTGTCTGCATGTCCCCTGTGTTGCATTGTCTGCCTGCACTGTGTCCCCAGTGTCTGCATGTCCCCTGTGTTGCATTGTCTGCCTGCACTGTGTCCCCAGTGTCTGCATGTCCCCTGTGTTGCATTGTCTGCCTGCACTGTGTCCCCAGTGTATGCGTGTCCTCGGTATATTCATGTCCCTGGTGTTTGTGTCCCCCGGTGTTTGTGTGTCCGCGGTGTCTTAACACATATAAGTAGCTGCCACATAGTCATCTGGCTGTCCCCGGTTTCCCATATACGTACCGCTCTTACAGCTTTGATTATCGCGCTGTCCCCGGTACTGCCGTAACTTGTAACAATCAGGAAGTTCCGGACGTCTGTGCAGGGAAATGCACCAATCAGGCAGAGGGCGCTGTGATTGGCCACAATGACGGAGAGGTGGTCCCGCCCTCAACACCATCACTCGAGCATTGCACAGCATGATTGGCGGTTGAGGCAAGCGCCCCCACCTGATTGGTGCATTTCCCTGCACAGACGTCCGGGACTTCCTGATTGTTACAAGTTACGGCGATACCGGGGGACAGCGCGATACTCAAAGCTGCAAGAGCGGTACGTATATGGGAAAATGGGGACAGCCGGATGACTATGTGGCAGGCTGGCAGCTACTTATATGTGTTTAGACACCGCGGACACACAAACGCCGGGGACATGGAATTACCGAGAACACGCAAAAACACCAGGGACACGCAAACACCGGGGACACGAGTGCAGGCAGACACGGGGGACATGCATACACTGAGAACACGCAAACACAGGGGACATGGAGTGCAGGCAGACACTGCAGCGGGGGAAATACAGACATCGCAGACATGGGGTAAAAAACACAGGCACAGGTCCAAATATGTAGCATTCGGACTATAAGACGCACTGACTTTTCCCCCCCACTTTTGGGGGAGAAAAAGTGCGTCTTATAGTCCGAAAAATACGGTATATTGCGCTTCTCTCCCCACTTTTCTGGACTCAAAGTGCCAGAGCTGCAACCACTAGGGGCTGCTCTATAGGCAGTAGCAGGGTTAGGGAGTCTTGCCCAAGGGCTCCTTACTGAATAGCTGCTGGCTTACTGAATAGGAAGAGCGGAAATTTGAACCACTGTCTTCTGTTTCAGAGGCGGGGCCGGGTGCATTTCACCAGTACACTATCCATCCACTGGCACTGTTATCTCAAGACATTCAAGGAATATTTAAGTCTGAAAAAAATCATTTTAACTTACCTGGGGCATCTTGCAGCCCTCTGGAGCCCTCCTGCGCCCACAATGTCCTCCTGGTCCCCTCTGGTTAGCAGCAGCGACCCCCACAAAGATGCCCTGTCGCTGCAAGTCGCTGGCTACTGCACATGTGCGGCACCGAACAACACGCACCCTGATAGTGCTTCCACTGTTGGGAGCGCTCTGCGCATGCGCAGTAGCAATTTTCAAGCAGAGTGCTTCCAGCAGTGAGAGCGCGGTCAGGGTGGGCGTGGCTCGGGTCCACGCAATGCGCAGTAGCCAGCGACTCGCAGCGATGGGCCAGCTTTGTGGGGGTCGCTGCTGCTAACCTGAGGGGATCAGGAGGACGTTGTGGGTGCAGGAGGGCTCCAGAGGGCTGCAAGATGCCCCAGGTAAGTTAAAATGATTTTTTTTGCAGACATATATTCCTTTAGATACTAACAATTTAGGTCATACTGACACCCCAGGGGCAGTGAAAGTGAGAACTGGTGCAAAGCAAATGGGGGAGGAGGGTGGTCAGGAGGGGAGGGCAGCCAGAGAAAATAGTAAAGAGAGGTGCAGGAACAGAAATGTGGGAAGCAGCATACAGCATAGAAAAGTGAAAGAGCAAGGGAGAGGCAGGAAGGCACAGGACAGTCTTCTGTCCAGCAGAATAAAGTACTCTTAGCATCAGAGCAAATCATCATACTAATACCAGGACATTACAGCTGAGAGGTATATCTCCAGTGTGCAGACTTTCTACCATCTACCCCTATAGCACCACTTCAGCAACTTCTTTCAAGTTAGTGGCACAGCATGCCAGAGTGCCATCTGCTGCAATACTGATCAAGATCTCATTCCTGCTGTTTCTCACGAACCGGCTCACCTCCTCCTTCAGGCTGACACAAGCCTCTGATATTCTCCCGTCCCGAGGAGAGGCAGCTAAGTTCACCAGCCACAAGTAGCAGAAAGTACAGGCACCCAGAATGCCCTCCTCCTGACATCCACACAGCCCTGGACAGATGCACGCTAAATTACTTAAATTACACAGAAAGCTAAACAAGGGGGAGGGGGAGAGCGGGCATACAGTCCTGTACACTCAAAGAAAGTGTAATACTAGTTCTGTCTGAGAGGCTGCGTGCTCACCCCAGTGCTGTTACTTCGTACCCAGTTCAGCCGGAACTAAAAACTAATTGTCGGAACAGAGCACTGTTAATGTGTAGGCGGAAGGAGAAATAGTCCCTATCTCCTGCCTGCCTCTCTGAAATAACCTCCGGCAGAGGGGGATCTGTGGCTGATAATGGCTGGGTTTGCGTAAATGAAAATAAGAATACAGTCAGCCAGGACAGGCGGGCCCCCTCAAGGCTGTGGGCTTCATAGCCACTGCTATGGTTGCTATAGTGATCCCTACGCCCATGCCTGGAGTACAGACTGCTCAGAAATGCCTTTGCATGAGTAAAAACCTGCATGGAGCAAGTACTGTAACATACCTGAAGTAATTCGTTTCAACAGAATATAACTCAGTATAACAGAATTACAATCTATCAAAACATACAATTAAAACCCTGACTCCCAAAACTTTATTGACTGTATATTTATCCAGCCTACCTTTGACCCAAAATTTATGTCATCTGTATGAAAATCACAATCCACGCCCCCAGCATCTAATGTGGAAGCAGCCATCTTACATAATAATGTAATAACCAGTTCAATCAGGAATTTTGCACTCAAGAAAATACAAATAGAATCGGTTTAACTTGCACACAGAAGCTCTCTGTCAAAAATCTGCTTTATCCTCTGCATTCAGAGATAAAATAAATAATTTGACTGCATTGCTGCACTTTGCAGCCCAGAGACTAATAAGGCTACAGAAGAAAACTGAACTAAAAAGAGTTTATTCTTAGAACTTGTGGCTAATCTAGTTGAGCAGAGGGGAAATATGACAGTAGTTCCACTTTACTGTACTCATGTGTGCACATAAAATCAAGGTAAGCAAGCTGACGTAACGGCTGAATGGAATCCTTGTATTGTGCAGAGATAAGCTGAAGGGATTGTTCCTTCTCAAATGTTGAATTTAACATAAATTACCTCAACGAGTGCCTGAAGGAGTCGCTGCGTCAGGTGACCAAATGGGCAGCCGTCCTCTGGCTGGTCATGCTGGGATTCAGATTTCTTCAGCATGGAGTCCACATCTAAAAAGGAGCAGAACATGACATTTTTGTTACAACTCTGGAAGTTATGTTAGTTGAGTCACTCCACCAGGCTGATAACTAGAGGGGGCTTGGAGGGAGGTCTGGGGCTGCTGTACACACACGCCAGATTTTTAAAAATCGTCTAGTGTGCTATTTGTATACATCTTCTAGGTGAGAAACTCAAAATATCATTTTAGACGCAGAATTAGCATTATGGTCAGGATCTTGTTTTGTTTAGGCCTGGGGGTGTCAAAACTTTATTAGGCCAAGGGCCATATTGCCGTTCTTGAGAGTGCTAGGGGGCAAAACTAACTAAATTAAACAAAATTTTTGCTGATTGCTGTTAGGTACACTATTCCTGTGACATTTTGGCAAATAAAACATTTCCGTGGGAAATAACCCACCATGTGTAGTTAGGACAGTGGCAACTGTTCATAAGTGACTGTTACTGCTGCTGGCACAGTGGCTGCTGCTAATCCGTGGCTGTTACTGCTGCTGGCACAGTTTTGCCTGCTAATCAGTGGCTGTTACTGCTGCTGGCACAGTGGGGGCTAGAGCTGAATGATTTATCGATTTAAAATCGAAATCGTGATCACGTAAAACGATGATTCCATGATCGTGAATGCCGCGATTTCTCATGATATCCCTCCCGCAGTGTATCAGTTCAGCCAGGCAGAGGCAGTCCATCTTCCGCTTGCCGCTCTGTGTAAGTAGCGGCGGCATAGCGGTTCTAACCAGCTCCTTCCTCCTTCCTAGTGCCGCCTCCACCTCTGACGTCATCACAGGGCTCAGCCTCTCACTTTCTTCCTCCGTCTAGCGCTTCATTGGCTGGGCGGGCGGCTGCGGCAGGGTCTCACACTTTTGCACCGCCCAGCCTGGCACTTCATCAGCTAGGCGGGCAGTAGATGCCGCCCACAGGCTCTCGGTTCTCTCTTCTCCCGCAGACTCTCGTGCTCTCTTGCTCCTAGTATAGCGCGCCACGGAAGGCCTGTCAGTCAAGAGTTTGGCCAGGCAGTGACAGACAGTACTACTACCTACTACGAGCCAGGCATCTAGGCTAAGATTTATTATGGCTCCGCCCCCTGCCTCCTTTGCAACTCTGCAGAATGCACATCAGATCACTCTGACACCCTGTGCAACTCATTCTGTGTGTGTGCGCAAGACGATGTGTGCTGTGGGCACTGTGCATTTGAGCTGAGGTGACTGTGAGCTGGACTGTGTGATATATTAAAGCTTGATTGAAAGAAAATTGTGAACCAAATCGAAATCGCAATTTCTGACAGAAATCGTGCAATTCAATATTTTCCTAAAAACTTTCAGGCCTAGTGGGGGCTGCTAATCAGTGGCTACTACTGCTGCTGTGGCAGTTGCTAATCAGTGGCTTTTACTGCTGCTAATGAGTGGCAGCTGCTAATCAGTGGCTGTTACTGCTGCTGGCACAGTGGCAGCTGCTAATCAGTGGCTGTTACAGCTACTGGCATAGTGGCAGCTGCTAATCAGTGGCTGTTACTGCTGCTGGTACAATAGCGGTTGCTAATCCGTAGCTGTACAGCTGCTGGCACAATGGCGACTGCTAATCAGTGGCTGTTACTGCTGCTGGCATAGTGGCGGCTGCTAATCAGTGGCTGTTACTATTGATGGCACAGTGGCAGCTGCTAACCAGTGGCTGTTACTGCTGCTGGCACAGTGGCAGCTGCTAATCAGTGGCTGTTACTGCTGATGGCACAGTGGTAGCTGCTAACCAGTGGCTATTACTGCTGGTGGTACAGTGGTAGCTGCTAACCAGTGGCTATTACTGCTGGTGGCACAGTGGTAGCTGCTAATCAGTGCCTGTTACTACTGATGGCACAGTGGCAGCTGCTAACCAGTGGCTATTACTGCTAGTGGCACAGTGGCAGCTGCTAATCAGTGGCTGTTACTGCTGCTGGCACAATAGCGGCTGCTAATCCGTAGCTCTACAGCTGCTGGCACAATGGCGGCTGCTAATCAGTGGCTGTTACTGCTGCTGGCATAGTGGCGGCTGCTAATCAGTGGCTGTTACTACTGATGGCAAAGTGGCAGCTGCTAACCAGTGGCTGTTACTGCTGCTGGCATAGTGGCAGCTGGTAATCAGTGGCTGTTACTGCTGCTGGCACAGTGGCAGCTGCTAACCAGTGGCTATTACTGCTGCTGGCATAGTTGTGGCTGCTAATCAATGGCTACTACTGCTGGCATAGTGGTGGCTGCTAATCAATGGCTGCTACTACAGTGTTGGCTGATAGCCTTCAGGTGAGCAAAAAGGGAGGCAGACCAAGAAAACAAGGTGGCCCCTGCATGTGGCACCACAGCAACTGCCTGCATGGAACTAACAACTGTAGAGAACTCTGGGGGACACTAGAAAAAGGCTCAGCAGGCTGCATTTGGCCCCCGGGCCGGACTTTGGACATGCCTGGTTTAGGTGGTCAACAATGAGACGTTCCAGGCACCAAGCTGTCAGGGCTCCTTAAAAATGATGGTGGGCTTGAGTTTTTCTAGTATTGTTGTTTTTAATGCTACCATCTCCTGAATCAGACAGACTGTGAATTCCATATTAATTTGCCCCCCCTGTTAGATCAATGTATTCTGTATCTGGAAGTGCACGTAGCCACATGTGTATCTAAGCATCATGACTATGGCATTCATTGGATGACACAGCTGGACCCCTTCTGTACTCAGCGAGGGCCGGTCAGTAAATGTGTTACCTTTGGAGTCCAGTTCGGTGAGTGGGCCCAGGGCACCTTTCTTCTTATCTCCAGCCATGGAGGCCCTGGTTCCATCTTTCTGCTCCTCCTGCAGATCCTCCTGTGCCCATCGCTGAGAATAGTGCTTCCCGAGGGCAGGAATCTGGTACAAACAAAACACTGTTAAAAAAAGGAACCACAACAGAAATCTTCTTGAAAATCTGCTGCTATAGAAGATTAAATAGCAATAGGAGGCGCCCTTAGTTCTTGTATATCTTACTTGCCATATAATAGAATAATCAGAATAGTGATGTTTGCCTACCTTATTCAAAGGAGACTTCCAAATTGATTAAAAGTTTTTATATGAATACTTTAATGTGATCAAGCACTTCAGACAACGCGTTTCGCGGTTCAAACCGCTTCCTCAGGTCAGGTAGTGTGCCTTGCCATAAAGAGCAGAGATCCTGGGCGCCAAACGATTGCTAGAAAGCGTGAGCGTGCTAAAATACTCATGCACGCTCTGGGGGTCACGTGGGGACGCAGAGGGGGCGGCACCTGTGTGGTCATCACCACACAGGTGCCGCCCCCTCTGCGTCCCCACGTGACCCCCAGAGCGTGCATGAGTATTTTAGCACGCTCACGCTTTCTAGCAATCGTTTGGCGCCCAGGATCTCTGCTCTTTACAGCAAGGCACACTACCTGACCTGAGGAAGCGGTTTGAACCGCGAAACGCGTTGTCTGAAGTGCTTGATCACATTAAAGTATTCATATAAAAACTTTTAATCAATTTGGAAGTCTCCTTTGAATAAGGTAGGCAAACATCACTATTCTGATTATTCTATTATATGGCAAGTAAGATATACAAGAACTAAGGGCGCCTCCTATTGCTATTTAATCTGGTGTATCACCCCACCACGTGGGGCCTTCACGACCTTTGGAAGTGAGGAATTTTTTCCAAGGAGCAGCGACCAACCCGAATAAAAGACCGAGTGGGGACGGGACTTCCCCACATGCGCAGTCGAGTGGTTGCCTCATTAAGCAACCTATGTTTGTGAGTAGTATATTCTTACATTTTATTTATCTCTTGTATCTGAGATAATGCACTATAAGGGCTCCCGGCGTCCCTGTGGTTTTTTTCTTTTTCTTCATGCTTACACAGCTACCTGCTGCTATAGAAGGCTGCCAGCACAGGCTTACACTACAAGAAGGGACTGTAACAAGATTAAGGTGGCCATAGATCACATGGTGTATGGCCAGATCGACCATTAGGCAGATCCCTCCGTATACATCACTCGGTGTATGGCCAGATCGACTATTAGGCAGATCCCTCCGTAACTGAATCTGATCAGAGAGGGATCTATAAGCCTGGCCACACACTGCATAGCACCACGGCACATGTGACATCACAGCATGTGCCAGCATCACGTGGAAAGGCACTCGCGGTGAAACAGATACATTGGAGGAGGCAAGGAGTCCTGTTGGTGGATAGGTGAGCCTTTGAAGAGGAACTCCAGTGAAAATAATGTAATAAAAAAAAAGTGCTTAATTTTTACCATAATTATCCTATATAATAATAGCTACAGTAAGTGCCCCTGCGTCATCCGGTCTCTGTGTTCGTGTGTTGCGCTACTGCGCATGTGCAGGATGGACAGCCGCTGGGACAGGAGGACGGGGCGAGGGAGACGGACGGGTGTGCGTGCGCGGCGGACAGGTGCATGTGCGCACGTGCATGGCGGACTGGCGGCAATTTGAAAAGTCCTAGAGCCCATTTTTTAAACGGGCTTAGGTCAACTAGTGTATAAATGATTTAGTCAGTGTTTGCCCATTGTAAAAGCTTTCCTCTCCCTGATTTACATTCTGACATGTATCACATGGTGACATTTTTACTGCTGGCAGGTGATGTCAGAGAAAGGAGATGCTGCTTGCTTTTTTGGCAGTTGGTAACAGCTGTAAACAGCCATTTCCCACAATGCAAGGAGGTTCACAGACAGGAAACTGTCAAAACCATGGTCCTGACATCACACTGTGGGAGGGGTTTCACCACAATATTAGCCATACAGATCCCCTGATGATCCGTTTGAGAAAAGGAATAGATTTCTCATGGGAAAGGGGGTATCAGCTACTGATTGACATGAAGTTCAATATTTGGCTACGGTTTCTGTTTTTGCATACTCCTATGTAGAAGAAATTACTTTACATTTGATACAGCCATAGAAAAACAGAAAGCACCATTCTTGGGCAGTAGTACTGTGCAGGCGCAGAATGCTCCTGGTGATGGCACGAGCTAAGCCCGGCCATGCATGCGCAGAATGCCCCTGACCGGAGGACATTCAGGGCCGGATTCCAGATGATCCAGGTGGAGGAAAAGGACGGCGAAGGGGGCGATCAGCCTGGAGGGGCTGGAAGAAGCCACAGGTATGTATACATTTTTTTCTCCCTCTCCATCTCAGGTTCCCTTTAAGCTAAAACACTTTTGAGAGTAATCTCCTAGACCTCTGTATAGGGCATGCTTGCTCCAGAGAAGAGATTTAGAAAGCACTCAAGCCCAGGCCTCCAGAATTTTCAGTCAGGATATTTTTCAGGAGGCCAACATGACATCTTCAAAGGATCTCTAATAATATGGCAGATAATCTTAGCCCATTTACTTGAACTCTCTGCACAGAGTTTGTATGTTCTCCACGTGTCTGCATGGGATTCCCCCAGGCATTTCAATTTCCCCCCATAAGCCAAAAACATAAAGAGAAGTTAATTGACTTCACAAATTCCTAGACTATGATAGATACACGACTATGGTAGAGATTAGATTGTTAGCTGAGCTCCTCTGACGAAAGTTGGTGACAAGGCTATATATACTCTGTAAAGCACTGCGGAAGCTCTGAGCGCTATACTATAATATGTATGTATGTATGTATGTATGTATGTATGTATGTATGTATGTATGTATGTATGTATGTATGTACACACACACACACACACACACACACACAAACATATATAATGTGTGTGTGTGTCCAACTGCCAAATAGTGTGCAAATAAGGCGGCTGGCTAACATATTTGTATAGATCCTTTTCTGGGAGTACTTTTGTAATAAAAAAATAAAAATAAATGTAATATTAAGAATCTCCCAGAGGAGATGGAATAGTCCAAGACTGGTCAGATCTCTATGATATTTACGGCTATTATAAGTGACAGCAACACAGGAAAAAAATTATTTATAGTGCATCTTACTGTTGCAGAAATGTACATTTTATATGTAGGTATTTAACATTTTTCGCAATAGTAATCCTTTAACCCCTTCCTTCATAGTACTCTCTGGCCCCTTAAGGACCAGAGGCTTTTTGGTTAAAAAAAACCCCAAAAAACGGGGCTCACTAATGTCTGGCCACACTGACCCATCTATCTCTCCGCTCTCCCGTCGCTGCAGCCCACTTGTTCTGCTGTCGGTATGAATGCAGAGCTCTGTGAGCCGATTTCATTGGCTCCTGACCGTGTGATCACTGAGAGCCAGAGTGATCACAGCGTCAGGAGTCAAAGAAATCGGCTCCTGGTCGGCTCAAGGAGCTCTGCAGTCATACCACCAGTAGGGGGAGTGGGCTGCAATGACAGGAAAGTGGCGCGATCAGCAGTAGCGTTCAGCGCGGTAATTGAAATCTACACCCTGGCAGGGATAACAGGTCCAAACACAGCGTAGATTTCAATTACAAAGGTCCAAAGCGGTTAATAGGTGGTGACACCCAGGGCCGAGCCTGGGCGGGTGCTGCGGGTGCAAGGCACCCAGGCGCCTGCCTCTGAGAGGCGCCGCCCGGCCCCGCTCTCCCCCTGTGGCCGCCGCCGCCGCTTCAAGCTCCCTCCCTCTAGCCGCCGCGTCAGACCTCGATCAGGCGGGCAGGCGCTAGGACCTAGCACGCCGCACTGATATGCGGAAGTGACATCACTTCCGCATATAGAGCGGGTGCGTCCGGCGCCCTTTTCCTGGTCGGGTCGCCCGCTGATTGAGGTCTGACTAAGGGCTGCTGAAAGGTGAGGGGGGAGCGGAGGAGGGAGCGGCTGCGGCGGGGCGCGCTCCTGTCACTCACTAGCTATCCTGGGCACAGATACCACCTGGCTACCTATCCTGGGCGCACATACCCCCTGGCTACCTATCCTGGGCACAGATACCACCTGGCTACCTATCCTGGGCACAGATACCACCTGGCTACCTATCCTGGGCGCAGATACCACCTGGCTACCTATCCTGGGCACAGATACCACCTGGCTACCTATCCTGGGCGCACATACCCCCTGGCTACCTATCCTGGGCGCACATACCCCCTGGCTACCTATCCTGGGCGCACATACCCCCTGGCTACCTATCCTGGGCGCACATACCCCCTGGCTACCTATCCTGGGCGCACATACCCCCTGGCTACCTATCCTGGGCACAGATACCACCTGGCTACCTATCCTGGGTGCACATACCCCCTGGCTACCTATCCTGGGCACAGATACCACCTGGCTACCTATCCTGGGCACAGATACCACCTGGCTACCTATCCTGGGCACAGATACCACCTGGCTACCTATCCTGGGCGCACATACCCCCTGGCTACCTATCCTGGGCACAGATACCACCTGGCTACCTATCCTGGGCACAGATACCACCTGGCTACCTATCCTGGGCGCAGATACCACCTGGCTACCTATCCTGGGCGCAGATACCACCTGGCTACCTATCCTGGGCGCACATACCCCCTGGCTACCTATCCTGGGCGCACATACCCCCAGGCTACCTATCCTGGGCACAGATACCACCTGGCTACCTATCCTGGGCGCACATACCCCCTGGCTACCTATCCTGGGCGCACATACCCCCTGGCTACCTATCCTGGGCGCACATACCCCCTGGCTACCTATCCTGGGCGCATATACCCCCTGGCTACCTATCCTGGGCGCATATACCCCCTGGCTACCTATCCTGGGCGCATATACCACGTGGCTACCTATCCTGGGCGCATATACCCCCTGGCTACCTATCCTGGGCGCGTATACCCCCTGGCTACCTATCCTGGGCGCATATACCGCCTGGCTACCTATCCTGGACGCATATACCCCCTGGCTACCTATCCTGGGGACATATATCCCTGGCTATATATTCTGGGGACACTGTCTGTTTGTCATTATGTGCATTTACTGGTGAAAATCTCTCTTATGTGCATTTGCTGGTGAAAAGCTGTCTTCTTATGTGCATTTGCTGGTGAAAAGCTGTCTTCTTATGTGCATTTGCTGGTGAAAAGCTGTCTTATTATGTGCATTTGCTGGTGAAAAGCGGTCTCTTGTTATGTGCATTTGCTGGTGAAAAGCGGTCTCTTGTTATGTGCATTCGCTGGTGAAAAGCGGTCTCTTGTTATGTGCATTTGCTGGTGAAAAGCGGTCTCTTGTTATGTGCATTCGCTGGTGAAAAGCGGTCTCTTGTTATGTGCATTTGCTGGTGAAAAGCGGTCTCTTATGTGCATTTATAGGTAGCCAGGTGGTATCTGTGCCCAGGATAGCTAGTGAGTGACAGGAGCGCGCCCCGCCGCCGCCGCTCCCTCCTCCGCTCCCCCTCTCAAAAGCGGTCTCTTGTTATGTGCATTTGCTGGTGAAAAGCGGTCTCTTGTTATGTGCATTTGCTGGTGAAAAGCGGTCTCTTGTTATGTGCATTCGCTGGTGAAAAGCGGTCTCTTGTTATGTGCATTTGCTGGTGAAAAGCGGTCTCTTATGTGCATTTACATGGGGAAAAGCTGTCTCTTGTTATGTGCATTTACATGGGGAAAAGCTGTCTCTTGTTATGTGCATTTACATGGGGAAAAGCTGTCTCTTATGTGCATTTAGTGGGGAAATTTTGTCAGTAAAAATAATCTTTTGTCAGTAAATTTTTAGGTATTTGTCAGTAAAAAAATAACGTGAAAGGTTGGCAACACTGGCAGGCTGCGCGGCGCAACGGGAAAGATACAGGCAGCCCACCTCACGCTTGGGCTTGGCGGGGGGAGGAGCCTACGACAGCGAGAGTAGGGTGGCCGCAGGCAGCCATAAATACGCAGTGTGTGACTGCGTCGCACTCGCAGAGCCTCTCAGCCTGAGTCAGTCCAGAGACTAGCAGACTCGCAGGAAGCCAAAGCCAGCCAGGAGCAAACCCATGGAAGAGGGGTAGGAATGGGGTATCACATGCATGCGGAAAGAGGTGAATGGTTATGTGGTTGGGCGCGGTAAATTTAACCACTCCCATAGGCGCCAGAGAAAATCTTGCACCCAGGTGCCAGGCACCCCAGGCTCGCCCCTGGTGACACCAGCAAATATATGGCTTATTATTTATAAGTCTGCATCATTACACTAATCACAGCACCAAACTCAACTGCGTGCTATACAACTGTTCCTTTATTTTGTGCTGAAATCATTTGCAGGCCTACTTTGTAGTAGTCAGCTTCGTCTTCCGGAGTTTTGAGGAGGTCTTCCAGCACTTTGATCTCTTCTGAAGTTATATCAGCGCAATACGGTTCTACGGAGGCCCAGAATCTGAAAGATGACATGAGACAAGGTCTGAGCAAATACCTGCAATACTGCAGGGCTTATCCTAGCTACACACATGATTTAGCTGCAATCCATCAACAACATTTTTAAAATCGATAAGACAACTGCATCTACGCAATTCAAATTGAGTGGTTAAAAACAATTGTTGAACTGCTAACCGTTTATCGAATTGACAACACCGAAAATGTTGATCTGACTTAAAGGTAATGTGACCCCATATTTAAATAAAAAAAAGTCAGATACTCACCTAATGAGAGGGAAGGCTTGGTCCTAATGAGCCTTCCCTCTCCTCTCCCGGTGCCCTTGGTGCTGCGCTGGCTCCCCCGTTCGCATCCGCCGCCCTGGGGACTTCGGAAGTCTGCGGGAGCCGAGTCCTCCCGAAGGCAGTTGGTCTCACGCGAGTGCGTCATAAAGGGCACGCGTGCGCAGTGTAGAGCCTTTGGGAGCACGCGGGCTCCCGAAGCATTTCCGAAGCCTCCCTTCGGCGGGGGAACAGCTGTATTTGACCGAAACGGTTGAATACCACTACGGGAGAGCCAACGCAATGACGAGGACCGGGAGAGGAGAGGGAAAGCTCTATGGGACCCAGAGCCTCCCTCTCCTTAGGAGAGTATCTGACTTTCTTTTTAATTTAAATATGGGTTCCCATTAGCTTTAACCATTTCAGCCCGCGGTTTGTTTTCACCTTATGGTCGAGAGGCATTTTCACATTTCAGCGCTTCTCCCATTCATTCCCCAATAACTTTATCACTACTTACCACAAAATGATCTATACCTTGTTTTCTCCGCCACCAATTAGGCTTTCTTTGGGTGGTACATTATGCTAAGAATTATTTTATTCAAAATGCAGGTTAGGGGCAGGGCTGTGGAGTCGGAGTCGGAGTCGTGGAGTCGGAGTCGTGGAGTCGGGCAATTTTGGGTGCCTGGAGTCGGAGTCGGGAAAAAATGCACCGACTCCGACTCCTAATGAATTTGTAACTGTAATTAAAATAGAAAATATGATAAAATGTTCTATTTCTCAGATAATAGTCATTAAAAATAATGTATATATACAGTAATAGCTGTGCTTAGTCCACAAAAATGAAATGCTGCTTCAATAAAGCAGTCCCCGTATTTTTAAGGTCAGATATACATATCTGATTGTGACTGTATATATGATGTGTACACAGGAATCTCTTATATATGTTACGGCCAGAACCCGAAGTGTGGCCACTTCTAGTTCTGGCCGGCCACTTCGGGTTCTGGCCGGCCAATGCGCGAAGTGGCCGCAGCGCTGCGGCCAATGTGAGAAATGTTTTGTTGACGCCGTCTCGCCGCGGCCAAATTGATGACAAACTTGCTTAATTTTAATGAAATGTAGCCGGCGGCAATGTCATAGATGAAGCCGCCGGCTTTCGCGCACTGCCTCTCCCCGATCCACCCTCCCTCCTCTCCCCGCCTCCCATTACAATACATAGCAGCCGGCGGGGACATGCAGCCGGAGAGTCGTTCGTCGCGGCAGGGGAATCCTGCCGTTCCTGCAGAGCGGGTGCTGGCAGAAGCGATGTCTGCAGCCTCCCCCGCTCTGCTGCCCCTGCTGCGACGAACGACTCTCCGGCTGCATGTCCCCGCCCGGCTGCTACGTATTGTAATGGGAGGCGGCGAGAGGAGGGAGGGGGGGATCGGGGAGAGGCAGTGCGCGAAAGCCGGCGGCTTCATCTATTCTATGACATTGCCGCCGGCTACATTTCATTAAAATTAAGCAAGTTTGTCATCAATTTGGCCGGGCGAGACGGCTGTAAACATTCCATTTCTCACATTGGCCGCAGCGCTGCGGCCACTTCGCATATTGGCCGGCCAGAACCCGAAGTGGCCGGCCAGAACTAGAAGTGGCCACACTTCGGGTTCTGGCCGTAACATATATACTAAATAACATCTATGCTGTAAGAATAAAGCCTGATGTGTAGCCGTGTCACTAATAGAGATGGTCAACGAGATGGAAATAATTCTGCATTGATGCTGATTTATGCAAATGTATGCACTCCCTTTGCTGATGAAATCAAATAATTTGATATGTTATTAAAATTTGGTTTGGTGACTACAAATTAAAGGGTAACTGAGACGGATGAAAAGTAAACTGTTATACATACCTGGGGCTTCCTCCAGCCCCCTTCAGGCTAATCAGTCCCTCACTGTCCTCCACCACCCGGATCTTCTGCTATGAGTCCTGGTAATTCAGCCAGTCAGCGCTGTCCGGCCGCATGCCGCTCCCACAGCCAGGAACATTCTGCACCTGCGCAATAGTGCTGCAAAGGTGTAGTATGCTCCTGGCGGCGGAGTGTGTGCATGCGCACTACGCCTGACTGGCTCAAGTACCTGGACTCGTAGCAGAAGATCCAGGTGGTGGAGGAGGACAACGAGGGACTGATTATCCTGAAGGCAGCTGGAGGAAGCCCCAGGTATGTATAAAACTTTAATTTCATCTGTCTCAGGTTTACTTTGTTACACAGTAGTAGTATACTCTACATATGCACTCCCCACAGAGCTGCAGGGAATCCACTGAGAATGCTGTTCACATTGAACACAGAGGTCTGTTTACAATCTCCTCATTCCCCTGCAGAGTACCTGCACATCATTCTTACATGTACCCACACTTACATTGCCTAGGGCCTGATAGATGTTCTTTGTTCCGGTTTGTACCTTTTACAAGTACTCTTACCAAGGACTAGTTTTAGTCTAAAGGGAATAAATATAGTAGTCTACATATCCTTCTCACTTCAGTTGTCTTGTAAAATTCCTAAGCGTTGGCAGTTAAGAGACGAATTTCATGTTACATACTTTTAATCAACAAAATTGTAATATGCAAATTAGAGGAGTCGGAGTCGTGGAGTCGGAGTCGGTGGAATCCTAAACTGAGGAGTCGGAGTCGGTGGATTTTTGGACCGACTCCACAGCCCTGGTTAGGGGAAGTGCCATTGCTTACCTGGGGGGCTGCTCCAATAGCCCCCCAACCATGTGGAAAACCCCATCATTGCCTGGAGCAGCCGCAGTTGAAATATTCCGCCTGTGCCATGCCAGGAGATGCATGCCGCAATGTATTCTGGGATATGTAGTACATAGGTGTGAGTACATCTTCTGCCGGGGACATGTACGGACTACAGCTCCCAGCATGCACCTATTTTGACAGTGGCTTATACCATATGGTATAGAGACTTGTCTACAGTGGTCCTGTGACGATCACAGGTGAATGGGGAGGCATACCTGTTTGGGGCATCGTTTTTAGGAATTCGTGGGACATCCACCGGATCATCTGTGAACTCATATTCCTGGATCTTTGGCTGTATGTTCCTAGACTTGGGCCTTCCTGGTCCTTGTCCCGACGCATGACTTCCTTTCCCCTCTAGTTTTGGTTTCTTGGGTTTATGTTTGACAGGTGTGCCCGGTTCCTGCTCCTTCCCCAACTTCATAAACCTCCGGTCTCCTTTCTTGTCTTGCCAATCGGTCAAGATCTGAAATGGAATAACAAAAACGAACATTCTGTAAAAAGTCCAAACGTCACAGCTGCCAATGATCTGTATATGTGTCAAATATTATTGCACTACAGGAGAAACCTGCATTCACCTCTCTTCAAATAGAACTGAGCATGCATTGTAACGCCCAGTAACCCATTAGCAGCTTCAATAGAGTTATCTTGTCTGTTATTGTCTCACACTGCCCCATAGTGACAAATGCCTGTAAATACACATTACAGCAATACTAATTAGAAGCAAAAAAATGTAACAAAGACAAAGAAATGTGCTAAAATAAATTGGCCTGGAGTACTTGCAAGTCTCTACATAAATTGGCTGCTAAAGAGTTGAGGTCCTTGCACACTGTCCTCTTTCCCTGGGGACCCCCTTCATTCAAACAGCGCCATTTACACTGCCAGTAATTGTCGCAAAAAATAAGTAAATAACCTGAAAAAATCAATTAACCCTTCGCACACTCACATGCAAAATGTTCAAACAAATGCATTCACAGATTTACTCATCCAGGCACAACTGTTATCCCTACAGCTAAATTAAAAGCCAGGGTTTTAGTTCACAGAAGAATGCATTCTTATGCTTAGTCACCTATACTGCGCAGAAGTACCCAGGTAAACATAGGTGTCCTAACTCTGGCCCTGTAACATGCATAGTGCAGACATGCAAACACAATCATTGCATCAAACCTATCAATGGATTGGGAGCACACATCCTAACTTCCTCTCCTGGGAAAGACAGTGCATCTTACCAATCGCACAAGGGAGCTAACATTATGTGTCCATGTGCACCATGCGCATACACCAGCATAAGCTGTCTGCATGCTGACAAACATACAGGGGAAGGGGGAGTGCACCGAATTGGACCCTAGCCACAGGGGTCAATGATAAGAATAAACATACATATATCCAGGCACATCGCCTCTAGTTAGGACATTAAATAAATTATTAGGGACAGGGAGGTGCTGAAGGGGGTGTGGCTAGAAACAGAAAAAAATCAATTAACCCTTCGCACACTCACATGCAAATGTTCAAACAAATGCATTCACAGATTTACTCATCCAGGCACAACTGTTATCCCTACAGCTAAATTAAAAGCCAGGGTTTTAGTTTACAGAAGAATGCATTCTTATGCTTAGTCACCTATACTGCGCAGAAGTACCCAGGTAAACATAGGTGTCCTAACTCTGGCCCTGTAACATGCATAGTGCAGACATGCAAACACAATCATTGCATCAAACCTATCAATGGATTGGGGGCACACATCCTAACTTCCTCTCCTGGGAAAGACAGTGCATCTTACCAATCGCACAAGGGAGCTAACATTATGTGTCCATGTGCACCATGCGCATACACCAGCATAAGCTGTCTGCATGCTGACAAACATACAGGGGAAGGGGGAGTGCACCGAATTGGACCCTAGCCACAGGGGTCAATGATAAGAATAAACATACATATATCCAGGCACATCGCCTCTAGTTAGGACATTAAATAAATTATTATTAGGGAAAGGGAGGTGCTGAAGGGGGTGTGGCTAGAAAACAGCAAAAATCTATTAACCCTTCGCACACTCACATGCAAATGTTCAAACAATTGCATTCACAGATTCACTCATCCAGGCACAACTGTTATCCCTACAGCTAAATTAAAAGCCAGGGTTTTAGTTCACACAAGAATGCATTCTTATGCTTAATCACCTATACTGCGCAGAAGTACCCAGGTAAACATAGGTGTCTAAGCATAAGAATGCATTCTTCTGTGAACTAAAACCCTGGCTTTTAATTTAGCTGTAGGGATAACAGTTGTGCCTGGATGAGTAAATCTGTGAATGCATTTGTTTGAACATTTGCATGTGAGTGTGCGAAGGGTTAATTGATTTTTTCTGTTTCTAGCCACACCCCCTTCAGCACCTCCCTTTCCCTAATAATTTATTTAATGTCCTAACTAGAGGCGATGTGCCTGGATATATGTATGTTTATTCTTATCATTGACCCCTGTGGCTAGGGTCCAATTCGGTGCACTCCCCCTTCCCCTGTATGTTTGTCAGCATGCAGACAGCTTATGCTGGTGTATGCGCATGGTGCACATGGACACATAATGTTAGCTCCCTTGTGCGATTGGTAAGATGCACGGTCTTTCCCAGGAGAGGAAGTTAGGATGTGTGCTCCCAATCCATTGATAGGTTTGATGCAATGATTGTGTTTGCATGTCTGCACTATGCATGTTACAGGGCCAGAGTTAGGACACCTATGTTTACCTGGGTACTTCTGCGCAGTATAGGTGACTAAGCATAAGAATGCATTCTTCTGTGAACTAAAACCCTGGCTTTTAATTTAGCTGTAGGGATAACAGTTGTGCCTGGATGAGTAAATCTGTGAATGCATTTGTTTGAACATTTGCATGTGAGTGTGCGAAGGGTTAATTGATTTTTTCTGTTTCTAGCCACACCCCCTTCAGCACCTCCCTTTCCCTAATAATTTATTTAATGTCCTAACTAGAGGCGATGTGCCTGGATATATGTATGTTTATTCTTATCATTGACCCCTGTGGCTAGGGTCCAATTCGGTGCACTCCCCCTTCCCCTGTATGTTTGTCAGCATGCAGACAGCTTATGCTGGTGTATGCGCATGGTGCACATGGACACATAATGTTAGCTCCCTTGTGCGATTGGTAAGATGCACTGTCTTTCCCAGGAGAGGAAGTTAGGATGTGTGCTCCCAATCCATTGATAGGTTTGATGCAATGATTGTGTTTGCATGTCTGCACTATGCATGTTACAGGGCCAGAGTTAGGACACCTATGTTTACCTGGGTACTTCTGCGCAGTATAGGTGACTAAGCATAAGAATGCATTCTTCTGTGAACTAAAACCCTGGCTTTTAATTTAGCTGTAGGGATAACAGTTGTGCCTGGATGAGTAAATCTGTGAATGCATTTGTTTGAACATTTGCATGTGAGTGTGCGAAGGGTTAATTGATTTTTTCTGTTTCTAGCCGCATCCCCTTCAGCACCTCCCTTTCCCTAATAATTTATTTAATGTCCTAACTAGAGGCGATGTGCCTGGATATATGTAAATAACCTGGATTAATTTTGAAGCGGTGGACAGAGGCACCCAATTCATTGACACTGAATAGGGCTGCTATATACTGCACACTGAGGCAGGGAGCCCAGACAGCGAACAGGAACTAAAAGATACGTAAGGTAGATTTACTCCTGGAAATTTGTTTTCAAAATTAAACTTTTTTTTTTTTTAAACCGACCACACATGATACATTACTGATTGTTCAATCTTACCACTTATATGTAGTATAAAGAAGTATAAAGCTTATCAAAACAATCTTTTCCAAGTATTTTTAATCTGTTGACCCTTATGCTACATAGATTTGGTAAATCTGTACAATCTGTACCCCTTGGCTGCAGCTGCTGTCTGTCTGGATTCCAGGCCTCCCGACCGACTCTGGATTACCGGTAAGTAGATAAATACTTGCTCTACTTGCATAACATATGTATTGCACTGTCCACATTTTGATTTTTGTAGATATGCATTTTTGTATAGAAAAAAAAAGAGAAAATCCTTCTTAGAATTCTCCATCTTAACTGGGTCTATTTTGTAGCCAATCCTGATGTAATTTCCTCCCTTACTCTTCTCTGCCTGATTGTGTGTGCATTGCCCGCCCTCCTCCAAGTCTTCAGGCACTCCCACCCAGCTCTGCAATAGAAAGTGCATTGTCTCAGCATGAGAAATATTGGCCAATCAGAGAGAAACAGAGGTGTAGGAGGGGGAAATAGGAGGGAAAGAGGCTTCAGCCAATCAGGCTGCATTAGTTAAGTCTGAGGGGAAAGTAAAGAAGCAAAAAAAAAAAAAAAAACCCAGCATGCCCTGCAACTTCCTTTGTGTGGCAGATGTACCAAATAAGAGCCATGGGAACTGGGGAATGTTGTTTTATGAATAAGAAAACTGTCACGGAACAGCCGTGAGAAACTAGAACGCAATCGGTTTATTGCGCCGATCGCCCTGGATGGTAGTCAGGCCAGCGATTTAGAGATTGACATTCCGGGTTTTTTTTAAATAGGAAGTTTTTTTTCCCCCTGCTAGCAGCTGGCAGGAAGACTGGCCCTGTGACTGCTGATTAAGCCAGAGGTGTAAACTCAAAGTTTGTCTAAGCTGATCTCACATTCAGATGTTAATTGAAGGAGCCAACAGGGCCTTTCATAGACGGAGATCCCAAGAAACAGACACAGCTGGACTCCAGTCAGGCTGACTCCAGCCTTAGCAGGAAGAAATGAATGTACTATATAATCTTTTGCCCATTTACAGAATACAATAAATAGGGTGGTTATGAGAGCGGTATCATTGGATCCGTAGGGTCATGCTGGATCTCTTGATACCAGTCGAGAGGGGCCCGGGGCCCCTACAACCCAGGTATGAATCTACCCAGGACCCTGATCTGCTGCACTAGCCATGTCGGATATCATATTAATCTGTATTTTCCTCCAAGTATGAAGCTGTTACCCCCCTAAATGTAACGTGTATGGTTCAGGAGTTACAGCAATTCATAAGTTTAGCTCTAAAATCTCTCAGAGGGAATGAACTGTCATTTGCTGGTAGCTCAGAGGGGGCCGGCATTGCCACACCCCCAAACCAGCTTCATCAAAAAGCACAGAGCCAGCAGGCGGGCTTGAGTCCTCCACCCTGAAAACATCTTGAACTCATCGGTGCCAGCTTGAGGATATGCTGGCATCCACCTGGTCTGAACTCTGAACTTTGATTGAAACCGAGAACTCTGATTTTTCCCACAAAAAGGACATCTTTCCAGGAACTAAGTATTTTTCTCCCTTCTTTTATTTTTTATACTGGCTATTACTGTTTTAATAATTGTTGATTTTAATAATTGTCTGTATATATTAATTATTTATATTGCTGTGAATAAAAGACTTCCTCCAAGTCATTCACTGTTCCGCTACCCTGCTTATCAGCACACACAGAACTGATCCCGGGTCTCTGAAGATACGCTACTGTTTGTTTGTTGTTGGCTAGACAGAATACCGTGTGTTTAACCGTTTTATTCGCAGGACTAGTCAGTCAGTAAATCGGGTCCACTGGCCCATACCAGTGGTGGTGGCAGATACCGTGGAATCGTGTGTACGTTGTAATTACCCGTGTCTCACAGGCTCCCTTCTGAGTTGTCTGCGGCTAATTCTTAACGGTTCCTGCGCATTGACTGCGACCAGAGTTCGCACGATCCGTGCGCTGGCACCGTTTAGAAGGCTAAGTGCGGTCAGCCACTAGGGCTCCTGTGACAAAAACTAAGAGTGATTTCTAACTTTTGGATTACCTGGTTATCATCCTTAAAGTGGCCACACACACAATACAATAAAATTATCCAATTTTACGGCAATTTGATAAAAACGATCGGATCTCCCGGAAAAAAACACGAAAACTTTTTTTTAATTCGACTCAAAAATCTGATCGGATTTCCCGTTTTCTGGGATTCTTATCGATCTGGAATGCCATTTATTTTCTTCAATCTTTCTAAAGATTGTATGGTGTATGTGTTAGATTGTCAGTTTATTAATACACACCCAAGCAATTTTCTCAGAGTTTCCAATCATTTTTATCATAATTGGTGAAAAATTTAACATAGGTGTGTGGTACATTGGTCAGATTTTTGAAACGTTACAATCAGTTAGAAAAACTGATTGCAATTCTTAAATTGAACAGATATTAAAAAAATTGTATGGTGTGTGGCCACCTTTATTATTGTTTACGCGATTTTTGATTTTATGCCCGACAGTTACACTTTAAAGCGGATCTGAGCTGAAAAACTAAAGGTCCGTAAACACGCCGGACTGGAGGCAACGACGGGTCCGTCGTCACCTCCCGCTGGGTGGGCGTTCCAGCGACAGTCCGGCGTGTGTACAGTCTGTCTGCAGACTAATACGGCTGTTTCTGAGCGATCCGCTACGGACCTTAACTATAACAAGTAACTTGTCTATATATCTTTTTAGATATATTTAGGTAGTTTAGATAGTTTACACAGCAAATCTAGCTGCAAACAGCTTCAACAGTTTATGATTATTTATTCCTGTGATACAATGAGAGTGGCCATGTTCTGTTTGTCTCAGCTGTGGGCGAGGCTTCTTTAGTTTATAGGGAAGTAGAGTATTAAAACAAAACAAAAAAAAGTATTTGGCTTGAGGAATGCCCTATAAACAATAGGAAAGGAACACAATTATGCAATGAGTAAAAGTTTATCTCGGATCACTTTAACCTTTTCGGGACCGGCCGCCTACCCCTCCTTAAGGACCAGGCATTTTGCGCGGGAGGGGGGGGGGTGCATGCATTTGGGGGGTCAGGCGGATGGATCCCGTCTGTGGCTGGCTGGATTTGTGTCCCCCCATGGGGGCCTGTGCCACCCCTTCTGCCAGCAGCCTTCACTCACCTTCCAGGCTCCAGTGATGAGCCGCACGGGAATCTAATGCACGCGGTCCCGAAAAGGTTAAAGAGGAACTTTAACCAAGGATTGAACTTCATCCTAATCAGTAGCGGATACCGCCTTTCCCATGGGAAATCTTTACCTATTCTCAAATAGATCATCAGGGGGGTCTGTGTTGCAGATATTGTGAAACTCCTCCCACAGTGTGATGTCAGGGCTTAGGTCCTGACAGTTTGCTGTCTGTGAACCTTGTTGCCTTGTGGGAAATAAATGCTTTTTCCAACTGCCAAGCAACCAGTATCTCCCTCTGTGCATAGAACTCTCAGTGACGGACATTCCGCACAGATCACCTGGCAGAACTAAAGATGTCTCCACCAGTGATAAATTTCAGAAGAAAGGAAGGGAGAGGAAAGTTTTTGCAATGGACAAACAATGATTAGATAATCTTTTAAAAAATAAGCAATTTTATTCATGATGTTATTTTCACTACAGTTCCTCTTTAAGTGCAGGAAACAGGGATCAAACGGACTGCAAGAACACACAAGAATGAGCAATTAGACCCTTGTTCTATGGCTAACCTCTCTACAATGTCAACAAAAATCCACGCTCTACTGTATTTCCACTGTCCTCATAAGCCACATACAGCAGCTTCTGCATATCTGGTGAAAAACAAATGGCTGCCTCACCTGAGTTTCCGCCTCCAGCACACGCAGCCTTCGACTCGCTGAAGACAGGAGTGTTTCCAGTTCCAGCTGAAGGGTGTCTAGCTCCTCAATACCGATCCCATCATCCTCTGACCTGGAGAGGACGGCAGTGTACCTGGGGCAAAGCTTCACGTGATCCACAGACTTGAACTCATGGAACTGCAGGGGACAGTCCTTTAATTCGCTCATCCTGTCAGTTGGTCTGCTGAGCAAAAGGAAAAAATTTTTTTTTGACATTTTCAGATCGCTGTACAGCTCAGCTTCATTTATGTTGTAATAGTTTTTGACCACACTCACCGTATATACTCACATATAAGCCAACCCGCATATAAGCCGAGAGACCCACTTTTCCCTCAAAAATCAGGGAAAAATTGATTGACTCGCATATAACCCCCCCCAGTATAGCCCCCTCCAAAGTAGCCAGATGTGCCCCCAGAACAAGTCATTCTCTCTCCTCTCCCCATATTCAGATGTGCCCCAAGGATGATACATTTGTGTCTCAAGACGCCACTAGATGGTGTCATAGATATGAGACACGGCGATTGCCACACAGGAAGAATCCCCGATCATTGCACCGCTAACACATTGCTTGCATGCTCCGCTCCACAAGCCAGCAGACACAGGTAGTCTTGAGCAGTGCACTCTGCACACCATTTTGCAGGAGATGAACACAACAGGGAGCAAGCTGGCAGGAGCAGGATCACTAGTGAAAGATCCTTACGCTCCTCTGCCAGTATCAAAATCTGCTCCACCATCCGTTCTGCTCCAATGACTCACATATAAGCCAAGGGGGTAACTTTTCAGGACATTTTTGTGCTGAAAAATTAGGCTTATATGCGAGTATATAAGGTACTTGATTGTCAACACCCACAATCACTGAAACATAAAAAGTGGTAGCGCACTAATGCTGGGAACACACGACGCAATCTCCCATCTGATCGATGGAAATTGGGTGATTATTTCCCACATGTTCAATCGGTTTCCGATCGAGAAAATAATCGATTTTGCAAAGTTATCATGTTCCATCGATTCATTTATCGATCGGGAGCAGTTTAGACATGTACACATGGTACAACTTCCTGTCTGATCACCCGTCGATCGGATGGGAAATTGCATCATGTGTTCCCAGCATTATAAGTAATTGTGCTTAAATAACTTGCTTAAAGGGATTGTTGTCCTTGACTTTTTTTCAACCTCGGTCACTGTTCTCTGGCCCATTCTATGGTAAATGTTCCTCTTGCTGCCAAGTCCAGGGAGGATGGCTACAGTCCTATGCACTTTAAAGTGGTCCTGAACTCTTGCACGGGACAGAAGGAAATCATAGTGAAATGCACCCTGTATGTGTTTCAAGAGTTTAGCCTGTCTAATTCCCCCTAATCTGTGTCTAATCATGAATTGTAATTTGATCCTCCCCTGTGTCACATGACTACCTATGGCAGAGATGGCAGATAAGCTCATTTGAAAGCACAGGATGTTAACAATATGTCTACTTCCATGAATCAGGAAGTAGAAATAGTGCAGATTTATTTTAGGATTTGTATCAGCTGTAACAAATACATGCTTTGTATTTAAAGGTTATTATGCTGTTGTGTATCTTTTAGAGCAGAGAGGAAGTTCTGAGTTTAGGTCCGTTTTAACCTCCTATTGTTTGCAACTGTTATACTAGGAATATCAAGCTGCTTGGAGATGGTCTTTGCCTTTATTAGGTTTATCTGGGATTATATGGAGGAGAGTAGTCACAGCGGGGCGACTACTCTTGTCCATAAAGGCTACTTTCGCCATAGTACAATTCATTTTTACACAGCAAGTGACAAATTGCAATGGACAATGAGTGATACATTTTACATATATTCACTTTGCTACAATACAGCAAGGTAGATACATATCGAGCAGTGAAGTACATTGCCCAGCGCTAGTATGGTTGAGGTTACCCACTGCAACACCTCATAGGGAAGTTTCTGTAATGTGATTTTTTTGTTAGTTTGCAATGACAGCACCCTCTAGGAATGTTAGGTCTCGGATAGGTTACTCTGCCTCTTAATACTTTTAGCCATACACCCTGAACAAGCATGCAGCAGACCAGGCATTTCTGACATTTGTCAAATCTGACAAGATTAGTGTGACGAATAAACGTTAATTCGTCCTAGTAAAGTAGTTAGAGCCTTATAAAATATTCCCTGTAGCCTGTAACGATCGGTGTAACACAGAGAGGATCTGATCATCGGTGATCTGCAGTATCACCGAAAATACAGATATATACCCGATTATTGATGATCTGCAGTATCACCGATAATCAGATATATTTCTAACTTCTGGACACCTGAGTAATATGAATGTTTGGTGCAACAGTAATACTTTGAGGAGAGCACCCGTATAGAGGGTGCAAGGCAGTAAGAGATACTGCTCAGAGAACAGGTTCCTTCCAATGGTCTGATGCTCCCCTAGGGGCGGAGCCAGGCTGAGAGTGGGAAGGACCAGAGAGTGAGTGACACCAATGGTGAAGTGTCACTGACAGGTCTGTGAACTATCTCCAAACAGGGAAGATAGTTCTCAAGGTCGGACAGGCCAGGTCGGCAACAGACAGACAGATCAGATACAGAGACAGGAGACAGATTCGGAATCTTAAGACAAGCAGGGTTCGGCAACAGAGTATCAGATATAGCGAAGTACTAAATCAGAGATCAAGAGAGTGGTCAGGAAAGCAGAAAGTCATAACAGATAATAACAATGCCTAGTCTTAGGTGTGAGCTCCGTGATCATCAACACCCTGGAACTAGTCTGATATATAACAGAGTGATAATACAGTTCCCTAGTCTTGGGTGTGAGTTCCTTGATCATCAACACCCTGGAACTAGTCTGAAGTATAACAGAATGGTTATACAGTTCCCTAGTCTTGGGTGTGAGTTCCTTGATCATCAACACCCTGGAACTAGCCTGAAGTAATAACACAGAAAATATCACAGATACTGACAAGGTCTGAGTGCTACCACGTAGTGATCGCAACGCCAGACACCAGAGAAATGACCAGCACCCAGTATATATACACAAGTGCTCTCCGGCGCCTCCCCTAAGTGCTGGACCAATGAAACCTGATAGAATTGTCAGCTGATCGGCTGGATCAGCTGACACCCTTCTGACTGTCATAAAGGCTCTGCCTCTCAGCGCGCGCGTCCTTCTGAACCTGTGTGGACTATCAGTCCCAGCCACACCAGACATGTGTTGTAATGTATCTGCTGGTTTGAACGCGGGGCCAGCCGCACCGCTGTCAGAGCATGCGGCGGTTTCCCCGCGTTCAGCCATACTGCTAGTGGTAGGCCCATGCGTGCAAACCGCCGCGTCAGACGCGGAATCCGCCGCCTTGTTCACTGGGCATGCGGCGGTTTCTCCGCGCTCCGTCAGGCTAGTGGATGCAGGCCCATGCGCGCAAGCTGCCATGTTGGACGCGGAATTAGCCGCATTACTCTGAGTACTCGCGGCGGCTTTTCCGCGTTTTCTCACATAGCCCCTATTAGGTTACTTACACACCAGGACATTGCGTATAGGGGATGTTATAGGGCACATAACGTGCCCCTAACGCAACGCCTGGTGGTGTTGGAGCAGGACGCTACCAAGAGCCGCGTTACAAGCAGCTCTTGGTGCGCCTGCTCTGTCGGAGGCGCTGCGGAGACCACGTGAGCGGAGCTCTCCGAATCACGTGGTCCCGCCAGCCAATCAGCTGCCGCTCCAAAGAGTAAACACTGCAAGTGCAGCGAATGCCAAGTAGCCATGTGCCTGGCTACATAGCGGCCTCTCCCCGCCTCCTCTCCGCCCCTAAAATAAAAAAAAAACACCCGTACTGAGCATGTGCAAACAGTCTAACGCGGCTTAGCCGCGTATAAAGTACTGCATGCAGTACGTTGTCTTGACGTGAAGCGTTACTGTGTAACGCAACGTGGGCACTGTAAACAGCCCATTGATTTTTCATTGCTGTGCGGTAGGGGTGCGTTACAGGCTGCTCTAACGTGCGCCTGTAACGTCCCACTGTGAAAGCAGCCTTAAAAAGTGACAGCAGATAGGAAAAAGGCTTGGTTTATAAAAAGATCAGGGAAGCTGGGAGCTAACACAGTTCCCCTCTTCCTGGTCAAATGCTAGCAAATGTTTCCTTACTTGTAGCTTTCCAACTACATCAAAGAGGCCAGAAGCAGCTAATTCAGCCCTGGGGCTCGATTCACAAAGCGGTGATAACCCAGTTATCACGCCTAAAAGACTTTAGGCGTGATAACCTTTGCACCACTGAGTTATCACCGATTTTTGCTCTAACTCGCGCGAAGTTTCCGCGCGTACGTGCGCGCGCAAAGTCCCATAGGGCTTAATGGGAGCTTCGCGCGAAGCGGGGACGCTGCGCGCGCGCGTGCGCTGTTGCGCGCGCAAAGCTTTGCGCGCGGAAAATTCGCGCGAGTTGCTTCTTATCATGCCTAAAGTGAGTTTAGGCGTGATAAGAGGCTTTTCACTGGCGTGCAAACACTTTGCACCGCTTTGTGAATCAAGCCCCTGGTCCCTTATCAGGTCCTGGAAGGACATAGTCCCCCTGCTGTGTGACGATGCCATCAATCTAGTTTCTGCCTGACATATACTGTAAAGCCCAAGCTTCTGGGAGAATGGTGTCTGCAATTTTGACACCTTCACCCAAAGCAGCAGAAGGGACAGATCTTATCAAGGTTCCCTGGAAGTAGCTGACCTACTGTGACCCAGGAATCCCTAATATCCTAATATATTTGCTTCACATTTTCTTCATAATTCATGGCATAGCACATCTCTATGCCCATCAAATCGGCACAGGTTGTGGGATTCCGCAGGACGCTGGTTCTGAGAGGTTTCCTGACCAATCGGACTCCCAGATCTAGCGTAAGAACAGTTTATAGTAATCCTTTCATACCCCAGGGGTCTGAACCCTCAAGTTTAATATCATTATCGATAAATTCTGATCGACCTAAAAATGTTATTAGATTTAACATAACCTGTATGGTTTTGGAGATAGAATACCTATAATATTCAGATATATTCCTGTGTCCATGAGAAGGGGCTGGCACATCTCATGTTCCAAAGAGGTGTGTGATCCCCGCCTTAACTCCTCCTTGCTGAAGTGAGGGGTATAACTTAACTGGGCCCAGGTTGGCCAGGGTCCAAAGTCCTTCATCTAAAATCTTGCCGAATAACATCTCGGCAGCCAGCTGGACACTGGCGCAAATCTCTTGGATTTTCTCACAAAAGGGCCTCTTGGCCTCTATGGCAATCGGCCAGCTTGGACATAGCCCAAAGACTTGCGATTGCTGCATGGACTACCAATAACGGTATTTAAACTGTACATTAAGACATTCTGTTCCTTTTCATCTCTACTCTCTTTCTATCAAACCAATCTGTTCTGCTGGACAGGTATATTTATCTGTGGGCTAAAGTAGGCTGTCTGTATGTAGTTTTAGAATAAAAAACGAACGAATTTATCGTTCAGTCTTGTGCCTGTTCTGGACATCTGATTGTTGCTACAACGAATCTGCCCTCTGAAGAGTCACAGTCATACTACCGCATTGTTTTATTATTTTCTTATAAATTGTTGATTTGCTAGTTAGGTTGTAAATAACCATTTCTTCCTTTTAGAAGCTAGTTGGAGACTGTCCGCACCATTCAACCGGACAGTGGTGGCAGTGAAATTACTCGATTTCCAGCAAGAAATCAGGGTTTTTTTAGTTACCGATTGTACATACAATCTGTATTGTACATGTATGGGCACTTCCAACCAATCATAACCGTCTACTACGCACACACAGTGAATTTGTCTCCAGAAGTCTCTAGAGCATGAGACCTGCATGACAACAGTGGCCTAGTAATACGGGATTGGTGAGTGATTGTCGCATTACATATTGTCGGCAGCTGCGCGATCAATCTTTATTGTCAGTCTGCTCACCGTACTTCCTGGGATGCTAACGGGAGCAGATTAGACGGGATTGGCACACTCTGTCACATTAACTACCTTCTTCTGACGATCCAGCAACCGGTCTTTATTGTCAGTCTGCTCGCAATACTTCCTACGTATACTAACGGGAGCAGATTAGACGGAATCGCGGGGCTGGATTGTCACAATTAGCTGCATGCTTGATTCTGGTGTGTAATTCGGACACTAATGACCAGAAAGATCAGCATGGCTGCCAGGCAACTGGTATTGTTTAACAGGAAATAAATATGGCAGCCTCTATAGTCTTCTCACTTCAGTTGTCCTGTAAATGTATTAGAGACAGTGGATCAGGATAGCCAAGTAATCTGCATTGTTTTGAATGGAAAGATCGCTCTCCCCTCATGAGTCCTTTAACCTTTTTATCATTTGCCGTGGTTTACTTGATGAAACATTGACTGTATGCATGCATATATGGTATAGTTGTTGTTCAGCACTTTTTCAATGAGGCGTATGGGTACCACCAACTTTGTCCATGTACTGTATATGTTATAATAATAACTAGTTGACCTAAGCCCGTTGAAAAATGGGCACTAGGTCTTTTCATGCCGCCGCCAGTCAGTGCACATGCGCGCGCACCCGTCCGCCGCGTGCACCCATCCAACTGGCTCCCTGGCCCCGTCCTCCTGTCTCAACGCCTGTCCATCCTGCACATGCGCAGTAGCCCAACACACGGACAGGATGATGCAGGGACACCTGCAGTTTTATTATATAGGATAATTTTCTTGTATGTACATTTCATATAAACATTATGCAGGATATGCAGCTTGAACTTGGACCAATAAAAATTGACAAAAATGTATTGTGATTGGTCCAGTTTCAAGCTGCATGAAGTTGTGTGTGTAGCTTTTTTTTTTTTTTTTCTGGCAGCATGCAAAACATTGAACATTTGAAAGACATCAGTGACTTTAGAATGCAGGGGCATCCCTGGACACCTCTGCATGCAGCATCCCTTGACACCTCTGCATGCAGCATCCCTTGACACCTCTGCATGCAGCATCCCCCTCTCCCTCTGACCACAGTGCACTGCCCAGTACTTACATTCATTCACAGCATGATCCAGTGGGCGCCCCTCCCTCTCCCCCCACCATAAGTCGCCCCGATGCCGCAGCTCGGCCTCACTGCCCACGATCTTTGTCTGGCCCGCCTCGTTGTGCCCCCAGGTGGCACAGGAGGACTGCTCGGGCCCTGGTGCCAAGCTCACTAACCGGGGCCGTAGAATATACCACTCACAAAGCGCACGGGGGCCGACATATTGGTCCTTTTGACCTCCTCATGGCTAAAGAACGCTGTCTATCAACGGGAGCAGTTAATACTATTTATGTATGCGTCTACCTAAGCAGTCGTATTAATTCAATTTTCATATGTTTCTAACAAAAATACGTTTCACCCCCACCCCTTCCTAATTCAGTCAGATGGTACATGCCACCAGCAACACTTCCACAAGAGGCAGGCCGTGTGTGGAATGAACTATATGCGCTGGGGGGGGGGGTCATTTTCAGACCATCATAACGACAGAACTGAGTGAGCTAAAGACTGTTATGTTCAAAGTATTATGTTCATATTTTATGCCTTGCAATGCGGCAAGCAATGTTAAAATCGAGCTAAATTTGCTATAAGAATGAAAAAGTCACCCCTCATTTGAATTTTGGTTTCACCCACCAGCATTCCATATTCCCTAATATGGTGTGAAGCCCCCGAGACGCATCCATTCTGCTGATAGAGGAGGCGCTCATCCCGTAAACTCTCCGCGGGCTGTAGTTATGTCTAAAAAATGGTTTATAACGAAGCAGATAACTTACCTATTGCCTATAATGCTTGTATCGGAAACCGGCAGGAGACTGTTAGCGCTGCTTGAGCCCTGAGGAAATAGAGAGGAGGGTGCTACCCTGTGGGGAAAATGGTATCGCCCGGCGACTGAGCGTGTGCCTGTCAGAGGGAAGTGTCGCTGTGCGCATGCGCGGGGCTGTCACTTCCGCTATCGGGAGATACCGGAGCGATGGTGAGTGAATGGGGCGGCGCCCACAGGGCAGCGGCGGGCTGGTGGCTTCACGGGGGGCTGCATGCCGGGAGCGGAGCGTGCTGCTGGGGTGTCGGGAGGGGAGCGGCCCTGGGCGGGTGAATGAGGCCATGGAGGGCGGGGGCCGCCCGTGGAGGGAGTCCAGACAGCGCCCAGTTTATGGCCTATTTTTCTGTCATTCATACATCTGTATGCTGTGGATATATGAGAATCATATGACGTGGCCCGGCAGCATGTATTCCTGTGTATTCATTGAATAGCTGGACCTGGCTGGTCTCCCCCAGTATTGCTCAATGCTGGGAGTGTGCAGGGCTGGCAATTTTCATGCAGGAAACTCAACACCTACATCACCCAAAAAAGTACATATAAAATGTAACATTCTCCAGATACATACACTGTAACCCCGAATTGCTGCAGTGGTGGAACAACAGGAGTGCAGGTTTGAGTTTCCCATAAACTTATAAAGGTGGCCATACATCAATCGATTTTTGCGGCGATTGAACTAAAAGACAGCTTTCTGATTGAATCTGATCTGTTTAAGATCTGTTGGCTGCTGCAAACCGCAAGCCAATTCACAATCGGTTTCAGCATGAAATCGTTTGGGAATTGGCTTTGTGATGCTGCCCCTGGCCATATTCCCCGTAATGTTTTTTTTTTTTTTTGTGCATCCAGGTTCCTTGGCATTTATGCTTTACTTGTCACACCGTCCCTTAATTGTCCTCGCTGTAATTCCGCATTTGGATCCCATGTGACTATAGGCATAAAGCATGTGGTGCATGTTTGATGACCATACGTGCCCAATGTGCTGTAATGCTGGCAGCCACATGGAGCACCAATGCCAAATACACACATCCAATCTTGACTGACCAATTTTACAATCTCCCTGTAGTGTGAGAGCTTATTCAAAATCTGTAGGCCCTAATACTACATGGGAGTGGTAAAATTGGCCAATCAAGACTGGATACGTGTACACACCAGGGCTGTGGAGTCGGTACAAAAATTTCCCAACTCCGACTCTCCAGTTTATGAAGCCACAACTCCAACTACGGGTACGCAAAATGGCTTCGACTCCTTAGTCTAATACTTAACAGGGCTGTGGATTATGTACAAAAATCATCTGACTCCTCAGTTTATGAAATCAAAGACTCCGGGTGCCCAAAATTGCCCCGCCTCGACTCCAACTCTAACTCCAGAGCCCTGGTACACACTGTCATTTACCTACTCATGACTACTGATCTTTGTAGGGATGAGGGAAGTATACAGAGGAAGTGGTTTACCTATACATGAATTATGCAGAGAGAGTCTGTTGTGTCTGTACAGGAATGGAGTAAATAGTGTGTATTGTGTCTGTGCAGGAATTTGGCAACCTACTGAGAGCATGTATTGTGTTTATGCAGAGATGGAGAAACTATACAGAGAGAATATGTTGTCTATACAGGGAAAATGGAACTATGCAGAGAAGGGTGTGTTGTGTCCAGAGGTGGTCAGTGATATGCTAATAGTTCCAGCTTGCATTTATATTGTATGTACTTAGGGATTGGGCAAACGGCCCGACACAATCTGCATATAGTATTATTAGCATCTCATTGATCATCACTAGTTGTATTTGAATAGGGATGGGGGAACTATGCAGAGAGGGTGTGTTGTCTGTACAGGGATGGGGGAACTAGGCAGAGATGGTGTGTTGTCTGTACAGGGATGGGGGAACTTTTTAAAGTAAAACTGAGGGAATAAAAAAGGGTCACATACTTGCCTATGGAGATGGAAGGCTCTGGATCCCATAGAGCCTTTCTAGTCCCCTCATTCCACTGCTGTTACCCCTGTCACATGTATTTGACCAACTGTTTGGCTCTGTGCTGTGCATGCATTGGCCTGTGCATGCGCAGTACAGAGGCTCCCAAAGCCTTCTGAGGGCACTCTGAAGCAGTAACTGGGGGGGCAGCACTGGAACCAGAACACTGAGAGGGGACAGGGAAGGCACTCTGGGATCCAGAGTCTTCCCTCTCCATAGGTGTTTTTTGTTTTGTTTTTTCCGCTGTAAATTTCCTTTAAGTCTTTCATAAGTAAAATATGGTGCTGATCGCCCTACAAGGGCAAATTTACACAAGTAGATTGAGCTTCACATTCACCACCTAATGTGAGCTCTTGGTGGCTGACTGATGTCTTAGCTGCCCAAAGGTGATATGCAAAATGTGGGCAGTTCTGCAGCTACAGCGTGACACAGTACAGCCTGTCAGATGCAGAAGAGTAAACTGAACAGTGGGCAAGTTGAGGGGATGCTCCTTGGCAGCACTTGAGTTACAGAACTGCTTTCCAAATGCCTCTTTCAACCACCAATGTTAATAGATACTGGAACAAGTATCCAGACCAGGTGTGCTGCATGCTTGTTTTTGTCAAGTGTTAGGGCCCTTTTGCGGCGCTGTGACTTTTGCATTGCAATGGACAATATCATTGCATCCCAACGCGATGCAGTGATATTCTTATGGGGCTTTCACATTGATTGCTGCATGGCAGGTTCTGATGCAGTAATACACAGTATGATGTGCATTAACCGGGTAACGCCTGTGTTTACAGTGAGGCATACTTTCATTGCACTGTATGCCTCACAATGATATTATGCATGCGACTTTTCGCCTAAGTTGGGGTGCGATGTCATTGCAACACAGCTTGCTCCATGTGAAAGGTTTATAGCAAAGCCATCTAGCATAACAAACTGTGTGGAGTAAACTGCAAGTGGGTTGTTAATCACCAGCTACTGAAGCATTTCAGGTACTGACAGTCTTCTCCCACACATTTTTGTAATAATGATTTATTTAAAGTGGACCTGAACTCAGAACGTCCCCTCTGCTCTAAAAGATAAGCAACAGCTTAATAACATTTAAAGAAAAACATTTTTTACAAGTGATACGAACCCTGCAATAAATCTGCAGTGTGTCTACTTCCTGCTTTTATGGAAGCAGACATAGGGTTAATATCCTGTGCTTAGAAATTAGCAGCTCTGCTGAGGCAGAGGATTCCTGCGCTTACACAGCTGAGATATCAAATTACAGTTGTGATTAGTCACAGATGAGGGGGAATTAGACAGGCTAAACTCTCTAAATACATACAGGGTGCATTGCTCTAGGTTTTCCTTCTTTTCTGTGCAATAGCTAACATCCATTAAAGCTTATACAGACCAGCAGCTTTGGTTACCTGAAATGTTTGTTATCATTTGTTTTGGTCATCTTTTCAAAGTCTATACAGAAGTTCTCCCCCCCCCCCCCCCCCCCCCCCAATGGCTGCAGATAAAACAGTGGTGATTGTGGCATGCTAAAAACAAAATAAAACCCTAACGACTGTTATGTGCTGTAGGCGCCAGCAGCAGCTCCTACTTGACCTCCCCCCTCTTTTCTCCATAGAGTACAGTGTTCTCCCCAGAACATTTTTGCAGCTGGGTGGCATGAAAAAGTAGCCAGGTGGAACACTGAGGGGAATACAGGGTCGGTGCATCTCTGCTTACAGCATAGGAGGAGGCTGAGAAGGTGAACTGACGACAGCCTGGGGAAAACACTGTTTAGCCAGACTTATACATGAAAAAGACATCTGAAACGATCAGCAATGATTATTTCGGACTACCATGATTGTGAGTGCATTCCAGCCTGGCATCCCAGGAGGCTGTCAGACATGGCAGGTTTGCTATTAACAGACGCTGTGTCATGGTGCTGTCACTTGGCACAGCATAGGCCTTCTGTTTAATGCAGGAAGCTGGCATTGTATGAAGTTCAAGAGGTGTGCTAGTTCCTGGGCAGGCACATTATTGCGTAAGTAGAGGTGGAGTGAGGTTGGGAGTCAGGTAGTGATAACATCATCTGCCTCAGTCCCTCGGCTGCTGCTAATATTTAGTGGAGGTGCTAGCTGTAAAAAGGTGAATGATTGCTACCTAAAGCGATTATTCATGATGGGTTTCGGTGACACTTTATTCATGACTGTTAAAGTGGACTTTAACTCTTGCGCAGGACAAAAGGAAAACAGAGAGACATGCGCCCCTCTATGTATTTAGAGGGTTTAGCCTTTTTAATTCCCTCATTTGTGTCTAAGCACAAGTTGTAATCTGATCTCCCTCTTGTGTCACATGACTGCCTATGGCAGAGATGGCAGATAAGCCTATTTGAAAGCACAGGATGTTAACAATATGTGTGCTTCCATGAATCAGGAAGTAGAAACAGTGCAGATTTTTTTAGGATTTGTATGCGCTGTAACAAAGAATTTTTTTTTTTAAAAAGATTATGCTGTTGTGTATCTTTTAGAGCAGAGGGGATTTCTGGGTTCAGATCTGCTTAAGGGCTGGTTCACACGGGCGTTTTTGCGGCGTTTCAGACGCTGCGTTTTTTTGGTATCTACCGCCGTCCCATTTAAGTGAATCGTTGCGTCTTGTCTCAAAAGCAACATGTTGCTTTCAGAGGCAGTAAACGCCAGAAAACTATTGCAGAGACCCGAACTGCTAGCCTTGAAGGCTTCCCAAAAGCCTTCAAAAGCTAGCGTCTAAACGCTGGCATTTAAACGCCGGCGTTTGAACGTGGTGCGGAGCAAAAGCTCGGCAGAAGCCCGCGTGACCCAGCCCTTAAAGAGAATCTGTATTGTTAAAATCGCACAAAAGTAAACATACCAGTGTGTTAGGGGACATCTCCTATTACCCTCTGTCACAATTTCGCCGCTCCTCGCCGCATTAAAAGTGGTTAAAAACAGTTTTAAAAAGTTTGTTTATAAACAAACAAAATGGCCACCAAAACAGGAAGTAGGTTGATGTACAGTATGTCCACACATAGAAAATACATCCATACACAAGCAGGCTGTATACAGCCTTCCTTTTGAATCTCAAGAGATCATTTGTGTGTTTCTTTCCCCCTGCAGCTATCTTCCACTGAAGTGTCAGGCTGTTTCTTCCTGCAGAGTGCAGACAGCTGTGCCTGTATGTAATTCCTCAGTGTGTGAAAGCCCAGCCAGCTCAGAGGAGGATTTATCCAGCTTGTAAAAGATAAGAGAGAAGAGAGAAGCTGCCCTTATCTAAATAATACACAGGCAGTGTGCAGAGGGGCACTGGAGGGGGGAGATGCATCACAGAACCACAACACTGAAGAACTTGGCAGCCTTCCAGACACAGGCTGACAAGTCTGACAAGAGAGAGATAAGTTGATTTATTACAGAGATGGTTATAGTAGAACGTGCTGCAGTAAGCCAGAACACATTAGAATAGCTTTTGGAACTTGTAGGATGATAAAAAACAGGATGCAATTTTTGTTACGGAGTCTCTTTAAAGAGACTCCGTAACAAAAATTGCATCCTGTTTTTTTATCATCCTACAAGTTCAAAAAGCTATTCTAATGTGTTCTGGCTTACTGCAGCACGTTCTACTATAACCATCTCTGTAATAAATCAATGTATCTTTCCCCTGTCAGACTTGTCGGCCTGTGTCTGGAAGGCTGCCAAGTTCTTCAGTGTTGTGGTTCTGCTATGAACTCCCCCTTCCAGGCCCCTCTATGCACACTGCCTGTGTGTTATTTAGGATTAGAGCAGCTTCTCTCTTATCTTTTACAAGCTGGATAAATCGTCCTCTGAGCTGGCTGGGCTTTCACATACTGAAGAATTACAGACAAGGGCAAAGCTGTTTGCAGGAAGAAACAAGCAGCCTGAAACTTCAGTGCATGAGAGATGCAGGGGGAAAGAAACACACAAATGATCTCTTGAGATTCAAAAGGAATGCTGTATACAGCCTGCTTGTGTATGGATGTATTTTCTATGTGTGGACATACTGTACATCAACCTACTTCCTGTTTTGGTGGCCATTTTGTTTGTTTATAAACAAACTTTTTAAAACTGTTTTTAACCACTTTCAATGCGGCGAAATTGTGTCAGAGGGTAATAGATGTCCCCTAACGCACTGGTATGTTTACTTTTGTGCGATTTTAACAATACAGATTCTCTTTAAAGAGACTTTGAAACGCGTTAACTAGCCATTGATTATAGTAAATGACCTTACATAGAGCTAAACTGCCGCTATCCCGCGGCAAAACGAGGGTTCTTTACCCCCAAATCCCCTCCGTGGTGCCTGGGAAGCGCTTCCTGAAGAGGCAGAGCTAATGGCTGTAGCTCTGCCTTTCAGCAGGTCAACCCCGGCTGATCGCTGTCTCTCCCCGCCCCTCTCAGACTTCCTTCACAGAGAGGGGCGGGGGAGAGGCGGAGATCCATGCGGTGATTGGCACACATGGAGGCAGAGCTGCAGCTCATAGCTCTGCCTCCATGAGCAGCAAAATCCACGACCAAGAAAGTTGTGCATTTTGCAGGGGGGATGTGGGGGGTAAAAAACCCTCGTCTTGCCGCGGGATAGCGGCGGTTTAGCTCTATGTGAGGTCCTTTACTATAATCTCACTCGCTTCAGTGTCTCTTTAAACAGACCAGGTGCTTTGGGTCCTCACTAAGCAGCCTGTTCTGTATTGCAGAGAAAGCGGGATGTGCAGGAGGTTTTTGTGGTGGGCTGCTTGGGGGTTTTCAGTAGCGGTCAGCTGATGATTTTCCAGCTCTGGAGGAAATAAGAGGAGATTGTATAATTTGGGAGCAGGGCTGTGGAGTCGCTACAAAAAATTGACTCCAATTCCTCAGTTTATGAAAGCACCAGCTGCCCAAAAATTGCTCCGACTCCACAGCCCTGGTTGGGAGTCACCTGTAAACATGCTAGCTTGCTCAATATTGTTTTAAGTAGCAATCATTTTGAGCTTTGAAAAGTGTCATAGTCTGGCTAATTGCTGTGGCGTTTGCGGTTTGCAGAAGCGTTTCTGCCTCAATGTAAAGGATAGGAATAACGCAAACCGCTCTGAAAAACGCTACTTCAGATTGGTTTGCCAGGCGTTTTTGTTACAAAAGCTGTTCAGTACAGCTTTTACTGTAACAATTTGTGTAATCTGCTACACAAAAACGCAGCCAAAACTGCTAGGCATGTTTAGAAATCCGCTCTAAACATGCCTAGAATCGCACTGAAATCTGCTCCCAAAACCGCTAGCGTTTTGCAGATTTGCTAGCGGTTTGGGTGTGCCCTGGGCCTTACACTGTTCGTTATAATGCATAGATGTGAACATGCCCATAGTTTTTGTTTTTTTCCCATCATAAAATATTTCCTCTCTCTGCTTTACATGCTGAAATGTATCACTGGTGTCTGGTGATAACATCTTTAGTTCTGCCAGGTGATCTGTATGGAATGTTTGTTTACTGTGTTTTATGCACAGTAGGAGTGCATACTGCTTGCTTGGCAGTTGGAAAAAACTGTTATTTCCCACAATGAAACAAGATTCAAAGACTGCAAACTGTCAGGGCCATGGTCATGACATTACACAGTGGGAGGGGTTTCACCACAATATCAGCCATACGGACTCCCTGATGATCCATTCGAGAAAAGATGAGTTGCCCTTTAAGAGATTAATGTACATCTCCATTTTCATTATAAAACGGATGTTGAGTATTGCAAAGCATTGTGTTTTACGGATGATATTACCCTTCCCGTTGAGTCTGCCTCCAGCTATGAATTTTGAGATGGAAGTTATGCTGCCTTGCAGCCGAGGCTGGCTGGTGTCATATCCACGCCTCAGCTTCATGTTTTCATCGTTATTAATGCTTGTGATTGCTGTGTTCCTATAGGTCGGTGTGCTCGCCCCTGCGAGGTATTTATTATGCCATGTCTGTCAGAAACCAGGTAGCTAGCACAACCAGAAGGCTATTATTTTAAAGTGGACCTGAACTCTTGGGCTGAAGGAAACCATATAGAAATGCACCCTGTATGTATTTAGAGAGTTTAGCCTGTTTAATTCACCCTCATTTGGGACTAATCACAGGTCGTAATTTGATCCCTCAGCTGTGTCAGCTGACTGCCATGGCAAAAAGGCTAATTTGAAAGCACAGGATGTTAACAATATTTCTGCTTCCATGCAAGTATGGTAGGAAGTAGAAACACTGCAGCTTTATTGCAGGACTTGTATCAGCTGTATTATTATTATTATTTAGTATTTTTATAGCGCTGACATCTTCCGCAGCGCTGTACATAGTATATATTGTCTTGTCACTAACTGTCCCTCAGAGGAGCTCACATTGTAGTCCAGGCATGGGCAAACTTGGCTCTCCAGCTGTTAAGGAACTACAAGTCCCACAATGCATTTGCCTTTGAGTCATGACTGTAGCTGTCAGACTCCTGCAATGCATTGTGGGACTTGTAGTTCCTCAACAGGTGGAGGGCCAAGTTTGCCCATGCCTGATCTAGTCCCTACCATAGTCATATGTGCTATGTGTATGTATTGTGTAGTGTATATGTGTTGTAGTCTAGGGGAAAGCCAATTAATTTATCTGTATGTTTTTGGGATGTGGGAGGAAACCAGAGTACTTGGAGGAAACCCACACAGACACAGGGAGAACATACAAACTCCTTGCAGATGTTGACCTGGCTGGGATTCGAACCAGGAACCCAGCGCTGCAAGGCGAAAGCGCTAACCACTACAACACCGTGCTCCCTGTATCCAATGTTTTTCTTTACAGTTTATTATCTTTTAGAGCAGAGAGGAAGTTCTGAGCTCAGGTCCACTTTAAAACAAATCACTATTACAAAATGTGTGGGAGTAGACTGTCAGTACCTGAAATGCTTCAGTAGCTGGTGATTAGCAACCCACTTGCAGTTTATTCCCCACAGTTTGTTAGATTGCTGGATGACTTTGTTATAAGCGTATTCATTCTATTCTAACCATTGTACATGCAGTACAATGTATATATAGTGAGGGTAAATTATGGAAGACCAGCCTTCCTAGGGTGATTTCTCCACCCCAGTGATTGTATGCACAATGTTTCCCATTGATTAGATTGTGCACAGGTACAGCATGGTGTGTAATGTTTGCTCAAGCAGTCACTTGTGTGAGGTGCTATTATTATACTTTGTAAAGAGTCAGTCTACTAAACTGTAACCCTTGCCTTTTATTTATTTTTTTCTTTTGTTATTAAACTTTATTTATAAAGCGGCGCTAACATATTACACAGCGCTGTACACAAGATGGAGACAGTACTGCATCAATATTAAAGTGGACTTGCACAGGACAGAAGGAAAACCGAGAGAAATGCACCCTGTATGTATTTAGAGAGTTTAGCCTGTCTAATTCCCCCTCATCCGTGACTAATTACAAGTGTAATTGGATCTCTCAGTTGTCAGCTCCGGAATCTTGGCAGTCCTCTGCAGAGCAGCTAATTTGTAAACCTAGGATGTAAACCCTATGTCTGCTTTCATGAAAGCAGGAAGTAGACACACTGTAGATTTATTGCAGGATTTGTATCAGCTGTAACAAAAATGGTGTTGCGTATCTTTTAGAGCAGAGAGGAAGTTCTGAGTTCAGGTCCACTTTGCGGTGCCTATACATCAAGCGATGTATGGACAGATCGACAGACCTATTTTTCTGACCAAATCTCTGTGCACCCGATCGACCACACCGGCCCGAGATTTCCCAACATGTGCAATCGATACATTCAATCAATTTTGGACCCAAATCGGTCGACTCGATCGGGCAGGTTTGTGGCGGCCTCAGTTTTCTTCTGATTCGATAATTATCTAATCAGATGGTTGATTGGCAGCTAAATTCCTAGATGTTTGGCCACCTTATCACGGGGACATTGTAGCTTTCAGCAATGGTATACAAAATAGTGCTGAAACAATGAAGTAAATGGCAGGTATGTTTTCGTGTTTCCTACTGCTTACTGCTTTTCTTGAAACCAAGTGTGCAGTGCGTTTGTCAGATAGCTGGGAGGCGTTTATCAGTGTTTCAGATGGTATTCCTTATCTTGTTCAGGCTTGTATAAATACCTGTGAGCCACAGCATGGGTTTATCACAGGCCACAGATCTGGGCTCAGCTGGGAATTCCTCTGGAGATGGTATGCTGGGGATTGGGAGGCAGAGCTCTGGAAAGATTTTCAAAGGGACATACTGTACCATTTTACCCCAAAACTATCATGAAATCTGCATCAAGGGCTGTTGTGTCCAATCCCAGCTACATGTGTTGTGATGCTTTTTTTAGCAGATTCATTGCTGTTTATGAAATAAGTGGCATCTTGGCATCAATGCAAACGCTGGGCATTACATTACAGTTGAAACCCACACACAGGTGTACTGTGAACAAAGCTGTAAAGCAAACCTGATGTGAAAATGAACTGATGAGAGAGCAAGTCTTATATTAAAGGTGGCCATATATCTGGTGATGATGGGCAAATTCGACCAAGAGACAAATCTTTCTAATCGAATCTGATGAGAGAGCTCTGTCAGCTGCCCATACACCACAGGCCGATTCAGCATGAAATATCTCAGGAATCTGTCACATCCGCTGCCTCTAGTGTATAAATGTACACAGTGTTCTCCCGAGAATTTTTTTTCTAGCCGGGTGGCATGAAAAATTAGCCGGGTGGGGCGAGATGAGAGAATGCAGGGCAGGTGCTTCTGTGAGCAACTCAGCTTACCGCATAGGAGGAGGTGAGCCGATGACAGCCGGGTGCTCACCAAAACTAGCCGGCTAAAAGAGCCTGGGGAGAACACTGGTACCCCCGTGTGGCATTTATACATTACCTGTTCTGTCGCCCACCACGTAGTGCCCACCTGCTCTTCCATTAGCAATTTACACCGCTGACGTATTGCATGCGGCGTGTCACATGCGCAACGTGCTACATGTATACTGCTAGTGGAAGAGCGGGAGATCCCGATGTCAGATAGGCAACACAGGAATGCATAAATGCACTCAAGGGGAACAGCACCAGGAGTTTCTTTGTTTCCGATATTGCTTGCCGGTTACCGCCACGCACCCGTTCAACCACGACAGCCCAACATCTTGCAGCATGTCTTAGGAGCGGTACACAATGCTCCATTGCCCCTCTGCCCTAATTCCCCTGCCCTCGCATAGCAACAGTCTGCGTTGTCGGCTACACAACCGACTATGCGTCTGTACAGGCCCAGCGATGTCGTCCATGGGACCGGGTGCATCACTGGAGTCACTTGGGGCTTGTTCTTACTATGAGCGGTTTAATTTCTTTTTAAAGGGGAACTGGAGAGGTATATGGAGGCTGTCATGCTTATTTCCTTTTAAAGGGGAACTGAAGAGAGAGGTATATGGAGGCTGTCCTGTTTATTTCCTTTTAATCAATACCAGTTGCCTGGCAGCCCTGCTGGTCTATTTCTCTGCAGTAGTATGTGATTAAAACCAGAAACAAGCATGCAGCTAGTTTTGTCAGATCAGACTTATAAGTCTGAACCACTGAAACACCTGATCTGCTGCATGCTTGTTCAGGGGCTATGGCTAATAGTATTAGAGGCAGAGGATCAGCAGGGCTGCCAGGCAACTGGTATTGTCTAAAAGGAAATAAACATGACAGCCTCCATATACCTCTCTCTTCAGTTCCCCTTTAAGCAATACCAGTTGCCTGGCAGCCCTGCTGATCCTCTGCCTCTAATACTATTAGCCATAGCCCCTGAACAAGCATACAGCAGATCAGGTGTTTCAGTGGTTCAGACTTTAAAGTCAGATCTGACAAGACTAGCTGCATGCTTGTTTCTGGTTTTATTCAGATACTACTGCAGAGAAATAGACCAACAGGGCTGCCAGGCAACTGGTATTGATTAAAAGGAAATAAACATAACAGCCTCCATATACCTCTCTCTTCAGTTCCCCTTTAAGTGCTGGTGATTTTTGAAAGCACTTTAAAAGTGCTTGTGCAATGATTTCCTATGTGAGTGTTCTCACATGAGCGATGAGCTTTCCAATCGCAAACGCGGCTCTTGCACCATTTCCTGAGCATTTGCGCTTCAATGCAGAGTATAGGAAAATCGGTAAGCGCTTGGAAAAGCGATTTTGAGCGCTTTTCCTCGCAAAGTACATTACAGGGCAAGTTCACACTCGGCACTTGCCCCACAATCGCGGTTTGACAGCAAAGTCTTGCATTTTGCGTTTGTGTTTCTCGGCAATAGAACGAGAATCGCAGCGCAATCGCCCCAAAGACACTGCATGCAGTGTGTTTGCGATTGAAATCGCAAACACTGCAGGGTGACTGTATCCATGGGGATACATTAGTAGCAGTGCTTTAGTGATCGCCGGCGATCAGCAAAGCGATGACACAGCGCTAAGTGTGAACCAGCCCTTAAAGTTCACTTCCTGATGTTTTATTTAAAAAAAAAATAAAAAAAATCTCATAACAAAATCGCTTACAGAAGCACTTCTAAAAGCACTTCCGATTAGAATTATCTGATCATTCGATTTTTCGCTAGAAATTGGATTGTTAGTGGCCACCTTTATGAAATCACTTTTACGTAGTTTTGTTTTAGGCCTCTTTCACAGTGGGATGTTGTGTTTGATGCGACGTTAAAGTCGCACAATGTGCCCCTAACGCATGTAGGTTATGAAATTGGACGTTATTTTGCATTGCGTTGTCTCTTGGTATGCAGTTTTCGTCGCATACTGATGGAACGAAAATGGCGCATGCATTACATTAAAAAAAAAAAAAAAAAAAACATTACTGAGCATGTGCAATACACATAATGCAGCAAATTTATTGCTAAATGCACAGCATGCAGCACTTTCTAAATATTGCTACACGTTACACACAATGCAACGTGTGCACAGTGAATGTCGCACAGACTTTGTATTGCTGTGCGTTAGTCTGCGTTATACATTTTTATAACGTGCAACTTTAACATCCCATTGTGAAAGTGGCCTTAAAGTGAATGTTTACCAGTAAAAAAAAAGAAAAAGTCAGATACTCACCTAAGGAGAGGGAAGGCTCGGTCCTAATGAGCCTTCCCCCTCCTCTCCCGGTGCCCGGTCCCGCGCAGGATCCCCCGTGGCAGTATTCGACCAGTTCGGTCAAATACTGCCACTTCCGCATGCCTTCGGGAGCTTTCGGAGGTCTTCGGGAGCACTCGGGCTCCGGATGACGCGGCCGCTCCATACTTCGCATGCGCGAGCGCCCTCTAAGCCCGAGTGCTCCCGAAGACCTCCGAAGTCCCTGCGGCGGCGGACGCGAACGGGGGAGCCAGCGCAGCACCGAGGGCACCGGGAGAGGAGAGGGAAGGCTCATTAGGACCGAGCCTTCCCTCTCCTTAGGTGAGTATCTGACTTTTTCTTTTTTTTACCGGTACCCATTGGCTTTAAGCAGATTTAATTTTGATGGTTCAGTCTGCTGTAAGATACGTGTAAGAGATTTGTAGTTTCTTGTCCAGGAAGGAACTATCTTCCCTCAGGAAAAATGTTGAAATCTTTTTACTGAACATGTCATTTATTAGTGTTTTACGTGCTTCACTAAATGAAGTATATAGAGGCATTATTTCATGAGCTGGGCTTTGTGCTGTGGACCTTGGCAGCCAATCAGAAGTTAGCATTCACAGCTGATAAACCACCAGGAGCTCATTTCTCATTTCTGATTGGTTTCTAGATTTGCTTTGCACATCATTATTAAATGATTGTAGACCTACAAAGGAACATGCTCTGTGCTGATGATTCACAATGAGTCAGCTGGTCTTCCGCTAGGCATCCCTTTCACATTAGGTAAGATGGGGAAATAAAGTGAAAACCATTTCCATGCCTGTTAGTAGAGTGCAGCTCCAAAAATAGAACTGTGTGGTCACAATATTGCTGAGGCTCTGCAGGAACACTGTGCTGCTGTTGCACTGAGTAGGTGCATTTTTTTTGTCTTCCCTGTAAAAGAACAAGCTCTTTACTGAATAGGAAACCGTAGGGAAGACTAGAAAGCCTTTAGGCTGCTTACACACTAACACACTAACGCTCCCCCAACGCACAGAAATGTAACACAAGTGGGCTGTTCACACAGCCCACGTTGCGTTACATGTAACGCTGCCCGTTCTGCCGAAAGTGCAGCATGCTACGGCGTTACAGCGGCTTAAGGCGCGTTAGACTGTTTGCACATGCGCAGTCATGTTGGGGAGGAGCGGAGAGCGGCCAGGCACATGGCTAATTAATATTCACTGCACGTTGTGAAGTGCAGTGTTTACTTCCTGGTGTGGCCGCTCTGTGCGGCGATTGGCCGGCGGGACCACGTGATGCCGCATGCGTCCAAGAGTGCGCATCACGGACGCCAGAGTGAGCTGCACAACGCGGCTCACTCTGACGTCCACATCGAAGAGCACCAGGCCTTGCGTTAGGTGCACGTTATGCGACCTTAACGTAGCACCTAACGCAACGTCTTGGTGTGCAAGTAGCCTTAAAGCAAAATATTATGACCCAATGGTCCTCTTCCTTACTAGATTAGCAATGTCATTGTAAGCTTATGTTCATCAAAATAAAGCTGGCCATACACACATAGATTTCCACCCAATGTTCCGAAAAAATCGATTATTTTCTGAAAAGGAATCAATTTCGAAGGAATAGATTGCTACCACATACAGCACATCAATTTGAAATCGATTGAACCGCAGTGTTGCATGTTCGATGCAGTGCAATGCTACGGAATATCGATCTAAGACTGCTCCTGCCCCCAATCAACCAAAATTTTCTGACCTGTCAGACCTGACCTGATCAATGAGAAAATCGATGAGTGCTTAAAGCAACAGGGACAGCCTTAAAGAGTCTGAAGCAGCTTTTACTTTACAGTCCTCTTAAGCATTAATGCCATAGCTGAAGCGCTGCATCCCCGCGGCTGAACGCTCCATTAATACCCCCAAAATCCCCGGGACAAATTTCCTGGAAGAGGCAGAGCTTTGCGCTGTAGCTCTGCCTCCATTAGTGTCAATCTGCGCTGGTCGCTTCCTCTCCCCGCCTCTCTCAGTGAAAGAAGGCTTAATGGGGCAGGAGGAGGCGGAGATCCGTGCAGATTGACGCAAGCAGAGGCAGAGCTACTGCACAAAGCTCTGCCTCTTCCAGGAAGGAGCCCCAAAATTTGCCTCAGGATTTGGGGGGTATTAATGGAGCGTTCAGCCACGGGGATGCAGCGTTTCAGCTATGACATTAATGCTAAAGAGGACTGTGAAGTAAAAACTGGTATTTTTGGAGGCTTCAGACTCTCTTTAAGGTGGCCATACATCTAGCAATGATGGGCAGATTCGACCCAGAGACAAATCTCTCTCTGATCAAATCTGATTAGAGCGAGATCTGTCGACTTCCCATACCCCGATACAGGCCGATTCCCGATCAGTTTCTGCATGAAATCTGTCTGGAATCGGCTGCCTTGCAGCTGTTGCCCTAATGTGTAAATGTGTGTGCATTTATATATTACCTGTCCTGTGTCACGGTGCCCGTCCATCTTCAGAATCCGCTGCTCTTCCATAGCCGCATATCCGCCGCCCGCGTGGCGTTATGAGGTCACGCTAGCATGCTATGCGCTAGTGGTTTGTATGGGGCTAACGGAAGAGCAGGGATTAGGAAGACAGACGGACAGCGTGACACAGGATAGGTAATGTATAAATGCATGCACATTTATACATCAGAGCAACATCACCGGGGGTTTTGTTGCTCATTCCAATATCGCTCCATGTTACGGCCGTGCCCACGACCGACCACGACGTCGCCTGCAGTATGGCCACCTTTACTCTTGCCATTTGAGGGAAGGAAGTTTGATGAGGGAGAGGCTGCACTGAGAATAAAACTGGAGATGGGAAGATGGACCCTGTAGCCTATAGGATACAATACACCGCTCACCACCGCACAGGAGACAGATGGCAGGCGTTTGGCTCTGCACTGGTGGACCTGACTCCCGGTCATGTGGTCTTCGGCACCTCTGAAACCCCCTGGATGTCTCCCCCATAGACACCAGGACAAGAAGAGATGCCATAGCCAATCTGTGAGAATTCCAAAGAGCTGAAACCGCTGCCTGTTTCTGCTTTATTTCACCTCTCACACATCTTTCCATCCTGGTCATGACTGGTGAAGGTAAACCGCAAATTGCAACTACGTGTCTGTGGGGGGTTTCCTCCGGGCGCTCCAGTTTTTTCCCCACATGCCAAAAACATACAGAGACGTTGAAGAACTATGCTCTGTACTGTGAAAATCTTACATAAATAAACGTACCGGACTTTGTTGTCTTCTCCTAGCCCCCTCTGTGACATTTTCGCTGCTCTCTGCTGCTTTCTTGGTTTTATTCATTGTTTTTGTAAACAATAAAGATGGCCGCCAAACAGGACATATGTCATCAGAGCATCTGCACTTACAGCTGTTAACAAGGTCACAGCTCCTGAGCCTGCAGATACCCTGGCTGTGAGCAGAGACCTTGCCTGTGACTCGTACACCCAGCACACAGGACAGTGGAGGGGGCGTGCATAACTTCTCCCTATCACAGCAGAGGCAGTGCATTCCTCTCTGGGTCGACAAAGCTTGACAAAGAAAAGATTAGATATATTAGAGGCAGTGCAACTAGAAAAGGCTGCAGTAATCCAGACCACATTAGAACAGGTGTAGGAGCTTGTAGGATATAAGAAATAAGGCTGAACATTTTGTTAGTTTCTTTAATGATGGACATTTGACTATGGTAGGGATTAGATTGTGATCCCCTCTTAGGGACAGTCAGTGACATGACCATATGCGCTGTGGATGATATCGGCACTATAAATTCTAAAAAATAATGCTATCCCAGGGAAAAAACACAGTTACTTATACTTGACATGCACACACACGTACACACGTTTGGATACACCTTCTCATTCAAATTGTTTTCTTTATTTTCATGACTGAACATTTTAGATTCACACTGAAGGCATCCAAACTATGAATTAACACATGTGGAAGTATAGTACATAACCAAAAAGTGTGAAACAACTGAAAATGTCATATTCTAGGTTCTTCAAAGTAGCCAACTTTTGCTTTGATGACTGCTTTGCACACTCTTGGCCTTCTCTTGATGAGCTTCAAGAGTTAGTCACCTGAAATGGTTTTCACTTCACAGGTGTGCCCTGTCAGGTTTAATAAGTGGGATTTCTTGCCTTATAAATGGGGTTGGGACCATCAGTTGCGTTGTGGAGAAGTCAGGTGGATACACAGCTGATAGTCCTGAATAGACTGTTAGCTGCTTTTTTTATTGCCATAATACAAATTCCAAGTAAAGAAAAACGAGTGGCCATCATTACTTTAAGAAATGAAGGTCAGTCAGTCCGAAAAATTGGGAAAACTTTGAAAGTGTCCCCAAGTGCAGTCTCAAAAACCATCAAACGCTACAAAGAAACTGGCTCACATGCGGACCGCCCCAGGAAAGGAAGACCAAGAGTCACCTCTACTGCGGAGGATAAGTTCATCCGAGTCACCAGCCTCAGAAATCGCAGGTTAACAGCAGCTCAGATTAAAGACCAGGTCAATGCCACACAGAGTTCTAGCAGCAGACACATCTCTAGAACAACTGTTAAGAGGAGACTGTGTGAATCAGGCCTTCATTGTAGAATATGTGCTAGGAAACCACTTTTAAGGACAGGCAACAAGCAGAAGAGACTTGTTTGGGCTAAAGAACAAAAGGAATGGACATTACACCTGTGGAAATCTTTGCTTTGGTCTGATGAGTCCAAATTTGAGATTTTTGGTTCCAACCACTGTCTTTGTGCGACGCAGAAAAGGTGAATGGATGGTCTCTACATGCCTGGTTCCCCCCGTGAAGCATGGAGGAGGAGGTGTGGTGGTGTGGGGGTGCTTTGCTGGTGACACTGTTGGGGATTTGTTCAAAATTGAAGGCATACTGAACCAGCATGGCTACCACAGCATCTTGCAGCGGCATTCTATTCCATCCGGTTTGCGTTTAGTTGGACCATTATTTATTTTACAACAGGACAATGACCCCAAACACACCTCCAGGCTGTGTTAGGGCTATTTGACCAGAAAGCAGAGTTATGGGGTGCTGCGCCAGATGACCTGGCCTCCACAGTCACCAGACCTAAACCCAATCGAGATGGTTTGGGGTGAGCTGGACCGCAGAGTGAAGGCAAAAGGGCCAACAAGTGCTAAGCATCTCTGGGAACGCCAAGACTGTTGGAGGACCATTTTAGGTGACTACCTCTTGAAGCTCATCAAGAGAATGTCAAGTGGTGCAAAGTAGTAATCAAAGCAAAAGGTTGCTACTTTGAAGAACCTAGAATATGACATATTTTCAGTTGTTTTACACTTTTTGGTTATGTACTATACTTCCACGTGTGTTAATTCATAGTTTGGAAGCCTTCAGTGTGAATCTACAATGTTCATAGTCATGAAAATAAAGTAAACTCTTTGAATGAGGTGTGTCCAAACTTTTGGTCTGTACTGTATATATACCAGCACTGTCCACGTTTTGATTTCAGTGAATTTTATATACTAAGTAAAGAGAAGTCTGTTCCAGGCATTTTCCATCTTTACTGCCTCTGACTGAAGCCAATCCCGATGTCATTTCCTCCCTTACCAATTTCCAGAAGGCAAAACTGCATAGCTGATGCCTGATCCCTGCAAAGGATCCTCAGTCACATAACATTCACTGTTTACTTCACCATAAAGGTATCAACATCCACTTGTATTGCCAGGCCAGTGAAAGGATGGAGCCACTGTGTTAATAACATTTTTGCCTGGGCTGTGGCTTTACTAGAGTACTTTTAGGGTGCCCATATATTACTCGATTTTGCGGGCTGATCGACCTTCTGATCAGATAATTGTATCGAATCAAAGAAGAATCGGTGCCGCAACATGGCCACCTGATCTATAGATTGATATCCAGTCAAGAGGATCGATCAGGGATGGTGGAAAATCTTGAGTGTCGCCAGTCATGGTGCAGGGATTTCTTGTGATGCTGACCTTTAAGGTGGCCACTAACGGTCCAATTTCTATTGAAAAATCGTAAGAGCGATCAGAAATTCTGATCAGATTGCTTGTAAATCTCCATTGATGTTCACAATTGATTACGAACAATTATAAAAATAGTTGTCCGATTTGGATTTTCGTCAAATCAAAAATTTGGATTTTCTTGTTGGTTGTGATAGGAAGCAAAGCTTGGTTCGTTGATGGTGTAGTGAATGATTTCTCTTTTGATCAGAATTTTCTAATCGCTCGAAACAATTTTTCACTAGAAATTTAATCGTTAGTGGCCACCTTTAGACTAGCTATACAGAAATAGACTTGATCACTTTGATTTGGTTTGCCGGTTATCTATTGTCCCAGCACAATGATCTGCAAACTTGGCTCTCCAGCTGTTAAGGAACTACAAGTCCCACAATGCATTTGCCTTTATGAATCATGACTGTGGCTGTCAGACTCCTACAATGCATTGTGGGACTTGTAGTTCCTCAACAGCTGGAGAGCCAAGTTTGAAGATCACTGTACCCAGCACATCCAGGTGATTTGCTTTGGATATGTTTTGGGCATAGTCACAACTATGGCTATTGTAGAGAGAGTTTTTGGACAGTGTATTGGCTCTGCCTCCCCTTCACTTCCTCCTAGCTGTGGTTGACAATGTCTAATGCCTGGTACACACCATGCTATTTTCTCTTCAGATTGACTGATCAAATCGATAATTGCTGACAGGTCTTATTTCATTCCTGATTGGTTTTTTTCTGATTGAGTTTCTGATCACTTGTACAAAATCGATCGTAAATTAGATCAGACCTGTTGGACATGATCAATTTGACCCATCTGACGGGAAGTTGCATGGTGTGTACAAGACATAAAGGCTGCCATACACTAATTAGTGGTGGATCAGGAAAATGATTAATATCTTCTAATCTAGATATACCTGTTTTCCCACTCTGTACCACTGCAGCTGCAAAGCTTGTACTGCCTGATGCACCATTGCAGGAGTATGGCCTTCTAAAACTCCACCCAGCCTCTCCATTAAACTACGGCTTTTGTGGCAAAGGTGGAACAGAGACACCAATAACAGGATAAAACCGTTAAACATTTAAAAGAGGAGGTAGTGGTGGACTTGCACTCCCTATTTCCCCCCCCCCCCCCAGTAAGTAGACACCTAGTTGATTTAATAGTCCACAATTACAACTCTATTGTTTGTATAAGCAACAAAAAGGAAGGAATTATGAAAGAAAGTGTATATAATAAAAAGATGCAAAGAGTTTGTTATGGTATGAAGTGTGGAAATCTATATGGAATAGTATTTTTATCATATGTACTTCTATTGATTTTATTTATGTAATTAAAGGGGCACTATGGCGAAACATTTTAAATCTGTGCAAACATTGACAAATACGTTTTTTTCCAGAGGAAAATGAGCCATAAATTACTTTTCTCCTATGTTGCTGTCACTTACAGTAGGTAGTAGAAATCTGACAGAAGTGACAGGTTTTGGACTACTCCATCTCTTCATAGGGGATTCTCAGCAAGGCTGTCATTTTATAAAGATATTCCCTAAAAAGGATTTAAACAATGATGCTGACCAGCTTCCCTGTTTACTACACCGTTTTTTGGCAGTTGGACAGAGCAAATGCCATTCACCAAGTGCTTTTGAAAATAAATAGATCCCTGAGAATCCCCTATGAAGAGATGGACTAGTCCAAAACCTGTCGCTTTTGTCAAATTTCTATTACCTAGCGTAAGTGACAGCAACATAGGAAAAAAGTAATTTATGGCTCATTTTACTCTGGAAAAAACATACTACTTATTTGTTTGCACATATTTTAAATGTTACAATTTTTCGCCTTAGTGCCCCTTTAACCACTTGCCGACCGCACGCTTATACCGTGCGTCGGCAAAGTGGCAGCTGCAGGACCAGGCTGATTAATCAGGAAGCAGCCGCTCGCGCGAGCGGCTGCTTCCTGTCAATTCACGGCGGGGGGCTCCGTGAATAGCCTGCGGGCCGCCGATAGCGTCTCGCAGGCTAAATGTAAACACAAGCGGAAATAATCCGCTGCGCAGCAGCGCCGTAAGGCAGATCGGCGATCCCCGGCCAATCCCCGGCCAATCAGCGGCCGGGGATCACCGCCATGTGACGGGACAGCCTGTCACTGGCTGCACAGGACGGATAGCGTCCTGTGCAGCCCGGTTCACCAGGGGGCCAGGTAGGAGAGGGAGGGGGGGGATTTCGCCGCGGAGGGGGGCTTTGAGGTGCCCCCCGCAACACCCGGCAGGCAGGAGCGATCAGACCCCCCCCAGCACATCATCCCCCTAGTGGGGAAAAAAGGGGGGCGATCTGGTCGCTCTGCCTGCACCCTGATCTGTGCTGGGGGCTGCACAGCCCACCCAGCACAGATCAGCTAAAACAGCGCTGGTCCTTAAGGGGGGGTAAAGGGTGGGTCCTCAAGTGGTTAATAAGTAGAAATCATTGAGTTTTTGTAGCAGAATAAAGTGTGGTAAATAGGGGTGTAAGTAGCAATGTTGTGTCAGTGGTAATTGTACTGCTAAACATCAGAAGAGGATCACATGAGATATTGATAGATGTACAGAGATGGAGAATGATGGTAAATGTCAAACGATTGAGTGAAAGGTTGCCACGCAGGAGGGTTTTCCATCCAACTAAATTTTTTGACATTTACAAAAATGTCCAAAAATGTTTTTCCCAATATTGCGGCAGTCTCAAACACACGTGTGTTATATCTAACAACTTCCAACCAACTGAAAAAATTGTATCAGATTGGTTAAATTGAATCAAAATAAAAAACATTGTAACGTGTGTGCAGGGCTGTGGAGTCGTAGTTGAGTCGGGGCAAGTTTGGGCACCCGGAGTTGGAGTCGGAGTCGTTGATTTTATAAACTGAGGAGTCGGAGTCGAATGATTTTTGTACAAAATCCACAGCCCTGTTAAGTATTAGACTAAGGAGTTGGATTCGGAGTCGAAGCCATATTGGGTACCCGGAGTTGGAGTTGAAGTTTCATAAACAGAGTAGTCGGAGTTGGAAGATTTTTGTGTCGACTCCACAGCCCTGCATGTGTGGCCGCCATTAGACAGCCACCCCAAAACTAATCTGACGCCCAAGTGACACCAAACTCGTGCCTCATGTTGCCCAAGTATTGGGTAAAGAGTATCAGACATGGAGGGGGTTTAAAGGGAACCTAAACTGAGAAGGAGATGGATTTTTCCTTTTAAAATAATTCCAGTTGCCTGACTCTCCTGCTGAACCTGTGTCTCTAATGCTGGGCCTGTGTCTCTAATGCTGGGCATACACGGCTTGATGCAGGCTTATCAATCGAGCCACTGATGGCTCAAGTGATAATATCCGACGTGCCCAATAACCACGGGGTTCGATTCCGCGCTCGATACCCGCTGGTGGACAATAGCGGTGAATCGAGCGGAAGATAAGCGCCGGCGGGGACGAGCGGGAATTGATCGGCCGCCGATTGACCCGTGTATGCCCAGCATTATACTTTTAGCCACAGCCCCTCAACAAGCATGCAGATCAGGTGCTCTGACTGACGTCAGACTGGATTAGCTACATGCTTGTTTGAGGTGTGTGATTCAGCCACTGCTGCAGCCAAAGAGATCAGCAGGACTGACAAGCAACTGGTATTGTTCAAAAGGAAACATCCGTATCCCTCTGTTTAGGTTCCCTTTAAAGGGAAGGTTCAGGGACTCTGTGAGGGGCTTCCTCCAGCCAGTGGCAGGCAGCCGCAGGAGGTGCCCTCACCGCGGCTCCGAAGGCTCCCGGTGGTCTCCGGTGGCGCGCCAGGCCGGCTGACAGGTCGGGCTCTTCTGCGCTCCAATGTGCGTCTCACTAGTGCGCGCTGACGTCATCGGACGTCCTCCAGTCTGTACTGCGCAGGCTCAGTAGTTCTGCGCCTGCGCAGTACAGCCCGGATGACGTCAGCGCGCACCAGTGAGACGCACATTGGAACGCAGAAGAGCCCGGCCTGGCCAGGTCGGGTGCGCCACCGGAGGCGACTGGGAGCCTGCGGAGCCGCGGCGAGGGCACCTCCTGCGGCTGCCTGCCACTGGCTGGAGGAAGCCCCAGGAAAGTGGATTTGGATTTTTATCTTTTACAGTCCCTGAACCTTCCCTTAACGCTGGGCATCATAGAAGGGATATTTATTTTAAAACATAAAGGGTAATACTGTACATTTGTGGAGTGTAATACTAATTGATGGCCTTGTGACAACACTGCTGGCTCTGAGATCAGCAGGTGACACATACACCATAAAATGTACTACTATTTGACTGACTTTCCTTTCCTTCTTCTCAGTCTGCCACACTCCGCCCGTACCTCAACACGGTGCGCGCCACCTTACAGGCAGCCATGTGCCTGGAGAACTTCTCATCGCAGGTGGTGGAGAGACACAACAAGCCAGAAGTTGAAGTCAGGTGAGACCCCTGAACCAGTGTTTGACTACATGATTCCAGCATGTACTGGTAGGTGAACAGAGGTGCCAGAAAAATAAAAGTGCATAACATTTTTAAAAAATTGCTGGGAGGAAGTGGTGGACTTACCTCCGTAAAGCAGACACAAAGGACTGTCACTATGTAAACGTACACATTTATTGAAAATACCCCAAGAATGCAACATGTTTTGCGGGCGCAGCCCACTTCATCAGGCAATAAGCAGGGGAATGCAACCAAAATAAGTACTAACTGCATAGTGAATAGGTGTAGCTGAATGATGAGTACAGGGGATGGGTAAATAAAGATAGGTAGTGAATTGGTGGGGTGGTGAGCCAGATAAGAGTGGTATAGAATGAAACATTTATCAGCATTAGGTGAGTAATTGGGAGTGGAGCACTTAACCACTGAGGGGTTTTACCCCTTGAGCACCAGAGCAATTTTCACCTTTCAGCGCTCCTTTAATTCATTCGTCTATAACTTTATCATTACTTATCACAATGGAATGAACTATATCTTGTTTTTTCCCACCGATTAGGCTTTCTTTAGGTGGGATATTATGCCAAGAATTATTTTATTCTAAATTTTTTAATGGAAAATGTGGGAAAAATTGATGATTTTTCAGTTTTCGGCCTTAAAAGTTTTTAAATAATGCATGCTACTGTAAATAAAACCTATGAAATTTATTTGCCCATTTGTCCCGGTTATAAAACCGTTTAAATTATGTCCCTATCACAATGTTTGGCGCCAATATTTTATTTGGAAATAAAGGTGCATTTTTTTCAGTTTTGCGTCCATTCCTAATTACAAGCCCATAGTTTATAAAGTAACAGTGTTATACCCTCTTGCCATAAATATTTAAAAAGTTCAGTCCCTAAGGTAACTATGCATTTTAATTGTATTTTTTATTTTTTTTTATTTTTTTATTAAAAAAAAAAAAAAAAAAATTGGCGTGTGGGAGGTAATTTTTAATGTATAACGTATTTGTATATGAAAAATGCTTTAGGGTGTAGGTTTACTATTTTGCCACAAGATGGCCACAGTAAGTTTTTGTTTATGCGACCTGCAAGCGTACAGGAAGTACGCTTGCAGGAAGTACAGGGAGGCTGGGCAACTTTTTTTTTTTTTCCCAATGATCGCGCTGCTTCTCGTAGAAGCGGCTGATCATTGCGGGGGGCTTAGATCAACGAACGGGAAAGGTTTTCCCGTTCATTGATCTCCGGGCGAGCGGGCGGCAGCGTGCACGAGCGCGGTGGGGCGCATGCGGGAGCGCGGACAGCGGCGGGAGCGGCGTCAGGTGTGGATTTCTCCGTCCCTTAGTGGTAACGGTGGAAAAAGGGACGGAGAAATCCGTACTGCTGGGGGTAAAGTGGTTAATAAATGACAAACGGGGAAAAAAATTTAAGTATAAAGCAGTGAAAAAAAATAAGGACTTACTAGCAATTCAGTTATCGCAAGTGGAGCGCCTTTGTACTGATGTGAGGTCGCTCGCTGCTTTAAATGTGTTGTATAATAGCTACTCCACTCCCAATTACTCATCTAATGCTGATAAATGTTTCGTTATATACTACTCTTATCATCTGGCTCACCACCCCACCAATTCACCAACGATCTTTATGTACCCATCCCCTGTACTCATCATTTAGCTACACCTTTTCACTATGCAGTTAGTACTTATCATTTTGGTCGCATTCACCCCTATGCTATAAACACTGAATACCATTCTCAAAGTACTCTCCTAACTACACTTTCACCATATGATAATGCATATTTGATTGTGGCAACTTTTATTGCTATGCCTCTGTGTCTTGTTTACAGTTATTTATCCCCTGCTTATTGCCTGATGAAGTGGGCTATGCCCGCGAAACGCGTTGCATTCTTGGGGTATTTTCAATAAATGTGTATGTTTACATAGTGACAGTCCTTTGTGTGTGCTTTACGGAGGTAAGTCCACCACTTCCTCCCAGCAATTTTTTTAAAAATGTTATGCACTTTTATACTTCTGGCGGCGCTGGCGCCTCTGTTCACCTACCAGTATATTTGAGTCCTCCCCAGGTGGAGGGGTGACCTACCCCCTTTTCTTCCGATCTACAGAGAGCGACTTCTTAATCCTGAGTGAGGACAGGTCTAACCTCCTCACCTGCTTATTGAGTGGTTACCTAGGCGGTAACCCACGTTTGTGTATAACCATCTCACTCTTTCACTTATTCAACCAGTTCTGACATACTACACTATATTGGGCTCTCTATTTCTTTCTACTTTATGATTCCAGCATGGACCTCTCTATAAAATGCTTGCATATGTATGACTACGTTGAGTACCTCCTGCTGTGAATGACAACTCCAGTACCTCTTGATGCATGCATTTGTTTGCAGTACTCCATGTTTTGATCTAAATGATTTTCGAACATTCCTTTACGGTTTCTTTTAACTAAAAAAATGGGAGAAAAGAATCAGCGATTGGTGCGGCTAGGTCATGTATGCTAGCAGTACAGCCAGTGGATGATCAGAGTGGGGTGGGAGGACAGTGAAGGGAGTCCGCGAAGGGAGTCCACAGTCCATGGGGGCTAGAGGAAGCTCCTGGTAAGATTAATTACTGCCCTTTATTTCATTTGCGGGGCCACGCATGCGCAGAAGAGCTGTCTGGCGCGACTGAACCTTTTTACCAGGTGTCATTGTGGCTGAACGGAGGCACTTGGGAGGACGGCATGGGATTAATTGGTTGATTAAGCTAAAATAGAACATTATCATGATCACATACAGCTCTTTGGTTGCTGAGGCTGGGAGGTGCAGTTTGGCCCTAGAGATGGGTGCATCCACAAGAACATTGAACAGCAGCAGTTAAAGCAGACCTGAACTCAGAATTTCCACTCTGCTCTAGGTACGCATCAGCATAATAACCTTTAAAGAAAAACATTTCTTTGTTACAGCTGATACAAATCCTGCAATAAATCTGTAGTGTGTCTGCTGCTTTCATGGAAGCAGACATAGGGATAACATCCTGTGTAAAATATTTAGAAATACTCACAAACATGGGTTACCCATAGGCAACCACTTCAAGTGCAGGTGGGGAGTATTAGAACCTGACCCCACTCAGGTTATTAAGATGTCGCTCTCTGTAGATAGGAAACTGGGTAGCACCCCTCCACCGAGGGTGGAATCAAGATTTCAGCAAGGCTTGGTGTACAGAGGCGCCAGAGTAGAATAAAAATGTTTAAAACCCGTCTAAAAGAGGGGGATGTTCAGGTGGACTTACCTCCCTCAAAAATATAGAACTCAATTGAGTCACAATACATCAATACAAAAAAAGGTTTTATTTAACTCCACTTAGTGCAACGCGTTTCGCAGGCGTGGTCCTGCTTCATCAGGCAAAAAGGAGTATAACTCAATGGGTCTAGATGCAGAAGTGAGCGCCTCTGTCTGACAGACTTAATGGCTCATTCATACAGATGGATGCAGGGGACTGTGTTGTACAGTAATGTGCAGTGTTGCCTCCTGACTGCATTAATGCAGAGCACTGCAACACATGACTGGTGCGGTAATGTCCGCTTGGCTTTTGTGTTAGTTCTGATGTTTCTGATTGTTGAACCCTGTAGCGTGCTTTGTACTGAACAAGCTCTCTAGCAGCTGGGGAGCACAGGACGTGCTGTTGTGAATGTTAACTTCCTGTGGTGCAGGAAGGGGTTAAAAAAAATTTGGGGGGAGCTGCTATTTAACATTGTATACCTTCCATTTAAGTTGGCCATACATCAGGCGATGATGGGCATATACGACCAAGAGACCAATCCATAAGGACTCTAATTTGTGATTTAACCTCTTGACGACCAGCTAACGCCGATTGGCGTAAACTGGTCGTCTGCGGGTTACCATGGAAACGGCCGCTCGATCGAGCGGCCTTTCCATGTCAGTTCACGGAGGGTGTCTCCGTGAACAGCCGGAGAGCCGCCGATAGCGGCTCGTCGGCAAAATGTAAACAGGCGGGGAAGAAATCCCCGCTGTTTACATGATACGGCGCTGCTGCGCAGCAGCGCCGTAAGTCAGATCGGCAATCCCCGGCCTCTGATTGGCCGGGGATCGCCGGCATATGATAGGCTGAAGCCTATCCCACAATGCGCAGGAAGGGAGAGGGAGGTAAGGGGAGGGGGGGAGCGCACAAAACGCTGCGGAGGGGGGCTTTGAGGAGCCCCCCCCCCCCCGCTACCCACTAATGGCCGGCGGCGATCAGACCCCCCCAGCAGGACATCCCCCTAGTGGGGAAAAAAGGGGGGTAGTCTGATCGCCCTGCTGCACTGCTGATCGGTGCTGCGGGCTGTAGAGCCCACGCAGCACCGATCAGTGAAAATTCCCCTGGTCGGCAAGTGGTTAAATGAGGCTTAATTGCCTTATGTGTGCAGCTGGGAGAGAGGGTGTTACTTGCCCATAAGTCCGCTGTCTTCTATGCATTTCAAACGTCTTGCATGCCTTGAAAAACTCACTCCCGCGCTCTTCCTCCTTCCGGCTTGAAGGAGGAAGTGCGCGGTAGTGAGTCTTGCATCGCGTCCAATAGGACGTGTGCAAGACGTTTGAAACGCATAGACAGCGGACTTATGGGCAAGTAACCCCCATGGGCAAGATGTCTGATGAATTATTGTGATGGTCTTGTGTGTCAGGATATGGGAACTGTGATTCTGCTGCCTCCCCAGATTCCTGTTTCTAAAGGATAGAACCAAATTTCTTCATGTGCAGATGACAGCATAGTTGTCATGGAAACAGTGCATGCTAAATTATGTTGCTGAGGGGGCACAGTACTTCTTGGGTTAAGGAACTAGTTGGCAATTACGGTAAGCTTTTTTTAAAGGAGAAGTGTTACACAACAGTGCTCAGATGTGCTGATGTCTTTAAAGGAGAACTGTAGAGAGAGGTGTATGGAGGCTGCCATATTTATTTCCATTTAAGCAACACCAGTTACCTGGCTGTCCTGCTGATCCTCTGCCTTGAATACTTTCAGCCATAGACCCTGAACAAGCATGCAGCAGATCAGGTTTTTCTGACACTGTTGACAGATATGGCAAGATTAGCTGCATGCTTGTTTCTGGTGTAATTCAGCCACTACTTCCGCCAAATAGATCAGCAGGGCTGACAGGCAACTGGTATTGCTTAAAAGGAAATAAATATAGCAACCTCCATATACCTCTCACTACAGTTCTCCTTTAACTTTTTGGTGTTTGATATGAAGCATTTCTAGGAGCAGCACACCCATACATCTTGTCTCTGTTTTCAGGAGTAGTAAAGAGCTGCTCTTACAGCCAGTGGTAATAAGCAGGAATGAAAAAGAGAAGGTTTTGATTGAGGGATCCATTAACTCTGTTCGCATCAGCATTGCTGTGAAACAGGTGAGTATTACCCAGAGTTCTGTGCTTTGTACCTCACACCTGTTTCCATTCAGTACCTTGTGCCTGTGTTCAATGCCTTTATCTCACAACACGCCTGTGTTCTTGCATGCTCAGGGCCTCGTACCTCACACCTGTGTTCCTGCACACTCAGGGCCTCGTACCTCACACCTGTGTTCCTGCATGCGCAGGGCCTCGTACCTCACACCTGTGTTCCTGCATGCGCAGGGCCTCGTACCTCACACCTGTGTTCCTGCACGCTCAGGGCCTCGTACCTCACACCTGTGTTCCTGCACACTCAGGGCCTCGTACCTCACACCTGTGTTCCTGCATGCTCAGGGCCTCGTACCTCACACCTGTGTTCCTGCACACTCAGGGCCTCGTACCTCACACCTGTGTTCCTGCATGCGCAGGGCCTCGTACCTCACACCTGTGTTCCTGCATGCGCAGGGCCTCGTACCTCACACCTGTGTACTTTTTATTATCTGCTTTATTGCTAAAAAATACATTTACACAGATGTATTTAGGTCAGAGAAATATTGACTATACTAAATTATATTATTTTTTTATACGCTTAATCTTACTGCAGTGTAGTTAAAGAAAGATGGCTCCATATCTATCTTTTAAAGAGGAACTCCAATGAAAATAATGTAATAAAGTTCATTTTTACAATAATTATGTATAAATGATTTAGTCAGTGTTTGCCCATTGTAAAATCTTTCCTCTCCCTGATTTACATTGACATTTATCATATGGTGACATTTTTACTGCTGGCAGATGTCTGTGGAAGTAGCTGCTACTTGCTTTTTTGCCAGTTGTAAACCGATTTCCCACAATGCCACAAGGCTCCCACAGTGTGATGTCAGAACCATGGTCCTGACATCACAAAGTGGGAGGGGGTTTCACCACAATATCAGCCATACAGAGCCCCCTGATGATCCGTTTGAGGAAAGGAATAGATTTCTCATGGGAAAGGGGTTATCAGTCACTGATTGGGGTGAAGGTCAATTCTCTGTTACGGTTTCTCTTTAAGTAGCTAAACACAAACAAACATGCTGGTGGAAAAATATACTTATCATGGAATTGAAGAGTAAATTTATACAGCTCTATGTAAAACCCCTTTCTAAGTAATCTTGCTTTTTCGTCCTCTTACAGGCTGATGAAATCGAAAAGATTTTATGCCATAAATTCATGCGGTTCATGATGATGAGGGCGGAAAACTTCTTCATTCTGCGCAGAAAACCTGTAGAGGTAATACCTGCTGTGTGTGAGGGTTTCTCCTACTGTCAGAGATATCCACTGGAGGCCCTCTCCTTAACCACATGCAGAGTAGCACAGGTAGTGGGGTAATGGTTACCTGCTCCAGCACTGTGGGTCTCCTTTATGCATCACAGCTGCACACTTTCTGCTGCCATCTCACTAGCCCCCGATCACATGACCTATGCAAGTCACGTGATCAGCAGCACTGGAGCAGGTAAATATTATTCTGGTCCCTGTGCTATTCTGCGTGTTAGTGTGCATGGGGGGGGGGAGATCAAGTACTGATGATATACCTGCTGTTGTTTATTGTAGCGGAAAGAGAAAAAAGTTGGTAGATTCAAGGCTGAGGAGTCTGAGTTTGAGTCGAAGTCGGGGCAATTTTGGGCACTCTGAGTTGGAGTCGTGGTTTCATAAACTGAGGAGTTGGAGTCGGAAGATTTTTGTACCGACTCCACAGCCCTGGGCAGATTACAAGAGGGTCCATGGCAGGGTGTCCCTTAGGTAGGTTGTGATCTTACTGGTAGATCAGATAGGATTTCTGGGTAGAAAAGGACTTGAGGTTATAGCTTGCTTGCAGTATTCTAGACATAGTTTCAGTCCATAAGGTTTTCTTTAGCAGTGTATGTTTTCAGCGTCTCTGGGCCTTTCATTCTGTCTTGTGACCAGAGCATTGTGGGGGCAGCCGAGGTGGGGAGGAGACCAGGAGTTGCATACAAACCTGTCACAAGGAGAATTGTTTTTCAGAGCTGCAGAGTGCAGGAAGATCATTAAGACGAAAACCAAATCCACCTACATGTACTTTACAGTGCCAGCTTCATTGCCGTCAGCATAAATCACTCAGTAACAGGCACACTCCCTTGTTCTAATAACTAATGTTTTCTCCCCTGACGCTAAAGGTGGGTGGAAAGAAGAAAGCTAGAGTGGGGCCATACCCAGGAACTGATTCATGTACTCATTGTTATCGGAGCACTCGTCTTCTCACTCATTCTTCTGCCTTTTGTAGGCATTAAAGCGGACCTGAACTCAGAACTTACTCTCTGCTCGATAAGATACACAACAGCATAATAGCCTTTAAACAAAAACATTACCTTGCTACAGTGGATACAAATCCTACAATAAATCTGCAATATCTACTTCCTGTCTTCATGAAAGCAGACATATTGTTAATACCATCCTGTGCTTTTAAATGAGCTTATCTGGGAGAGAGATCAAATTACAACTTGTGATTACAGTCCTCTGTCTTGTCACCCCCCCCCCCCCCCTTTCCATGGTCAGATTTACCTTCAGAAGTCCTTGAAAGGCTTTGGAGGCACCCTTATCCCCTAGATCCTAGGTTCTCAACACGTACCCCAGGGGGGTACTTCTGATGGTTCCAGGAGGTACTCAGGCTTGATATACTTAACCAAGAATAACAGATTTGGGGTTTTAGAAACACCAAATTAGAATTTTAGCTCATTAACTATTTCTGCCGCCCGGACGTGAAGCTCGCGTCTGGGCGGCTGCTCTGCTGCGGTGGCGCGCCCCCGTAGTGTCCCCCGGTAGCCCTGGGACCAGTAAACGGGAACATGGTTCCCGATCACCGATCCGTCTCCCCATCAGAAAAACCGAAACGCTCTTACAAGAGGCTTCAGTCTTTCTGCCCGGAAAAATTTCCGCATCCCCCTTGTGCTTCTGCTTAGCGAGAAGCACAAGGAGTGAAAAAAAAATTCAAGGTGGCCAAATAGTAAAACTACATCTACCTATTTTTTACATTACAATTTACACATATAACATTAAAAATTAACTGTTTATTTCCCACACCAAAATATTACCCAAATAATTTTTAATGGAGGAAAAAAAAAAGACAGTTACCTAAGGGTCTGAACTTTTTAACTACTTCCCGACCGCCGTATAGACAAATGGCGGCCGGGAAGCAGACGCCGCAAGGACCGCCGTATTGACAAAATGCGGCGGTCCTTGTTTGGGCATGGGCGGAGCGATCGCGTCATCCGTGACGCGATCCTCCGCCTCCGCCTGTCGCCGCTCACTCGCCGCAACATCCCGCCGGCCATACGGAAGCGCCGGCGGGATGTTAACCCGACGATCGCCGCATACAAAGTGTATAATACACTTTGTAATGTTTACAAAGTGTATTATACAGGCTGCCTCCTGCCCTGGTGGTCCCAGTGTCCGAGGGACCACCAGGGCAGGCTGCAGCCACCCTAGTCTGCACCAAGCACACTGATTTTCTCCCCCCCCCCGCCCCAGATCGCCCACAGCACCCATCAGACCCCACCCCCCAGACCCCTGTTTGCACCCAATCACCCCCCTAATCACCCATCAATCACTCCCTGTCACTATCTGTCAATGCTATTTTTTTTAATACCCCCCCCCCCCCCTGCCCCCTGCTCCCTCCTGATCACCCCCCAGATTCTCCCCAGACCCCCCCCCCAGACCCCCCCCCCAATGTACTGTATGCATCTATCCCCCCTGATCACCTGTCAATCACCCGTCAATCACCCATCAATCACCCCCTGTCACTGCCACCCATCAATCAGCCCCTAACCTGCCCCTTGCGGGCAATCTGATCACCCCCCCACACCAATAGATCGCCCGCAGATCCGACATCAGATCACCTCCCAAATCCATTGTTTACATCTATTCTCTCCTCTAAACACACACTAATTACCCATCAATCACCCATCAATCACCCCCTATCACCACCTGTCACTTTTACCTATCAGATCAGACCCTAATCTGCCCCTTGCGGGCACCCAATCACCCGCCCACACGCTCAGATTGCCCTCAGACCCCCCTTTATCAATTCACCAGTGCATTCATTACATCTGTTCTTCCCTGTAATAACCCACTGATCACCTGTCAATCACCTGCCAATCACCTATCACCCATCAATCACCCCCTGTCACTGCCACCCATCAATCAGCCCCTAACCTGCCCCTTGCGGGCAATCTGATCACCCACCCACACCATTAGATCGCCCGCAAACCCGCCGTCAGATTACCTCCCAAATGTATTGTTTACATCTGTTATCTTCTCTAAACACCCACTAATTACCCATCAATCACCCCCTATCACTGTTACCTATCAGATCAGACCCTAATCTGCCCCTTGCGGGCACCCAATCACCCGCCTACACGCTCAGATTACCCTCAGACCCCCCCTTATCAATTCGCCAGGGCATTATTTACATCTATCCTTCCCTGTAATAACCCACTGATCACCTGTCAATCACCTGCCAATCACCTATCACCCATCAATCACCCCCTGTCACTGCCACCCAACAATCATCCCCTAACCTGCCCCTTGCGGGCAATCTGATTACCCACCCACACCAATAGATCGCCCGCAGATGCGACATCAGATCACCACCCAAGCGCAGCGTTTACTCTCCTCTAAACACCCACTAATTACCCATCAATCACCCATAAATCACCCCCTATCACCACCTGTCACTGTTACCCATCAGATCAGACCCTAATCTGCCCCTTGCTGGCACCCAATCACCCGCCTACTCGCTCAGATTACCCTCAGACCCCCCCTTATCAATTCGCCAGTGCAATATCTACATCTGTTCTCCCCTGTAATAACCCACTGATTACCTGTCAATCACCTATCAATCACCCATCAATCACCCCCTGTCACTGCCACCCATCAATCACCCGCTGTCACTGCCACCCATCAATCAGCCCCTAACCTGCCCCTTGCGGGCAATCTGATCACCCACCCACACCAATAGATCGCTCGCAGATCCGACGTCCGATCACCTCCCAAGTGCAGTGTTTACATCGGTTCTCTACCCTAAACACCCACTAATTACCCATCAATCACCCCCTGTCACTGCTACCTATCAGATTAGACCCCTATCTGCCCCTAGGGCACTCAATCACCCGCCCACACCCTCAGAATGCCCTCAGACCCCAGCCCTGATCACCTCGCCAGTGCATTGCTTGCATCTATTCCCCCCTCTAATCACACCTTGAGACACCCATCAATCACCTCCTGTCACCCCCTAGCACACCTACCCATCAGATCAGGCCCTAATTTGCCCCGTGTGGGCTCCTGATCACTCGGCCAAACCCTCAGATCCCCCTCAGACCCCCTTCCGATCACCTCCCCAGTGCATTGATTGCATCTATTTTCCCCTCTAACCACCCCCTGAGACACCCATCAATCACCTCCTGTCACCCCCCTAGCACTCCTATCCATCAGATCAGGCCCAATACAACCTGTCATCTAAAAGGCCACCCTGCTTATGACCGGTTCCACAAAATTCGCCCCCTCATAGACCACCTGTCATCAAAATTTGCAGATGCTTATACCCCTGAACAGTCATTTTGAGACATTTGGTTTCCAGACTACTCACGGTTTTGGGCCCGTAAAATGCCAGGGCGGTATAGGAACCCCACAAGTGACCCCATTTTAGAAAAAAAGACACCCCAAGGTATTCTGTTAGGTGTATGACGAGTTCATAGAAGATTTTATTTTTTGTCAAAAGTTAGCGGAAATTGATTTTTATTGGTTTTTTTCCACAAAGTGTCACTTTCCGCTAACTTTTGACAAAAAATAAAATCTTCTATGAACTCACCATACTCCTAACAGAATACCTTGGGGTGTCTTCTTTCTAAAATGGGGTCACTTGTGGGGTTCCTATACTGCCCTGGCATTTTAGGGGCCCTAAACCGCGAGGAGTAGTCTAGAAAACAAATGCCTCAAAATGACCTGTGAATAGGACGTTGGGCCCCTTAGCGCACCTAGGCTGCAAAAAAGTGTCACACATGTGGTACCGCCGTACTCAGGAAAAGTAGTATAATGTGTTTTGGGGTGTATTTTTACACATACCCATGCTGGGTGGGAGAAATTTCTATGTAAATGGACAATTGTGTGTAAAAAAATCAAACAATTGTCATTTACAGAGATATTTCTCCCACTTAGCATGGGTATGTGTAAAAATACACCCCAAAACGCATTATACTACTTCTCCTGAGTACGGCGGTACCACATGTGTGGCACTTTTTTACACCCTAAGTACGCTAAGGGGCCCAAAGTCCAATGAGTACCTTTAGGATTTCACAGGTCATTTTGTGACATTTGGTTTCAAGACTACTCCTCACGGTTTAGGGCCCCTAAAATGCCAGGGCAGTATAGGAACCCCACAAATGACCCCATTCTAGAAAGAAGACACCCCAAGGTATTCCGTACGGAGTATGGGGAGTTCATAGAAGATTTTATTTTTTGTCACAAGTTAGCGGAAAAAGACACTTTGTGAAAAAAAACTATTAAAATCAATTTCCGCTAACTTGTGACAAAAAAATAAAAACTTCTATGAACTCACCATACTCCTAACGGAATACCTTGGGGTGTCTTCTTTCTAAAATGGGGTCATTAGTGGGGTTCCTATACTGCCCTGGCATTTTAGGGGCCCTAAACCGCGAGGAGTAGTCTTGAAACAAAAATGACCTGTGAAATCCTAAAGGTACTCATTGGACTTTGGGCCCCTTAGTGCAGTTAGGGTGCAAAAAAGTGCCACACATGTGGTATCGCCGTACTCGGGAGAAGTAGTATAATGTGTTTTGGGGTGTATTTTTACACATACCCATGCTGGGTGGGAGAAATACCTCTGTAAATGACAATCTTTTGATTTTTTTACACACAATTGTCCATTTACAGAGATATTTCTCCCACCCAGCATGGGTATGTGTAAAAATACACCCCAAAACACATTGTACTACTTCTCCCGAGTATGGCGATACCACATGTGTGGCACTTTTTTGCACCCTAACTGCGCTAAAGGGCCCAAAGTCCAATGAGTACCTTTAGGATTTTACAGGTCATTTTGAGAAATTTCGTTTCAAGACTACTCCTCACGGTTTAGGGCCCCTAAAATGCCAGGGCAGTATAGGAACCCCACAAATGACCCCATTTTAGAAAGAAGACACCCCAAGGTATTCCGTTAGTAGTATGGCGAGTTCATAGAAGATTTTATTTTTTGTCACAAGTTAGCGGAAATTGATTTTAATTGTGTTTTTTCACAAAGTGTCATTTTCCGCTAACTTTTGACAAAAAATAAAATCTTCTATGAACTCACCATACTCCTAACGGAATACCTTGGGGTGTCTTCTTTCTAAAATAGGGTCATTTGTGGGGTTCCTATACTGCCCTGGCATTTTAGGGGCCCTAAACCGTGAGGAGTAGTCTTGAAACGAAATATCTCAAAATGACCTGTGAAATCCTAAAGGTACTCATTGGACTTTGGACCCTTTAGCGCAGTTAGGGTGCAAAAAAGTGCCACACATGTGGTATCGCCGTACTCAGGAGAAGTAGTATAATGTGTTTTGTGGTGTATTTTTACACATACCCATGCTGAGTGGGAGAAAGATCTCTGTAAATGGACAATTGTGTGTAAAAAAAATTAACAAATTGTCATTTACAGAGATATTTCTCCCACCCAGCATGGGTATGTGTAAAAATACACCCCAAAACACATACTACTTCTCCTGAGTACGGCAATACCACATGTGTGGCACTTTTTTGCAGCCTAACTGCGCTAAGGGGTCCAAAGTCCAATGAGCACCTTTAGGCTTTACAGGGGTGCTTACAATTTAGCACCCCCCAAAATGTCAGGACAGTAAACGCACCCCACAAATGACCCATTTTGGAAAGTAGACCCTTCAAGGTATTCAGAGAGGGGCATGGTGAGTCCGTGGCAGATTTCATTTTTTTTTGTCGCAAGTTAGAAGAAATGGAAACTTTTTTTTTTTTTTTTTTTTTTCTCACAAAGTGTCATTTTCCGCTTACTTGTGACAAAAAATAATATCTATGAACTCACTATGCCTCTCAGTGAATACTTTGGGATGTCTTCTTTCCAAAATGGGGTCATTTGGGGGGTATTTATACTATCCTGGAATTCTAGCCCCTCATGAAACATGACAGGGGGTCAGAAAAGTCAGAGATGCTTGAAAATGGGAAAATTCACTTTTTGCACCATAGTTTGTAAACGCTATAACTTTTACCCAAACCAATAAATATACACTGAATGGGTTTTTTTAATCAAAAACATGTTTGTCCACATTTTTCGCGCTGCATGTATACAGAAATTTTACTTTATTTGAAAAATGTCAGCACAGAAAGTTAAAAAAATCATTTTTTTGCCAAAATTCATGTCTTTTTTGATGAATATAATAAAAAGTAAAAATCGCAGGAGCAATCAAATAGCATCAAAAGAAAGCTTTATTAGTGACAAGAAAAGGAGCCAAAATTCATTTACGTGGTAGGTTGTATGAGCGAGCAATAAACCGTGAAAGCTGCAGTGGTCTGAATGGAAAAAAAGTGGCCGGTCCTTAACCTCCTTGGCGGTATGAAAAATACCGCCAGGAGGGAGCGCAGCAGTTTTTTAAAAAAAAATTTTTTTTTTTATCATGTAGCGAGCCGAGGGCTCGCTACATGATAGCCGCTGCTGAGCGGCATCCCCCCGCCCGCTTCGATCGCCTTCGGCGATCTCCGATCAGGAAATCCCGTTCATAGAACGGGATTTCCTGGAGGGCTTCCCCCGTCGCCATGGCGACGGGGCGGGATGACGTCACCGACGTCACTGACGTCGGGACGTCATTGGGAGTCCCGGGCCACCCCTCGGCGCTGCCTGGCACTGATTGGCCAGGCAGCGCTGGGGTCTGGAGGGGGGGGGGGGCCCGCGCCGCAGCAGATAGCGGCGATCGGGCAGGGGCCGGCGGCGATCAGAGTGCTGGCGCAGCTAGCAAAGTGCTAGCTGCGTCCAGCAAAGCAAAAATTATGAAAATCGGCCCAGCAGGGCCTGAGCGGCACCCTCCGGCGGCTTACCCCGTGTCACACACGGGGTTACCGCCAAGGAGGTTAAAGAGACTCTGAAGCGAGAATAAATCTCGCTTCAGAGCTCATAAATAGCAGGGGCACGTGTGCCCCTGCTAAAACGCCGCTATCCCGCGGCTAAACGGGGGTCCTTTCACCCCCAACCCACCCCCCGCAAAAGTGTGTCGTAGAAAAAGTCGCTGGCTGTCTCTTCCTGGAGGCAGGGCTAACGGCTGCAGCCCTGCCTCCAGTCGCGTCTGTCAGCGGCGCATCGCCGCCTCTCCCCCGCCCCTCTCAGTGAAGGAAGACTGAGAGGGGCGGGGGAGAGGCGGAGATACGCGCTGACAGACGCGCGTGGGGCAGGGCTGCGGCGGTTAGCCCTGCCCCAACCAGGAAGCGCTCCCCTGGTGTATCGAGGGGGATTTGGGGGTGAAGGGACCCCCGTTAAGCCGCGCTATAGCGGCGTTTTAGCAGGGGCACACATGCCCCTGCTATTTATGAGGTCTGAAGCGAGATTTATTCTCGCTTCAGACTCTCTTTAAGGGGTAGAAAGCCCTAGGTCCTCAAGTGGTCAAATATGCATTTGAAGTGGGTATACTATGAACATTTTTATAATAATAATTATTATAAGCTTGTAAATAGTGATGGACACAAAACGGGAAAAATGCACCTTTATTTCCAAATAAAATATTGGCGCCATACATTGGGATAGGGACAAAATTTAAATGGTGTCATAACCGAGACAAACTGGCAAATAAAATACATAGGTTTTAATTATGGTAGCGTGGATTATTTTAAAGCTATAATGGCCGAAAACTGAGAAATCATGAATTTTTTCCATTTGTTCTTATCCTGTCAAAAATGCATTTATAAAAAAATAATTCTTAGCAAAATGTACTACCCAAAGAGAGCCTAATTAATGGCGGAAAAAAACAAGATATAGATCAATAAATTGTGATAAGTAGTGATAAAGTTATTAGCGATTGAATGGGAGGTGAAAATTGCTCTGATGCATAAGGTGAAAAATCCCCGTGGGCTGAAATGGTTAAAGCTCATTAAAAGCAGTATTAAATGCTTGGAAATAGTTTTGAACCAATTATCATGTACTACAATTAAATATTTATTTGTCGAGGGGTACTCGTGATAATGTTTACTATGCTAGGGGGTACTTGTTGAGTACAGGTTTTTAAAAAGGTTACATACCAATAAAATGTTGAGAAACACAGTTCCCCAACCCTGTCTTCAAAGCCCACTAACAGTACATGTTTTGCAGAAAACCACAAACATGCCAAAGGTGGGGTAATTAGTGTCTCAGCAGAGCAGATTAACTACCTGTGTATTTCCACAAAACATGCACTGTTGGTGCGCCTTGAGGAGTGGGTTGGGTAGTACATCCACAGATGGACGGCTCCATAATATGCATGCCTGAGCCTAGACTTGTGCATGCACAGTACGAACCTACCCGTCTTTGGAAGCACTTGAGGATATGAGTGTTTCTGAGGACTCCCAAAGGCTTACTCGACCATTGGTCCAGTAAACTTCCATAGGGGAGAACTGCGGTGGACCCAGGGCACTGAGAGAAGACTAAAGGTACTATGGGATCCAGAGCTTTGTCCCCTGCATAGGTGAGTATATTTTTTTTTTAAAGCTGACTGTATAATTGCTGCTTTATTATAATTTAAAAAAAAATGTTGTTGTTAAAAAAAAGTTGCCGTAAACGAAGGTCCTAGTATGCAATTTGAGCATTGGTGTTTCCTGCTGGCCCCCTATTTCATACATTTCCTGTCACGGCCAGATTGCCACAAGCAGGAAGTGGCTAAATGGTTTGCCGCTGGGTCCCCTCAATTAGACTAGCGCCCTTCCTCTAATAGTGTAATTCACTGGCCAAGAATGAGCATACAGGATCTTCTCAAAAAATTAGCATACTGTGATAAAGTTCATTATTTTCTGTAATGTACTGATAAACATCAGACTTTCATATATTTTAGATTCAAATACACACAACTGAAATAGTTCAAGCCTTTTATTGTTTTAATATTGAGGATTTTGGCATACAGCTCATGAAAACCCAAAATTCCTGTCTCAAAAAATTAGCATATTTAATCCGACCAATAAAAGAAAAGTGTTTTTAAAACAAAAAAAGTCAACCTTCAAATAATTATGTTCAGTTATGCACTCAATACTTGGTCGGGAATCCTTTTGCAGAAATGACTGCTTCAATGCGGCGTGGCATGGGAGGCAATCAGCCTGTGGCACTACTGCTCAGGTGTTATGGAGGCCCAGGATGCTTCGATAGCGGCCTTAAGCTCATCCAGAGTGTTGGGTCTTGCGTCTCTCAACTTTCTCTTCACGATATCCCACAGATTCTCTATGGGGTTCAGGTCAGGAGAGTTGACAGGCCAATTGAGCACAGTAATACCATGGTCAGTAAACCATTTACCAGTGGTTTTGGCCCTGTGAGCAGGTGCCAGGTCGTGCTGAAAAATGAAATCTTCATCTCCATAAAGCTTTTCAGCAGATAGAAGCATGAACCCACTTTTGAACCACAAACAGCGGCAGAAGTGCCTGATCTGGGCTACAGAGAAGAAGCACTGGACTGTTGCTCAGTGGTCCAAAGTACTTTTTTCGCATGAAAGCAACTTTTACATGTCATTCGGAAATCAAGGTGCCAGAGTCTGGAGGAAGACTGGGGAGAGGGAAATGCCAAAATGCCTGAAGGCCAGTGTCAAGTACCCACAGTCAGTGATGGTCTGGGATGCCATGTCAGCTGCTGGTGTTGGTCCACTGTGTTTTATCAAGGGTAGGGTCAATGCAGCTAGCTATCGGGAGATTTTAGAGCACTTCATGCTTCCATCTGCTGAAAAGCTTTATGGAGATGAAGATTTCATTTTTCAGCACGACCTGGCACCTGCTCACAGTGCCAAAACCACTGGTAAATGGTTTACTGACCATTTACCATGGCACAGGCTACTGTGCTCAATTAGCCTGCCAACTCTCCTGACCTGAACCCTGTGGGATATTGTTAAGAGAAAGTTGAGAGACGCAAGACCCAACACTCTGGATGAGCTTAAAGGGGAACTGAAGAGAGAGGTATATGGAGGCTGTCATGTTTATTTCCTTTTAATCAATACCAGTTGCCTGGCAGCCCTGCTGGTCTATTTCTCTGCAGTAGTATCTGATTAAAACCAGAAACAAGCATGCAGCTAGTCTTGTCAGATCAGACTTATAAGTCTGAACCACTAAAACACCTGATCTGCTGCCTGCTTGTTCAGGGGCTATGGCTAATAGTATTAGAGGCAGAGGATCAGCAGGGCTGCCAGGCAACTGGTATTGTCTAAAAGGAAATAAACATGACAGCCTCCATATACCTCTCTCTTCAGTTCCCCTTTAAGGCCGCTATCGAAGCATCCTGGGCATCCATAACACCTGAGCAGTGCCACAGGCTGATTGCCTCCATGCCACGCCGCATTGAAGCAGTCATTTCTGCAAAAGGATTCCCGACCAAGTATTGAGTGCATAACTGAACATAATTATTTGAAGGTTGACTTTTTTTGTTTTAAAAACACTTTTCTTTTATTGGTCGGATGAAATATGCTAATTTTTTGAGATAGGAATTTTGGGTTTTCATGAGCTGTATGCCAAAATCATCAATATTAAAACAATAAAAGGCTTGAACTACTCCAGTTGTGTGTATTTGAATCTAAAATATATGAAAGTCTAATGTTTATCAGTACATTACAGAAAATAATGAACTTTATCACAGTATGCAAATTTTTTGAGAAGATCCTGTACAGATCATATGCTGTGACTCTGTCGGCATGCTTGTTGCAGTTGTGTGACACTAAAGCCAAAAGCTCAGCATGGCAGCCTGGTAACTGGCATTGTTTATAAGGGAATAATGATGGCAGCCTCCATATTCCTCACACTTCAGGTTCTCTTTAGGACTCTTTGGTTGCCAGATATCTGGCTCTTGTCCAGCCATGTAATCGGGCACATCCTGATATGTAACCTCAGCCGTGTTTTACTGCCCCCTGCTGCTTTCTGTTATATATCTCCTGTGATGCTGAGTAACGTGGTAAATTACAGGCAATGTTCTTTCCATTGTTGGTCTGCACCTCTGATGTGTGGGCGGAATTGGAGATCCGGGATTGGGAACACAGCGTCACATCAGATGGCTGCCATTCTCCTCACCAGAACATTTGTCTCGTTTCCAGGGATACGACATCAGCTTCCTGATCACAAACTTCCACACGGAGCAAATGTACAAACACAAGCTGGTTGACTTCGTTATTCACTTCATGGAGGAGATCGACAAGGAGATCAGCGAAATGAAGCTGTCAGTCAATGCCAGAGCTCGTATCGTAGCCGAGGAATTCCTAAAGAACGTAAGGACCGTTTGCTGAATACCAGGAAGAGCATGACTGCAGCTCCTTCTGGGGTCACTTCCTGAGGGATGATTTTAGCCTGGTATACACTCCCCATTATGATTGGCCAGTTACTGACCAATCTCCACGTAGCACAAGAGCTTACCTATGCAGTCTGCTCATAGTATTCAATATCTGTTGACTTTCATACTACGTGGAGGTGGTATAATTGTTCATTGATTGACCAATCATAATTGAAAGTGTCGCTGCACAGAGAATTTAAATGTGTGCATTAAACACCAAGTGAACACCTGACACAACTGGCTGAGCAAATTTGGCCTGATTGGCTATTCATGAGGCAATGCTCATGCAAATATGCATTTGCTTTCGCATGCCAACTAATGCAGGGTCCATTGAACCAATGCCGCAAAGCGGTTTGCCCTTGAAAGTGTGTACCAGGCTTTATTGATATTCATACAACTGATGCAGTGGAGTCCTCAGTGCTAACAGGTTGCTCAGGCCTACTGACCAATCAACACTGATGATTCTTAAAGGCAACCTAAACTGAGAGGGATATGGATGTTTCCTTTTAAACAATACCAGTTGCCTGGTAGTCCTGCTGATCTATTTGCTGCAGTAGTGGCTGAATCATGCAGCTAATCCAGTCTGACTTCAGTCAGAGCACCTGCTCTGCATGCTTGTTGAGGGGCTGTGGTTTTAGAGACACAGGATCAGCAGGAGAGTCAGGCAACTGGTATTTTAAAAGGAAAAATCCATATGCTTCTCAGTTTAGATTCCCTTTAAAGAGGCACTCCAGTGAAAATAACACAATGGAAAAAAAGTGCTTGATGTTTGCAATAATTATGTATAAATGATTTAGTCAGTGTTTGCCCATTGTAAAATCTTTCCTCTCCCTGATTTACATTCTGACATTTATCACATGGTGACATCTTTACTGCTGGCAGGTGATGTCTGTGGAAAATGATAATGCATTTTTGGCATTTGGAAACAGCTGTTATTTCCCACAATGCAACAAGGCTCCCACAGTGTGATGTCAATACCTAGGTGCTGACATCACACTGTGGGAGGGGTTTCACCACAATACCAGCTATACAGAGCCCCCCTGATTATCTATTTGAGAAAAGGGAAAGATTTCTCATGGGAAAGGGGGTATCGGGTATCAGCTACTGATTGGGATGAAATTCAGTCCTTCGTTACGGTTACTCTTTAATTGCATCACTATGCAAATGCTGGTGACTGATGAAAGTGGTGATCATTCAGGGAGTGACCTCAGTGGGAACAGGGCCCCTACGCAGAAACAAGGGGTGTGTTGGACCTCTTAAGCTATGCACATTAACCTCCCTGGCGGTAACCCCTTAATTTTTTTTTCTTGCTGCACGCAGCTAGCAATTTGCTAGCTGCGTCAGCACACCGATCGCCGCCGCCCCGCGCTCGTTCGCCGCTATCCGTCGTGCCACGCTGCCCCCCCAGACCCTGTGCGCTGCCTGGCCAATCAGTGCCAGGCAGCGCTGAGGGTTGGATCGGGACTCCCAATGACGCCACGACGTCGGTGACGTCATCCCGCCCCATCGCCATGGCGATGGGGGAAGCCCTCCAGGAAAACCCGTTCTTTGAACGGGATTTCCTGATCAAAGCAGGCGGGGGGATGCGGCTGAGCAGCGGCTATCATGTAGCGAGCCCTGGGCTCCCTACATGATTTAAAAAAAAAAAAAAAAACTGCTGCGCTCCCTCCTGGCGAAATTAATTAGACCGCCAGAAGGGTTAAAGGTCAAAAAGCATTTTAGTGATTCTGATTACATCAACAGTACCATTTTACTTTTACATATAGAGCTGTTCCATCTCTTAGCCCTTATTGCTTAAAGTGAATGTAAATTGAAAAAAAACAGTTACCTATGGAGAGTGGTAAGGCTCTGGGTCCTGTAGAACCTTCCCGTACCCCCAGTAGCAGTATTCTGATCAGGTAGACACTGCTCTGTGCTGCCGTGGGAAGCTTCGGGAGCACTGGGGCTGCTCCGTACGGCATCTGTGCAGTCTCTAGCGCTGTCATACATTCGCAGTATGGAGCTACTGGGTACTCAGGTACACGAGTGCTTCCAAAGCCTCCCAAGACTGCAAATTAAATGTGTGTGACAGCGCTGGAAGGAGGGGACCGTGAGTGGAGCAAGGGGCTCTGTATCTGTTCGGATTTACATTGGCTTTTTAAAAAAAAAAAACCGCTAACATAAAAAAAACCCTCTTTGGAATGCCTACCTCGGGAGGGGGTAGCCTCAGGGTCCCAATGAGGCATCAACATCCTCTGTAGCCTGGGGGAATACAGCGCTGGCTCCCCCGAAAGACCCTCGACAAAGCTTGACAAGTAGTGCGCCTGCGCTTAAATACCTACCGCGATCCAACACAGGCGCAGTAGCCGGTCTTCATTCGGGCCAAGGCGGAAATAGCCGAATCCAATCGTATCCACTCTACTGCGCAGGCACAAAGGACTCGAGCCTGCGCAGTAGGGCGGATACGATAGGGCTCGGCTATTTCTGCCTCAGCCCGCAAGAAGAGATGCTTTTGTGCCTGCACTGGATCGCAGTAGGTAAATATTTAGCCTGCCGATGTTCGGGGGGGGGGGGGGGTCAAAGTGTTGGATTGCCGGGACACCGGAGGACGGGGAAGCCTCGTTAGGATCTAGAGGCAAGTATCCACCAGAGGAAATTTTTTTTTTTGTTTTGTTACAAGTTTTTTCTTTAAGGTAAATATGTGAGATTTAAAAGTGCCCCTAGGGGTATTCACCTCTGGACCCTAAAAAGGCTTCATCTGCAGTCTCATTCCAGCACTGCGACCTCCAAAAGTGGCCTCCCTGCACATGCCCGCTAGCTCCGTGCTGCGTGAGCTCCAGCAGAAATAGCCGAGACATTGGGACTGTGCAGGCGGCTCGTGTCTGCACTGCAGCACTGATCCCGCCCAGCTATCAGAGGGGCGGAGCATGTGTAAGAGTCCACAATCGCCAACAAGCTGACTCTGGGTCCCAGTGCTAGAGTAGAATGAAAAGGAATCTCAGTTTTAAAGTTGAAATGCAAATGTATTTTTATTTTTTGTGGACTTTACAGGAAACACTGTAAATATACCATTTCTTGTTTTTAACCCCTTTTTATGTTCCTTTTCTTGCAGTTTTAATAACCATGTGTGAACGGCGGATGTGACTCCCTCATTTTTGCTCCTGAATCTCTATCGCTGCCCCGCGGGGGCGGGGAAGTAAAGGGCCGAGGGAGGGGCTTGCATATAAATGCAGAGTAAGGATATCGGTGAATGTCTGTCAAGTTAACCTCAGGGGGAAAAAATGTACACAGCATTTACCTTCATTCCAAATTCCCCCACAGGATGGGACAGAATATTTTTATTGTTATTTTGAGACAAAACATATGTGCTTGGTTGAACCTGTAATCTTCTTTTTTTATTTTTTATTGCGTTATTTTTTTTTTCTTTTCAGCAGTCTTTACAAAGAAGGTAATAAGTGATTTTACGTAAGTGCCCACAACTGGAACCTTCAGCCACATTGAAGGGGCTTTTCTTCAGTGCATTATCAGCTTTTGCTGCTCCCTCTTCTCTTAAACCCCCATAAAGTTATTTTCTATATATAGTCGGCCAAGGATCAAATAAATACATAGCTTGGTGTATGCATTGCTTGCTGCAGGCCCGTGCCCTGCGATCTGTCAGGTCTCCTAGAGAGAACTGTACATTACCTATCAGACTGCCAGCGGTACTGTATTTTAGGTGTGTATTTCAGTAGGGGTCTCTACAGGGTGGTCCACTCCCCAGCTTGTTCAGAGGATGGATCTTAAGACCGCCGGGCCTTTCAGGTTCAGACGCCACCTTTGTTTCTACTTTTCTTTTTCTTTTTTTTTGCCCAAATCGTACGGTTTATCTCTGAAACGGTAATTCTGATTTTTTTTCAGAGCACTATTTTCAGTGTACCCTGACTCCCCCATGTCATGAGAATTGGGAATCTGAGAAATGGTATTTCTTCTGTATCTTCTGCTTTTTTTGCACTTAATGTAGATTTTTCTTATTCAAAACAAAAAATAAAGCCTTTTTGTCCTGTCTCTGTGTTTGTTCCTTTGATCGCCTGTCAGTTGCATAACAAGTTTACCCATGTAAATTTGGTTTCGGCTATACTAAGGTGCCATATTTTTGGCAAACAAGACGCTCCTTTGTATAGAGGGCAAAATATATACTAAACCTGGTGCGCCCATGGTTCAGGAGTGTCTAGTAGATAGTCTCCCCAATTATTCTGACCCCTTATGTCCCCTGCTTCCCCCTATTGTCCTCCTATGCTCCCCCGAATTATGTAATGCTAGGGGCAGCATGGGTCAGTGGGCTCACCAAATTAATCGGCTCCAGCGACGACTAGAGACCTCTCCCTTTTTAAAAGGGGAAAGAAAAAGAGACCTCTTTCTCATTGCTTCTTAAGTGCCGGCTTCTGCTGATGTGATCAGCAGAAGCCAGCAATAGAGGAGTCATGAGGGAGGAGAGCGGTCTCTGATTGGTGCTGTGGAGCCAATGGATTAGGTGAGCCCAGAGCCGTGCTGCCACTGCTTTACATCATTCAAGGGGAGCAACGGAGGACACAATACAGGGAGTCCCCGACATCCCAGCAGTTCGTATCGTCGGGGGTTTGTAAGTCGGGGACTCTCTGTATTTGGCATAGAAGACGCAAATTTTTATCCCAATTTTGGGGGAGAAAAGGTGCGTCTTACATGCTGACAAATACGGTAATTCTTTTACCGAGAGTTAAGACAATATTGTATTCGTAAATAGTTACGTCCGTATTAGCCAGCACAGGCGGGGATTGCCTGATGTGCTGGTTGCTTGAGAATTCAAGTAACCAGGCGTAAGATTAATACTTGCTTCCCCCAGAAATAAAATGTGGACAGCGGAAATAATTTACAAAACCTCCAGGTGCCGGTTCTCTTCCCTCCTGCAGCTAACAGCAGCTCTGCTGCATCTTCAGATGGCTCCTGAAGTGTGCATGTGACATGCCGGGAGCCATATGAGGATGCAGCCGTCAGCTGCAGGAGTGAAGAGGACCAGCACCTGGAGGATTTGTAAATTGTTTCCAGTGTGCTGCTCTGCTACACCCCCATGCTGGTTGGTTGAGACTGCCAGATGCCCGAGTTCCAGATAGCCGGGACTAAATCAGATGCAATATACAGTTAAGACCTAATGAAAAAGACAAGAGCGTTGTCTTACTCCCAAGAATATAAGACTTCTATGTGAATGTTGATATGAAAGTCTATGGACTCTCGTATACAGGTAGTCCCCGGTTTACATCTCCATGTAGATTGCACAGTATGTGCACATCAAAGCTGACAGCACTGCAAGTATTGTAGACAGGTCTCTGGTTGGGTGTGGGGTCCTGCTTAGACCATGAGGCACACAACAAATCTAGTTTGCACTGGACTCTTAAAGTGAGAAATGTTCTCCAGCAATTTTCATTTGCAGTGATGCAGCATATCAATCCAGCACAGCATAGTTCTTTTATTATTCTATTCGTTATCACTGCAAATTAACCTCTTGAGGACCATAGGCTTACACCCCCCTAGTGACTAGGCTATTTTTTTCAATTTAGGCCACTGCAGCTTTAAGGCTTCACTGCAGTGGCCGTACAACTCGGCACACAAGTGATTACACTCCCCCTCCCTTTCTGCCCACCAACACAGCTTTCTGTTGGTGGGCTCTGATAGGTGCTAGTGTGTGTGTTTAATTTTTAAATAAATATTTAATAAATACGTATTTAATTTAGTTTTTTCCCCTATCCTCCCTCCCCCTAGCCAGCCTATGACAGCGATCAGCTTTCATAGGCTTCAGCCTATGAGAGCTGATTGCTCTCCTGCCTCCCAGGGGGACAGCCGTGTCACATGGCTGTCCCCAGTACAGCACTGCCGCAGATCGCAGCGCTGTAAAGAGTAAATAGACTGGTTCTAACAGTCTCCTAGCAGCTCCGCTCCGTCATTCAAACGCGGATGCGTGATCTGCAAAACTCCGCCCTAGAACTTGATGCCAAATGGCGTTAGGCGGTCCTAGGGCTGCCGCCACACTCACGCCTAATGGCATGAGCCGGTCATTACATGGGGTTTTTTTTTTTAATTCTTTTTGAGGTTTTTTTTTTTTTTTTATGGCAAAAGAAACAACTTTAATATCACTCGCAGGTGAGCGTACAAAACACAAAAAAGTAAAAACATACAACCATGGTATATACCTATACAGGTCTCCTGTTCCAATACCTACCTAGACCCCCCCTCCCCAACCCTCTAATTACATTAAGGGTTCATTATTCTCATAAGAGGTTACAGCAAATGAGTAAGTTCTTACATCACTTTACCCTTCCTCCATTAACCACCCTGGCGTTCTGATAAAATCGCCAGGGCGGCTGCGGGAAGGTTTTTTTTAAATAAAAAAAAAAACTATTTCATGCAGCCAACTGAAAGTTGGCTGCATGAAAGCCCACTAGAGGGCGCTCCGGATGCGCACTTTCGATCGCCTCCGGCGATCAAAAGTAACAAGGAAGGCCGCAATGAGCGGCCTTCCTTGTTTCGCTTACCTCGTCGCCATGGCGACGAGCGGAGTGACGTCATGGGCGTCAGCCGACGTCCTGACGTCAGCCGCCTCCGATCCAGCCCTTAGCGCTGGCCGGAACTTTTTGTTCCGGCTACGCTGGGCTCAGGCGGCTGGGGGGACCCTCTTTCGCCGCTGCATGCGGCGGATCGCCGCACTGCAGCGGCGATCAGGCAGCACACGCGGCTGGCAAAGTGCCGGCTGCGTGTGCTGCTTTTTATTTGAGCCAAATCGGCCCAGCAGGGCCTGAGCGGCAGGCTCCGGCGGTACTGGACGAGCTGAGCTCGTCCAGACCGCTCAGCAGGTTAAGTAGTATCCTTGTTACTAGTCCAGGGTTTCCATATCTTTTTGAATTTTTGCAGGCACCCCTAGCTGTATATGCAGCTTTATATAAATGTAGTAATTAACTAGTTTCTTCCATTATTGGAGAGAAGGAGGCGCTTCATCTTTCTTCCAGTTGAGTATAATTGCTTTGCATTAATAGTATACTAGAAGACCAACTAGTGTCCTTTGTGCTCAGGTAGGAGCTAGCTTAGTAGTGTCCCCTAGAATACAATATAATGGATCAGTTGGTGTGTGTATTTTGGTAATCTTTGTGATATATTCACAGATGTCCTTCCATTTAGAGGAAATATTGGGGCATAACATATGATCTAGGTATGCATCAACGGCTGCACATCTCCAACATAGTACAGTGTTTGATCGATCAAAACTAGATAATTTAGAGGGGGTTAGGTATGCTCTTTGTAGGATTTTAAATTGGATCAGCATATCTCTAGTGGTTATTAGATAGGTAAAGGGCTTTATCCATATATCCTCCCACTCTTCGTCATCCAGACTCGATATAATATTTAGCCATGGATTTTTGTATACAGTGATATGAGGTTCAGTTATCAGAACAATATGCTGACATAGCCTTAGTAAGGTTATCATTTAATAGAATATCCTCAATCTCAAAAGTATTAAGTCTGACAGGGTATTACCAAATTGTGCCCTAAAAGCGTGTCTCAATTGTAAAAAGCGAAAAAATGTGTTAGGTAGTGAAAAAGTTTCTTTTAAAGAGTCAAACTGCACTAAATTCCCAGACTACAATATGCTGCAGGTGTGATACTCCCTTAGATATCCAAATTATGGGGTCTGGAATCATATAAAAGTGTGATAGTTTTGGGTTATTCCAGATGGGGGTATGAGGAGAGAATTTGTCTGGCGGACGGTTCCATTTGTGCACCAGATCCCAGGCTTGTATTACTATTTTCATGTTGTTAGTGGATAGGGTGCAGTATATAATATTTGTTTGAGAGCTTCAAAGGAGCCAAGGAGAGCAGCATCCAGTACAACTGCATCATTTGTAGGGTCCTGAGATTGCCACCAGTTAGTGGTTACTAGTTGACTAAGTAGTACTTAAAGTGGAATATAACCCTGCATTTCAACTTTGCTCTAAAACATTATTTACAGCATACTATATGCAAAAAGCATTTTTTTTTTACTAGACCAGCATTGGAAGGGTTAAACACAGAGGTTTTAAGTTCCTGCAGATGTTCAGATAGTTACATTCTATTTAGTTATATGTATATATTTAGAAATGTTACACACTCTTTGGCTGTCCTCCAACTCCTTCTCAGTGAGAGAGATGAGTCACAATAAACACTTAGATACATTTGTGTAAACAAAAAGTATCTAACTCAAGTTCGGATGCGTCTGCAAAAATCTCCAGGGACTTTAAAGCCCTGTGTAACCCTTCCAATGCTGGTCTAGTAAAAAAAAAAAAAATGCTGGTTGCATATAATATACTGTAAATAATGTTTTAGAGCAAAGTTGAAATGCAGGGTTATATTCCGCTTTAAATAGGTCTGGAAAAGCCAAGGTCGTTACATGGTTAAATAAAATAACTAACTAATTTGAACCCAAGGTGAGAGTGATTTGGAGACTGCCATACTTATTTCCTTATAAACAAGAACAGTTGCCTGGCAGCCCTGCTGATCTATTTGGCTGCTGTAGTGAATAACCCCAGAAACAAGCATGCAGCTAATCTTGTCAGATCGGTCATAATGTCAGAAACGCCTTAATGTAACCCAGAGATGAATACAAAGCATGTTTTTTTTTTTTTTTTACTTACCTGGGGCTTTCTCCAGCCCCATAAGCACGGATGCGTCCCTCACAGTCCTCATCGCCGCCGTTCAGCTGCAATCCGCTCCGGTAAGCGGCTGTGTGACATCAGCAGTGGACCTTCTGCGCAAGCACAGAAGGCCCCGGCTAACGTCACCCAGTCAGACTGAGCTCCACTGAGACGTCTACCGGTGTTTGATTGTGGCTGAACGGGGGATTCCGGGAGGCACGTGTGAGGACAGCAAGGGAAGCATCCATGCTTATGGGGCTGGAGGAAGCCCCGGGTAAGTAAAAAAACAGGCTTTTCATTCATTTATGGTTTTCTTTAAGTATTGGAGGCAGTGGATCAGCAGGGCTGCCAGGAAATTGGTATTGTTTAAAAGGAAACCAATATGGCCACCTCCATATCCCTTTCACCTTAGGTTCAGTTTAAGGGTCGAGTCTGAAATGATTTGTTGCAAGCATCACAGTGTTTGGAGGGCTTGATAGACCTCCAGCAAGTGGTTTGGACTCCTTGAGGAAAGTGAGACATTGCTGAGGCCTGCTGATCACCTTTAATTATAATTTTGCTTAGACTGCTCATTAACTCCTCAGATGATGCTAACAACTTTTACAACTATGTGGCTGTCTTTACACATCATTGGCTTTCTGAGATGGGCTCTCACCTTGGAGAAAGCTGGGTAGCACTGCAATGGCCAGCAATACTGTTCTATAGTAACTTAACCATTTCCGGACCGCAGTGATAGAGATCTACGCCCTGTTTTGATGGGCTCCTGGCTGGCAAGGCGTAGATCTCTATCACCGGCGCCGCCGCTCCCCGCCGCGATCGCGCGCACCGAACCGGCTGCACTTAGCTGTCTTATGACAGCTAAGGCTTCCGGGTATCGGCAGGAGCCGTCACTGATTGGCTCCCTGCCGTGTGATCGCTGTGAGCCAATCACAGCGATCACCCTCCGAAAGGCAACATAGTTGCCATTCCGCCTCCCTCTCCGCCTCCCTCTCCCTGTCACTGTGGATCTTGTGTGACAGGGAGAGACGCACAGCCTGCAGCCGTGACAGGCTGTGCGATTTTAGTGTAAAAATAAACTTTTTTCCAGCTCTCCCCCCCCCATGTATCCCTTGATCCCCTCCCAACCACCTATATATAGATCTATATATATATATATATATAGATCTATATATATATATATATATAGATATATATATATATATATATATATAGATCTATATATATATATATAGATCTATATATATATAGATCTATATATATATATAGATCTATATATATATATATATATATAGATCTATATATATATAGATCTATATATATATATAGATCTATATATATATATATATATATAGATCTATATATATATATATATATATATAGATCTATATATATATATATAGATCTATATATATATATATATAGATCTATATATATATAGATCTATATATATATAGATCTATATATATATAGATCTATATATATATAGATCTATATATATAGATCTATATATATATATAGATCTATATATATATATAGATCTATATATATATAGATCTATATATATATAAATAGATCTATATATATATATAGATCTATATATCTATAGATCTATATATATATATATAGATCTATATATATATATAGATCTATATATAGATATATAGAGATATAGAGATATAGAGATATAGAGATATAGATATATATATATATATATATATATATATATATATATATATATATATATATATATATATATATATATATATATATATATATATATATATATATATATATATATATATATATATATAGAGATATAGAGATATAGAGATATAGAGATATAGAGAGATATAGATATAGATATAGATATATAGATATATAGAGAGAGAGAGAGAGATATATATATATATATATATATATATATATATATATATATATATATATATAGAGATATAGAGATATAGAGAGATATAGATATAGATATATAGATATATAGATATATAGATATATAGAGAGAGAGAGAGAGATAGATATATATATAGATATATATATATATATATATATATATATATATATATATATATATATATATATATATATATATATATATATATATATATATATATATATATATATATATATATATATATATATATATATATATATATATATATTACTGGATTGTGATTTTAACCACTTGCCGGCCGCCCCTACCTAGGGGCGGCGGCAAAGTGGAGCCCGCAACGACCGCGCAATACGCCGATCGGCGGCGGCTCGTTGCGGACTAGCTGCCGGGGATCGCGCGCTGGATGTGCCCACCCGCGACGTCAACCCGCCAGCCAATTAGCAGCGGCGGCGGGTTGTTAACCCCCGATCTTCCGCATGTAAAGCGGATAATACGCTTTGTAATGTATACAAAGCGTATTATACAGGCTGCCTCCTGCCCTGGTGGTCCCAGTGATTAAGGGACCACCAGGGCAGGTTGCAGCCCTCCTAGTAAGTACCCAAGCACACTGATCCTGCCCCCTGATCGCCCACTGCACCCATCAGACCCCCCCTGCCCACCCCTGGGACACCTGTTTGCACCCAATCACCCCCCTAATCACCCATTAATCACTCCCTGTCACTATCTCAACGCTATTTTTTAGATTAGGTCCTAAACTGCCCCCTTGGGGCTCCTGAACACACCCCCCCACACCCTTAGATCCTCCCTAGACCCTCCCCCCTGTGTACTGTATACATCTATTCTTCCCTATAATCACCCACTGATCACCTGTCAATCACCCATCAATCACCCCCTGTCACCACCTGTCACTGCCACCCATCAGATCAGACCCTAACCTGCCTTTTGTGGGCACCTGATCACCCACCCACACCCTCAGATTGCGTGCAGACCCACCCTCAGATCACCTCTGAAAGTGCATTGTTTACATCTGTTCTCCCCTCTAATCATCCACTGATCACCCATCAATCACCCCGTCACCACCTGTCACTGCTACCCATCAGATCAGACACTAATCTGCCCCTTGCGGGCACCCAATCACCTGCCCACACCCTAAATTAGCCCCCCAGACCCCCTCTGATCAACTCACCAGTGCATTGCTTGCATATATTCTCTGTAATCACCTACTGATCACCTATCAACCACCCCGTCACCCCCTGTCACCACCTGTCACTGCTACCCATCAGATCAGGCCCTAATATGCCCCCTGCGGGCTTCTGATCACCCGGCCAAACCCTCACCCGCCCCACCGCAGTGACAGAAATTTTTTTTCTGATCACTGCTGGTACGACTTAATTGCCATGTCCAGGTCATGATTTGAGAACATTCCTGCACTTCAGTGCCAATACAACCTGTCATCTAAGAAGCCACCCTGCTTATGACCGGTTCCACAAAATTCGGCCCCTCATAGACCACCTGTCATCAAAATTTGCAGATGCTTATACCCCTGAACAGTCATTTTGAGGCATTTGGTTTCCAGACTACTCCTCGTGGTTTTGGGCCCCTAAAATGCCAGGGCAGTATAGGAACCCCACAAGTGACCCCATTTTAGAAAGAAGACACCCCAAGGTATTCCGTTAGGTGTATGACGAGTTCATAGAAGATTTTATTTTTTGTCATAAGTTAGCGGAAATTGATTTGTATTGTTTTTTTTCACAAAGTGTCATTTTCCACTAACTTGTGACAAAAAATAAAATCTTCTATGAACTCACCATACACCTAACGGAATACCTTGGGGTGTCTTCTTTCTAAAATGGGGTCACTTGTGGGGTTTCTATACTGCCCTGGCATTTTAGGGGCCCTAAACCGTGAGGAGTAGTCTAGAAACCAAATGCCTCAAAATTACCTGTGAATAGGACGTTGGGCCCCATAGCGCACCTAGGCTGCAAAAAAGTGTCACACATGTGATATCGCCGTACTCAGGAGAAGTAGTATAATGTGTTTTGGGGTGTATTTTTACACATACCCATGCTGGGTGGGAGAAATCTCTCTGTAAAGGGACAATTGTGTGTAAAAAAAATCAAAACATTTTAATTTACAGAGATATTTCTCCCACCCAGCATGGGTATGTGTAAAAATACACCCCAAAACACATTATACTACTTCTCCTGAGTACGGCGATACCACATGTGTGACACTTTTTTGCAACCTAGGTGCGCTAAGAGGCCCAACGTCCTATGAGTACCTTTAGAATTTCACAGGTCATTTTGAGGCATTTGGTTTCTAGACTACTCCTCACGGTTTAGGGCCCCTAAAATGCCAGGGCATTATAGGAACCCCACAAGTGACCCCATTTTAGAAAAAAGACACCCCAAGGTATTCAATTAGGTGTATGGGGAATTCATAGAAGATTTTATTTTTTGTCACAAGTTAGTGGAAAATGACACTTTGTGAAAAAAACAATAAAAATCAATTTCCGCTAACTTGTGAAAAAAAAATGAAATCTTCTATGAACTCCCCATACTACTAACGGAATACCTTGGGGTGTCTTCTTTCTAAAATGGGGTCACTTGTAGGGTTCCTATACTGTCCTGGCATTTTAGGGGCCCTAAACCGTGAGGAGTAGTCTAGAAAATAAATGCCTCAAAATGACCTGTGAAATCCTAAAGGTACTCATAGGACTTTGGGCCCCTTAGCGCAGTTAGGGTGCAAAAAAGTGTCACACATGTGGTATCGCCGTACTCAGGAGAAGTAGTATAATGTGTTTTGGGGTGTATTTTTACACATACCCATGCTGGGTGGGAGAAATATCTCTGTAAATGGACAATTGTGTGTAAAAAAATCAAAAGAAATCTCATTTACAGAGATATTTCTCCCACCCATCATGGGTATGTGTAAAAATACACCCCAAAACACATTATACTATTTCTCCTGAGTAAGGCGATACCACATGTGTGACATTTCTTTTGCAGCCTAGGTGCGCTAAGGGGCCCAAAGTCCTATGAGCACCTTTAGGCTTTACAGGGGTGCTTACAATTTAGCACCCCCCAAAATGCCAGGACAATAAACACACCCCACAAATGACCCCATTTTGGAAACTAGACACTTCAAGGTATTCAGAGAGGGGCATGGTGAGTCCGTGGCAGATTTCATTTTTTTTTTGTCACCAGATAGCAGAAATGGAAACTTTTTTTTATTTATTTTTTTTGTCACAAAGTGTCATTTTCCGCTAACTTTTGACAAAAGATAAAATCTTCTATGAACTCACCATGCCTCTTAGTGAATACTTTGGGGTGTCTTCTTTCCAAAATGGGGTCATTTGGGGGGTATTTATACTATCCTGGAATTCTAGCACCTCATGAAACCTGACAGGTGCTCAGAAATGAGAGAGATGCTTCAAAATGGGAAAATTCAATTTTTGCACCATAGTTTGTAAACGCTATAACTTTTACCCAAACCAATAAATATACACTGAATGGATTTTTTTTAATCAAAAACATGTTTGTCCACATTTTTCGCGCTGCATGTATACAGAAATTTTACTTTATTTGAAAAATGTCAGCACAGAAAGTTAAAAAAATCATTTTTTTGCCAAAATTCATGTCTTTTTTGATGAATAGAATAAAAAGTAAAAATCGCAGCACCAATCAAATAGCACCAAAAGAAAGCTGTATTAGTGACAAGAAAAGGAGGTAAAATTCATTTAGATGGTAGCTTGTATGACTGAGCAATAAACCATTTAAGCTGCAGTGGTCTGAATGGAAAAAAGGCTCTGGTCCTTAAGGGTGAAAAGACTGCGGTCCTTAAGTGGTTAAAGGCTAAATTAAAGAGGTGTAAGGCCGGTAAGATATCGGCTCACAGCTCAGCTCCTATGCCCCAATATAACACCACCTTCTTCACCTTATGTGGCGCGTCCCCGCTTGAACGGGAGGTAGGGACACAACACCTGCCTGACTTCAGTTATACCTAGGCCTTGTAGGTGCAAGGTATAGGAGCTGGATGTAGCGTGAACTAGATAACTCACCAGAGCCTAACAAACGAGCTAGTCCAGTAACAATCAGTTCATACATGTAAGATCCGAGGAGCAGGCAATATCAGTCAGGCTATCCAAGGTCAGTCCAGGCAAAGTTCAGAGTCGTCAAGTTCCAGGCAAAGGTTCGATACAGGTGGCAATCTGAGAGCAATTGGTTTACAGGCAAGGGTCAATACAAGCAGCAATCAAAGAGAATAGCGGAAAATTGTATACTTAATGTAATTTTCCTTGCCTGATGCATCCATGGCAGCACATTGGGTAGTGGCCCCACCCCCCTACCCCATAGGACCAGTGAATATTTAAATAGAATTAAGAGGAGGTGCTCGCTGTCTTTGAAGCTAGTAGCCTTACCGAATAATTGGGAGGGATCCATGTGCTGCCATGGATGCATCAGGAAGGTAAGTATACAAGTTTCCGTTTTCCTTATGCTTCCATGGCAGCACATTGGGATCTAACTTGTATGAAATAAGGGCGGGAGCATATAAGTTTGCTGAAGAAAAATAAATGTATTCCAAATTATATACAGAGGAGGAGATAACTGCTCTCCCAAAATCAAGTGCAGTTGATGATGATACATCTACTTTATAATGTGAGATGAACGTATTTATTGTCGACCAATTGGCTGCTTGGCATATTTTTGATGCTGTGACATTGGAGAAGGCGGCCCAAGAGGAAGAGATACCCCTCATAGAGTGCACCCTGTTGTCGTCTGGTAAAGGCATGTTGACAGCCGGGTAAGCCCCTTGTATCACCTTAACCAACCGTGACGATATAGTCCTGGAAGAAGCAGGCTGACCTTTACGATACCCGGCCGGGACTCTAAACAGGTGATCCAGTTTACGAATCTCTTTAGTTGCCTGTAAATATGATAGCAAGGCTCTTGATACATCTAGACAATGCAAGGTTGTGTTGTCCTCATCATGAAAAGCTGGTAGTGTCCATTCTTGATTGATATGATAGCTAGTAGAAGCTTAAGGTAGGAAAGATTACATAGGTCTAAGACAGACTCTGTCACGGATGAAAGTAAGGAATGGTTCCTGACAGCTGAGAGCTTGAAGATCGGATACTCTTAGTGCTGAAGATATGGCTACCAAGAATACAGTTTTTAATGTGAGCCTATTTAGGAATGTTCACTCTGGAATCTTAAAGGGCTGAGTTGTGAGAGCGTTAAGCACAAATGGTAAATCCCACTTTGGAAATATAGCCTTTGTTGGTGGTTTTAATTTAATTGCGGCCAGTAGAAACTGCTGTAGCAGTTGATAAAGTGCCCCCTGATAATCAGAGCTGAGTTGGCTGAAATCTGTACCTTGATAACATTGTAGCTGAGGTTTTTATCCAAACCTGTTTGTAGGTGGAGGTGGCCCAAATGGGTCGCCGGCAAACTGTTCCTGACGAACTTCGGTGGTTCACGGGGAAGCGGGAAGTTGGATTCGCCCCCATAGTGCATCATTAGGATCATCTTTGACCCTCTACATCACAGTCAGCAAACACATTGTAGCCAATCAGGCTACACTCCCTCCTGGAGCCCCCCCCTCCTTATAAAAGGCAGGCAGCGTCAGGCATTGGACTCACTCGTGTGCCTGCAGTAGTTAGAAAAGGGAGAGGTGTTGTGCAGAGACTAGTGTTGGGCGAACACCTGGATGTTCGGGTTCAGGCCGAACATGGGCCAGACGTTCGGCCCGAACCCCGAACTCAATGGGACCCCCGAACATGCCGCTTTTGGGGGCCCTATGGGGTCGCAGGCATAAAGGGGAGCATGCCCCGATCGCGGGGGGGGGGGAGTCGGAAATTCCCCCCACCCCCTCCGCTAGCGCTCCCCCCTCTGCCCGCTTCCCCATAAAAAAAGGTTGCGTAAAGTTAATAGTACCTAGTGGTGGTGGCTGGCTGGCTGTGGTGATGACGAGATGAGTGAGGACTGAGGAGGAGTCCGATCGACTAAGAGACGCATTGAGGCCAGGCAGCGGGCGGTTCAGCGGTAGTACCCTTGTGGTACTTCCGCCCTTTCTCTGACCTCACGTCCTCTACATGATGACGCATACGAGGGTACGGGTACGCGTGATTCTCCCCCCTTATGCCTGCGACCCCATAGGGGGGCCGTATTCGGGCGAACAGGGCCCTGTTCGGCCGAACAGGGGCCCTGTTCGGCGGGCATTGAGTAGTTCGGGCGAACCCGAACTAAAAAGGCCGAACACCATCAGGTGTTCAGCAGAACTCGAACATCACCTAACACAGGGTGATGTTCTGCAGAACCCGAACAGTGGTGAACACTGTTCGCCCAACACTAGCAGAGACCTATAGGAAAAGCTTAGGGTCTTGTAGGCTTCGTAGCTTGCTCCTTGCTGATTCTTATTGCTAAGAAAGCACCCCTCAACAGCTCTTTTGAGAGCTAATCTTGTTGTTGGTGTGTGTGTGTCCCACAGACAATTGTGTTGCATAGACAGCCTTGGTAATTCCTACTGCGTGTGCCACTGCCAGGCCCAGCACATTCAGTGACTACCTGTGTGTGTGACAGGTGCACATTGTAATACCCATCACTGCATATACCTACCTGTTGTTCACTTCAGTGCACCCACCCACCTACGTGAGCTTGTGCGAAGCGACTCCATCTTGAAACTGTCTAGCTGGATATGACGGTTTAGTCTTTTTAAGTACAATACCGGGTGTCCCCCTTAGGCCGGGTTCAACACTGGGATCGCAAAAGGCAAATCGCAATAGCCTATGGAGTGTGATTGCGTTTCTACCAAGCAATTGTGGCTCCATGTTGCAGTGATTGAGTTTTTCGGTCACATTCCAGAGAATGAGAATGGTTTTCTAACTGCCAGCAAAATGTTGCACGCAGTGCACTTTTGCGATATACGCACATCACAGGCACTGCAAGGATTTACCGCAGTGCTTTGCTGAATACCGGCTATCAGCAATGAGCAGAAACACTACCCACCAAAGCACCCCAAGTGTGAACTGGCCCTTAAGAGAACTTTATTGGTGATTACAAATGGTTGCAACCTGCAGAGTAGAACTTAGGGGCATATTTAAAATGATTTAAATATACCCCCAAATTCTAATAATGGCTTTCTCCTCCCCATAGCCATACCAATCCTCACCAAAAAGGTACAAAGCATAGAAACGCAAACAAAACAAAAAAAGATGCAGGCCAACAATTGTAATTCTGAAAAATACCAATTGCACTAGCAAAAACCCGGCAATACAATTTACATGTTAATCGCCGTGCTGTTGCTATTGGAAAAATGTAAACGATACAATTTTTAAATCGAAACCTGCTTAATGCTTTGAATAAAAGAATGTATATGTGATGGTACATACAGGCGCATAAGTGTTTTCTGAGATATTTGTTACTTTAACGGTGGGAGTGTGAGTAATCCCACTTATCACTTGTTGCAGCCAATCGAATTGATTTTAGATTCAGTGGGCGCAAAATCACTTATTTACATATTTTTAATAAAAAAGGGCCGTAATTAGTTAATCTCCATCTAAGATAGTTTATTATATTCTTTTTTTTTAACAGAGTCCTTTGGCTAATCCAGTTGGCTAAAACTAAATCACATTTTGGCCAATAGGATTGTAAGCCGGCCCACCATGGTAAGGTAGACTCTATTAGGGCGGGTTAGGGAATGGGAGTGAGAGAGGAATAGGGGATAGCGTTTTGGAGAGGGAAGATGGGGATAGGTGGTCTTAAGGGGTACCACTCTTACACCATCAAGTGCAAAGTCGGGGAACACAACGACCACCTGATAAATAATTGGGATCCAGCTGGTCCCCCTTAGGCCGGGTTTAACACTGGGATCGCAAAAGGCAAATCGCAATCACCTATGGAGTGTAATTGCATTTCTAGCAAGCAATTGTGGCTCCATGTTACAGTGATTGCAGTTTTCGGTCTCATTCCAGAGAATGACGTTCTAACTGCCAGCAAAATGTTGCACGCAGTGCACTTTTGCGATATACGCACATCACAGGCACTGCAAGGATTTACCGCAGTGCTTTGCTGAATACCGGCTATCAGCAAAGAGCAGAAAAACTACTTATTAAAGCACCCCAAGTGTGAACTGGCCCTTAAGAGAACTTTATTGGTGATTACAAATGGTTGCAACCTGCAGAGTAGAACTCAGGGGCATATTTAAAATGATTTAAATATACCCCCAAATTCTAATAATGGCCTCCTCCTTCCCATAGCCATACCAATCCTCACCAAAAAGGTACAAAGCATAGAAACGCAAACAAAACAAAAAAAGATGCAGGCCAACAATTGTAATTCTGGAAACTACCAATTGCACTAGCAAAAACCCGGCAATGCAATTTACATGTTCATCGCCGTGCTGTTGCTATCGGCAAAATGGGAACGATACAATTTTTAAATCAAAACGTGCTTAATAAAAAAGGGCCCTAATTAGTTAATCTCCATCTAAGATTGTTTATTATATTCTTTTTTTAACAGAGTCCCTTGGCTAATCCAGTTGGCTAAAACTAAATCACATTTTGAGCAATAGGATTGTAAGCCGGCCCACCATGGTAAGGTAGACTCTATTAGGGCGGGTTAGGAAATGGGAGTGAGAGAGGAATAGGGGATAGCATTTTGGAGAGGGAAGATGGGGATAGGTGGTCTTAAGGGGTACCACTCTTACACCATCAAGTGCAAAGTCGGAACACAACGACCACCTGATAAATAATTGGGATCCAGCTGGTCCCCCTTAGGCCGTGTTCAACACTGGGATCGCAAAAGGCAAATCGCAATCACCTATGGAGTGTAATTGCATTTCTACCAAGCAATTGTGGCTCCATGTTACAGTGATTGCGTTTTTCAGTCTCATTCCAGAGAATGAGAATGGCGTTCTAACTGCCAGCAAAATGTTGCACGCAGTGCACTTTAGCGATATACGCACATCACATGAACTGCAAGGATTTACCGCAGTGCTTTGCTGAATACCGGCTATCAGCAAAGAGCAGAAAAACTACTTATTAAAGCACCCCAAGTGTGAACTGGCCCTTAAGAGAACTTTATTGGTGATTACAAAGGGTTGCAACTTGCAGAGTAGAACTCAGGGGCATATTTAAAATGATTTAAATATACCCCCAAATTCTAATAATGGCCTCCTCCTCCCCATAGCCATACCAATCCTCACCAAAAAGGTACAAAGCATAGAAACGCAAACAAAACAAAAAAAGATGCAGGCCAACAATTGTAATTCTGGAAACTACCAATTGCACTAGCAAAAACCCGGCAATGCAATTTACATGTTCATCGCCGTGCTGTTGCTATTGGCAAAATGGGAACGATACAATTTTTAAATCGAAACGTGCTTAATAAAAAAGGGCCCTAATTAGTTAATCTCCATCTAAGATAGTTTATTATATTCTTTTTTTAACAGAGTCCTTTGGCTAATCCAGTTGGCTAAAACTAAATCACATTTTGGCCAATAGGATTGTAGGATTGTAAGCCGGCCCACCATGGTAAGGTAGACTCTATTAGGGCGGGTTAGGGAATGGGAGTGACAGATGAATAGGGAATAGCGTTTTGGAGAGGGAAGATGGGGACAGGTAGTCTTAAGGGGTACCACTCTTACACCATCAAGTGCAAAGTCGGGGAACACAACGACCACCTGATAAATAATTGGGATCCAGCTGGTCCCCCTTAGCCCGGGTTCAACACTGGGATCGCACAAGGGAAATCGCAATCACCTATGGAGTGTAATTGCATTTCTACCAAGCAATTGTGGCTCCATGTTACAGTGATTGCGTTTTTCGGTCTCATTCCAGAGAATGAGAATGGCGTTCTAACTGCCAGCAAAATGTTGCACGCAGTGCACTTTTGCGATATACGCACATCACAGGCACTGCAAGGATTTACCGCAGTGCTTTGCTGAATACCGGCTATCAGCAAAGAGCAGAACAACTACTTATTAAAGCCCCCCAAGTGTGAACTGGCCCTTAAAGTGACTCTGTAACAAAAATTACAACGTTTTTTCTACCATCCTACAAGTTCCTAAACCTATTCTAATGTGTTCTGGCTTACTGCAGCTCTTTCTACTATAACCATCTCTGTAATAAATCAATGTATCTTTCCCCTGTCAGACTTGTCGGCCTGTGTCTGGAAGGCTGCCAAGTTCTTCAGTGTTGAACTGTTCCTCTGTGCACACTCCAGTGTGTGTTTTATTTACATAAGCCAGCAGCTTCTCTGCTATCTTATCAGTGATAGAAGAGAGCTGGATAAAAATCCTCCTCTGGAGGCTGTGAAAGGAGCTGGTCTGTCACATACTGAGGAATTGAGGACATAGGCAGAGCTGTCTGCAGGAAGCCTGTAGTGTTCAGTGCATGAGAGAAGCTGGGGACAGAAGGTAAACACACACAAGTGATCTCTTGAGATTCAGAAGTAAGGCTGTATACAGCCTGCTTATGTATGGATGTATTTTCTATGTGTGGACATGCTGTACATCAACCTACTTCCTGTTTCGGTGGCCATTTTGTTTGTTTATAAACAAACTTTTTAAAACTGTTTTTGACTACTTTTAATGCGGCGGGGAGCGGTGAAATTGTGACAGAGGGTAATAGGAGATGTCCCCTAACACACTGGTATGTTTACTTTTGTGCGATTTTAACAATACAGATTCTCTTTAAGAGAACTTTATTGGTGATTACAAATTGTTGCAACCTGCAGAGTAGAACTCAGGGGCATATTTAAAATGATTTAAATATACCCCCAAATTCTAATAATGGCTTCCTCCTCCCCATAGCCATACCAATCCTCACCAAAAAGGTACAAAGCATAGAAACGCAAACAAAACAAAAAAAATGCAGGCCAACAATTGTAAATCTAGAAAATTCCAATTGCACTAGCAAAAACCCGGCAATGCAATTTACATGTTCATCGCCGTGCTGTTGCTATTGGCAAAATGGGAACGATACAATTTTTAAATCGAAACGTGCTTAATAAAAAAGGGTACTGATTGGTTAATCTAATTGGTTATATTCTTTTTTTAACAGAGTCCTTTGGCTAATCCAGTTGGCTAAAACTAAATCACATTTTGGCCAATAGGATTGTAAGCCGGCCCACATGGTAAGGTAGACTATTAGGGCGGGTTAGGGAATGGGAGTGAGAGAGGAATAGGGGATAGCGTTTTGGAGAGGGAAGATGGGGATAGGTGGTCTTAAGGGGTACCACTCTTACACCATCAAGTGCAAAGTCGGGGAACACAACGGCCACCTGATAAATAATTGGGATCCAGCTGGTCCCCCTTAGGCCGGGTTCAACACTGGGATCGCAAAAGGCAAATCGCAATCACCTATGGAGTGTAATTGCATTTCTACCAAGCAATTGTGGCTCCATGTTACAGTGATTGCGTTTTTCGGTCTCATTCCAGAGAATGAGAATGGCGTTCTAACTGCCAGCAAAATGTTGCACGCAGTGCACTTTTGCGATATACGCACATCACAGGCACTGCAAGGATTTACCGCAGTGCTTTGCTGAATACCGGCTATCAGCAAAGAGCAGAAAAACTACTTATTAAAGCACCCCAAGTGTGAACTGGCCCTTAAGAGAACTTTATTGGTGATTACAAATGGTTGCAACCTGCAGAAAAGAACTCAGGGGCATATTTAAAATGATTTAAATATACCCTCAAATTCTAATAATGGCTTCCTCCTCCCCATAGCCATACCAATCCTCACCAAAAAGGTACAAAGCATAGAAACGCAAACAAAACAAAAAAAGATGCAGGCCAACAATTGTAATTCTAGAAACTACCAATTGCACTAGCAAAAACCCGGCAATGCAATTTACATGTTCATCGCCGTGCTGTTGCTATTGGCAAAATGGGAACGATACAATTTTTAAATCGAAACGTGCTTAATAAAAAAGGGCCCTAATTAGTTAATCTCCATCTAAGATCGTTTATTATATTCTTTTTTTAACAGAGTCCTTTGGCTAATCCAGTTGGCTAAAACTAAATCACATTTTGGCCAATAGGATTGTAAGCCGGCCCACCATGGTAAGGTAGACTCTATTAGGGCGGGTTAGGGAATGGGAGTGACAGAGGAATAGGGAATAGCGTTTTGGAGAGGGAAGATGGGGATAGGTGGTCTTAAGGGGTACCACTCTTACACCAAGTGCAAAGTCGGGGAACACAACGACCACCTGATAAATAATTGGGATCCAGCTGGTCCCCCTTAGGCCGGGTTCAACACTGGGTTCGCAAAAGGCAAATCGCAATCACCTATGGAGTGTAATTGCATTTCTAGCAAGCAATTGTGGCTCCATGTTACAGTGATTGCGTTTTTCGGTCTCATTCCAGAGAATGAGAATGGCGTTCTAACTGCCAGCAAAATGTTGCACGCAGTGCACTTTTGCGATATACGCACATCACAGGCACTGCAAGGATTTACCACAGTGCTTTGCTGAATACCGGCTATCAGCAAAGAGCAGAAAAACTACTTATTAAAGCACCCCAAGTGTGAACTGGCCCTTAAGAGAACTTTATTGGTGATTACAAATGGTTGCAACCTGCAGAGTAGAACTCAGGGGCATATTTAAAATGATTTAAATATACCCCCAAATTCTAATAATGGCCTCCTCCTCCCCATAGCCATACCAATCCTCACCAAAAAGGTACAAAGCATAGAAACGCAAACAGAACAAAAAAAGATGCAGGCCAACAATTGTAATTCTAGAAACTACCAATTGCACTAGCAAAAACCCGGCAATGCAATTTACATGTTCATCGCCGTGCTGTTGCTATCGGCAAAATGGGAACGATACAATTTTTAAATCGAAACGTGCTTAATAAAAAAGGGCCCTAATTGGTTAATCTAATTGGTTATATTCTTTTTTTAACAGAGTCCTTTGGCTAATCCAGTTGGCTAAAACTAAATCACATTTTGGCCAATAGGATTGTAAGCCGGCCCACCATGGTAAGGTAGACTCTATTAGGGCGGGTTAGGGAATGGGAGTGACAGAGGAATAGGGAATAGCGTTTTGGAGAGGGAAGATGGGGATAGGTGGTCTTAAGGGGTACCACTCTTACACCATCAAGTGCAAAGTCGGGGAACACAACGACCACCTGATAAATAATTGGGATCCAGCTGGTCCCCCTTAGGCCGGGTTCAACACTGGGATCGCAAAAGGCAAATCGCAATCACCTATGGAGTGTAATTGCATTTCTACCAAGCAATTGTGGCTCCATGTTACAGTGATTGCGTTTTTCGGTCTCATTCCAGAGAATGAGAATGGCGTTCTAACTGCTAGCAAAATGTTGCACGCAGTGCACTTTTGCGATATACGCACATCACAGGCACTGCAAGGATTTACCGCAGTGCTTTGCTGAATACCGGCTATCAGCAAAGAGCAGAAAAACTACTTATTAAAGCACCCCAAGTGTGAACTGGCCCTTAAGAGAACTTTATTGGTGATTACAAATGGTTGCAACCTGCAGAGTAGAACTCAGGGGCATATTTAAAATGATTTAAATATACCCCCAAATTCTAATAATGGCCTCCTCCTCCCCATAGCCATACCAATCCTCACCAAAAAGGTACAAAGCATAGAAACGCAAACAAAACAAAAAAAGATGCAGGCCAACAATTGTAATTCTGGAAACTACCAATTGCACTAGCAAAAACCCGGCAATGCAATTTACATGTTCATCGCCGTGCTGTTGCTATTGGCAAAATGGGAACGATACAATTTTTAAATCGAAACGTGCTTAATAAAAAAGGGCCCTAATTAGTTAATCTCCATCTAAGATAGTTTATTATATTCTTTTTTTAACAGAGTCCTTTGGCTAATCCAGTTGGCTAAAACTAAATCACATTTTGGCCAATAGGATTGTAGGATTGTAAGCCGGCCCACCATGGTAAGGTAGACTCTATTAGGGCGGGTTAGGGAATGGGAGTGACAGATGAATAGGGAATAGCGTTTTGGAGAGGGAAGATGGGGACAGGTAGTCTTAAGGGGTACCACTCTTACACCATCAAGTGCAAAGTCGGGGAACACAACGACCACCTGATAAATAATTGGGATCCAGCTGGTCCCCCTTAGCCCGGGTTCAACACTGGGATCGCACAAGGGAAATCGCAATCACCTATGGAGTGTAATTGCATTTCTACCAAGCAATTGTGGCTCCATGTTACAGTGATTGCGTTTTTCGGTCTCATTCCAGAGAATGAGAATGGCGTTCTAACTGCCAGCAAAATGTTGCACGCAGTGCACTTTTGCGATATACGCACATCACAGGCACTGCAAGGATTTACCGCAGTGCTTTGCTGAATACCGGCTATCAGCAAAGAGCAGAACAACTACTTATTAAAGCCCCCCAAGTGTGAACTGGCCCTTAAAGTGACTCTGTAACAAAAATTACAACGTTTTTTCTACCATCCTACAAGTTCCTAAACCTATTCTAATGTGTTCTGGCTTACTGCAGCTCTTTCTACTATAACCATCTCTGTAATAAATCAATGTATCTTTCCCCTGTCAGACTTGTCGGCCTGTGTCTGGAAGGCTGCCAAGTTCTTCAGTGTTGAACTGTTCCTCTGTGCACACTCCAGTGTGTGTTTTATTTACATAAGCCAGCAGCTTCTCTGCTATCTTATCAGTGATAGAAGAGAGCTGGATAAAAATCCTCCTCTGGAGGCTGTGAAAGGAGCTGGTCTGTCACATACTGAGGAATTGAGGACATAGGCAGAGCTGTCTGCAGGAAGCCTGTAGTGTTCAGTGCATGAGAGAAGCTGGGGACAGAAGGTAAACACACACAAGTGATCTCTTGAGATTCAGAAGTAAGGCTGTATACAGCCTGCTTATGTATGGATGTATTTTCTATGTGTGGACATGCTGTACATCAACCTACTTCCTGTTTCGGTGGCCATTTTGTTTGTTTATAAACAAACTTTTTAAAACTGTTTTTGACTACTTTTAATGCGGCGGGGAGCGGTGAAATTGTGACAGAGGGTAATAGGAGATGTCCCCTAACACACTGGTATGTTTACTTTTGTGCGATTTTAACAATACAGATTCTCTTTAAGAGAACTTTATTGGTGATTACAAATTGTTGCAACCTGCAGAGTAGAACTCAGGGGCATATTTAAAATGATTTAAATATACCCCCAAATTCTAATAATGGCCTCCTCCTCCCCATAGCCATACCAATCCTCACCAAAAAGGTACAAAGCATAGAAACGCAAACAAAACAAAAAAAGATGCAGACCAACAATTGTAATTCTGGAAACTACCAATTGCACTAGCAAAAACCCGGCAATGCAATTTACATGTTCATCGCCGTGCTGTTGCTATTGGCAAAATGGGAACGATACAATTTTTAAATCGAAACGTGCTTAATAAAAAAGGGCCCTAATTAGTTAATCTCCATCTAACATCGTTCATTATATTATTTTTTTTAACAGAGTCCTTTGGCTAATCCAGTTGGCTAAAACTAAATCACATTTTGGCCAATAGGATTGTAAGTCGACCCACCATGGTAAGGTAGACTCTATTAGGGCGGGATAGGGAATGGGAGTGAGAGAGGAATAGGGGATAGCGTTTTGGAGAGGGAAGATGGGGATAGGTGGTCTTAAGGGGAACCACTCTTACCCCATCAAGTGCAAAGTCGGGGAACACAACGGCCACCTGATAAATAATTGGGATCCAGCTGGTCCCCCTTAGGCCGGGTTCAACACTGGGATCGCAAAAGGCAAATCGCAATCACCTATGGAGTGTAATTGCATTTCTAGCAAGCAATTGTGGCTCCATGTTACAGTGATTGCGTTTTTCGGTCTCATTCCAGAGAATGAGAATGGCGTTCTAACTGCCAGCAAAATGTTGCACACAGTGCACTTTTGCGATATACGCACATCACAGGCACTGCAAGGATTTACCGCAGTGCTTTGCTGAATACCGGCTATCAGCAAAGAGCAGAAAAACTACTTATTAAAGCACCCCAAGTGTGAACTGGCCCTTAAGAGAACTTTATTGGTGATTACAAATGGTTGCAACCTGCAGAGTAGAACTCAGGGGCATATTTAAAATGATTTAAATATACCCCCAAATTCTAATAATGGCTTCCTCCTCCCCATAGCCATACCAATCCTCACCAAAAAGGTACAAAGCATAGAAACGCAAACAAAACAAAAAAAGATGCAGGCCAACAATTGTAATTCTAGAAACTACCAATTGCACTAGCAAAAACCCGGCAATGCAATTTACATGTTCATCGCCGTGCTGTTGCTATTGGCAAAATGGGAACGATACAATTTTTAAATCGAAACGTGCTTAATAAAAAAGGGCCCTAATTAGTTAATCTCCATCTAAGATCGTTTATTATATTCTTTTTTTAACAGAGTCCTTTGGCTAATCCAGTTGGCTAAAACTAAATCACATTTTGAGCAATAGGATTGTAAGCCGGCCCACCATGGTAAGGTAGACTCTATTAGGGCGGGTTAGGAAATGGGAGTGAGAGAGGAATAGGGGATAGCATTTTGGAGAGGGAAGATGGGGATAGGTGGTTTTAAGGGGTACCACTCTTACACCATCAAGTGCAAAGTCGGAACACAACGACCACCTGATAAATAATTGGGATCCAGCTGGTCCCCCTTAGGCCGTGTTCAACACTGGGATCGCAAAAGGCAAATCGCAATCACCTATGGAGTGTAATTGCATTTCTACCAAGCAATTGTGGCTCCATGTTACAGTGATTGCGTTTTTCAGTCTCATTCCAGAGAATGAGAATGGCGTTCTAACTGCCAGCAAAATGTTGCACGCAGTGCACTTTTGCGATATACGCACATCACATGCACTGCAAGGATTTACCGCAGTGCTTTGCTGAATACCGGCTATCAGCAAAGAGCAGAAAAAACTACTTATTAAAGCACCCCAAGTGTGAACTGGCCCTTAAGAGAACTTTATTGGTGATTACAAAGGGTTGCAACTTGCAGAGTAGAACTCAGGGGCATATTTAAAATGATTTAAATATACCCCCAAATTCTAATAATGGCCTCCTCCTCCCCATAGCCATACCAATCCTCACCAAAAAGGTACAAAGCATAGAAACGCAAACAAAACAAAAAAAATGCAGGCCAACAATTGTAAATCTAGAAAATTCCAATTGCACTAGCAAAAACCCGGCAATGCAATTTACATGTTCATCGCCGTGCTGTTGCTATTGGCAAAATGGGAACGATACAATTTTTAAATCGAAACGTGCTTAATAAAAAAGGGTACTGATTGGTTAATCTAATTGGTTATATTCTTTTTTTAACAGAGTCCTTTGGCTAATCCAGTTGGCTAAAACTAAATCACATTTTGGCCAATAGGATTGTAAGCCGGCCCACATGGTAAGGTAGACTATTAGGGCGGGTTAGGGAATGGGAGTGAGAGAGGAATAGGGGATAGCGTTTTGGAGAGGGAAGATGGGGATAGGTGGTCTTAAGGGGTACCACTCTTACACCATCAAGTGCAAAGTCGGGGAACACAACGGCCACCTGATAAATAATTGGGATCCAGCTGGTCCCCCTTAGGCCGGGTTCAACACTGGGATCGCAAAAGGCAAATCGCAATCACCTATGGAGTGTAATTGCATTTCTACCAAGCAATTGTGGCTCCATGTTACAGTGATTGCGTTTTTCGGTCTCATTCCAGAGAATGAGAATGGCGTTCTAACTGCCAGCAAAATGTTGCACGCAGTGCACTTTTGCGATATACGCACATCACAGGCACTGCAAGGATTTACCGCAGTGCTTTGCTGAATACCGGCTATCAGCAAAGAGCAGAAAAACTACTTATTAAAGCACCCCAAGTGTGAACTGGCCCTTAAGAGAACTTTATTGGTGATTACAAATGGTTGCAACCTGCAGAAAAGAACTCAGGGGCATATTTAAAATGATTTAAATATACCCTCAAATTCTAATAATGGCTTCCTCCTCCCCATAGCCATACCAATCCTCACCAAAAAGGTACAAAGCATAGAAACGCAAACAAAACAAAAAAAGATGCAGGCCAACAATTGTAATTCTAGAAACTACCAATTGCACTAGCAAAAACCCGGCAATGCAATTTACATGTTCATCGCCGTGCTGTTGCTATTGGCAAAATGGGAACGATACAATTTTTAAATCGAAACGTGCTTAATAAAAAAGGGCCCTAATTAGTTAATCTCCATCTAAGATCGTTTATTATATTCTTTTTTTAACAGAGTCCTTTGGCTAATCCAGTTGGCTAAAACTAAATCACATTTTGGCCAATAGGATTGTAAGCCGGCCCACCATGGTAAGGTAGACTCTATTAGGGCGGGTTAGGGAATGGGAGTGACAGAGGAATAGGGAATAGCGTTTTGGAGAGGGAAGATGGGGATAGGTGGTCTTAAGGGGTACCACTCTTACACCAAGTGCAAAGTCGGGGAACACAACGACCACCTGATAAATAATTGGGATCCAGCTGGTCCCCCTTAGGCCGGGTTCAACACTGGGTTCGCAAAAGGCAAATCGCAATCACCTATGGAGTGTAATTGCATTTCTAGCAAGCAATTGTGGCTCCATGTTACAGTGATTGCGTTTTTCGGTCTCATTCCAGAGAATGAGAATGGCGTTCTAACTGCCAGCAAAATGTTGCACGCAGTGCACTTTTGCGATATACGCACATCACAGGCACTGCAAGGATTTACCACAGTGCTTTGCTGAATACCGGCTATCAGCAAAGAGCAGAAAAACTACTTATTAAAGCACCCCAAGTGTGAACTGGCCCTTAAGAGAACTTTATTGGTGATTACAAATGGTTGCAACCTGCAGAGTAGAACTCAGGGGCATATTTAAAATGATTTAAATATACCCCCAAATTCTAATAATGGCCTCCTCCTCCCCATAGCCATACCAATCCTCACCAAAAAGGTACAAAGCATAGAAACGCAAACAGAACAAAAAAAGATGCAGGCCAACAATTGTAATTCTAGAAACTACCAATTGCACTAGCAAAAACCCGGCAATGCAATTTACATGTTCATCGCCGTGCTGTTGCTATCGGCAAAATGGGAACGATACAATTTTTAAATCGAAACGTGCTTAATAAAAAAGGGCCCTAATTGGTTAATCTAATTGGTTATATTCTTTTTTTAACAGAGTCCTTTGGCTAATCCAGTTGGCTAAAACTAAATCACATTTTGGCCAATAGGATTGTAAGCCGGCCCACCATGGTAAGGTAGACTCTATTAGGGCGGGTTAGGGAATGGGAGTGACAGAGGAATAGGGAATAGCGTTTTGGAGAGGGAAGATGGGGATAGGTGGTCTTAAGGGGTACCACTCTTACACCATCAAGTGCAAAGTCGGGGAACACAACGACCACCTGATAAATAATTGGGATCCAGCTGGTCCCCCTTAGGCCGGGTTCAACACTGGGATCGCAAAAGGCAAATCGCAATCACCTATGGAGTGTAATTGCATTTCTACCAAGCAATTGTGGCTCCATGTTACAGTGATTGCGTTTTTCGGTCTCATTCCAGAGAATGAGAATGGCGTTCTAACTGCTAGCAAAATGTTGCACGCAGTGCACTTTTGCGATATACGCACATCACAGGCACTGCAAGGATTTACCGCAGTGCTTTGCTGAATACCGGCTATCAGCAAAGAGCAGAAAAACTACTTATTAAAGCACCCCAAGTGTGAACTGGCCCTTAAGAGAACTTTATTGGTGATTACAAATGGTTGCAACCTGCAGAGTAGAACTCAGGGGCATATTTAAAATGATTTAAATATACCCCCAAATTCTAATAATGGCCTCCTCCTCCCCATAGCCATACCAATCCTCACCAAAAAGGTACAAAGCATAGAAACGCAAACAAAACAAAAAAAGATGCAGGCCAACAATTGTAATTCTGGAAACTACCAATTGCACTAGCAAAAACCCGGCAATGCAATTTACATGTTCATCGCCGTGCTGTTGCTATTGGCAAAATGGGAACGATACAATTTTTAAATCGAAACGTGCTTAATAAAAAAGGGCCCTAATTAGTTAATCTCCATCTAAGATAGTTTATTATATTCTTTTTTTAACAGAGTCCTTTGGCTAATCCAGTTGGCTAAAACTAAATCACATTTTGGCCAATAGGATTGTAGGATTGTAAGCCGGCCCACCATGGTAAGGTAGACTCTATTAGGGCGGGTTAGGGAATGGGAGTGACAGATGAATAGGGAATAGCGTTTTGGAGAGGGAAGATGGGGACAGGTAGTCTTAAGGGGTACCACTCTTACACCATCAAGTGCAAAGTCGGGGAACACAACGACCACCTGATAAATAATTGGGATCCAGCTGGTCCCCCTTAGCCCGGGTTCAACACTGGGATCGCACAAGGGAAATCGCAATCACCTATGGAGTGTAATTGCATTTCTACCAAGCAATTGTGGCTCCATGTTACAGTGATTGCGTTTTTCGGTCTCATTCCAGAGAATGAGAATGGCGTTCTAACTGCCAGCAAAATGTTGCACGCAGTGCACTTTTGCAATATACGCACATCACAGGCACTGCAAGGATTTACCGCAGTGCTTTGCTGAATACCGGCTATCAGCAAAGAGCAGAACAACTACTTATTAAAGCCCCCCAAGTGTGAACTGGCCCTTAAAGTGACTCTGTAACAAAAATTACAACGTTTTTTCTACCATCCTACAAGTTCCTAAACCTATTCTAATGTGTTCTGGCTTACTGCAGCTCTTTCTACTATAACCATCTCTGTAATAAATCAATGTATCTTTCCCCTGTCAGACTTGTCGGCCTGTGTCTGGAAGGCTGCCAAGTTCTTCAGTGTTGAACTGTTCCTCTGTGCACACTCCAGTGTGTGTTTTATTTACATAAGCCAGCAGCTTCTCTGCTATCTTATCAGTGATAGAAGAGAGCTGGATAAAAATCCTCCTCTGGAGGCTGTGAAAGGAGCTGGTCTGTCACATACTGAGGAATTGAGGACATAGGCAGAGCTGTCTGCAGGAAGCCTGTAGTGTTCAGTGCATGAGAGAAGCTGGGGACAGAAGGTAAACACACACAAGTGATCTCTTGAGATTCAGAAGTAAGGCTGTATACAGCCTGCTTATGTATGGATGTATTTTCTATGTGTGGACATGCTGTACATCAACCTACTTCCTGTTTCGGTGGCCATTTTGTTTGTTTATAAACAAACTTTTTAAAACTGTTTTTGACTACTTTTAATGCGGCGGGGAGCGGTGAAATTGTGACAGAGGGTAATAGGAGATGTCCCCTAACACACTGGTATGTTTACTTTTGTGCGATTTTAACAATACAGATTCTCTTTAAGAGAACTTTATTGGTGATTACAAATTGTTGCAACCTGCAGAGTAGAACTCAGGGGCATATTTAAAATGATTTAAATATACCCCCAAATTCTAATAATGGCCTCCTCCTCCCCATAGCCATACCAATCCTCACCAAAAAGGTACAAAGCATAGAAACGCAAACAAAACAAAAAAAGATGCAGACCAACAATTGTAATTCTGGAAACTACCAATTGCACTAGCAAAAACCCGGCAATGCAATTTACATGTTCATCGCCGTGCTGTTGCTATTGGCAAAATGGGAACGATACAATTTTTAAATCGAAACGTGCTTAATAAAAAAGGGCCCTAATTAGTTAATCTCCATCTAACATCGTTCATTATATTATTTTTTTTAACAGAGTCCTTTGGCTAATCCAGTTGGCTAAAACTAAATCACATTTTGGCCAATAGGATTGTAAGTCGACCCACCATGGTAAGGTAGACTCTATTAGGGCGGGATAGGGAATGGGAGTGAGAGAGGAATAGGGGATAGCGTTTTGGAGAGGGAAGATGGGGATAGGTGGTCTTAAGGGGATCCACTCTTACCCCATCAAGTGCAAAGTCGGGGAACACAACGGCCACCTGATAAATAATTGGGATCCAGCTGGTCCCCCTTAGGCCGGGTTCAACACTGGGATCGCAAAAGGCAAATCGCAATCACCTATGGAGTGTAATTGCATTTCTAGCAAGCAATTGTGGCTCCATGTTACAGTGATTGCGTTTTTCGGTCTCATTCCAGAGAATGAGAATGGCGTTCTAACTGCCAGCAAAATGTTGCACACAGTGCACTTTTGCGATATACGCACATCACAGGCACTGCAAGGATTTACCGCAGTGCTTTGCTGAATACCGGCTATCAGCAAAGAGCAGAAAAACTACTTATTAAAGCACCCCAAGTGTGAACTGGACCTTAAGAGAACTTTATTGGTGATTACAAATGGTTGCAACCTGCAGAGTAGAACTCAGGGGCATATTTAAAATGATTTAAATATACCCCCAAATTCTAATAATGGCTTCCTCCTCCCCATAGCCATACCAATCCTCACCAAAAAGGTACAAAGCATAGAAACGCAAACAAAACAAAAAAAGATGCAGGCCAACAATTGTAATTCTAGAAACTACCAATTGCACTAGCAAAAACCCGGCAATGCAATTTACATGTTCATCGCCGTGCTGTTGCTATTGGCAAAATGGGAACGATACAATTTTTAAATCGAAACGTGCTTAATAAAAAAGGGCCCTAATTAGTTAATCTCCATCTAAGATCGTTTATTATATTCTTTTTTTAACAGAGTCCTTTGGCTAATCCAGTTGGCTAAAACTAAATCACATTTTGAGCAATAGGATTGTAAGCCGGCCCACCATGGTAAGGTAGACTCTATTAGGGCGGGTTAGGAAATGGGAGTGAGAGAGGAATAGGGGATAGCATTTTGGAGAGGGAAGATGGGGATAGGTGGTTTTAAGGGGTACCACTCTTACACCATCAAGTGCAAAGTCGGAACACAACGACCACCTGATAAATAATTGGGATCCAGCTGGTCCCCCTTAGGCCGTGTTCAACACTGGGATCGCAAAAGGCAAATCGCAATCACCTATGGAGTGTAATTGCATTTCTACCAAGCAATTGTGGCTCCATGTTACAGTGATTGCGTTTTTCAGTCTCATTCCAGAGAATGAGAATGGCGTTCTAACTGCCAGCAAAATGTTGCACGCAGTGCACTTTTGCGATATACGCACATCACATGCACTGCAAGGATTTACCGCAGTGCTTTGCTGAATACCGGCTATCAGCAAAGAGCAGAAAAAACTACTTATTAAAGCACCCCAAGTGTGAACTGGCCCTTAAGAGAACTTTATTGGTGATTACAAAGGGTTGCAACTTGCAGAGTAGAACTCAGGGGCATATTTAAAATGATTTAAATATACCCCCAAATTCTAATAATGGCCTCCTCCTCCCCATAGCCATACCAATCCTCACCAAAAAGGTACAAAGCATAGAAACGCAAACAGAACAAAAAAAGATGCAGGCCAACAATTGTAATTCTAGAAACTACCAATTGCACTAGCAAAAACCCGGCAATGCAATTTACATGTTCATCGCCGTGCTGTTGCTATCGGCAAAATGGGAACGATACAATTTTTAAATCGAAACGTGCTTAATAAAAAAGGGCCCTAATTGGTTAATCTAATTGGTTATATTCTTTTTTTAACAGAGTCCTTTGGCTAATCCAGTTGGCTAAAACTAAATCACATTTTGGCCAATAGGATTGTAAGCCGGCCCACCATGGTAAGGTAGACTCTATTAGGGCGGGTTAGGGAATGGGAGTGACAGAGGAATAGGGAATAGCGTTTTGGAGAGGGAAGATGGGGATAGGTGGTCTTAAGGGGTACCACTCTTACACCATCAAGTGCAAAGTCGGGGAACACAACGACCACCTGATAAATAATTGGGATCCAGCTGGTCCCCCTTAGGCCGGGTTCAACACTGGGATCGCAAAAGGCAAATCGCAATCACCTATGGAGTGTAATTGCATTTCTACCAAGCAATTGTGGCTCCATGTTACAGTGATTGCGTTTTTCGGTCTCATTCCAGAGAATGAGAATGGCGTTCTAACTGCTAGCAAAATGTTGCACGCAGTGCACTTTTGCGATATACGCACATCACAGGCACTGCAAGGATTTACCGCAGTGCTTTGCTGAATACCGGCTATCAGCAAAGAGCAGAAAAACTACTTATTAAAGCACCCCAAGTGTGAACTGGCCCTTAAGAGAACTTTATTGGTGATTACAAATGGTTGCAACCTGCAGAGTAGAACTCAGGGGCATATTTAAAATGATTTAAATATACCCCCAAATTCTAATAATGGCCTCCTCCTCCCCATAGCCATACCAATCCTCACCAAAAAGGTACAAAGCATAGAAACGCAAACAAAACAAAAAAAGATGCAGGCCAACAATTGTAATTCTGGAAACTACCAATTGCACTAGCAAAAACCCGGCAATGCAATTTACATGTTCATCGCCGTGCTGTTGCTATTGGCAAAATGGGAACGATACAATTTTTAAATCGAAACGTGCTTAATAAAAAAGGGCCCTAATTAGTTAATCTCCATCTAAGATAGTTTATTATATTCTTTTTTTAACAGAGTCCTTTGGCTAATCCAGTTGGCTAAAACTAAATCACATTTTGGCCAATAGGATTGTAGGATTGTAAGCCGGCCCACCATGGTAAGGTAGACTCTATTAGGGCGGGTTAGGGAATGGGAGTGACAGATGAATAGGGAATAGCGTTTTGGAGAGGGAAGATGGGGACAGGTAGTCTTAAGGGGTACCACTCTTACACCATCAAGTGCAAAGTCGGGGAACACAACGACCACCTGATAAATAATTGGGATCCAGCTGGTCCCCCTTAGCCCGGGTTCAACACTGGGATCGCACAAGGGAAATCGCAATCACCTATGGAGTGTAATTGCATTTCTACCAAGCAATTGTGGCTCCATGTTACAGTGATTGCGTTTTTCGGTCTCATTCCAGAGAATGAGAATGGCGTTCTAACTGCCAGCAAAATGTTGCACGCAGTGCACTTTTGCGATATACGCACATCACAGGCACTGCAAGGATTTACCGCAGTGCTTTTCTGAATACCGGCTATCAGCAAAGAGCAGAACAACTACTTATTAAAGCCCCCCAAGTGTGAACTGGCCCTTAAAGTGACTCTGTAACAAAAATTACAACGTTTTTTCTACCATCCTACAAGTTCCTAAACCTATTCTAATGTGTTCTGGCTTACTGCAGCTCTTTCTACTATAACCATCTCTGTAATAAATCAATGTATCTTTCCCCTGTCAGACTTGTCGGCCTGTGTCTGGAAGGCTGCCAAGTTCTTCAGTGTTGAACTGTTCCTCTGTGCACACTCCAGTGTGTGTTTTATTTACATAAGCCAGCAGCTTCTCTGCTATCTTATCAGTGATAGAAGAGAGCTGGATAAAAATCCTCCTCTGGAGGCTGTGAAAGGAGCTGGTCTGTCACATACTGAGGAATTGAGGACATAGGCAGAGCTGTCTGCAGGAAGCCTGTAGTGTTCAGTGCATGAGAGAAGCTGGGGACAGAAGGTAAACACACACAAGTGATCTCTTGAGATTCAGAAGTAAGGCTGTATACAGCCTGCTTATGTATGGATGTATTTTCTATGTGTGGACATGCTGTACATCAACCTACTTCCTGTTTTGGTGGCCATTTTGTTTGTTTATAAACAAACTTTTTAAAACTGTTTTTGACTACTTTTAATGCGGCGGGGAGCGGTGAAATTGTGACAGAGGGTAATAGGAGATGTCCCCTAACACACTGGTATGTTTACTTTTGTGCGATTTTAACAATACAGATTCTCTTTAAGAGAACTTTATTGGTGATTACAAATTGTTGCAACCTGCAGAGTAGAACTCAGGGGCATATTTAAAATGATTTAAATATACCCCCAAATTCTAATAATGGCCTCCTCCTCCCCATAGCCATACCAATCCTCACCAAAAAGGTACAAAGCATAGAAACGCAAACAAAACAAAAAAAGATGCAGACCAACAATTGTAATTCTGGAAACTACCAATTGCACTAGCAAAAACCCGGCAATGCAATTTACATGTTCATCGCCGTGCTGTTGCTATTGGCAAAATGGGAACGATACAATTTTTAAATCGAAACGTGCTTAATAAAAAAGGGCCCTAATTAGTTAATCTCCATCTAACATCGTTCATTATATTATTTTTTTAACAGAGTCCTTTGGCTAATCCAGTTGGCTAAAACTAAATCACATTTTGGCCAATAGGATTGTAAGTCGACCCACCATGGTAAGGTAGACTCTATTAGGGCGGGATAGGGAATGGGAGTGAGAGAGGAATAGGGGATAGCGTTTTGGAGAGGGAAGATGGGGATAGGTGGTCTTAAGGGGAACCACTCTTACCCCATCAAGTGCAAAGTCGGGGAACACAACGGCCACCTGATAAATAATTGGGATCCAGCTGGTCCCCCTTAGGCCGGGTTCAACACTGGGATCGCAAAAGGCAAATCGCAATCACCTATGGAGTGTAATTGCATTTCTAGCAAGCAATTGTGGCTCCATGTTACAGTGATTGCGTTTTTTGGTCTCATTCCAGAGAATGAGAATGGCGTTCTAACTGCCAGCAAAATGTTGCACGCAGTGCACTTTTGCGATATACGCACATCACAGGCACTGCAAGGATTTACCGCAGTGCTTTGCTGAATACCGGCTATCAGCAAAGAGCAGAAAAACTACTTATTAAAGCACCCCAAGTGTGAACTGGCCCTTAAGAGAACTTTATTGGTGATTACAAATGGTTGCAACCTGCAGAGTAGAACTCAGGGGCATATTTAAAATGATTTAAATATACCCCCAAATTCTAATAATGGCTTCCTCCTCCCCATAGCCATACCAATCCTCACCAAAAAGGTACAAAGCATAGAAACGCAAACAAAACAAAAAAAGATGCAGGCCAACAATTGTAATTCTAGAAACTACCAATTGCACTAGCAAAAACCCGTCAATGCAATTTACATGTTCATCGCCGTGCTGTTGCTATTGGCAAAATGGGAACGATACAATTTTTAAATCGAAACGTGCTTAATAAAAAAGGGCCCTAATTAGTTAATCTCCATCTAAGATCGTTTATTATATTCTTTTTTTAACAGAGTCCTTTGGCTAATCCAGTTGGCTAAAACTAAATCACATTTTGAGCAATAGGATTGTAAGCCGGCCCACCATGGTAAGGTAGACTCTATTAGGGCGGGTTAGGAAATGGGAGTGAGAGAGGAATAGGGGATAGCATTTTGGAGAGGGAAGATGGGGATAGGTGGTTTTAAGGGGTACCACTCTTACACCATCAAGTGCAAAGTCGTAACACAACGACCACCTAATAAATAATTGGGATCCAGCTGGTCCCCCTTAGGCCGTGTTCAACACTGGGATCGCAAAAGGCAAATCGCAATCACCTATGGAGTGTAATTGCATTTCTACCAAGCAATTGTGGCTCCATGTTACAGTGATTGCGTTTTTCAGTCTCATTCCAGAGAATGAGAATGGCGTTCTAACTGCCAGCAAAATGTTGCACGCAGTGCACTTTTGCGATATACGCACATCACATGCACTGCAAGGATTTACCGCAGTGCTTTGCTGAATACCGGCTATCAGCAAAGAGCAGAAAAACTACTTATTAAAGCACCCCAAGTGTGAACTGGCCCTTAAGAGAACTTTATTGGTGATTACAAAGGGTTGCAACTTGCAGAGTAGAACTCAGGGGCATATTTAAAATGATTTAAATATACCCCCAAATTCTAATAATGGCCTCCTCCTCCCCATAGCCATACCAATCCTCACCAAAAAGGTACAAAGCATAGAAACGCAAACAAAACAAAAAAAGATGCAGGCCAACAATTGTAAATCTAGAAAATACCAATTGCACTAGCAAAAACCCGGCAATGCAATTTACATGTTCATCGCCGTGCTGTTGCTATTGGCAAAATGGGAACGATACAATTTTTAAATCGAAACGTGCTTAATAAAAAAGGGTACTGATTGGTTAATCTAATTGGTTATATTCTTTTTTTAACAGAGTCCTTTGGCTAATCCAGTTGGCTAAAACTAAATCACATTTTGGCCAATAGGATTGTAAGCCGGCCCACATGGTAAGGTAGACTATTAGGGCGGGTTAGGGAATGGGAGTGAGAGAGGAATAGGGGATAGCGTTTTGGAGAGGGAAGATGGGGATAGGTGGTCTTAAGGGGTACCACTCTTACACCATCAAGTGCAAAGTCGGGGAACACAACGGCCACCTGATAAATAATTGGGATCCAGCTGGTCCCCCTTAGGCCGGGTTCAACACTGGGATCGCAAAAGGCAAATCGCAATCACCTATGGAGTGTAATTGCATTTCTACCAAGCAATTGTGGCTCCATGTTACAGTGATTGCGTTTTTCGGTCTCATTCCAGAGAATGAGAATGGCGTTCTAACTGCCAGCAAAATGTTGCACGCAGTGCACTTTTGCGATATACGCACATCACAGGCACTGCAAGGATTTACCGCAGTGCTTTGCTGAATACCGGCTATCAGCAAAGAGCAGAAAAACTACTTATTAAAGCACCCCAAGTGTGAACTGGCCCTTAAGAGAACTTTATTGGTGATTACAAATGGTTGCAACCTGCAGAAAAGAACTCAGGGGCATATTTAAAATGATTTAAATATACCCTCAAATTCTAATAATGGCTTCCTCCTCCCCATAGCCATACCAATCCTCACCAAAAAGGTACAAAGCATAGAAACGCAAACAAAACAAAAAAAGATGCAGGCCAACAATTGTAATTCTAGAAACTACCAATTGCACTAGCAAAAACCCGGCAATGCAATTTACATGTTCATCGCCGTGCTGTTGCTATTGGCAAAATGGGAACGATACAATTTTTAAATCGAAACGTGCTTAATAAAAAAGGGCCCTAATTAGTTAATCTCCATCTAAGATCGTTTATTATATTCTTTTTTTAACAGAGTCCTTTGGCTAATCCAGTTGGCTAAAACTAAATCACATTTTGGCCAATAGGATGGTAAGCCGGCCCACCATGGTAAGGTAGACTCTATTAGGGCGGGTTAGGGAATGGGAGTGACAGAGGAATAGGGAATAGCGTTTTGGAGAGGGAAGATGGGGATAGGTGGTCTTAAGGGGTACCACTCTTACACCAAGTGCAAAGTCGGGGAACACAACGACCACCTGATAAATAATTGGGATCCAGCTGGTCCCCCTTAGGCCGGGTTCAACACTGGGTTCGCAAAAGGCAAATCGCAATCACCTATGGAGTGTAATTGCATTTCTAGCAAGCAATTGTGGCTCCATGTTACAGTGATTGCGTTTTTCGGTCTCATTCCAGAGAATGAGAATGGCGTTCTAACTGCCAGCAAAATGTTGCACGCAGTGCACTTTTGTGATATACGCACATCACAGGCACTGCAAGGATTTACCACAGTGCTTTGCTGAATACCGGCTATCAGCAAAGAGCAGAAAAACTACTTATTAAAGCACCCCAAGTGTGAACTGGCCCTTAAGAGAACTTTATTGGTGATTACAAAGGGTTGCAACCTGCAGAGTAGAACTCAGGGGCATATTTAAAATGATTTAAATATACCCCCAAATTCTAATAATGGCCTCCTCCTCCCCATAGCCATACCAATCCTCACCAAAAAGGTACAAAGCATAGAAACGCAAACAGAACAAAAAAAGATGCAGGCCAACAATTGTAATTCTAGAAACTACCAATTGCACTAGCAAAAACCCGGCAATGCAATTTACATGTTCATCGCCGTGCTGTTGCTATCGGCAAAATGGGAACGATACAATTTTTAAATCGAAACGTGCTTAATAAAAAAGGGCCCTAATTGGTTAATCTAATTGGTTATATTCTTTTTTTAACAGAGTCCTTTGGCTAATCCAGTTGGCTAAAACTAAATCACATTTTGGCCAATAGGATTGTAAGCCGGCCCACCATGGTAAGGTAGACTCTATGAGGGCGGGTTAGGGAATGGGAGTGACAGAGGAATAGGGAATAGCGTTTTGGAGAGGGAAGATGGGGATAGGTGGTCTTAAGGGGTACCACTCTTACACCATCAAGTGCAAAGTCGGGGAACACAACGACCACCTGATAAATAATTGGGATCCAGCTGGTCCCCCTTAGGCCGGGTTCAACACTGGGATCGCAAAAGGCAAATCGCAATCACCTATGGAGTGTAATTGCATTTCTACCAAGCAATTGTGGCTCCATGTTACAGTGATTGCGTTTTTCGGTCTCATTCCAGAGAATGAGAATGGCGTTCTAACTGCTAGCAAAATGTTGCACGCAGTGCACTTTTGCGATATACGCACATCACAGGCACTGCAAGGATTTACCGCAGTGCTTTGCTGAATACCGGCTATCAGCAAAGAGCAGAAAAACTACTTATTAAAGCACCCCAAGTGTGAACTGGCCCTTAAGAGAACTTTATTGGTGATTACAAATGGTTGCAACCTGCAGAGTAGAACTCAGGGGCATATTTAAAATGATTTAAATATACCCCCAAATTCTAATAATGGCCTCCTCCTCCCCATAGCCATACCAATCCTCACCAAAAAGGTACAAAGCATAGAAACGCAAACAAAACAAAAAAAGATGCAGGCCAACAATTGTAATTCTGGAAACTACCAATTGCACTAGCAAAAACCCGGCAATGCAATTTACATGTTCATCGCCGTGCTGTTGCTATTGGCAAAATGGGAACGATACAATTTTTAAATCGAAACGTGCTTAATAAAAAAGGGCCCTAATTAGTTAATCTCCATCTAAGATAGTTTATTATATTCTTTTTTTAACAGAGTCCTTTGGCTAATCCAGTTGGCTAAAACTAAATCACATTTTGGCCAATAGGATTGTAGGATTGTAAGCCGGCCCACCATGGTAAGGTAGACTCTATTAGGGCGGGTTAGGGAATGGGAGTGACAGATGAATAGGGAATAGCGTTTTGGAGAGGGAAGATGGGGACAGGTAGTCTTAAGGGGTACCACTCTTACACCATCAAGTGCAAAGTCGGGGAACACAACGACCACCTGATAAATAATTGGGATCCAGCTGGTCCCCCTTAGCCCGGGTTCAACACTGGGATCGCACAAGGGAAATCGCAATCACCTATGGAGTGTAATTGCATTTCTACCAAGCAATTGTGGCTCCATGTTACAGTGATTGCGTTTTTCGGTCTCATTCCAGAGAATGAGAATGGCGTTCTAACTGCCAGCAAAATGTTGCACGCAGTGCACTTTTGCGATATACGCACATCACAGGCACTGCAAGGATTTACCGCAGTGCTTTTCTGAATACCGGCTATCAGCAAAGAGCAGAACAACTACTTATTAAAGCCCCCCAAGTGTGAACTGGCCCTTAAAGTGACTCTGTAACAAAAATTACAACGTTTTTTCTACCATCCTACAAGTTCCTAAACCTATTCTAATGTGTTCTGGCTTACTGCAGCTCTTTCTACTATAACCATCTCTGTAATAAATCAATGTATCTTTCCCCTGTCAGACTTGTCGGCCTGTGTCTGGAAGGCTGCCAAGTTCTTCAGTGTTGAACTGTTCCTCTGTGCACACTCCAGTGTGTGTTTTATTTACATAAGCCAGCAGCTTCTCTGCTATCTTATCAGTGATAGAAGAGAGCTGGATAAAAATCCTCCTCTGGAGGCTGTGAAAGGAGCTGGTCTGTCACATACTGAGGAATTGAGGACATAGGCAGAGCTGTCTGCAGGAAGCCTGTAGTGTTCAGTGCATGAGAGAAGCTGGGGACAGAAGGTAAACACACACAAGTGATCTCTTGAGATTCAGAAGTAAGGCTGTATACAGCCTGCTTATGTATGGATGTATTTTCTATGTGTGGACATGCTGTACATCAACCTACTTCCTGTTTTGGTGGCCATTTTGTTTGTTTATAAACAAACTTTTTAAAACTGTTTTTGACTACTTTTAATGCGGCGGGGAGCGGTGAAATTGTGACAGAGGGTAATAGGAGATGTCCCCTAACACACTGGTATGTTTACTTTTGTGCGATTTTAACAATACAGATTCTCTTTAAGAGAACTTTATTGGTGATTACAAATTGTTGCAACCTGCAGAGTAGAACTCAGGGGCATATTTAAAATGATTTAAATATACCCCCAAATTCTAATAATGGCCTCCTCCTCCCCATAGCCATACCAATCCTCACCAAAAAGGTACAAAGCATAGAAACGCAAACAAAACAAAAAAAGATGCAGACCAACAATTGTAATTCTGGAAACTACCAATTGCACTAGCAAAAACCCGGCAATGCAATTTACATGTTCATCGCCGTGCTGTTGCTATTGGCAAAATGGGAACGATACAATTTTTAAATCGAAACGTGCTTAATAAAAAAGGGCCCTAATTAGTTAATCTCCATCTAACATCGTTCATTATATTATTTTTTTAACAGAGTCCTTTGGCTAATCCAGTTGGCTAAAACTAAATCACATTTTGGCCAATAGGATTGTAAGTCGACCCACCATGGTAAGGTAGACTCTATTAGGGCGGGATAGGGAATGGGAGTGAGAGAGGAATAGGGGATAGCGTTTTGGAGAGGGAAGATGGGGATAGGTGGTCTTAAGGGGAACCACTCTTACCCCATCAAGTGCAAAGTCGGGGAACACAACGGCCACCTGATAAATAATTGGGATCCAGCTGGTCCCCCTTAGGCCGGGTTCAACACTGGGATCGCAAAAGGCAAATCGCAATCACCTATGGAGTGTAATTGCATTTCTAGCAAGCAATTGTGGCTCCATGTTACAGTGATTGCGTTTTTTGGTCTCATTCCAGAGAATGAGAATGGCGTTCTAACTGCCAGCAAAATGTTGCACGCAGTGCACTTTTGCGATATACGCACATCACAGGCACTGCAAGGATTTACCGCAGTGCTTTGCTGAATACCGGCTATCAGCAAAGAGCAGAAAAACTACTTATTAAAGCACCCCAAGTGTGAACTGGCCCTTAAGAGAACTTTATTGGTGATTACAAATGGTTGCAACCTGCAGAGTAGAACTCAGGGGCATATTTAAAATGATTTAAATATACCCCCAAATTCTAATAATGGCTTCCTCCTCCCCATAGCCATACCAATCCTCACCAAAAAGGTACAAAGCATAGAAACGCAAACAAAACAAAAAAAGATGCAGGCCAACAATTGTAATTCTAGAAACTACCAATTGCACTAGCAAAAACCCGTCAATGCAATTTACATGTTCATCGCCGTGCTGTTGCTATTGGCAAAATGGGAACGATACAATTTTTAAATCGAAACGTGCTTAATAAAAAAGGGCCCTAATTAGTTAATCTCCATCTAAGATCGTTTATTATATTCTTTTTTTAACAGAGTCCTTTGGCTAATCCAGTTGGCTAAAACTAAATCACATTTTGAGCAATAGGATTGTAAGCCGGCCCACCATGGTAAGGTAGACTCTATTAGGGCGGGTTAGGAAATGGGAGTGAGAGAGGAATAGGGGATAGCATTTTGGAGAGGGAAGATGGGGATAGGTGGTTTTAAGGGGTACCACTCTTACACCATCAAGTGCAAAGTCGTAACACAACGACCACCTGATAAATAATTGGGATCCAGCTGGTCCCCCTTAGGCCGTGTTCAACACTGGGATCGCAAAAGGCAAATCGCAATCACCTATGGAGTGTAATTGCATTTCTACCAAGCAATTGTGGCTCCATGTTACAGTGATTGCGTTTTTCAGTCTCATTCCAGAGAATGAGAATGGCGTTCTAACTGCCAGCAAAATGTTGCACGCAGTGCACTTTTGCGATATACGCACATCACATGCACTGCAAGGATTTACCGCAGTGCTTTGCTGAATACCGGCTATCAGCAAAGAGCAGAAAAACTACTTATTAAAGCACCCCAAGTGTGAACTGGCCCTTAAGAGAACTTTATTGGTGATTACAAAGGGTTGCAACTTGCAGAGTAGAACTCAGGGGCATATTTAAAATGATTTAAATATACCCCCAAATTCTAATAATGGCCTCCTCCTCCCCATAGCCATACCAATCCTCACCAAAAAGGTACAAAGCATAGAAACGCAAACAAAACAAAAAAAATGCAGGCCAACAATTGTAATTCTAGAAAATACCAATTGCACTAGCAAAAACCCGGCAATGCAATTTACATGTTCATCGCCGTGCTGTTGCTATTGGCAAAATGGGAACGATACAATTTTTAAATCGAAACGTGCTTAATAAAAAAGGGTACTGATTGGTTAATCTAATTGGTTATATTCTTTTTTTAACAGAGTCCTTTGGCTAATCCAGTTGGCTAAAACTAAATCACATTTTGGCCAATAGGATTGTAAGCCGGCCCACATGGTAAGGTAGACTATTAGGGCGGGTTAGGGAATGGGAGTGAGAGAGGAATAGGGGATAGCGTTTTGGAGAGGGAAGATGGGGATAGGTGGTCTTAAGGGGTACCACTCTTACACCATCAAGTGCAAAGTCGGGGAACACAACGGCCACCTGATAAATAATTGGGATCCAGCTGGTCCCCCTTAGGCCGGGTTCAACACTGGGATCGCAAAAGGCAAATCGCAATCACCTATGGAGTGTAATTGCATTTCTACCAAGCAATTGTGGCTCCATGTTACAGTGATTGCGTTTTTCGGTCTCATTCCAGAGAATGAGAATGGCGTTCTAACTGCCAGCAAAATGTTGCACGCAGTGCACTTTTGCGATATACGCACATCTCAGGCACTGCAAGGATTTACCGCAGTGCTTTGCTGAATACCGGCTATCAGCAAAGAGCAGAAAAACTACTTATTAAAGCACCCCAAGTGTGAACTGGCCCTTAAGAGAACTTTATTGGTGATTACAAATGGTTGCAACTTGCAGAGTAGAACTCAGGGGCATATTTAAAATGATTTAAATATACCCCCAAATTCTAATAATGGCCTCCTCCTCCCCATAGCCATACCAATCCTCACCAAAAAGGTACAAAGCATAGAAACGCAAACAAAACAAAAAAAGATGCAGGCCAACAATTGTAAATCTAGAAAATACCAATTGCACTAGCAAAAACCCGGCAATGCAATTTACATGTTCATCGCCGTGCTGTTGCTATTGGCAAAATGGGAACGATACAATTTTTAAATCGAAACGTGCTTAATAAAAAAGGGTACTGATTGGTTAATCTAATTGGTTATATTCTTTTTTTAACAGAGTCCTTTGGCTAATCCAGTTGGCTAAAACTAAATCACATTTTGGCCAATAGGATTGTAAGCCGGCCCACATGGTAAGGTAGACTATTAGGGCGGGTTAGGGAATGGGAGTGAGAGAGGAATAGGGGATAGCGTTTTGGAGAGGGAAGATGGGGATAGGTGGTCTTAAGAGGTACCACTCTTACACCATCAAGTGCAAAGTCGGGGAACACAACGGCCACCTGATAAATAATTGGGATCCAGCTGGTCCCCCTTAGGCCGGGTTCAACACTGGGATCGCAAAAGGCAAATCGCAATCACCTATGGAGTGTAATTGCATTTCTACCAAGCAATTGTGGCTCCATGTTACAGTGATTGCGTTTTTCGGTCTCATTCCAGAGAATGAGAATGGCGTTCTAACTGCCAGCAAAATGTTGCACGCAGTGCACTTTTGCGATATACGCACATCACAGGCACTGCAAGGATTTACCGCAGTGCTTTGCTGAATACCGGCTATCAGCAAAGAGCAGAAAAACTACTTATTAAAGCACCCCAAGTGTGAACTGGCCCTTAAGAGAACTTTATTGGTGATTACAAATGGTTGCAACCTGCAGAGAAGAACTCAGGGGCATATTTAAAATGATTTAAATATACCCTCAAATTCTAATAATGGCCTCCTCCTCCCCATAGCCATACAAATCCTCACCAAAAAAGTACAAAGCATAGAAACGCAAACAAAACAAAAAAAGATGCAGGCCAACAATTGTAATTCTGGAAACTACCAATTGCACTAGCAAAAACCCGACAATGCAATTTACATGTTCATCGCCGTGCTGTTGCTATTGGCAAAATGGGAACGATACAATTTTTAAATCGAAACGTGCTTAATAAAAATGGGCCCTAATTAGTTAATCTCCATCTAAGATCGTTTATTATATTCTTTTTTTAACAGAGTCCCTTGGCTAATCCAGTTGGCTAAAACTAAATCACATTTTGGCCAATAGGATTGTAAGCCGGCCCACCATGGTAAGGTAGACTATTAGGGTGGGTTAGGGAATGGGAGTGAGAGAGGAATAGGGGATAGCATTTTGGAGAGGGAAGATGGGGATAGGTGGTCTTAAGGGGTACCACTCTTACACCATCAAGTGCAAAGTCGGGGAACACAACAGCCACCTGATAAATAATTGGGATCCAGCTGGTCCCCCTCAGGCCGGGTTAAACACTGGGATCGCAAAAGGCAAATCGCAATCACCTATGGAGTGTAATTGCATTTCTACCAAGCAATTGTGGCTCCATGTTACAGTGATTGCGTTTTTCGGTCTCATTCCAGAGAATGAGAATGGCGTTCTAACTGCCAGCAAAATGTTGCACGCAGTGCACTTTTGCGATATACGCACATCACAGGCACTGCAAGGATTTACCGCAGTGCTTTGCTGAATACCGGCTATCAGCAAAGAGCAGAAAAACTACTTATTAAAGCACCCCAAGTGTGAACTGGCCCTTAAGAGAACTTTATTGGTGATTACAAATGGTTGCAACCTGCAGAGTAGAACTCAGGGGCATATTTAAAATGATTTAAATATACCCCCAAATTCTAATAATGGCCTCCTCCTCCCCATAGCCATACCAATCCTCACCAAAAAGGTACAAAGCATAGAAACGCAAACAAAACAAAAAAAGATGCAGGCCAACAATTGTAATTCTGGAAACTACCAATTGCACTAGCAAAAACCCGGCAATGCAATTTACATGTTCATCACCGTGCTGTTGCTATTGGCAAAATGGCAACGATACAATTTTTAAATCGAAACGTGCTTAATAAAAAAAGGGCCCTAATTAGTTAATCTCCATCTAAGATCGTTTATTATATTCTTTTTTTAACAGAGTCCTTTGGTTAATCCAGTTGGCTAAAACGAAATCACATTTTGGCCAATAGGATTGTAAGCCGGCCCACCATGGTAAGGTAGACTCTATTAGGGCGGGTTAGGGAATGGGAGTGACAGAGGAATAGGGTATAGCGTTTTGGAGAGGGAAGATGGGGATAGGTGGTCTTACACCATCAAGTGCAAAGTCGGGGAACACAACAACCACCGGATAAATAATTGGGATCCAGCTGGTCCCCCTTAGGCCGGGTTCAACACTGGGATCGCAAAAGGCAAATCGCAATCACCTATGGAGTGTAATTGCATTTCTACCAAGCAATTGTGGCTCCATGTTACAGTGATTGCGTTTTTCGGTCTCATTCCAGAGAATGAGAATGGCGTTCTAACTGCCAGCAAAATTTTGCACGCAGTGCACTTTTGCGATATACGCACATCACAGGCACTGCAAGGATTTACCGCAGTGCTTTGCTGAATACCGGCTATCAGCAAAGAGCAGAAAAACTACTTATTAAAGCACCCCAAGTGTGAACTGGCCCTTAAGAGAACTTTATTGGTGATTACAAATGGTTGCAACCTGCAGAGTAGAACTCAGGGGCATATTTAAAATGATTTAAATATACCCCCAAATTCTAATAATGGCCTCCTCCTCCCCATAGCCATACCAATCCTCACCAAAAAGGTACAAAGCATAGAAACGCAAACAAAACAAAAAAAGATGCAGGCCAACAATTGTAATTCTGGAAACTACCAATTGCACTAGCAAAAACCCGGCAATGCAATTTACATGTTCATCACCGTGCTGTTGCTATTGGCAAAATGGCAACGATACAATTTTTAAATCGAAACGTGCTTAATAAAAAAAGGGCCCTAATTAGTTAATCTCCATCTAAGATCGTTTATTATATTCTTTTTTTAACAGAGTCCTTTGGTTAATCCAGTTGGCTAAAACGAAATCACATTTTGGCCAATAGGATTGTAAGCCGGCCCACCATGGTAAGGTAGACTCTATTAGGGCGGGTTAGGGAATGGGAGTGACAGAGGAATAGGGAATAGCGTTTTGGAGAGGGAAGATGGGGATAGGTGGTCTTACACCATCAAGTGCAAAGTCGGGGAACACAACAACCACCGGATAAATAATTGGGATCCAGCTGGTCCCCCTTAGGCCGGGTTGAACACTGGGATCGCAAAAGGCAAATCGCAATCACCTATGGAGTGTAATTGCATTTCTACCAAGCAATTGTGGCTCCATGTTACAGTGATTGCGTTTTTCGGTCTCATTCCAGAGAATGAGAATGGCGTTCTAACTGCCAGCAAAATTTTGCACGCAGTGCACTTTTGCGATATACGCACATCACAGGCACTGCAAGGATTTACCGCAGTGCTTTGCTGAATACCGGCTATCAGCAAAGAGCAGAAAAACTACTTATTAAAGCACCCCAAGTGTGAACTGGCCCTTAAGAGAACTTTATTGGTGATTACAAATGGTTGCAACCTGCAGAGTAGAACTCAGGGGCATATTTAAAATGATTTAAATATACCCCCAAATTCTAATAATGGCCTCCTCCTCCCCATAGCCATACCAATCCTCACCAAAAAGGTACAAAGCATAGAAACGCAAACAAAACAAAAAAAGATGCAGGCCAACAATTGTAATTCTGGAAACTACCAATTGCACTAGCAAAAACCCGGCAATGCAATTTACATGTTCATCACCGTGCTGTTGCTATTGGCAAAATGGCAACGATACAATTTTTAAATCGAAACGTGCTTAATAAAAAAAGGGCCCTAATTAGTTAATCTCCATCTAAGATCGTTTATTATATTCTTTTTTTAACAGAGTCCTTTGGTTAATCCAGTTGGCTAAAACGAAATCACATTTTGGCCAATAGGATTGTAAGCCGGCCCACCATGGTAAGGTAGACTCTATTAGGGCGGGTTAGGGAATGGGAGTGACAGAGGAATAGGGAATAGCGTTTTGGAGAGGGAAGATGGGGATAGGTGGTCTTACACCATCAAGTGCAAAGTCGGGGAACACAACAACCACCGGATAAATAATTGGGATCCAGCTGGTCCCCCTTAGGCCGGGTTCAACACTGGGATCGCAAAAGGCAAATCGCAATCACCTATGGAGTGTAATTGCATTTCTACCAAGCAATTGTGGCTCCATGTTACAGTGATTGCGTTTTTCGGTCTCATTCCAGAGAATGAGAATGGCGTTCTAACTGCCAGCAAAATTTTGCACGCAGTGCACTTTTGCGATATACGCACATCACAGGCACTGCAAGGATTTACCGCAGTGCTTTGCTGAATACCGGCTATCAGCAAAGAGCAGAAAAACTACTTATTAAAGCACCCCAAGTGTGAACTGGCCCTTAAGAGAACTTTATTGGTGATTGCAAATGGTTGCAACTTGCAGAGTAGAACTCAGGGGCATATTTAAAATGATTTAAATATACCTCCAAATTCTAATAATGGCCTCCTCCTCCCCATAGCCATACCAATCCTCACCAAAAAGGTACAAAGCATAGAAATGCAAACAAAACAAAAAAAGATGCAGGCCAACAATTGTAATTCTAGAAACTACCAATTGCACTAGCAAAAACCCGGCAATGCAATTTACATGTTCATCGCCGTGCTGTTGCTATCGGCAAAATGGGAACGATACAATTTTTAAATCGAAACGTGCTTAATAAAAAAGGGCCCTAATTAGTTAATCTCCATCTAAGATCGTTTATTATATTCTTTTTTTAACAGAGTCCTTTGGCTAATCCAGTTGGCTAAAACGAAATCACATTTTGGCCAATAGGATTGTAAGTCGGCACACCATGGTAAGGTAGACTCTATTAGGGCGGGATAGGGAATGGGAGTGAGAGAGGAATATGGGATAGCGTTTTGGAGAGGGAAGATGGGGATAGGTGGTCTTAAGGGGTACCACTCTTACCCCATCAAGTGCAAAGTCGGGGAACACAACGGCCACCTGATAAATAATTGGGATCCAGCTGGTCCCCCTTAGGCCGGGTTCAAAACTGGGATCGCAAAAGGCAAATCGCAATCACCTATGGAGTGTAATTGCATTTCTACCAAGCAATTGTGGCTCCATGTTACAGTGATTGCGTTTTTCGGTCTCATTCCAGAGAATGAGAATGGCGTTCTAACTGCCAGCAAAATGTTGCACGCAGTGCACTTTTGCGATATACGCACATCACAGGCACTGCAAGGATTTACCGCAGTGCTTTGCTGAATACCGGCTATCAGCAAAGAGCAGAAAAACTACTTGTTAAAGCACCCCAAGTGTGACCTGGCCCTTAAGAGAACTTTATTGGTGATTACAAATGGTTGCAACATGCAGAGTAGAACTCAGGGGCATATTTAAAATGATTTAAATATACCCCCAAATTCTAATAATGGCCTCCTCCTCCCCATAGCCATACCAATCCTCACCAAAAAAGTACAAAGCATAGAAACTCAAACAAAACAAAAAAAGATGCAGGCCAACAATTGTAATTCTGGAAACTACCAATTGCACTAGCAAAAACCCGGCAATGCAATTTACATGTTCATTGCCGTGCTGTTGCTATCGGCAAAATGGGAACGATACAATTTTTAAATCGAAACGTGCTTAATAAAAAAGGGCCCTAATTAGTTAATCTCCTTCTAAGATCATTTATTATATTCTTTTTTTAACAGAGTCCTTTGGCTAATCCAGTTGGCTAAAACGAAATCACATTTTGGCCAATAGGATTGTAAGCCGGCCCACCATGGTAAGGTAGACTCTATTAGGGCGGGTTAGGGAATGGGAGTGACAGAGGAATAGGGAATAGCGTTTTGGAGAGGGAAGATGGGGATAGGTGGTCTTAAGGGGTACCACTCTTACACCATCAAGTGCAAAGTCGGGGAACACAAAGACCACCTGATAAATAATTGGGATCCAGCTGGTCCCCCTTCGGCCGGGTTCAAAACTGGGATCGCAAAAGGCAAATCGCAATCACCTATGGAGTGTAATTGCATTTCTACCAAGCAATTGTGGCTCCATGTTACAGTGATTGCGTTTTTCGGTCTCATTCCAGAGAATGAGAATGGCGTTCTAACTGCCAGTAAAATGTTGCACACAGTGCACTTTTGCGATATACGCACATCACAGGCACTGCAAGGATTTACCGCAGTGCTTTGCTGAATACCGGCTATCAGCAAAGAGCAGAAAAACTACTTATTAAAGCACCCCAAGTGTGAACTGGCCCTTAAGAGAACTTTATTGGTGATTACAAATTGTTGCAACCTGCAGAGTAGAACTCAGGGGCATATGTAAAATAATTTAAATATACCCTCAAATTCTAATAATGGCCTCCTCCTCCCCATAGCCATACCAATCCTCACCAAAAAAAGTACAAAGCATAGAAACGCAAACAAAACAAAAAAAGATGCAGGCCAACAATTGAAATTCTGGAAACTACCAATTGCACTAGCAAAAACCCGGCAATGCAATTTACATGTTCATCGCCGTGCTGTTGCTATTGGCAAAATGGGAACGATACAATTTTTAAATCGAAACGTGCTTAATAAAAAAGGGCCCTAATTAGTTAATCTCCATCTAAGATAGTTTATTATATTATTTTTTTTAACAGAGTCCTTTGGCTAATCCAGTTGGCTAAAACTAAATCACATTTTTGGCCAATAGGATTGTAAGCCGGCCCACCATGGTAAGGTAGACTCTATTAGGGCGGGTTAAGGAATGGGAGTGACAGAGGAATAGGGAATAGCGTTTTGGAGAGGGAAGATGGGGATAGGTGGTCTTAAGGGGTACCACTCTTACACCATCAAGTGCAAAGTCGGAACACAATGACCACCTGATAAATAATTGCGATCCAGCTGGTCCCCCTTAGGCCGGGTTCAACACTGGGATCGCAAAAGGCAAATCGCAATCACCTATGGAGTGTAATTGCATTTCTACCAAGCAATTGTGGCTCCATGTTACAGTGATTGCATTTTTCGGTCTCATTCCAGAGAATGAGAATGGCGTTCTAACTGCCAGCAAAATGTTGCACGCAGTGCACTTTTGCGATATACGCACATCACAGGCACTGCAAGGATTTACCGCAGTGCTTTGCTGAATACCGGCTATCAGCAAATAGCAGAACAACTACTTATTAAAGCACCCCAAGTGTGAACTGGCCCTTAAGAGAACTTTATTGGTGATTACAAATTGTTGAAACCTGCAGAGTAGAACTCAGGGGCATATTTAAAATGATTTAAATATACCCCTTAAATTCTAATAATGGCCTCCTCCTCCCCATAGCCATACCAATCCTCACTAAAGAGGTACAAAGCATAGAAACGCAAACAAAACAAAAAAAGATGCAGGCCAACAATTGTAATTCTGGAAACTACCAATTGCACTAGCAAAAACCCAGCAATGCAATTTACATGTTCATCGCCGTGCTGTTGCTATTGGCAAAATGGGAACGATACAATTTTTAAATCGAAACGTGCTTAATAAAAAAGGGCCCTAATTGGTTAATCTAATTGGTTATATTCTTTTTTTAACAGAGTCCTTTGGCTAATCCAGTTGGCTAAAACTAAATCACATTTTGGCCAATAGGATTGTAAGCCGGCCCACCATGGTAAGGTAGACTCTATTAGGGCGGGTTAGGGAATGGGAGTGAGAGAGGAATAGGGGATAGCGTTTTGGAGAGGGAAGATGGGGATAGGTGGTCTTAAGGGGTACCACTCTTACACCATCAAGTGCAAAGTCGGGGAACACAACGACCACCTGATAAATAATTGCGATCCAGCTGGTCCCCCTTAGGCCGGGTTCAACACTGGGATCGCAAAAGGCAAATCGCAATCACCTATGGAGTGTAATTGCATTTCTACCAAGCAATTGTGGCTCCATGTTACAGTGATTGCGTTTTTCGGTCTCATTCCAGAGAATGAGAATGGCGTTCTAACTGCCAGCAAAATGTTGCACGCAGTGCACTTTTGCGATATACGCACATCACAGGCACTGCAAGGATTTACCGCAGTGCTTTGCTGAATACCGGCTATCAGCAAAGAGCAGAACAACTACTTATTAAAGCCCCCCAAGTGTGAACTGGCCCTTAAAGTGACTCTGTAACAAAAATTACAACGTTTTTTCTACCATCCTACAAGTTCCTAAACCTATTCTAATGTGTTCTGGCTTACTGCAGCTCTTTCTACTATAACCATCTCTGTAATAAATCAATGTATCTTTCCCCTGTCAGACTTGTCGGCCTGTGTCTGGAAGGCTGCCAAGTTCTTCAGTGTTGAACTGTTCCTCTGTGCACACTCCAGTGTGTGTTTTATTTACATAAGCCAGCAGCTTCTCTGCTATCTTATCAGTGATAGAAGAGAGCTGGATAAAAATCCTCCTCTGGAGGCTGTGAAAGGAGCTGGTCTGTCACATACTGAGGAATTGAGGACATAGGCAGAGCTGTCTGCAGGAAGCCTGTAGTGTTCAGTGCATGAGAGAAGCTGGGGACAGAAGGTAAACACACACAAGTGATCTCTTGAGATTCAGAAGTAAGGCTGTATACAGCCTGCTTATGTATGGATGTATTTTCTATGTGTGGACATGCTGTACATCAACCTACTTCCTGTTTTGGTGGCCATTTTGTTTGCTTATAAACAAACTTTTTAAAACTGTTTTTGACTACTTTTAATGCGGCGGGGAGCGGTGAAATTGTGACAGAGGGTAATAGGAGATGTCCCCTAACACACTGGTATGTTTACTTTTGTGCGATTTTAACAATACAGATTCTCTTTAAGAGAACTTTATTGGTGATTACAAATTGTTGCAACCTGCAGAGTAGAACTCAGGGGCATATTTAAAATGATTTAAATATACCCCCAAATTCTAATAATGGCCTCCTCCTCCCCATAGCCATACCAATCCTCACCAAAAAGGTACAAAGCATAGAAACGCAAACAAAACAAAAAAAGATGCAGACCAACAATTGTAATTCTGGAAACTACCAATTGCACTAGCAAAAACCCGGCAATGCAATTTACATGTTCATCGCCGTGCTGTTGCTATTGGCAAAATGGGAACGATACAATTTTTAAATCGAAACGTGCTTAATAAAAAAGGGCCCTAATTAGTTAATCTCCATCTAACATCGTTCATTATATTATTTTTTTAACAGAGTCCTTTGGCTAATCCAGTTGGCTAAAACTAAATCACATTTTGGCCAATAGGATTGTAAGTCGGCCCACCATGGTAAGGTAGACTCTATTAGGGCGGGATAGGGAATGGGAGTGAGAGAGGAATAGGGGATAGCGTTTTGGAGAGGGAAGATGTGGATAGGTGGTCTTAAGGGGAACCACTCTTACCCCATCAAGTGCAAAGTTGGGGAACACAACGGCCACCTGATAAATAATTGGGATCCAGCTGGTCCCCCTTAGGCCGGGTTCAACACTGGGATCGCAAAAGGCAAATTCGCAATCACCTATGGAGTGTAATTGCATTTCTACCAAGCAATTGTGGCTCCATGTTACAGTGATTGCGTTTTTCAGTCTCATTCCAGAGAATGAGAATGGCGTTCTAACTGCCAGCAAAATGTTGCACGCAGTGCACTTTTGCGATATACGCACATCACATGCACTGCAAGGATTTACCGCAGTGCTTTGCTGAATACCGGCTATCAGCAAAGAGCAGAAAAACTACTTATTAAAGCACCCCAAGTGTGAACTGGCCCTTAAGAGAACTTTATTGGTGATTACAAAGGGTTGCAACTTGCAGAGTAGAACTCAGGGGCATATTTAAAATGATTTAAATATACCCCCAAATTCTAATAATGGCCTCCTCCTCCCCATAGCCATACCAATCCTCACCAAAAAGGTACAAAGCATAGAAACGCAAACAAAAAAAAAAAAATGCAGGCCAACAATTGTAATTCTAGAAAATACCAATTGCACTAGCAAAAACCCGGCAATGCAATTTACATGTTCATCGCCGTGCTGTTGCTATTGGCAAAATGGGAACGATACAATTTTTAAATCGAAACGTGCTTAATAAAAAAGGGTACTAATTGGTTAATCTAATTGGTTATATTCTTTTTTTAACAGAGTCCTTTGGCTAATCCAGTTGGCTAAAACTAAATCACATTTTGGCCAATAGGATTGTAAGCCGGCCCACCATGGTAAGGTAGACTCTATTAGGGCGGGTTAGGGAATGGGAGTGAGAGAGGAATAGGGGATAGCGTTTTGGAGAGGGAAGATGGGGATAGGTGGTCTTAAGGGGTACCACTCTTACACCATCAAGTGCAAAGTCGGGGAACACAACGACCACCTGATAAATAATTGGGATCCAGCTGGTCCCCCTTAGGCCGGGTTTAACACTGGGATCGCAAAAGGCAAATCGCAATCACCTATGGAGTGTAATTGCATTTCTACCAAGCAATTGTGGCTCCATGTTACAGTGATTGCGTTTTTCTGTCTCATTCCAGAGAATGAGAATGGCGTTCTAACTGCCAGCAAAATGTTGCACGCAGTGCACTTTTGCGATATACGCACATCACAGGCACTGCAAGGATTTACCGCAGTGCTTTGCTGAATACCGGCTATCAGCAAAGAGCAGAAAAACTACTTATTAAAGCACCCCAAGTGTGAACTGGCCCTTAAGAGAACTTTATTGGTGATTACAAATGGTTGCAACTTGCAGAGTAGAACTCAGGGGCATATTTAAAATGATTTAAATATACCCCCAATTTCTAATAATGGCCTCCTCCTCCCCATAGCCATACCAATCCTCACCAAAAAGGTACAAAGCATAGAAACGCAAACAAAACAAAAAAAATGCAGGCCAACAATTGTAATTCTAGAAAATACCAATTGCACTAGCAAAAACCCGGCAATGCAATTTACATGTTCATCGCCGTGCTGTTGCTATTGGCAAAATGGGAACGATACAATTTTTAAATCGAAACGTGCTTAATAAAAAAGGGCCCTAATTAGTTAATCTCCATCTAAGATAGTTTATTATATTCTTTTTTTAACAGAGTCCTTTGGCTAATCCAGTTGGCTAAAACTAAATCACATTTTGGCCAATAGGATTGTAAGCCGGCCCACCATGGTAAGGTAGACTCTATTAGGGCGGGTTAGGGAATGGGAGTGACAGATGAATAGGGAATAGCGTTTTGGAGAGGGAAGATGGGGACAGGTAGTCTTAAGGGGTACCACTCTTACACCATCAAGTGCAAAGTCGGGGAACACAACGACCACCTGATAAATAATTGGGATCCAGCTGGTCCCCCTTAGCCCGGGTTCAACACTGGGATCGCACAAGGGAAATCGCAATCACCTATGGAGTGTAATTGCATTTCTACCAAGCAATTGTGGCTCCATGTTACAGTGATTGCGTTTTTCGGTCTCATTCCAGAGAATGAGAATGGCGTTCTAACTGCCAGCAAAATGTTGCACGCAGTGCACTTTTGCGATATACGCACATCACAGGCACTGCAAGGATTTACCGCAGTGCTTTGCTGAATACCGGCTATCAGCAAAGAGCAGAACAACTACTTATTAAAGCCCCCCAAGTGTGAACTGGCCCTTAAAGTGACTCTGTAACAAAAATTACAACGTTTTTTCTACCATCCTACAAGTTCCTAAACCTATTCTAATGTGTTCTGGCTTACTGCAGCTCTTTCTACTATAACCATCTCTGTAATAAATCAATGTATCTTTCCCCTGTCAGACTTGTCGGCCTGTGTCTGGAAGGCTGCCAAGTTCTTCAGTGTTGAACTGTTCCTCTGTGCACACTCCAGTGTGTGTTTTATTTACATAAGCCAGCAGCTTCTCTGCTATCTTATCAGTGATAGAAGAGAGCTGGATAAAAATCCTCCTCTGGAGGCTGTGAAAGGAGCTGGTCTGTCACATACTGAGGAATTGAGGACATAGGCAGAGCTGTCTGCAGGAAGCCTGTAGTGTTCAGTGCATGAGAGAAGCTGGGGACAGAAGGTAAACACACACAAGTGATCTCTTGAGATTCAGAAGTAAGGCTGTATACAGCCTGCTTATGTATGGATGTATTTTCTATGTGTGGACATGCTGTACATCAACCTACTTCCTGTTTTGGTGGCCATTTTGTTTGCTTATAAACAAACTTTTTAAAACTGTTTTTGACTACTTTTAATGCGGCGGGGAGCGGTGAAATTGTGACAGAGGGTAATAGGAGATGTCCCCTAACACACTGGTATGTTTACTTTTGTGCGATTTTAACAATACAGATTCTCTTTAAGAGAACTTTATTGGTGATTACAAATTGTTGCAACCTGCAGAGTAGAACTCAGGGGCATATTTAAAATGATTTAAATATACCCCCAAATTCTAATAATGGCCTCCTCCTCCCCATAGCCATACCAATCCTCACCAAAAAGGTACAAAGCATAGAAACGCAAACAAAACAAAAAAAGATGCAGACCAACAATTGTAATTCTGGAAACTACCAATTGCACTAGCAAAAACCCGGCAATGCAATTTACATGTTCATCGCCGTGCTGTTGCTATTGGCAAAATGGGAACGATACAATTTTTAAATCGAAACGTGCTTAATAAAAAAGGGCCCTAATTAGTTAATCTCCATCTAACATCGTTCATTATATTATTTTTTTAACAGAGTCCTTTGGCTAATCCAGTTGGCTAAAACTAAATCACATTTTGGCCAATAGGATTGTAAGTCGGCCCACCATGGTAAGGTAGACTCTATTAGGGCGGGATAGGGAATGGGAGTGAGAGAGGAATAGGGGATAGCGTTTTGGAGAGGGAAGATGGGGATAGGTGGTCTTAAGGGGAACCACTCTTACCCCATCAAGTGCAAAGTCGGGGAACACAACGGCCACCTGATAAATAATTGGGATCCAGCTGGTCCCCCTTAGGCCGGGTTCAACACTGGGATCGCAAAAGGCAAATCGCAATCACCTATGGAGTATAATTGCATTTCTACCAAGCAATTGTGGCTCCATGTTACAGTGATTGCGTTTTTCGGTCTCATTCCAGAGAATGAGAATGGCGTTCTAACTGCCAGCAAAATGTTGCACGCAGTGCACTTTTGCGATATACGCACATCACAGGCACTGCAAGGATTTACCGCAGTGCTTTGCTGAATACCGGCTATCAGCAAAGAGCAGAAAAACTACTTATTAAAGCACCCCAAGTGTGAACTGGCCCTTAAGAGAACTTTATTGGTGATTACAAATGGTTGCAACCTGCAGAGTAGAACTCAGGGGCATATTTAAAATGATTTAAATATACCCCCAAATTCTAATAATGGCTTCCTCCTCCCCATAGCCATACCAATCCTCACCAAAAAGGTACAAAGCATAGAAACGCAAACAAAACAAAAAAAGATGCAGGCCAACAATTGTAATTCTAGAAACTACCAATTGCACTAGCAAAAACCCGGCAATGCAATTTACATGTTCATCGCCGTGCTGTTGCTATTGGCAAAATGGGAACGATACAATTTTTAAATCGAAACGTGCTTAATAAAAAAGGGCCCTAATTAGTTAATCTCCATCTAAGATCGTTTATTATATTCTTTTTTTAACAGAGTCCTTTGGCTAATCCAGTTGGCTAAAACTAAATCACATTTTGAGCAATAGGATTGTAAGCCGGCCCACCATGGTAAGGTAGACTCTATTAGGGCGGGTTAGGAAATGGGAGTGAGAGAGGAATAGGGGATAGCATTTTGGAGAGGGAAGATGGGGATAGGTGGTTTTAAGGGGTACCACTCTTACACCATCAAGTGCAAAGTCGGAACACAACGACCACCTGATAAATAATTGGGATCCAGCTGGTCCCCCTTAGGCCGTGTTCAACACTGGGATCGCAAAAGGCAAATCGCAATCACCTATGGAGTGTAATTGCATTTCTACCAAGCAATTGTGGCTCCATGTTACAGTGATTGCGTTTTTCAGTCTCATTCCAGAGAATGAGAATGGCGTTCTAACTGCCAGCAAAATGTTGCACGCAGTGCACTTTTGCGATATACGCACATCACATGCACTGCAAGGATTTACCGCAGTGCTTTGCTGAATACCGGCTATCAGCAAAGAGCAGAAAAACTACTTATTAAAGCACCCCAAGTGTGAACTGGCCCTTAAGAGAACTTTATTGGTGATTACAAAGGGTTGCAACTTGCAGAGTAGAACTCAGGGGCATATTTAAAATGATTTAAATATACCCCCAAATTCTAATAATGGCCTCCTCCTCCCCATAGCCATACCAATCCTCACCAAAAAGGTACAAAGCATAGAAACGCAAACAAAACAAAAAAAAATGCAGGCCAACAATTGTAATTCTAGAAAATACCAATTGCACTAGCAAAAACCCGGCAATGCAATTTACATGTTCATCGCCGTGCTGTTGCTATTGGCAAAATGGGAACGATACAATTTTTAAATCGAAACGTGCTTAATAAAAAAGGGCCCTAATTAGTTAATCTCCATCTAAGATAGTTTATTATATTATTTTTTTAACAGAGTCATTTGGCTAATCCAGTTGGCTAAAACGAAATCACATTTTGGCCAATAGGATTGTAAGCCGGCCCACCATGGTAAGGTAGACTCTATTAGGGCGGGTTAGGGAATGGGAGTGACAGAGGAATAGGGAATAGCGTTTTGGAGAGGAAAGATGGGGATAGGTGGTCTTAAGGGGTACCACCCTTACACCATCAAGTGCAAAGTCGGAACACAACGACCACCTGATAAATAATTGCGATCCAGCTGGTCCCCCTTAGGCCGGGTTCAACACTGGGATCGCAAAAGGCAAATCGCAATCACCTATGGAGTGTAATTGCATTTCTATTAAGCAATTGTGGCTCCATGTTACAGTGATTGCGTTTTTCGGTCTCATTCCAGAGAATGAGAATGGCGTTCTAACTGCTAGCAAAATGTTGCACGCAGTGCACTTTTGCGATATACGCACATCACAGGCACTGCAAGGATTTACCGCAGTGCTTTGCTGAATACCGGCTATCAGCAAAGAGCAGAAAAACTACTTATTAAAGCACCCCAAGTGTGAACTGGCCCTTAAGAGAACTTTATTGGTGATTACAAATGGTTGCAACCTGCAGAGTAGAACTCAGGGGCATATTTAAAATGATTTAAATATACCCCCAAATTCTAATTATGGCCTCCTCCTCCCCATAGCCATACCAATCCTCACCAAAAAGGTACAAAGCATAGAAACGCAAACAAAACAAAAAAAGATGCAGGCCAACAATTGTAATTCTAGAAACTACCAATTGCACTAGCAAAAACCCGGCAATGCAATTTACATGTTCATCGCCGTGCTGTTGCTATCGGCAAAATGGGAACGATACAATTTTTAAATCGAAACGTGCTTAATAAAAAAGGGCCCTAATTAGTTAATCTCCATCTAAGATCGTTTATTATATTCTTTTTTTAACAGAGTCCTTTGGCTAATCCAGTTGGCTAAAACTAAATCACATTTTGAGCAATAGGATTGTAAGCCGGCCCACCATGGTAAGGTAGACTCTATTAGGGCGGATTAGGAAATGGGAGTGAGAGAGGAATAGGGGATAGCATTTTGGAGAGGGAAGATGGGGATAGGTGGTCTTAAGGGGTACCACTCTTACACCATCAAGTGCAAAGTCGGAACACAACGACCACCTGATAAATAATTGGGATCCAGCTGGTCCCCCTTAGGCCGTGTTCAACACTGGGATCGCAAAAGGCAAATCGCAATCACCTATGGAGTGTAATTGCATTTCTACCAAGCAATTGTGGCTCCATGTTACAGTGATAGCGTTTTTCGGTCTCATTCCAGAGAATGAGAATGGCGTTCTAACTGCCAGCAAAATGTTGCACGCAGTGCACTTTTGCGATATACGCACATCTCAGGCACTGCAAGGATTTACCGCAGTGCTTTGCTGAATACCGGCTATCAGCAAAGAGCAGAAAAACTACTTATTAAAGCACCCCAAGTGTGAACTGGCCCTTAAGAGAACTTTATTGGTGATTACAAATGGTTGCAACTTGCAGAGTAGAACTCAGGGGCATATTTAAAATGATTTAAATACACCCCCAAATTCTAATAATGGCCTCCTCCTCCCCATAGCCATACCAATCCTCACCAAAAAGGTACAAAGCATAGAAACGCAAACAAAACAAAAAAAGATGCAGGCCAACAATTGTAAATCTAGAAAATACCAATTGCACTAGCAAAAACCCGGCAATGCAATTTACATGTTCATCGCCGTGCTGTTGCTATTGGCAAAATGGGAACAATACAATTTTTAAATCGAAACGTGCTTAATAAAAAAGGGTACTGATTGGTTAATCTAATTGGTTATATTCTTTTTTTAACAGATTCCTTTGGCTAATCCAGTTGGCTAAAACTAAATCACATTTTGGCCAATAGGATTGTAAGCCGGCCCACATGGTAAGGTAGACTATTAGGGCGGGTTAGGGAATGGGAGTGAGAGAGGAATAGGGGATAGCGTTTTGGAGAGGGAAGATGGGGATAGGTGGTCTTAAGGGGTACCACTATTACACCATCAAGTGCAAAGTCGGGGAACACAACGGCCACCTGATAAATAATTGGGATCCAGCTGGTCCCCCTTAGGCCGGGTTCAACACTGGGATCGCAAAAGGCAAATCGCAATCACCTATGGAGTGTAATTGCATTTCTACCAAGCAATTGTGGCTCCATGTTACAGTGATTGCGTTTTTCGGTCTCATTCCAGAGAATGAGAATGGCGTTCTAACTGCCAGCAAAATGTTGCACGCAGTGCACTTTTGCGATATACGCACATCACAGGCACTGCAAGGATTTACCGCAGTGCTTTGCTGAATACCGGCTATCAGCAAAGAGCAGAAAAACTACTTATTAAAGCACCCCAAGTGTGAACTGGCCCTTAAGAGAACTTTATTGGTGATTACAAATGGTTGCAACCTGCAGAGAAGAACTCAGGGGCATATTTAAAATGATTTAAATATACCCTCAAATTCTAATAATGGCCTCCTCCTCCCCATAGCCATACCAATCCTCACCAAAAAAGTACAAAGCATAGAAACGCAAACAAAACAAAAAAAGATGCAGGCCAACAATTGTAATTCTGGAAACTACCAATTGCACTAGCAAAAACCCGACAATGCAATTTACATGTTCATCGCCGTGCTGTTGCTATTGGCAAAATGGGAACGATACAATTTTTTTTTTTTCGTAATTAAATTTTTATTGGAGTTTATACAGTAACAAGAGTGAGTATAACAATCTTATAGTGTTTCCATAGGTTACAGACTGATATACAGATATTCATACTGTGCAGACATACTGACAAATATAACACAAATAATATGGGATAGGTTACAACGAGAATGTTGGTATATTGGTATATAAATGTTGAACATTAAGAACACATTGGGTTAGAACATGTAAAGAACTGGGACCTTCCTTGTTTTGGGATCAACGTATGTCCCGTAGGACAAACAGGAACTTTCTACTTGTAGGAATGTTCCTGGAGTCTGACATCCTGTATTAGCTCTTCCTTATCATGGTTGGATAATTAAGCTGTTTTAGCAGGGAAACCAAGTCTCAACCTTGAAAGTTATCAAGTAGACTTGGATGTGCTAGTAAGAGTAGTTCTGCTGAAAGTGGGGAAGTGCGAACTGGGGGTGGGGTGGGGGGGGGGTTGTGGTTTTAAGGGGGTGGGGGGGTTTCTACCGCTCTTACTCTGTGGGTCTGGTTGGGTTCTGTTATGTTTTATTTTATTTAAACCATAATTTATGGTTAGGGTTTGGGATTGGGCTCTTTGGATCAAGTTCCATTAGGGGGGGGGGGGGGGGGGGGTGTATGGCTCTGGTCTTCTGAAGGTAGTCTATCTTTAGTCTATCTGTCTTCCTGTTATAAGTGTGTCCCAATCGTATGACCTTTGGTCTTGCCAGCTGTTTTGGTTATTCCTTGACCTGATTAAGTATTCCATTTTAAGATTGTAATCTACTAGTCGAGTTAGTTGTGAAATGGAAGGGATCTCGGGTGAGTTCCAATTTGAGAGGAGTAGTTGTCTAGCAACGCATAGGAGATGAGTTATTGCTAACCTAAATTGTTGTGGGTAATTGTCCAGGTCAGTTAAAAAGAGTGCTGTTAAAGGTGAAGGGGAAATTCGTTTTTTTGTTATTGTGGCTATTAATTTGAATACCTGGGTCCAGAAGGTTTTGATTTTTGGGCATTCCCATAGGATGTGTTTCAGTGTGCCTGTATTTAGGCAACTTCTCCAGCAATTTGACGAATGTTGGATAGCCATTTTGGCTAGAATGTGGGGGGTTAGATACCATTTAAATCATATTTTTTTGGTCGTTTCGACATGGGAGGCACATTTAGAGTATCTTTTTGTGTTTAACAGTGCTTTTTCTATATCTGTTGAGGATAATGGTAGTTGGAGGTCCTGTGCCCAGGAATCGATATATTTGATCACTGGGGTAGGGAGCGCGTTGTTGAGTTGGTTGTACCATAGGGATATTCCTCCTTTATGAACTTTCTTAGGGAGTACTAGAAAGTCCTGCGCTAGTTTAGGTATGACCCATGTGGATGTAGGATGAGAAGAGAGTAAGTGTTTAATTTGGAGATAAGGGAAAAGGTCGTTGTTTGTTAGTTTAAATTTCCACTTTAGAAAATCAAAGGGTTGTAGATTACCATCTATCATAATATCTTCTAGGTAAGAGATACCCCGTTTAGTCCAGTTGTTTACTTTGAGGTTAGGGATTACCCATTTTAGGGCCGTGAGGGATAATTTTATTGGGACTTTGTGAGCATGTTGAGGGTAGGTTGACTTTACCGCTTGCCATGACGCTATTGTCTGAGTAATTGAGGGGTGGTAGTCTATATGAAGAGGTAGTCCCGCCCATGCCAAATAGATTAATTCTAGTGGATTTCCTTTGGTGTGGACTTTTTCTAAATTAACCCAATATTTTTCCTGGGCTACGCTCCCCCAAAATTGTGACATGTCGATGACTGCTGCGTGGTAATACTGTAGGGGGTTCGGAAGTCCGAACCCTCCTTTTGACGTGCTTGTTGTGAGGATCTGGTGTGAAAGCCTATGTTTTTTTTTTCCCCAGAGATATTGGGAGACTAATTTGTTAAGCTCTTTGAAGAAGGATGTGGGGAGAGCTATGGGTAAGGTTCTGAAGTAGTACAGAATCTTTGGAAATATTGCCATTTTATATGCTGCGATTTTACCGGAGATGGAAAACTCAAAAGGGGCTATGCGGCTCAAGTCATTTGCTACTTCTTTTAATAGCTGTGGGTAATTCAACTTATAGATATCCTTCGAGGAGGCTGGGATTTGGACACCTAGGTAGGAGACACTGTTGTGTGCCCAGGGGAAGGGGAAGTTCTGGGAGATTATTCCTTTTAATTTCTTTGGCAAGTTTATGCCCAGTAAGGAAGATTTGGACTCATTCACTTTGTAAAGCGAAACTTTGGAGAAATTAGTTAGTGTGTCTAAGATGTGTCTAAGTGAGGGGAGAGGATTAGTAACTGATAGTAGAACGTCATCCGCGAAGAGACTTATTTTGGGGGCCGTAGCCCCTATTGGGACACCTTCTATGTTAGGGTTGGCGCGGATGGTTTCAGCGAGGGTCTCCATTATCATCACAAAGATAAGTGGGGACAGGGGGCACCCCTGTCTTGTGCCATTGGTGATATTAAATTGCTTGGATAGAAACCCAGATACATTTACTGAAGCTGAAGGGGATTTGTAGAGGGCCATGACGGCTCGGTGGAAGGCCCCTTGGATTCCGAATTTCGTTAGTACTTCACTCAGGAATCCCCAATGGACCCTGTCGAAGGCCTTCTCCGCGTCCAAAGCTAGGAGCAGAGAAGGCCTCCGACAGGACTCCAAGGAGTGAATTATGTTTAGCATTCTCCTGGTCCCATCTGGTGCCTGGCGGCCCTCCGTGAATCCCACCTGGTCCAACGCTATAAGCTGAGGTAGAGTGTGGAATAACCTGTTTGCTAGTATTTTAGCATATAGCTTGAGGTCACAGTTTAATAACGATATCGGGCGGTAGTTGGAGGGGCTGGTCTGGTCTTTCCCTTGTTTTGGTATTACGGTTATTATTGCCTTGGTGTATTCATCTGGTATAGTGCCCAAAGTAATGAAGTTATTAAAGAGGGTGGTCAGTCTAGGGGTTAGTGTGGGAGCAAATAATTTATAATATTCATTTGGTAGTCCATCAGGGCCTGGGGCTTTGTTGGATTTGGACTTTAGGATTGTATTTAATATTTCGGCTTTGGTGATGGGTGCACTCAGAGTGGAATTGTGCTCCTCTGTCGTTATTGGAAGATTGATCTTAGCTAAGAAGGTTTTAATTAGTTCCGGGTTGGGTTGGGGGGTATTATCATCGTTCTTAAGGTTATATAAGGAGGAGTAGAAATCGCTAAAAGCGTCCGCAATTTCTTGGGGGTTTGTGAGGGATTTTTTGGTAAATGGGTGGATTAGTTTGGAGATTTTTGCCTTTGCTTGTTTGTTTTGTATAATTTTTGCCAGGAGTGGGCTCGCTTTGTTGTTTTGGTGGTAGCGATTTAATTTAGGCCTGGCTAGACGGGAGTCATATTCCACTGTGAGTGCATTCCGTAGTTTTTGCCGTAACTCAAATAATAGTTTCGTGCCTACTAGGGTGGGGTTTGTCTGGTGTTTATGCTCCGTGGATTTAATTTCAGTTAAAAGATCGTTAATTTCTTTTTGTTTCGCTTTTTTGGTTTGGGCCCCTATCTGAATCAGTAATCCCCTTATCACTGCTTTGTGTGCTGACCAGACTGAGGCCTCTCCAACTTCCCCTCCTTCGTTTAGGGTAAAATATTCCTTTAGTTGGTTATCTAGGAGCTTCTTGTTTTTCTCCGGGATCAATAATGAAGTGTTGAGTCTCCAAGGTGGTCTAGTGTTTAACTTAAGGGAGGGATCTATATTAATGGTTACCGGGGCATGGTCCGACCAAGTGATGTTATGAATCTTGGAGTTCGAGACTCTTTGGAGAGTGTGTCTGTCGGTCAAGAAGAAATCAATTCTTGAATATGAGGAGTGAATGTGGGAGAAAAAGGTGAAGTCTTTCTCAGTTCCATGGGCTGCTCTCCAGGGATCATAGAGGTCGAGTTTAGCTAGGAGGGTGACCAGGGTCCTGGGTTGTTTATTTTGAGAGTTCGAAGAGTCTGTCTTGGGATCCTGTATTAAGTTAAAATCTCCTCCTATGATTAGTCCTGGTGGATTGACAGCTGTTACTCTTGTGAGTAGTTTCCTGAGGAACTTTAGTTGACCTTGATTGGGTGCGTATAGATTAAGTAGAGTGTACTGTAAATTATTAATTGTGCAGTAAATCAGGATGTACCTTCCCTGTGGGTCTTTCTCTATTTGTGATATCTTGACTTCTAAGTCCTTGTGAAATGCCGTTAGGACCCCGCATTTCTTTTTGGTGTTGTTATTAAAAATAACGAGTGGATAGTTGGTATTCTGGCAGGATGGGGCTTTCCCTTCTTGGAAATGTGTTTCCTGTACAAAAAGGATATCAGAGCGGAGGTTGGTTGCCTCTTTCCAGAGTGAGTGTCTTTTAACAGGAATATTTAGACCATGAGCGTTAATTGAGGTGCATATCAGCATCTTGGAGAGGTGGATGATAATATTTGATCCATTCAATGAGCTGTGAGGTTATGGCGGTATAGTGTAGAGGGGGGGTGGGATGGGGGTGGGGGTATTGCAGATCTACTGTGCAAGAACGTAGTACCATGAGGCTCCTAACTCTTGGTCGGAGAGGGTGTGTATTAGTTGCAAGAAGTAGTAGTATTATGAGGTTGCCAATTAAGACTCCATCAGGGGGGTTAATGGGTGGCATCTCTAATAAGGAGCAGAGATCCACCTTCTTGTTGAGTAGGAGTATCAACTTGTTCCGTAGAACCCTCTATGGTGCTAATTGCCAGTCTTGTTGAATTTTTGATGAAGGGTTAGATCTTCTAGGTTTGGGAGCCGTCTCTGTGATTTTAACTTTCCAGGAGGTGAGCAGTTTAATGCCCTCCTCTGTGTTTGAGATGGTGAAGAGGGTGCCTGCTCTGTTAACTAGTAACTTCGTGGGGAATCCCCATCGGTAAGGGATGTTGTGATCTCGTAGAGCTTTAGTAACTGGCAGCAGTGTCTTGCGTTTTGTTAGTGTGGCCTGAGAGAGGTCTGAGTATAGTGAGATACTTTTGTAGGGGTCAGGCAGGGATCCTTGTTTTTTGATGTAAAGCAGTAGGCTCTCTTTAGTGGGGTAGAAGAAGAACTTGCATATTACATCTCTAGGGATGTTTTCAGGAAGATGGGCGGGCTTCGGAAGTCTATGGATTCTTTCAATCATCATTTCTATTTCTGATAGATGAGGGAGGGCTGTGTGTATAAGCTTTTGTACAAACTGCTTAAGTTGCGGTTGTTGTACTTTTTCATCTATGCCCCTGAATTTTAAGTTTGATCTTCGGTTTCTATCCTCTAAGTCTGCTGCCTTTACCTTCAGCCAAGTGATGTCGTTTTGTGTGTCCTCCATACAGTCCACAGCTTTGTTGTGCTCTGCTGTCAGCCTTGCTACACTGTTCTCTACTGTGGAGACTCTCTCCCCTAGGGTGTTCACTGACTGTTGTAGGTGGTTGGTTACTACTGCCATTTCTGCAGAGAGGGATGCCTTTAGAGTCAGCATCATGTTTTTCAGGTATTCCTGCGTTATGCCCTGGTCTGAGGCAGGGAATGATTCAAGGGAGCTTCCTTGTGTGGTAGGCGGTAAGGAAAGCAGGGTGTGTGGAAATATGGTGTCAGTCCCTACCTGGTCATCGTGCGCAGAAAGTCTCTGGCGAGATTTAGCCGGGCTGCGAGAGGCCGGGGAAGCTGTCTCCGGTGAGGAGTCTCCTGTGGTGGTTGCGGGGATCAGTAGAGCTGGCTGTGTGTTTGAGGCTGTTTGTTTCTCCACATCTTGTGCGGGCTGTGCAGAGCGCGCTCCGGAGCCGGCGCCATCTTTGCTTGCTGCTTTGGCCTGCATGCCTGCGAACAGTTCGGGCAGTTTCTGGGGCTTCTGTTGGCTTTTTTTTCTTTTGTTGGAGGTCTCCAGCTCCATCGGGTCTCCCTCCATCTGTGATGTTAGATTGGGTGCTGCTGGCGGTGCGTTGAGCCGCTTTATTAGGCGAGGGTTTGCGGAGCTGTGTGTCTAGGCGTCCAGCTCGGTCGCGCGGCAGACACGCCCCCCGAACGATACAATTTTTAAATCGAAACGTGCTTAATAAAAATGGGCCCTAATTAGTTAATCTCCATCTAAGATTGTTTATTATATTCTTTTTTTAACATAGTCCCTTGGCTAATCCAGTTGGCTAAAACTAAATCACATTTTGGCCAATAGGATTGTAAGCCGGCCCACCATGGTAAGGTAGACTATTAGGGTGGATTAGGGAATGGGAGTGAGAGAGGAATAGGGGATAGCATTTTGGAGAGGGAAGATGGGGATAGGTGGTCTTAAGGGGTACCACTCTTACACCATCAAGTGCAAAGTCCGGGAACACAACAGCCACCTGATAAATAATTGGGATCCAGCTGGTCCCCCTCAGGCCGGGTTCAACACTGGGATCGCAAAAGGCAAATCGCAATCACCTATGGAGTGTAATTGCATTTCTACCAAGCAATTGTGGCTCCATGTTACAGTGATTGCGTTTTTCGGTCTCATTCCAGAGAATGAGAATGGCGTTCTAACTGCCAGCAAAATGTTGCACGCAGTGCACTTTTGCGATATACGCACATCACAGGCACTGCAAGGATTTACCGCAGTGCTTTGCTGAATACCGGCTATCAGCAAAGAGCAGAAAAACTACTTATTAAAGCACCCCAAGTGTGAACTGGCCCTTAAGAGAACTTTATTGGTGATTACAAATGGTTGCAACCTGCAGAGTAGAACTCAGGGGCATATTTAAAATGATTTAAATATACCCCCAAATTCTAATAATGGCCTCCTCCTCCCCATAGCCATACCAATCCTCACCAAAAAGGTACAAAGCATAGAAACGCAAACAAAACAAAAAAAGATGCAGGCCAACAATTGTAATTCTGGAAACTACCAATTGCACTAGCAAAAACCCGGCAATGCAATTTACATGTTCATCACCGTGCTGTTGCTATTGGCAAAATGGCAACGATACAATTTTTAAATCGAAACGTGCTTAATAAAAAAAGGGCCCTAATTAGTTAATCTCCATCTAAGATCGTTTATTATATTCTTTTTTTAACAGAGTCCTTTGGTTAATCCAGTTGGCTAAAACGAAATCACATTTTGGCCAATAGGATTGTAAGCCGGCCCACCATGGTAAGGTAGACTCTATTAGGGCGGGTTAGGGAATGGGAGTGACAGAGGAATAGGGAATAGCGTTTTGGAGAGGGAAGATGGGGATAGGTGGTCTTACACCATCAAGTGCAAAGTCGGGGAACACAACAACCACCTGATAAATGATTGGGATCCAGCTGGTCCCCCTTAGGCCGGGTTCAACACTGGGATCGCAAAAGGCAAATCGCAATCACCTATGGAGTGTAATTGCATTTCTACCAAGCAATTGTGGCTCCATGTTACAGTGATTGCGTTTTTCGGTCTCATTCCAGAGAATGAGAATGGCGTTCTAACTGCCAGCAAAATTTTGCACGCAGTGCACTTTTGCGATATACGCACATCACAGGCACTGCAAGGATTTACCGCAGTGCTTTGCTGAATACCGGCTATCAGCAAAGAGCAGAAAAACTACTTATTAAAGCACCCCAAATGTGAACTGGCCCTTAAGAGAACTTTATTGGTGATTACAAATGGTTGCAACCTGCAGAGTAGAACTCAGGGGCATATTTAAAATGATTTAACTATACCTCCAAATTCTAATAATGGCCTCCTCCTCCCCATAGCCATACCAATCCTCACCAAAAAGGTACAAAACATAGAAACGCAAACAAAACAAAAAAAAGATGCAGGCCAACAATTGTAATTCTGGAAAATACCAATTGCACTAGCAAAAACCCGGCAATGCAATTTACATGTTCATCGCCGTGCTGTTGCTATTGGCAAAATGGGAACGATACAATTTTTAAATCGAAACGTGCTTAATAAAAAAGGGCCCTAATTAGTTAATCTCCATCTAAGATAGTTTATTATATTATTTTTTTAACAGAGTCATTTGGCTAATCCAGTTGGCTAAAACGAAATCACATTTTGGCCAATAGGATTGTAAGCCGGCCCACCATGGTAAGGTAGACTCTATTAGGGCGGGTTAGGGAATGGGAGTGACAGAGGAATAGGGAATAGCGTTTTGGAGAGGAAAGATGGGGATAGGTGGTCTTAAGGGGTACCACCCTTACACCATCAAGTGCAAAGTCGGAACACAACGACCACCTGATAAATAATTGGGATCCAGCTGGTCCCCCTTAGGCCGGGTTCAAAACTGGGATCGCAAAAGGCAAATCGCAATCACCTATGGAGTGTAATTGCATTTCTACCAAGCAATTGTGGCTCCATGTTACAGTGATTGCGTTTTTCGGTCTCATTCCAGAGAATGAGAATGGCGTTCTAACTGCCAGCAAAATGTTGCACGCAGTGCACTTTTGCGATATACGCACATCACAGGCACTGCAAGGATTTACCGCAGTGCTTTGCTGAATACCGGCTATCAGCAAAGAGCAGAAAAACTACTTGTTAAAGCACCCCAAGTGTGACCTGGCCCTTAAGAGAACTTTATTGGTGATTACAAATGGTTGCAACATGCAGAGTAGAACTCAGGGGCATATTTAAAATGATTTAAATATACCCCCAAATTCTAATAATGGCCTCCTCCTCCCCATAGCCATACCAATCCTCACTAAAGAGGTACAAAGCATAGAAACGCAAACAAAACAAAAAAAGATGCAGGCCAACAATTGTAATTCTGGAAACTACCAATTGCACTAGCAAAAACCTAGCAATGCAATTTACATGTTCATCGCCGTGCTGTTGCTATTGGCAAAATGGGAACGATACAATTTTTAAATCGAAACGTGCTTAATAAAAAAGGGCCCTAATTAGTTAATCTCCATCTAAGATCGTTTATTATATTCTTTTTTTAACAGAGTCCTTTGGCTAATCCAGTTGGCTAAAACTAAATCACATTTTTGGCCAATAGGATTGTAAGCCGGCCCACCATGGTAAGGTAGACTCTATTAGGGCGGGTTAGGGAATGAGAGTGAGAGAGGTATAGGGGATAGAGTTTTGGAGAGGGAAGATGGGGACAGGTAGTCTTAAGGGGTACCACTCTTACACCATCAAGTGCAAAGTCGGGGAACACAACGACCACCTGATAAATAATTGGGATCCAGCTGGTCCCCCTTAGCCCGGGTTCAACACTGGGATCGCAAAAGGCAAATCGCAATCACCTATGGAGTGTAATTGCATTTCTACCAAGCAATTGTGGCTCCATGTTACAGTGATTGCGTTTTTCGGTCTCATTCCAGAGAATGAGAATGGCGTTCTAACTGCCTGCAAAATGTTGCACGCAGTGCACTTTTGCGATATACGCACATCACAGGCACTGCAAGGATTTACCGCAGTGCTTTGCTGAATACCGGCTATCAGCAAAGAGCAGAAAAACAACTTATTAAAGCACCCCAAGTGTGAACTGGCCCTTAAGAGAACTTTATTGGTGATTACAAATTGTTGCAACCTGCAGAGTAGAACTCAGGGGCATATTTAAAATGATTTAAATATACCCCCAAATTCTAATAATGGCCTCCTCCTCCCCATAGCCATACCAATCCTCACCAAAAAGGTACAAAGCATAGAAACGCAAACAAAACAAAAAAAGATGCAGGCCAACAATTGAAATTCTGGAAACTACCAATTGCACTAGCAAAAACCCGGCAATGCAATTTACATGTTCATCGCCATGCTGTTGCTATTGGCAAAATGGGAACGATACAATTTTTAAATCGAAACGTGCTTAATAAAAAAGGGCCCTAATTGGTTAATCTAATTGGTTATATTCTTTTTTTAACAGAGTCCTTTGGCTAATCCAGTTGGCTAAAACTAAATCACATTTTGGCCAATAGGATTGTAAGCCGGCCCACCATGGTAAGGTAGACTCTATTAGGGCGGGTTAGGGAATGGGAGTGAGAGAGGAATAGGGGATAGCGTTTTGGAGAGGGAAGATGGGGATAGGTGGTCTTAAGGGGTACCACTCTTACACCATCAAGTGCAAAGTCGGGGAACACAACGACCACCTGATAAATAATTGCGATCCAGCTGGTCCCCCTTAGGCCGGGTTCAACACTGGGATCGCAAAAGGCAAATCGCAATCACCTATGGAGTGTAATTGCATTTCTACCAAGCAATTGTGGCTCCATGTTACAGTGATTGCGTTTTTCGGTCTCATTCCAGAGAATGAGAATGGCGTTCTAACTGCCAGCAAAATGTTGCACACAGTGCACTTTTGCGATATACGCACATCACAGGCACTGCAAGGATTTACCGCAGTGCTTTGCTGAATACCGGCTATCAGCAAAGAGCAGAACAACTACTTATTAAAGCCCCCCAAGTGTGATCTGGCCCTTAAAGTGACTCTGTAACAAAAATTACAACGTTTTTTCTACCATCCTACAAGTTCCTAAACCTATTCTAATGTGTTCTGGCTTACTGCAGCTCTTTCTACTATAACCATCTCTGTAATAAATCAATGTATCTTTCCCCTGTCAGACTTGTCGGCCTGTGTCTGGAAGGCTGCCAAGTTCTTCAGTGTTGAACTGTTCCTCTGTGCACACTCCAGTGTGTGTTTTATTTACATAAGCCAGCAGCTTCTCTGCTATCTTATCAGTGATAGAAGAGAGCTGGATAAAAATCCTCCTCTGGAGGCTGTGAAAGGAGCTGGTCTGTCACATACTGAGGAATTGAGGACATAGGCAGAGCTGTCTGCAGGAAGCCTGTAGTGTTCAGTGCATGAGAGAAGCTGGGAACAGAAGGTAAACACACACAAGTGATCTCTTGAGATTCAGAAGTAAGGCTGTATACAGCCTGCTTATGTATGGATGTATTTTCTATGTGTGGACATGCTGTACATCAACCTACTTCCTGTTTTGGTGGCCATTTTGTTTGCTTATAAACAAACTTTTTAAAACTGTTTTTGACTACTTTTAATGCGGCAGGGAGCGGTGAAATTGTGACAGAGGGTAATAGGAGATGTCCCCTAACACACTGGTATGTTTACTTTTGTGCGATTTTAACAATAAAGATTCTCTTTAAGAGAACTTTATTGGTGATTACAAATTGTTGCAACCTGCAGAGTAGAACTCAGGGGCATATTTAAAATGATTTAAATATACCCCCAAATTCTAATAATGGCCTCCTCCTCCCCATAGCCATACCAATCCTCACCAAAAAGGTACAAAGCATAGAAACGCAAACAAAACAAAAAAAGATGCAGACCAACAATTGTAATTCTGGAAACTACCAATTGCACTAGCAAAAACCCGGCAATGCAATTTACATGTTCATCGCCGTGCTGTTGCTATTGGCAAAATGGGAACGATACAATTTTTAAATCGAAACGTGCTTAATAAAAAAGGGCCCTAATTAGTTAATCTCCATCTAACATCGTTCATTATATTATTTTTTTAACTGAGTCCTTTGGCTAATCCAGTTGGCTAAAACTAAATCACATTTTGGCCAATAGGATTGTAAGTCGGCCCACCATGGTAAGGTAGACTCTATTAGGGCGGGATAGGGAATGGGAGTGAGAGAGGAATAGGGGATAGCGTTTTGGAGAGGGAAGATGGGGATAGGTGGTCTTAAGGGGAACCACTCTTACACCATCAAGTGCAAAGTCGGGGAACACAACAACCACCTGATAAATAATTGGGATCCAGCTGGTCCCCCTTAGGCCGGGTTCAACACTGGGATCGCAAAAGGCAAATCGCAATCACCTATGGAGTGTAATTGCATTTCTACCAAGCAATTGTGGCTCCATGTTACAGTGATTGCGTTTTTCGGTCTCATTCCAGAGAATGAGAATGGCGTTCTAACTGCCAGCAAAATGTTGCACGCAGTGCACTTTTGCGATATACGCACATCACATGCACTGCAAGGATTTACCGCAGTGCTTTGCTGAATACCGGCTATCAGCAAAGAGCAGAAAAACTACTTATTAAAGCACCCCAAGTGTGAACTGGCCCTTAAGAGAACTTTATTGGTGATTACAAAGGGTTGCAACTTGCAGAGTAGAACTCAGGGGCATATTTAAAATGATTTAAATATACCCCCAAATTCTAATAATGGCCTCCTCCTCCCCATAGCCATACCAATCCTCACCAAAAAGGTACAAAGCATAGAAACGCAAACAAAACAAAAAAAATGCAGGCCAACAATTGTAATTCTAGAAAATACCAATTGCACTAGCAAAAACCCGGCAATGCAATTTACATGTTCATCGCCGTGCTGTTGCTATTGGCAAAATGGGAACGATACAATTTTAAAATCGAAACGTGCTTAATAAAAAAGGGCCCTAATTAGTTAATCTCCATCTAAGATAGTTTATTATATTATTTTTTTAACAGAGTCATTTGGCTAATCCAGTTGGCTAAAACGAAATCACATTTTGGCCAATAGGATTGTAAGCCGGCCCACCATGGTAAGGTAGACTCTATTAGGGCGGGTTAGGGAATGGGAGTGACAGAGGAATAGGGAATAGCGTTTTGGAGAGGAAAGATGGGGATAGGTGGTCTTAAGGGGTACCACCCTTACACCATCAAGTGCAAAGTCGGAACACAACGACCACCTGATAAATAATTGCGATCCAGCTGGTCCCCCTTAGGCCGGGTTCAACACTGGGATCGCAAAAGGCAAATCGCAATCACCTATGGAGTGTAATTGCATTTCTACCAAGCAATTGTGGCTCCATGTTACAGTGATTGCGTTTTTCGGTCTCATTCCAGAGAATGAGAATGGCGTTCTAACTGCTAGCAAAATGTTGCACGCAGTGCACTTTTGCGATATACGCACATCACAGGCACTGCAAGGATTTACCGCAGTGCTTTGCTGAATACCGGCTATCAGCAAAGAGCAGAAAAACTACTTATTAAAGCACCCCAAGTGTGAACTGGCCCTTAAGAGAACTTTATTGGTGATTACAAATGGTTGCAACCTGCAGAGTAGAACTCAGGGGCATATTTAAAATGATTTAAATATACCCCCAAATTCTAATAATGGCCTCCTCCTCCCCATAGCCATACCAATCCTCACCAAAAAGGTACAAAGCATAGAAACGCAAACAAAACAAAAAAAGATGCAGGCCAACAATTGTAATTCTGGAAACTACCAATTGCACTAGCAAAAACCCGGCAATGCAATTTACATGTTCATCGCCGTGCTGTTGCTATCGGCAAAATGGGAACGATACAATTTTTAAATCAAAACGTGCTTAATAAAAAAGGGCCCTAATTAGTTAATCTCCATCTAAGATCGTTTATTATATTCTTTTTTTAACAGAGTCCCTTGGCTAATCCAGTTGGCTAAAACTAAATCACATTTTGAGCAATAGGATTGTAAGCCGGCCCACCATGGTAAGGTAGACTCTATTAGGGCGGGTTAGGAAATGGGAGTGAGAGAGGAATAGGGGATAGCATTTTGGAGAGGGAAGATGGGGATAGGTGGTCTTAAGGGGTACCACTCTTACACCATCAAGTGCAAAGTCGGAACACAACGACCACCTGATAAATAATTGGGATCCAGCTGGTCCCCCTTAGGCCGTGTTCAACACTGGGATCGCAAAAGGCAAATCGCAATCACCTATGGAGTGTAATTGCATTTCTACCAAGCAATTGTGGCTCCATGTTACAGTGATTGCGTTTTTCAGTCTCATTCCAGAGAATGAGAATGGCGTTCTAACTGCCAGCAAAATGTTGCACGCAGTGCACTTTAGCGATATACGCACATCACATGAACTGCAAGGATTTACCGCAGTGCTTTGCTGAATACCGGCTATCAGCAAAGAGCAGAAAAACTACTTATTAAAGCACCCCAAGTGTGAACTGGCCCTTAAGAGAACTTTATTGGTGATTACAAATGGTTGCAACTTGCAGAGTAGAACTCAGGGGCATATTTAAAATGATTTAAATATACCCCCAAATTCTAATAATGGCCTCCTCCTCCCCATAGCCATACCAATCCTCACCAAAAAGGTACAAAGCATAGAAACGCAAACAAAACAAAAAAAATGCAGGCCAACAATTGTAATTCTAGAAAATACCAATTGCACTAGCAAAAACCCGGCAATGCAATTTACATGTTCATCGCCGTGCTGTTGCTATTGGCAAAATGGGAACGATACAATTTTTAAATCGAAACGTGCTTAATAAAAAAGGGCCCTAATTAGTTAATCTCCATCTAAGATAGTTTATTATATTCTTTTTTTAACAGAGTCCTTTGGCTAATCCAGTTGGCTAAAACTAAATCACATTTTGGCCAATAGGATTGTAAGCCGGCCCACCATGGTAAGGTAGACTCTATTAGGGCGGGTTAGGGAATGGGAGTGACAGATGAATAGGGAATAGCGTTTTGGAGAGGGAAGATGGGGACAGGTAGTCTTAAGGGGTACCACTCTTACACCATCAAGTGCAAAGTCGGGGAACACAACGACCACCTGATAAATAATTGGGATCCAGCTGGTCCCCCTTAGCCCGGGTTCAACACTGGGATCGCACAAGGGAAATCGCAATCACCTATGGAGTGTAATTGCATTTCTACCAAGCAATTGTGGCTCCATGTTACAGTGATTGCGTTTTTCGGTCTCATTCCAGAGAATGAGAATGGCGTTCTAACTGCCAGCAAAATGTTGCACGCAGTGCACTTTTGCGATATACGCACATCACAGGCACTGCAAGGATTTACCGCAGTGCTTTGCTGAATACCGGCTATCAGCAAAGAGCAGAACAACTACTTATTAAAGCCCCCCAAGTGTGAACTGGCCCTTAAAGTGACTCTGTAACAAAAATTACAACGTTTTTTCTACCATCCTACAAGTTCCTAAACCTATTCTAATGTGTTCTGGCTTACTGCAGCTCTTTCTACTATAACCATCTCTGTAATAAATCAATGTATCTTTCCCCTGTCAGACTTGTCGGCCTGTGTCTGGAAGGCTGCCAAGTTCTTCAGTGTTGAACTGTTCCTCTGTGCACACTCCAGTGTGTGTTTTATTTACATAAGCCAGCAGCTTCTCTGCTATCTTATCAGTGATAGAAGAGAGCTGGATAAAAATCCTCCTCTGGAGGCTGTGAAAGGAGCTGGTCTGTCACATACTGAGGAATTGAGGACATAGGCAGAGCTGTCTGCAGGAAGCCTGTAGTGTTCAGTGCATGAGAGAAGCTGGGGACAGAAGGTAAACACACACAAGTGATCTCTTGAGATTCAGAAGTAAGGCTGTATACAGCCTGCTTATGTATGGATGTATTTTCTATGTGTGGACATGCTGTACATCAACCTACTTCCTGTTTTGGTGGCCATTTTGTTTGCTTATAAACAAACTTTTTAAAACTGTTTTTGACTACTTTTAATGCGGCGGGGAGCGGTGAAATTGTGACAGAGGGTAATAGGAGATGTCCCCTAACACACTGGTATGTTTACTTTTGTGCGATTTTAACAATACAGATTCTCCTTAAGAGAACTTTATTGGTGATTACAAATTGTTGCAACCTGCAGAGTAGAACTCAGGGGCATATTTAAAATGATTTAAATATACCCCCAAATTCTAATAATGGCCTCCTCCTCCCCATAGCCATACCAATCCTCACCAAAAAGGTACAAAGCATAGAAACGCAAACAAAACAAAAAAAGATGCAGACCAACAATTGTAATTCTGGAAACTACCAATTGCACTAGCAAAAACCCGGCAATGCAATTTACATGTTCATCGCCGTGCTGTTGCTATTGGCAAAATGGGAACGATACAATTTTTAAATCGAAACGTGCTTAATAAAAAAGGGCCCTAATTAGTTAATCTCCATCTAACATCGTTCATTATATTATTTTTTTAACAGAGTCCTTTGGCTAATCCAGTTGGCTAAAACTAAATCACATTTTGGCCAATAGGATTGTAAGTCGGCCCACCATGGTAAGGTAGACTCTATTAGGGCGGGATAGGGAATGGGAGTGAGAGAGGAATAGGGGATAGCGTTTTGGAGAGGGAAGATGGGGATAGGTGGTCTTAAGGGGTACCACTCTTACACCAAGTGCAAAGTCGGGGAACACAACGACCACCTGATAAATAATTGGGATCCAGCTGGTCCCCCTTAGGCCGGGTTCAACACTGGGTTCGCAAAAGGCAAATCGCAATCACCTATGGAGTGTAATTGCATTTCTAGCAAGCAATTGTGGCTCCATGTTACTGTGATTGCGTTTTTCGGTCTCATTCCAGAGAATGAGAATGGCGTTCTAACTGCCAGCAAAATGTTGCACGCAGTGCACTTTTGCGATATACGCACATCTCAGGCACTGCAAGGATTTACCACAGTGCTTTGCTGAATACCGGCTATCAGCAAAGAGCAGAAAAACTACTTATTAAAGCACCCCAAGTGTGAACCGGCCCTTAAGAGAACTTTATTGGTGATTACAAATGGTTGCAACCTGCAGAGTAGAACTCAGGGGCATATTTAAAATGATTTAAATATACCCCCAAATTCTAATAATGGCCTCCTCCTCCCCATAGCCATACCAATCCTCACCAAAAAGGTACAAAGCATAGAAACGCAAACAAAACAAAAAAAGATGCAGGCCAACAATTGTAATTCTAGAAACTACCAATTGCACTAGCAAAAACCCGGCAATGCAATTTACATGTTCATCGCCGTGCTGTTGCTATCGGCAAAATGGGAACGATACAATTTTTAAATCGAAACTTGCTTAATAAAAAAGGGCCCTAATTGGTTAATCTAATTGGTTATATTCTTTTTTTAACAGAGTCCTTTGGCTAATCCAGTTGGCTAAAACTAAATCACATTTTGGCCAATAGGATTGTAAGCCGGCCCACCATGGTAAGGTAGACTCTATTAGGGCGGGTTAGGGAATGGGAGTGACAGAGGAATAGGGAATAGCGTTTTGGAGAGGGAAGATGGGGATAGGTGGTCTTAAGGGGAACCACTCTTACCCCATCAAGTGCAAAGTCGGGGAACACAACGGCCACCTGATAAATAATTGGGATCCAGCTGGTCCCCCTTAGGCCGGGTTCAACACTGGGTTCGCAAAAGGCAAATCGCAATCACCTATGGAGTGTAATTGAATTTCTAGCAAGCAATTGTGGCTCCATGTTAAAGTGATTGCGTTTTTCGGTCTCATTCCAGAGAATGAGAATGGCGTTCTAACTGCCAGCAAAATGTTGCACGCAGTGCACTTTTGCGATATACGCACATCACAGGCACTGCAAGGATTTACCACAGTGCTTTGCTGAATACCGGCTATCAGCAAAGAGCAGAAAAACTACTTATTAAAGCACCCCAAGTGTGAACTGGCCCTTAAGAGAACTTTATTGGTGATTACAAATGGTTGCAACCTGCAGAGTAGAACTCAGGGGCATATTTAAAATGATTTAAATATACCCCCAAATTCTAATAATGGCCTCCTCCTCCCCATAGCCATACCAATCCTCACCAAAAAGGTACAAAGCATAGAAACGCAAACAAAACAAAAAAAGATGCAGGCCAACAATTGTAATTCTAGAAACTACCAATTGCACTAGCAAAAACCCGGCAATGCAATTTACATGTTCATCGCCGTGCTGTTGCTATCGGCAAAATGGGAACGATACAATTTTTAAATCGAAACGTGCTTAATAAAAAAGGGCCCTAATTGGTTAATCTAATTGGTTATATTCTTTTTTTAACAGAGTCCTTTGGCTAATCCAGTTGGCTAAAACTAAATCACATTTTGGCCAATAGGATTGTAAGCCGGCCCACCATGGTAAGGTAGACTCTATTAGGGCGGGTTAGGGAATGGGAGTGACAGATGAATAAGGAATAGCGTTTTGGAGAGGGAAGATGGGGACAGGTAGTCTTAAGGGGTACCACTCTTACATCATCAAGTGCAAAGTCGGGGAACACAACGACCACCTGATAAATAATTGGGATCCAGCTGGTCCCCCTTAGCCCGGGTTCAACACTGGGATCGCACAAGGGAAATCGCAATCACCTATGGAGTGTAATTGCATTTCTACCAAGCAATTGTGGCTCCATGTTACAGTGATTGCGTTTTTCGGTCTCATTCCAGAGAATGAGAATGGCGTTCTAACTGCCAGCAAAATGTTGCACGCAGTGCACTTTTGCGATATACGCACATCACAGGCACTGCAAGGATTTACCGCAGTGCTTTGCTGAATACCGGCTATCAGCAAAGAGCAGAACAACTACTTATTAAAGCCCCCCAAGTGTGAACTGGCCCTTAAAGTGACTCTGTAACAAAAATTACAACGTTTTTTCTACCATCCTACAAGTTCCTAAACCTATTCTAATGTGTTCTGGCTTACTGCAGCTCTTTCTACTATAACCATCTCTGTAATAAATCAATGTATCTTTCCCCTGTCAGACTTGTCGGCCTGTGTCTGGAAGGCTGCCAAGTTCTTTAGTGTTGAACTGTTCCTCTGTGCACACTCCAGTGTGTGTTTTATTTACATAAGCCAGCAGCTTCTCTGCTATCTTATCAGTGATAGAAGAGAGCTGGATAAAAATCCTCCTCTGGAGGCTGTGAAAGGAGCTGGTCTGTCACATACTGAGGAATTGAGGACATAGGCAGAGCTGTCTGCAGGAAGCCTGTAGTGTTCAGTGCATGAGAGAAGCTGGGGACAGAAGGTAAACACACACAAGTGATCTCTTGAGATTCAGAAGTAAGGCTGTATACAGCCTGCTTATGTATGGATGTATTTTCTATGTGTGGACATGCTGTACATCAACCTACTTCCTGTTTTGGTGGCCATTTTGTTTGTTTATAAACAAACTTTTTAAAACTGTTTTTGACTACTTTTAATGCGGCGGGGAGCGGTGAAATTGTGACAGAGGGTAATAGGAGATGTCCCCTAACACACTGGTATGTTTACTTTTGTGCGATTTTAACAATACAGATTCTCTTTAAGAGAACTTTATTGGTGATTACAAATTGTTGCAACCTGCAGAGTAGAACTCAGGGGCATATTTAAAATGATTTAAATATACCCCCAAATTCTAATAATGGCCTCCTCCTCCCCATAGCCATACCAATCCTCACCAAAAAGGTACAAAGCATAGAAACGCAAACAAAACAAAAAAAGATGCAGACCAACAATTGTAATTCTGGAAACTACCAATTGCACTAGCAAAAACCCGGCAATGCAATTTACATGTTCATCGCCATGCTGTTGCTATTGGCAAAATGGGAACGATACAATTTTTAAATCGAAACGTGCTTAATAAAAAAGGGCCCTAATTAGTTAATCTCCATCTAACATCGTTCATTATATTATTTTTTTAACAGAGTCCTTTGGCTAATCCAGTTGGCTAAAACTAAATCACATTTTGGCCAATAGGATTGTAAGTCGACCCACCATGGTAAGGTAGACTCTATTAGGGCGGGATAGGGAATGGGAGTGAGAGAGGAATAGGGGATAGCGTTTTGGAGAGGGAAGATGGGGATAGGTGGTCTTAAGGGGAACCACTCTTACCCCATCAAGTGCAAAGTCGGGGAACACAACGGCCACCTGATAAATAATTGGGATCCAGCTGGTCCCCCTTAGGCCGGGTTCAACACTGGGATCGCAAAAGGCAAATCGCAATCACCTATGGAGTGTAATTGCATTTCTAGCAAGCAATTGTGGCTCCATGTTACAGTGATTGCGTTTTTTGGTCTCATTCCAGAGAATGAGAATGGCGTTCTAACTGCCAGCAAAATGTTGCACGCAGTGCACTTTTGCGATATACGCACATCACAGGCACTGCAAGGATTTACCGCAGTGCTTTGCTGAATACCGGCTATCAGCAAAGAGCAGAAAAACTACTTATTAAAGCACCCCAAGTGTGAACTGGCCCTTAAGAGAACTTTATTGGTGATTACAAATGGTTGCAACCTGCAGAGTAGAACTCAGGGGCATATTTAAAATGATTTAAATATACCCCCAAATTCTAATAATGGCCTCCTCCTCCCCATAGCCATACCAATCCTCACCAAAAAGGTACAAAGCATAGAAACGCAAACAAAACAAAAAAAATGCAGGCCAACAATTGTAATTCTAGAAAATACCAATTGCACTAGCAAAAACCCGGCAATGCAATTTACATGTTCATCGCCGTGCTGTTGCTATTGGCAAAATGGGAACGATACAATTTTTAAATCGAAACGTGCTTAATAAAAAAGGGCCCTAATTAGTTAATCTCCATCTAAGATAGTTTATTATATTATTTTTTTAACAGAGTCATTTGGCTAATCCAGTTGGCTAAAACGAAATCACATTTTGGCCAATAGGATTGTAAGCCGGCCCACCATGGTAAGGTAGACTCTATTAGGGCGGGTTAGGAAATGGGAGTGACAGAGGAATAGGGAATAGCGTTTTGGAGAGGAAAGATGGGGATAGGTGGTCTTAAGGGGTACCACCCTTACACCATCAAGTGCAAAGTCGGAACACAACGACCACCTGATAAATAATTGCGATCCAGCTGGTCCCCCTTAGGCCGGGTTCAACACTGGGATCGCAAAAGGCAAATCGCAATCACCTATGGAGTGTAATTGCATTTCTACCAAGCAATTGTGGCTCCATGTTACAGTGATTGCGTTTTTCGGTCTCATTCCAGAGAATGAGAATGGCGTTCTAACTGCTAGCAAAATGTTGCACGCAGTGCACTTTTGCGATATACGCACATCACAGGCACTGCAAGGATTTACCGCAGTGCTTTGCTGAATACCGGCTATCAGCAAAGAGCAGAAAAACTACTTATTAAAGCACCCCAAGTGTGAACTGGCCCTTAAGAGAACTTTATTGGTGATTACAAATGGTTGCAACCTGCAGAGTAGAACTCAGGGGCATATTTAAAATGATTTAAATATACCCCCAAATTCTAATAATGGCCTCCTCCTCCCCATAGCCATACCAATCCTCACCAAAAAGGTACAAAGCATAGAAACGCAAACAAAACAAAAAAAGATGCAGGCCAACAATTGTAATTCTAGAAAATACCAATTGCACTAGCAAAAACCCGGCAATGCAATTTACATGTTCATCGCCATGCTGTTGCTATTGGCAAAATGGGAACGATACAATTTTTAAATCGAAACGTGCTTAATAAAAAAGGGCCCTAATTGGTTAATCTCCATCTAAGATCGTTTATTATATTCTTTTTTTAACAGAGTCCTTTGGCTAATCCAGTTGGCTAAAACTAAATCACATTTTTGGCCAATAGGATTGTAAGCCGGCCCACCATGGTAAGGTAGACTCTATTAGGGCGGGTTAGGGAATGAGAGTGAGAGAGGTATAGGGGATAGAGTTTTGGAGAGGGAAGATGGGGACAGGTAGTCTTAAGGGGTACCACTCTTACACCATCAAGTGCAAAGTCGGGGAACACAACGACCACCTGATAAATAATTGGGATCCAGCTGGTCCCCCTTAGCCCGGGTTCAACACTGGGATCGCAAAAGGCAAATCGCAATCACCTATGGAGTGTAATTGCATTTCTACCAAGCAATTGTGGCTCCATGTTACAGTGATTGCATTTTTCGGTCTCATTCCAGAGAATGAGAATGGCGTTCTAACTGCCAGCAAAATGTTGCACGCAGTGCACTTTTGCGATATACGCACATCACAGGCACTGCAAGGATTTACCGCAGTGCTTTGCTGAATACCGGCTATCAGCAAAGAGCAGAAAAACTACTTATTAAAGCCCCCCAAGTGTGCACTGGCCCTTAAGAGAACTTTATTGGTGATTACAAATGGTTGCAACCTGCAGAGTAGAACTCAGGGGCATATTTAAAATGATTTAAATATACCCCCAAATTCTAATAATGGCCGCCTCCTCCCCATAGCCATAACAATCCTCACCAAAAAGGTACAAAGCATAGAAACGCAAACAAAACAAAAAAAGATGCAGGCCAACAATTGTAATTCTAGAAACTACCAATTGCACTAGCAAAAACCCGACAATGCAATTTACATGTTCATCGCCGTGCTGTTGCTATTGGCAAAATGGGAACGATACAATTTTTAAATCGAAACGTGCTTAATAAAAAAGGGCCCTAATTAGTTAATCTCCATCTAAGATCGTTTATTATATTCTTTTTTTAACAGAGTCCTTTGGCTAATCCAGTTGGCTAAAACTAAATCACATTTTTGGCCAATAGGATTGTAAGCCGGCCCACCATGGTAAGGTAGACTCTATTAGGGCGGGTTAGGGAATGAGAGTGAGAGAGGTATAGGGGATAGAGTTTTGGAGAGGGAAGATGGGGACAGGTAGTCTTAAGGGGTACCACTCTTACACCATCAAGTGCAAAGTCGGGGAACACAACGACCACCTGATAAATAATTGGGATCCTGCTGGTCCCCCTTAGCCCGGGTTCAACACTGGGATCGCAAAAGGCAAATCGCAATCACCTATGGAGTGTAATTGCATTTCTACCAAGCAATTGTGGCTCCATGTTACAGTGATTGCGTTTTTCGGTCTCATTCCAGAGAATGAGAATGGCGTTCTAACTGCCAGCAAAATGTTGCACGCAGTGCACTTTTGCGATATACGCACATCACAGGCACTGCAAGGATTTACCGCAGTGCTTTGCTGAATACCGGCTATCAGCAAAGAGCAGAAAAACTACTTATTAAAGCACCCCAAGTGTGAACTGGCCCTTAAGAGAACTTTATTGGTGATTACAAATTGTTGCAACCTGCAGAGTAGAACTCAGGGGCATATTTAAAATGATTTAAATATACCCTCAAATTCTAATAATGGCCTCCTCCTCCCCATAGCCATACCAATCCTCACCAAAAAAGTACAAAGCATAGAAACGCAAACAAAACAAAAAAGGATGCAGGCCAACAATTTTAATTCTGGAAACTACCAATTGCACTAGCAAAAACCCGACAATGCAATTTACATGTTCATCGCCGTGCTGTTGCTATTGGCAAAATGGGAACGATACAATTTTTAAATCGAAACGTGCTTAATAAAAAGGGCCCTAATTAGTTAATCTCCATCTAAGATCGTTTATTATATTCTTTTTTTAACAGAGTCCTTTGGCTAATCCAGTTGGCTAAAACTAAATCACATTTTGGCCAATAGGATTGTAAGCCGGCCCACCATGGTAAGGTAGACTATTAGGGCGGGTTAGGGAATGGGAGTGAGAGAGGAATAGAGGATAGCGTTTTGGAGAGGGAAGATGGGGATAGGTGGTCTTAAGGGGTACCACTCTTACACCATCAAGTGCAAAGTCAGAACACAACGACCACCTGATAAATAATTGCGATCCAGGTGGTCCCCCTTAGGCCGGGTTCAACACTGGCATCGCAAAAGGCAAATCGCAATCACCTATGGAGTGTAATTGCATTTCTACCAAGCAATAGTGGCTCCATGTTACAGTGATCGCGTTTTTCGGTCTCATTCCAGAGAATGAGAATGGCGTTCTAACTGCCAGCAAAATGTTGCACGCAGTGCACTTTTGCGATATACGCACATCACAGGCACTGCAAGGATTTACCGCAGTGCTTTGCTGAATACCGGCTATCAGCAAAGAGCAGAAAAACTACTTATTAAAGCACCCCAAGTGTGAACTGGCCCTTAAGAGAACTTTATTGGTGATTACAAATTGTTGAAACCTGCAGAGTAGAACTCAGGGGCATATTTAAAATGATTTAAATATACCCCCAAATTCTAATAATGGCCTCCTCCTCCCCATAGCCATACCAATCCTCACCAAAAAGGTACAAAGCATAGAAACGCAAACAAAACAAAAAAAGATGCAGGCCAACAATTGTAATTCTAGAAACTACCAATTGCACTAGCAAAAACCCGGCAATGCAATTTACATGTTCATCGCCGTGCTGTTGCTATTGGCAAAATGGGAACGATACAATTTTTAAATCGAAACGTGCTTAATTAAAAAGGGCCTTTATTAGTTAATCTCCATCTAAGATGGTTTATTATATTCTTTTTTTAACAGAGTCCTTTGGCTAATCCAGTTGGCTAAAACTAAATCACATTTTGGCCAATAGGATTGTAAGCCGGCCTACCATGGTAAGGTAGACTCTATTAGGGCGGGTTAGGGAATGGGAGTGAGAGAGGAATAGGGGATAGCGTTTTGGAGAGGGAAGATGGGGATAGGTGGTCTTAAGGGGTACCACTCTTACACCATCAAGTGCAAAGTCGGGGAACACAACGGCCACCTGATAAATAATTGGGATCCAGCTGGTCCCCCTTAGGCCAGGTTCAACACTGGGATCGCAAAAGGCAAATCGCAATCACCTATGGAGTGTAATTGCATTTCTACCAAGCAATTGTGGCTCCATGTTACAGTGATTGCGTTTTTCGGTCTCATTCCAGAGAATGAGAATGGCGTTCTAACTGCCAGCAAAATGTTGCACGCAGTGCACTTTTGCGATATACGCACATCACAGGCACTGCAAGGATTTACCGCAGTGCTTTGCTGAATACCGGCTATTAGCAAAGAGCAGAAAAACTACTTATTAAAGCACCCCAAGTGTGAACTGGCCCTTAAGAGAACTTTATTGGTGATTACAAATGGTTGCAACCTGCAGAGTAGAACTCAGGGGCATATTTAAAATGATTTAAATATACCCCCAAATTCTAATAATGGCCTCCTCCTCCCCATAGCCATACCAATCCTCACCAAAAAGGTACAAAGCATAGAAACGCAAACAAAACAAAAAAAGATGCAGGCCAACAATTGTAATTCTAGAAACTACCAATTGCACTAGCAAAAACCCGGCAATGCAATTTACATGTTCATCGCCGTGCTGTTGCTATCGGCAAAATGGGAACAATACAATTTTTAAATCGAAACGTGCTTAATAAAAAAGGGCCCTAATTGGTTAATCTAATTGGTTATATTCTTTTTTTAACAGAGTCCTTTGGCTAATCCAGTTGGCTAAAACTAAATCACATTTTGGCCAATAGGATTGTAAGCCGGCCCACCATGGTAAGGTAGACTCTATTAGGGCGGGTTAGGGAATGGGAGTGACAGATGAATAGGGAATAGCGTTTTGGAGAGGGAAGATGGGGACAGGTAGTCTTAAGGGGTACCACTCTTACATCATCAAGTGCAAAGTCGGGGAACACAACGACCACCTGATAAATAATTGGGATCCAGCTGGTCCCCCTTAGCCCGGGTTCAACACTGGGATCGCACAAGGGAAATCGCAATCACCTATGGAGGGTAATTGCATTTCTACCAAGCAATTGTGGCTCCATGTTACAGTGATTGCGTTTTTCGGTCTCATTCCAGAGAATGAGAATGGCGTTCTAACTGCCAGCAAAATGTTGCACGCAGTGCACTTTTGCGATATACGCACATCACAGGCACTGCAAGGATTTACCGCAGTGCTTTGCTGAATACCGGCTATCAGCAAAGAGCAGAACAACTACTTATTAAAGCCCCCCAAGTGTGAACTGGCCCTTAAAGTGACTCTGTAACAAAAATTACAACGTTTTTTCTACCATCCTACAAGTTCCTAAACCTATTCTAATGTGTTCTGGCTTACTGCAGCTCTTTCTACTATAACCATCTCTGTAATAAATCAATGTATCTTTCCCCTGTCAGACTTGTCGGCCTGTGTCTGGAAGGCTGCCAAGTTCTTCTGTGTTGAACTGTTCCTCTGTGCACACTCCAGTGTGTGTTTTATTTACATAAGCCAGCAGCTTCTCTGCTATCTTATCAGTGATAGAAGAGAGCTGGATAAAAATCCTCCTCTGGAGGCTGTGAAAAGGAGCTGGTCTGTCACATACTGAGGAATTGAGGACATAGGCAGAGCTGTCTGCAGGAAGCCTGTAGTGTTCAGTGCATGAGAGAAGCTGGGGACAGAAGGTAAACACACACAAGTGATCTCTTGAGATTCAGAAGTAAGGCTGTATACAGCCTGCTTATGTATGGATGTATTTTCTATGTGTGGACATGCTGTACATCAACCTACTTCCTGTTTTGGTGGCCATTTTGTTTGTTTATAAACAAACTTTTTAAAACTGTTTTTGACTACTTTTAATGCGGCGGGGAGCGGTGAAATTGTGACAGAGGGTAATAGGAGATGTCCCCTAACACACTGGTATGTTTACTTTTGTGCGATTTTAACAATACAGATTCTCTTTAAGAGAACTTTATTGGTGATTACAAATTGTTGCAACCTGCAGAGTAGAACTCAGGGGCATATTTAAAATGATTTAAATATACCCCCAAATTCTAATAATGGCCTCCTCCTCCCCATAGCCATACCAATCCTCACCAAAAAGGTACAAAGCATAGAAACGCAAACAAAACAAAAAAAGATGCAGACCAACAATTGTAATTCTGGAAACTATCAATTGCACTAGCAAAAACCCGGCAATGCAATTTACATGTTCATCGCCGTGCTGTTGCTATTGGCAAAATGGGAACGATACAATTTTTAAATCGAAACGTGCTTAATAAAAAAGGGCCCTAATTAGTTAATCTCCATCTAACATCGTTCATTATATTATTTTTTTAACAGAGTCATTTGGCTAATCCAGTTGGCTAAAACGAAATCACATTTTGGCCAATAGGATTGTAAGCCGGCCCACCATGGTAAGGTAGACTCTATTAGGGCGGGTTAGGGAATGGGAGTGACAGAGGAATAGGGAATAGCGTTTTGGAGAGGAAAGATGGGGATAGGTGGTCTTAAGGGGTACCACCCTTACACCATCAAGTGCAAAGTCGGAACACAACGACCACCTGATAAATAATTGCGATCCAGCTGGTCCCCCTTAGGCCGGGTTCAACACTGGGATCGCAAAAGGCAAATCGCAATCACCTATGGAGTGTAATTGCATTTCTACCAAGCAATTGTGGCTCCATGTTACAGTGATTGCGTTTTTCGGTCTCATTCCAGAGAATGAGAATGGCGTTCTAACTGCTAGCAAAATGTTGCACGCAGTGCACTTTTGCGATATACGCACATCACAGGCACTGCAAGAATTTACCGCAGTGCTTTGCTGAATACCGGCTATCAGCAAAGAGCAGAAAAACTACTTATTAAAGCACCCCAAGTGTGAACTGGCCCTTAAGAGAACTTTATTGGTGATTACAAATGGTTGCAACCTGCAGAGTAGAACTCAGGGGCATATTTAAAATGATTTAAATATACCCCCAAATTCTAATAATGGCCTCCTCCTCCCCATAGCCATACCAATCCTCACCAAAAAGGTACAAAGCATAGAAACGCAAACAAAACAAAAAAAGATGCAGGCCAACAATTGTAATTCTAGAAAATACCAATTGCACTAGCAAAAACCCGGCAATGCAATTTACATGTTCATCGCCATGCTGTTGCTATTGGCAAAATGGGAACGATACAATTTTTAAATCGAAACGTGCTTAATAAAAAAGGGCCCTAATTGGTTAATCTCCATCTAAGATCGTTTATTATATTCTTTTTTTAACAGAGTCCTTTGGCTAATCCAGTTGGCTAAAACTAAATCACATTTTTGGCCAATAGGATTGTAAGCCGGCCCACCATGGTAAGGTAGACTCTATTAGGGCGGGTTAGGGAATGAGAGTGAGAGAGGTATAGGGGATAGAGTTTTGGAGAGGGAAGATGGGGACAGGTAGTCTTAAGGGGTACCACTCTTACACCATCAAGTGCAAAGTCGGGGAACACAACGACCACCTGATAAATAATTGGGATCCAGCTGGTCCCCCTTAGCCCGGGTTCAACACTGGGATCGCAAAAGGCAAATCGCAATCACCTATGGAGTGTAATTGCATTTCTACCAAGCAATTGTGGCTCCATGTTACAGTGATTGCGTTTTTCGGTCTCATTCCAGAGAATGAGAATGGCGTTCTAACTGCCAGCAAAATGTTGCACGCAGTGCACTTTTGCGATATACGCACATCACAGGCACTGCAAGGATTTACCGCAGTGCTTTGCTGAATACCGGCTATCAGCAAAGAGCAGAAAAACTACTTATTAAAGCCCCCCAAGTGTGCACTGGCCCTTAAGAGAACTTTATTGGTGATTACAAATGGTTGCAACCTGCAGAGTAGAACTCAGGGGCATATTTAAAATGATTTAAATATACCCCCAAATTCTAATAATGGCCGCCTCCTCCCCATAGCCATAACAATCCTCACCAAAAAGGTACAAAGCATAGAAACGCAAACAAAACAAAAAAAGATGCAGGCCAACAATTGTAATTCTAGAAACTACCAATTGCACTAGCAAAAACCCGACAATGCAATTTACATGTTCATCGCCGTGCTGTTGCTATTGGCAAAATGGGAACGATACAATTTTTAAATCGAAACGTGCTTAATAAAAAAGGGCCCTAATTAGTTAATCTCCATCTAAGATCGTTTATTATATTCTTTTTTTAACAGAGTCCTTTGGCTAATCCAGTTGGCTAAAACCAAATCACATTTTTGGCCAATAGGATTGTAAGCCGGCCCACCATGGTAAGGTAGACTCTATTAGGGCGGGTTAGGGAATGAGAGTGAGAGAGGTATAGGGGATAGAGTTTTGGAGAGGGAAGATGGGGACAGGTAGTCTTAAGGGGTACCACTCTTACACCATCAAGTGCAAAGTCGGGGAACACAACGACCACCTGATAAATAATTGGGATCCTGCTGGTCCCTCTTAGCCCGGGTTCAACACTGGGATCGCAAAAGGCAAATCGCAATCACCTATGGAGTGTAATTGCATTTCTACCAAGCAATTGTGGCTCCATGTTACAGTGATTGCGTTTTTCGGTCTCATTCCAGAGAATGAGAATGGCGTTCTAACTGCCAGCAAAATGTTGCACGCAGTGCACTTTTGCGATATACGCACATCACAGGCACTGCAAGGATTTACCGCAGTGCTTTGCTGAATACCGGCTATCAGCAAAGAGCAGAAAAACTACTTATTAAAGCACCCCAAGTGTGAACTGGCCCTTAAGAGAACTTTATTGGTGATTACAAATTGTTGCAACCTGCAGAGTAGAACTCAGGGGCATATTTAAAATGATTTAAATATACCCTCAAATTCTAATAATGGCCTCCTTCTCCCCATAGCCATACCAATCCTCACCAAAAAGGTACAAAGCATAGAAACGCAAACAAAACAAAAAAAGATGCAGGCCAACAATTGTAATTCTAGAAACTACCAATTGCACTAGCAAAAACCCGGCAATGCAATTTACATGTTCATCGCCGTGCTGTTGCTATTGGCAAAATGGGAACGATACAATTTTTAAATTGAAACGTGCTTAATAAAAAAGGGCCTTTATTAGTTAATCTCCATCTAAGATAGTTTATTATATTCTTTTTTTAACAGAGTCCTTTGGCTAATCCAGTTGGCTAAAACTAAATCACATTTTGGCCAATAGGATTGTAAGCCGGCCTACCATGGTAAGGTAGACTCTATTAGGGCGGGTTAGGGAATGGGAGTGAGAGAGGAATAGGGGATAGCGTTTTGGAGAGGGAAGATGGGGATAGGTGGTCTTAAGGGGTACCACTCTTACACCATCAAGTGCAAAGTCGGGGAACACAACGGCCACCTGATAAATAATTGGGATCCAGCTGGTCCCCCTTAGGCCAGGTTCAACACTGGGATCGCAAAAGGCAAATCGCAATCACCTATGGAGTGTAATTGCATTTCTACCAAGCAATTGTGGCTCCATGTTACAGTGATTGCGTTTTTCGGTCTCATTCCAGAGAATGAGAATGGCGTTCTAACTGCCAGCAAAATGTTGCACGCAGTGCACTTTTGCGATATACGCACATCACAGGCACTGCAAGGATTTACCGCAGTGCTTTGCTGAATACCGGCTATTAGCAAAGAGCAGAACAACTACTTATTAAAGCACCCCAAGTGTGAAGTGGCCCTTAAGAGAACTTTATTGGTGATTACAAATGGTTGCAACCTGCAGAGTAGAACTCAGGGGCATATTTAAAATGATTTAAATATACCCCCAAATTCTAATAATGGCCTCCTCCTCCCCATAGCCATACCAATCCTCACCAAAAAGGTACAAAGCATAGAAACGCAAACAAAACAAAAAAAGATGCAGGCCAACAATTGTTATTCTGGAAACTACCAATTGCACTAGCAAAAACCCAGCAATGCAATTTACATGTTCATCGCCGTGCTGTTGCTATTGGCAAAATGGGAACGATACAATTTTTAAATCGAAACGTGCTTAATAAAAAAGGGCCCTAATTAGTTAATCTCCATCTAAGATAGTTTATTATATTCTTTTTTTAACAGAGTCCTTTGGCTAATCCAGTTGGCTAAAACTAAATCACATTTTGGCCAATAGGATTGTAAGCCGGCCCACCATGGTAAGGTAGACTCTATTAGGGCGGGTTAGGGAATGGGAGTGACAGAGGAATAGGGAATAGCGTTTTGGAGAGGGAAGATGGGGATAGGTGGTCTTAAGGGGTACCACTCTTACACCATCAAGTGCAAAGTCGGGGAACACAACGACCACCTGATAAATAATTGGGATCCAGCTGGTCCCCCTTAGGCCGGGTTCAACACTGGGATTGCAAAAGGCAAATCGCAATCACCTATGGAGTGTAATTGCATTTCTACCAAGAAATTGTGGCTCCATGTTACAGTGATTGCGTTTTTCGGTCTCATTCCAGAGAATGAGAATGGCGTTCTAACTGCCAGCAAAATGTTGCACGCAGTGCACTTTTGCGATATACGCACATCACAGGCACTGCAAGAATTTACCGCAGTGCTTTGCTGAATACCGGCTATCAGCAAAGAGCAGAAAAACTACTTATTAAAGCACCCCAAGTGTGAACTGGCCCTTAAGAGAACTTTATTGGTGATTACAAATGGTTGCAACCTGCAGAGTAGAACTTAGGGGCATATTTAAAATGATTTAAATATACCCCCAAATTCTAATAATGGCCTCCTCCTCCCCATAGCCATACCAATCCTCACCAAAAAGGTACAAAGCATAGAAATGCAAACAAAACAAAAAAAGATGCAGGCCAACAATTGTAATTCTGGAAACTACCAATTGCACTAGCAAAAACCCAGCAATGCAATTTACATGTTCATCGCCGTGCTGTTGCTATTGGCAAAATGGGAACGATACAATTTTTAAATCGAAACGTGCTTAATAAAAAAGGGCCCTAATTAGTTAATCTCCATCTAAGATCGTTTATTATATTCTTTTTTTAACAGAGTCCTTTGGCTAATCCAGTTGGCTAAAACTAAATCACATTTTTGGCCAATAGGATTGTAAGCCGGCCCACCATGGTAAGGTAGACTCTATTAGGGTGGGATAGGGAATGGGAGTGAGAGAGGAATAGGGGATACCGTTTTGGAGAGGGAAGATGGGGATCGGTGGTCTTAAGGGGTACCACTCTTACACCATCAAGTGCAAAGTCGGGGAACACAACGGCCACCTGATAAATAATTGGGATCCAGCTGGTCCCCCTTAGGCCGGGTTCAACACTGGGATCGCAAAAGGCAAATCGCAATCACCTATGGAGTGTAATTGCATTTCTACCAAGCAATTGTGGCTCCATGTTACAGTGATTGAGTTTTTCGGTCTCATTCCAGAGAATGAGAATGGCGTTCGAACTGCCAGCAAAATGTTGCACGCAGTGCACTTTTGCGATATACGCACATCACAGGCACTGCAAGGATTTACCGCAGTGCTTTGCTGAATACCGGCTATCAGCAAAGAGCAGAAAAACTACTTATTAAAGCACCCCAAGTGTGAACTGGCCCTTAAGAGAACTTTATTGGTGATTACAAATGGTTGCAACCTGCAGAGTAGAACTCAGGGGCATATTTAAAATGATTTAAATATACCCCCAAATTCTAATAATGGCCTCCTCCTCCCCATAGCCATACCAATCCTCACCAAAAAGGTACAAAGCATAGAAACGCAAACAAAACAAAAAAAGATGCAGGCCAACAATTGTAATTCTAGAAAATACCAATTGCACTAGCAAAAACCCGGCAATGCAATTTACATGTTCATCGCCGTGCTGTTGCTATTGGCAAAATGGGAACGATACAATTTTTAAATCGAAACGTGCTTAATAAAAAAAGGGCCCTAATTGGTTATTCTCCATCTAAGATAGTTTATTATATTCTTTTTTTTTAACAGAGTCCTTTGGCTAATCTAGTTGGCTAAAACTAAATCACATTTTGGCCAATAGGATTGTAAGCTGGCCCACCATGGTAAGGTAGACTCTATTAGGGCGGGTTAGGGAATGAGAGTGAGAGAGGTATAGGGGATAGAGTTTTGGAGAGGGAAGATGGAGACAGGTAGTCTTAAGGGGTACCACTCTTACACTATCAAGTGCAAAGTCGGGGAACACAACGACCACCTGATAAATAATTGGGATCCAGCTGGTCCCCCTTAGCCCGGGTTCAACACTGGGATCGCAAAAGGCAAATCGCAATCACCTATGGAGTGTAATTGCATTTCTACCAAGCAATTGTGGCTCCATGTTACAGTGATTGCGTTTTTCGGTCTCATTCCAGAGAATGAGAATGGCGTTCTAACTGCCCGCAAAATGTTGCACGCAGTGCACTTTTGCGATATACGCACATCACAGGCACTGCAAGGATTTACCGCAGTGCTTTGCTGAATACCGGCTATCAGCAAAGAGCAGAAAAACTACTTATTAAAGCACCCAAAGTGTGAACTGGCCCTTAAGAGAACTTTATTGGTGATTACAAATGGTTGCAACCTGCAGAGTAGAACTCAGGGGCATGTTTAAAATAATTTAAATATACCCCCAAATTCTAATAATGGCCTCCTCCTCCCCATAGCCATACCAATCCTCACCAAAAAGGTACAAAGCATAGAAACGCAAACAAAACAAAAAAAGATGCAGGCCAACAATTGTAATTCTAGAAAATACCAATTGCACTAGCAAAAACCCGGCAATGCAATTTACATGTTCATCGCCGTGCTGTTGCTATTGGCAAAATGGGAACGATACAATTTTTAAATCGAAACGTGCTTAATAAAAAAGGGCCCTAATTGGTTAATCTCCATCTAAGATAGTTTATTATATTCTTTTTTTTTAACAGAGTCCTTTGGCTAATCTAGTTGGCTAAAACTAAATCACATTTTGGCCAATAGGATTGTAAGCCGGCCCACCATGGTAAGGTAGACTCTATTAGGGCGGGTTAGGGAATGAGAGTGAGAGAGGTATAGGGGATAGAGTTTTTGAGAGGGAAGATGGGGACAGGTGGTCTTAAGGGGTACCACTCTTACACCATCAAGTGCAAAGTCGGGGAACACAACGACCACCTGATAAATAATTGGGATCCAGCTGGTCCCCCTTAGGCCGGGTTCAACACTGGGATTGCAAAAGGCAAATCGCAATCACCTATGAAGTGTAATTGCATTTCTACCAAGCAATTGTGGCTCCATGTTACAGTGATTGCATTTTTCGGTCTCATTCCAGAGAATGAGAATGGCGTTCTAACTGCCAGCAAAATGTTGCATGCAGTGCACTTTTGCGATATACGCACATCACAGGCACTGCTAGGATTTACCGCAGTGCTTTGCTGAATACCGGCTGTCAGCAAAGAGCAGAAAAACTACTTATTAAAGCACCCCAAGTGTGAACTGGCCCTTAAGAGAACTTTATTGGTGATTACAAATGGTTGCAACCTGCAGAGTAGAACTCAGGGGCATATTTAAAATGATTTAAATATACCCCCAAATTCTAATAATGGCCTCCTCCTCCCCATAGCCATACCAATCCTCACCAAAAAGGTACAAAGCATAGAAACGCAAACAAAACAAAAAAAGATGCAGACCAACAATTGTAATTCTAGAAACTACCAATTCCACTAGCAAAAACCCGGCAATGCAATTTACATGTTCATCGCCGTGCTGTTGCTATTGGCAAAATGGGAACAATACAATTTTTAAATCGAAACGTGCTTAATAAAAAAGGGCCCTAATTAGTTAATCTCCATCTAAGATAGTTTATTATATTATTTTTTTAACAGAGTCCTTTGGCTAATCCAGTTGGCTAAAACTAAATCACATTTTGGCCAATAGGATTGTAAGCCGGCCCACCATGGTAAGGTAGACTCTATTAGGGCGGGTTAGGGAATGGGAGTGACAGAGGAATAGGGAATAGCGTTTTGGAGAGGGAAGATGGGGATAGGTGGTCTTAAGGGGTACCACTCTTACACCATCAAGTGCAAAGTCGGGGAACACAACGACCACCTGATAAATAATTGGGATCCAGCTGGTCCCCCTTAGGCCGGGTTCAACACTGGGATTGCAAAAGGCAAATCGCAATCACCTATGGAGTGTAATTGCATTTCTACCAAGCAATTGTGGCTCCATGTTACAGTGATTGCGTTTTTCGGTCTCATTCCAGAGAATGAGAATGGCGTTCTAACTGCCAGCAAAATGTTGCACGCAGTGCACTTTTGCGATATACGCACATCACAGGCACTGCAAGAATTTACCGCAGTGCTTTGCTGAATACCGGCTATCAGCAAAGAGCAGAAAAACTACTTATTAAAGCACCCCAAGTGTGAACTGGCCCTTAAGAGAACTTTATTGGTGATTACAAATAATTGCAACCTGCAGAGTAGAACTCAGGGGCATATTTAAAATGATTTAAATATACCCCCAAATTCTAATAATGGCCTCCTCCTCCCCATAGCCATACCAATCCTCACCAAAAAGGTACAAAGCATAGAAACGCAAACAAAACAAAAAAAGATGCAGGCCAACAATTGTAATTCTAGAAAATACCAATTGCACTAGCAAAAACCCGGCAATGCAATTTACATGTTCATCGCCGTGCTGTTGCTATTGGCAAAATGGGAACGATACAATTTTTAAATCGAAACGTGCTTAATAAAAAAAGGGCCCTAATTGGTTATTCTCCATCTAAGATAGTTTATTATATTCTTTTTTTTAACAGAGTCCTTTGGCTAATCTAGTTGGCTAAAACTAAATCACATTTTGGCCAATAGGATTGTAAGCTGGCCCACCATGGTAAGGTAGACTCTATTAGGGCGGGTTAGGGAATGAGAGTGAGAGAGGTATAGGGGATAGAGTTTTGGAGAGGGAAGATGGAGACAGGTAGTCTTAAGGGGTACCACTCTTACACTATCAAGTGCAAAGTCGGGGAACACAACGACCACCTGATAAATAATTGGGATCCAGCTGGTCCCCCTTAGCCCGGGTTCAACACTGGGATCGCAAAAGGCAAATCGCAATCACCTATGGAGTGTAATTGCATTTCTACCAAGCAATTGTGGCTCCATGTTACAGTGATTGCGTTTTTCGGTCTCATTCCAGAGAATGAGAATGGCGTTCTAACTGCCCGCAAAATGTTGCACGCAGTGCACTTTTGCGATATACGCACATCACAGGCACTGCAAGGATTTACCGCAGTGCTTTGCTGAATACCGGCTATCAGCAAAGAGCAGAAAAACTACTTATTAAAGCACCCCAAGTGTGAACTGGCCCTTAAGAGAACTTTATTGGTGATTACAAATGGTTGCAACCTGCAGAGTAGAACTCAGGGGCATATTTAAATAATTTAAATATACCCCCAAATTCTAATAATGGCCTCCTCCTCCCCATAGCCATACCAATCCTCACCAAAAAGGTACAAAGCATAGAAACGCAAACAAAACAAAAAAAGATGCAGGCCAACAATTGTAATTCTAGAAAATACCAATTGCACTAGCAAAAACCCGGCAATGCAATTTACATGTTCATCGCCGTGCTGTTGCTATTGGCAAAATGGGAACGATACAATTTTTAAATCGAAACGTGCTTAATAAAAAAGGGCCCTAATTGGTTAATCTCCATCTAAGATAGTTTATTATATTCTTTTTTTTTAACAGAGTCCTTTGGCTAATCTAGTTGGCTAAAACTAAATCACATTTTGGCCAATAGGATTGTAAGCCGGCCCACCATGGTAAGGTAGACTCTATTAGGGCGGGTTAGGGAATGAGAGTGAGAGAGGTATAGGGGATAGAGTTTTTGAGAGGGAAGATGGGGACAGGTGGTCTTAAGGGGTACCACTCTTACACCATCAAGTGCAAAGTCGGGGAACACAACGACCACCTGATAAATAATTGGGATCCAGCTGGTCCCCCTTAGGCCGGGTTCAACACTGGGATTGCAAAAGGCAAATCGCAATCACCTATGAAGTGTAATTGCATTTCTACCAAGCAATTGTGGCTCCATGTTACAGTGATTGCATTTTTCGGTCTCATTCCAGAGAATGAGAATGGCGTTCTAACTGCCAGCAAAATGTTGCATGCAGTGCACTTTTGCGATATACGCACATCACAGGCACTGCTAGGATTTACCGCAGTGCTTTGCTGAATACCGGCTGTCAGCAAAGAGCAGAAAAACTACTTATTAAAGCACCCCAAGTGTGAACTGGCCCTTAAGAGAACTTTATTGGTGATTACAAATGGTTGCAACCTGCAGAGTAGAACTCAGGGGCATATTTAAAATGATTTAAATATACCCCCAAATTCTAATAATGGCCTCCTCCTCCCCATAGCCATACCAATCCTCACCAAAAAGGTACAAAGCATAGAAACGCAAACAAAACAAAAAAAGATGCAGACCAACAATTGTAATTCTAGAAACTACCAATTCCACTAGCAAAAACCCGGCAATGCAATTTACATGTTCATCGCCATGCTGTTGCTATTGGCAAAATGGGAACAATACAATTTTTAAATCGAAACGTGCTTAATAAAAAAGGGCCCTAATTAGTTAATCTCCATCTAAGATAGTTTATTATATTATTTTTTTAACAGAGTCCTTTGGCTAATCCAGTTGGCTAAAACTAAATCACATTTTGGCCAATAGGATTGTAAGCCGGCCCACCATGGTAAGGTAGACTCTATTAGGGCGGGTTAGGGAATGGGAGTGACAGAGGAATAGGGAATAGCGTTTTGGAGAGGGAAGATGGGGATAGGTGGTCTTAAGGGGTACCACTCTTACACCATCAAGTGCAAAGTCGGGGAACACAACGACCACCTGATAAATAATTGGGATCCAGCTGGTCCCCCTTAGGCCGGGTTCAACACTGGGATTGCAAAAGGCAAATCGCAATCACCTATGGAGTGTAATTGCATTTCTACCAAGCAATTGTGGCTCCATGTTACAGTGATTGCGTTTTTCGGTCTCATTCCAGAGAATGAGAATGGCGTTCTAACTGCCAGCAAAATGTTGCACGCAGTGCACTTTTGCGATATACGCACATCACAGGCACTGCAAGAATTTACCGCAGTGCTTTGCTGAATACCGGCTATCAGCAAAGAGCAGAAAAACTACTTATTAAAGCACCCCAAGTGTGAACTGGCCCTTAAGAGAACTTTATTGGTGATTACAAATGGTTGCAACCTGCAGAGTAGAACTCAGGGGCATATTTAAAATGATTTAAATATACCCCCAAATTCTAATAATGGCCTCCTCCTCCCCATAGCCATACCAATCCTCACCAAAAAGGTACAAAGCATAGAAACGCAAACAAAAAAAAAAAAGATGCAGGACAACAATTGTAATTCTAGAAAATACCAATTGCACTAGCAAAAACCCGGCAATGCAATTTACATGTTCATCGCCGTGCTGTTGCTATTGGCAAAATGGGAACGATACAATTTTTAAATCGAAACGTGCTTAATAAAAAAGGGCCCTAATTGGTTAATCTCCATCTAAGATAGTTTATTATATTCTTTTTTTTTAACAGAGTCCTTTGGCTAATCTAGTTGGCTAAAACTAAATCACATTTTGGCCAATAGGATTGTAAGCCGGCCCACCATGGTAAGGTAGACTCTATTAGGGCGGGTTAGGGAATGAGAGTGAGAGAGGTATAGGGGATAGAGTTTTTGAGAGGGAAGATGGGGACAGGTGGTCTTAAGGGGTACCACTCTTACACCATCAAGTGCAAAGTCGGGGAACACAACGACCACCTGATAAATAATTGGGATCCAGCTGGTCCCCCTTAGGCCGGGTTCAACACTGGGATTGCAAAAGGCAAATCGCAATCACCTATGAAGTGTAATTGCATTTCTACCAAGCAATTGTGGCTCCATGTTACAGTGATTGCATTTTTCGGTCTCATTCCAGAGAATGAGAATGGCGTTCTAACTGCCAGCAAAATGTTGCATGCAGTGCACTTTTGCGATATACGCACATCACAGGCACTGCTAGGATTTACCGCAGTGCTTTGCTGAATACCGGCTGTCAGCAAAGAGCAGAAAAACTACTTATTAAAGCACCCCAAGTGTGAACTGGCCCTTAAGAGAACTTTATTGGTGATTACAAATGGTTGCAACCTGCAGAGTAGAACTCAGGGGCATATTTAAAATGATTTAAATATACCCCCAAATTCTAATAATGGCCTCCTCCTCCCCATAGCCATACCAATCCTCACCAAAAAGGTACAAAGCATAGAAACGCAAACAAAACAAAAAAAGATGCAGACCAACAATTGTAATTCTAGAAACTACCAATTCCACTAGCAAAAACCCGGCAATGCAATTTACATGTTCATCGCCGTGCTGTTGCTATTGGCAAAATGGGAACGATACAATTTTTAAATCGAAACGTGCTTAATAAAAAAAGGGCCCTAATTGGTTATTCTCCATCTAAGATAGTTTATTATATTCTTTTTTTTAACAGAGTCCTTTGGCTAATCTAGTTGGCTAAAACTAAATCACATTTTGGCCAATAGGATTGTAAGCTGGCCCACCATGGTAAGGTAGACTCTATTAGGGCGGGTTAGGGAATGAGAGTGAGAGAGGTATAGGGGATAGAGTTTTGGAGAGGGAAGATGGAGACAGGTAGTCTTAAGGGGTACCACTCTTACACTATCAAGTGCAAAGTCGGGGAACACAACGACCACCTGATAAATAATTGGGATCCAGCTGGTCCCCCTTAGCCCGGGTTCAACACTGGGATCGCAAAAGGCAAATCGCAATCACCTATGGAGTGTAATTGCATTTCTACCAAGCAATTGTGGCTCCATGTTACAGTGATTGCGTTTTTCGGTCTCATTCCAGAGAATGAGAATGGCGTTCTAACTGCCCGCAAAATGTTGCACGCAGTGCACTTTTGCGATATACGCACATCACAGGCACTGCAAGGATTTACCGCAGTGCTTTGCTGAATACCGGCTATCAGCAAAGAGCAGAAAAACTACTTATTAAAGCACCCCAAGTGTGAACTGGCCCTTAAGAGAACTTTATTGGTGATTACAAATGGTTGCAACCTGCAGAGTAGAACTCAGGGGCATATTTAAATAATTTAAATATACCCCCAAATTCTAATAATGGCCTCCTCCTCCCCATAGCCATACCAATCCTCACCAAAAAGGTACAAAGCATAGAAACGCAAACAAAACAAAAAAAGATGCAGGCCAACAATTGTAATTCTAGAAAATACCAATTGCACTAGCAAAAACCCGGCAATGCAATTTACATGTTCATCGCCGTGCTGTTGCTATTGGCAAAATGGGAACGATACAATTTTTAAATCGAAACGTGCTTAATAAAAAAGGGCCCTAATTGGTTAATCTCCATCTAAGATAGTTTATTATATTCTTTTTTTTTAACAGAGTCCTTTGGCTAATCTAGTTGGCTAAAACTAAATCACATTTTGGCCAATAGGATTGTAAGCCGGCCCACCATGGTAAGGTAGACTCTATTAGGGCGGGTTAGGGAATGAGAGTGAGAGAGGTATAGGGGATAGAGTTTTTGAGAGGGAAGATGGGGACAGGTGGTCTTAAGGGGTACCACTCTTACACCATCAAGTGCAAAGTCGGGGAACACAACGACCACCTGATAAATAATTGGGATCCAGCTGGTCCCCCTTAGGCCGGGTTCAACACTGGGATTGCAAAAGGCAAATCGCAATCACCTATGAAGTGTAATTGCATTTCTACCAAGCAATTGTGGCTCCATGTTACAGTGATTGCATTTTTCGGTCTCATTCCAGAGAATGAGAATGGCGTTCTAACTGCCAGCAAAATGTTGCATGCAGTGCACTTTTGCGATATACGCACATCACAGGCACTGCTAGGATTTACCGCAGTGCTTTGCTGAATACCGGCTGTCAGCAAAGAGCAGAAAAACTACTTATTAAAGCACCCCAAGTGTGAACTGGCCCTTAAGAGAACTTTATTGGTGATTACAAATGGTTGCAACCTGCAGAGTAGAACTCAGGGGCATATTTAAAATGATTTAAATATACCCCCAAATTCTAATAATGGCCTCCTCCTCCCCATAGCCATACCAATCCTCACCAAAAAGGTACAAAGCATAGAAACGCAAACAAAACAAAAAAAGATGCAGACCAACAATTGTAATTCTAGAAACTACCAATTCCACTAGCAAAAACCCGGCAATGCAATTTACATGTTCATCGCCGTGCTGTTGCTATTGGCAAAATGGGAACAATACAATTTTTAAATCGAAACGTGCTTAATAAAAAAGGGCCCTAATTAGTTAATCTCCATCTAAGATAGTTTATTATATTATTTTTTTAACAGAGTCCTTTGGCTAATCCAGTTGGCTAAAACTAAATCACATTTTGGCCAATAGGATTGTAAGCCGGCCCACCATGGTAAGGTAGACTCTATTAGGGCGGGTTAGGGAATGGGAGTGACAGAGGAATAGGGAATAGCGTTTTGGAGAGGGAAGATGGGGATAGGTGGTCTTAAGGGGTACCACTCTTACACCATCAAGTGCAAAGTCGGGGAACACAACGACCACCTGATAAATAATTGGGATCCAGCTGGTCCCCCTTAGGCCGGGTTCAACACTGGGATTGCAAAAGGCAAATCGCAATCACCTATGGAGTGTAATTGCATTTCTACCAAGCAATTGTGGCTCCATGTTACAGTGATTGCGTTTTTCGGTCTCATTCCAGAGAATGAGAATGGCGTTCTAACTGCCAGCAAAATGTTGCACGCAGTGCACTTTTGCGATATACGCACATCACAGGCACTGCAAGAATTTACCGCAGTGCTTTGCTGAATACCGGCTATCAGCAAAGAGCAGAAAAACTACTTATTAAAGCACCCCAAGTGTGAACTGGCCCTTAAGAGAACTTTATTGGTGATTACAAATAATTGCAACCTGCAGAGTAGAACTCAGGGGCATATTTAAAATGATTTAAATATACCCCCAAATTCTAATAATGGCCTCCTCCTCCCCATAGCCATACCAATCCTCACCAAAAAGGTACAAAGCATAGAAACGCAAACAAAACAAAAAAAGATGCAGGCCAACAATTGTAATTCTAGAAAATACCAATTGCACTAGCAAAAACCCGGCAATGCAATTTACATGTTCATCGCCGTGCTGTTGCTATTGGCAAAATGGGAACGATACAATTTTTAAATCGAAACGTGCTTAATAAAAAAAGGGCCCTAATTGGTTATTCTCCATCTAAGATAGTTTATTATATTCTTTTTTTTAACAGAGTCCTTTGGCTAATCTAGTTGGCTAAAACTAAATCACATTTTGGCCAATAGGATTGTAAGCTGGCCCACCATGGTAAGGTAGACTCTATTAGGGCGGGTTAGGGAATGAGAGTGAGAGAGGTATAGGGGATAGAGTTTTGGAGAGGGAAGATGGAGACAGGTAGTCTTAAGGGGTACCACTCTTACACTATCAAGTGCAAAGTCGGGGAACACAACGACCACCTGATAAATAATTGGGATCCAGCTGGTCCCCCTTAGCCCGGGTTCAACACTGGGATCGCAAAAGGCAAATCGCAATCACCTATGGAGTGTAATTGCATTTCTACCAAGCAATTGTGGCTCCATGTTACAGTGATTGCGTTTTTCGGTCTCATTCCAGAGAATGAGAATGGCGTTCTAACTGCCCGCAAAATGTTGCACGCAGTGCACTTTTGCGATATACGCACATCACAGGCACTGCAAGGATTTACCGCAGTGCTTTGCTGAATACCGGCTATCAGCAAAGAGCAGAAAAACTACTTATTAAAGCACCCCAAGTGTGAACTGGCCCTTAAGAGAACTTTATTGGTGATTACAAATGGTTGCAACCTGCAGAGTAGAACTCAGGGGCATATTTAAATAATTTAAATATACCCCCAAATTCTAATAATGGCCTCCTCCTCCCCATAGCCATACCAATCCTCACCAAAAAGGTACAAAGCATAGAAACGCAAACAAAACAAAAAAAGATGCAGGCCAACAATTGTAATTCTAGAAAATACCAATTGCACTAGCAAAAACCCGGCAATGCAATTTACATGTTCATCGCCGTGCTGTTGCTATTGGCAAAATGGGAACGATACAATTTTTAAATCGAAACGTGCTTAATAAAAAAGGGCCCTAATTGGTTAATCTCCATCTAAGATAGTTTATTATATTCTTTTTTTTTAACAGAGTCCTTTGGCTAATCTAGTTGGCTAAAACGAAATCACATTTTGGCCAATAGGATTGTAAGCCGGCCCACCATGGTAAGGTAGACTCTATTAGGGCGGGTTAGGGAATGAGAGTGAGAGAGGTATAGGGGATAGAGTTTTTGAGAGGGAAGATGGGGACAGGTGGTCTTAAGGGGTACCACTCTTACACCATCAAGTGCAAAGTCGGGGAACACAACGACCACCTGATAAATAATTGGGATCCAGCTGGTCCCCCTTAGGCCGGGTTCAACACTGGGATTGCAAAAGGCAAATCGCAATCACCTATGAAGTGTAATTGCATTTCTACCAAGCAATTGTGGCTCCATGTTACAGTGATTGCATTTTTCGGTCTCATTCCAGAGAATGAGAATGGCGTTCTAACTGCCAGCAAAATGTTGCATGCAGTGCACTTTTGCGATATACGCACATCACAGGCACTGCTAGGATTTACCGCAGTGCTTTGCTGAATACCGGCTGTCAGCAAAGAGCAGAAAAACTACTTATTAAAGCACCCCAAGTGTGAACTGGCCCTTAAGAGAACTTTATTGGTGATTACAAATGGTTGCAACCTGCAGAGTAGAACTCAGGGGCATATTTAAAATGATTTAAATATACCCCCAAATTCTAATAATGGCCTCCTCCTCCCCATAGCCATACCAATCCTCACCAAAAAGGTACAAAGCATAGAAACGCAAACAAAACAAAAAAAGATGCAGACCAACAATTGTAATTCTAGAAACTACCAATTCCACTAGCAAAAACCCGGCAATGCAATTTACATGTTCATCGCCATGCTGTTGCTATTGGCAAAATGGGAACAATACAATTTTTAAATCGAAACGTGCTTAATAAAAAAGGGCCCTAATTAGTTAATCTCCATCTAAGATAGTTTATTATATTATTTTTTTAACAGAGTCCTTTGGCTAATCCAGTTGGCTAAAACTAAATCACATTTTGGCCAATAGGATTGTAAGCCGGCCCACCATGGTAAGGTAGACTCTATTAGGGCGGGTTAGGGAATGGGAGTGACAGAGGAATAGGGAATAGCGTTTTGGAGAGGGAAGATGGGGATAGGTGGTCTTAAGGGGTACCACTCTTACACCATCAAGTGCAAAGTCGGGGAACACAACGACCACCTGATAAATAATTGGGATCCAGCTGGTCCCCCTTAGGCCGGGTTCAACACTGGGATTGCAAAAGGCAAATCGCAATCACCTATGGAGTGTAATTGCATTTCTACCAAGCAATTGTGGCTCCATGTTACAGTGATTGCGTTTTTCGGTCTCATTCCAGAGAATGAGAATGGCGTTCTAACTGCCAGCAAAATGTTGCACGCAGTGCACTTTTGCGATATACGCACATCACAGGCACTGCAAGAATTTACCGCAGTGCTTTGCTGAATACCGGCTATCAGCAAAGAGCAGAAAAACTACTTATTAAAGCACCCCAAGTGTGAACTGGCCCTTAAGAGAACTTTATTGGTGATTACAAATGGTTGCAACCTGCAGAGTAGAACTCAGGGGCATATTTAAAATGATTTAAATATACCCCCAAATTCTAATAATGGCCTCCTCCTCCCCATAGCCATACCAATCCTCACCAAAAAGGTACAAAGCATAGAAACGCAAACAAAACAAAAAAAGATGCAGGACAACAATTGTAATTCTAGAAAATACCAATTGCACTAGCAAAAACCCGGCAATGCAATTTACATGTTCATCGCCGTGCTGTTGCTATTGGCAAAATGGGAACGATACAATTTTTAAATCGAAACGTGCTTAATAAAAAAGGGCCCTAATTGGTTAATCTCCATCTAAGATAGTTTATTATATTCTTTTTTTTTAACAGAGTCCTTTGGCTAATCTAGTTGGCTAAAACTAAATCACATTTTGGCCAATAGGATTGTAAGCCGGCCCACCATGGTAAGGTAGACTCTATTAGGGCGGGTTAGGGAATGAGAGTGAGAGAGGTATAGGGGATAGAGTTTTTGAGAGGGAAGATGGGGACAGGTGGTCTTAAGGGGTACCACTCTTACACCATCAAGTGCAAAGTCGGGGAACACAACGACCACCTGATAAATAATTGGGATCCAGCTGGTCCCCCTTAGGCCGGGTTCAACACTGGGATTGCAAAAGGCAAATCGCAATCACCTATGAAGTGTAATTGCATTTCTACCAAGCAATTGTGGCTCCATGTTACAGTGATTGCATTTTTCGGTCTCATTCCAGAGAATGAGAATGGCGTTCTAACTGCCAGCAAAATGTTGCATGCAGTGCACTTTTGCGATATACGCACATCACAGGCACTGCTAGGATTTACCGCAGTGCTTTGCTGAATACCGGCTGTCAGCAAAGAGCAGAAAAACTACTTATTAAAGCACCCCAAGTGTGAACTGGCCCTTAAGAGAACTTTATTGGTGATTACAAATGGTTGCAACCTGCAGAGTAGAACTCAGGGGCATATTTAAAATGATTTAAATATACCCCCAAATTCTAATAATGGCCTCCTCCTCCCCATAGCCATACCAATCCTCACCAAAAAGGTACAAAGCATAGAAACGCAAACAAAACAAAAAAAGATGCAGACCAACAATTGTAATTCTAGAAACTACCAATTCCACTAGCAAAAACCCGGCAATGCAATTTACATGTTCATCGCCATGCTGTTGCTATTGGCAAAATGGGAACAATACAATTTTTAAATCGAAACGTGCTTAATAAAAAAGGGCCCTAATTAGTTAATCTCCATCTAAGATAGTTTATTATATTATTTTTTTAACAGAGTCCTTTGGCTAATCCAGTTGGCTAAAACTAAATCACATTTTGGCCAATAGGATTGTAAGCCGGCCCACCATGGTAAGGTAGACTCTATTAGGGCGGGTTAGGGAATGGGAGTGACAGAGGAATAGGGAATAGCGTTTTGGAGAGGGAAGATGGGGATAGGTGGTCTTAAGGGGTACCACTCTTACACCATCAAGTGCAAAGTCGGGGAACACAACGACCACCTGATAAATAATTGGGATCCAGCTGGTCCCCCTTAGGCCGGGTTCAACACTGGGATTGCAAAAGGCAAATCGCAATCACCTATGGAGTGTAATTGCATTTCTACCAAGCAATTGTGGCTCCATGTTACAGTGATTGCGTTTTTCGGTCTCATTCCAGAGAATGAGAATGGCGTTCTAACTGCCAGCAAAATGTTGCACGCAGTGCACTTTTGCGATATACGCACATCACAGGCACTGCAAGAATTTACCGCAGTGCTTTGCTGAATACCGGCTATCAGCAAAGAGCAGAAAAACTACTTATTAAAGCACCCCAAGTGTGAACTGGCCCTTAAGAGAACTTTATTGGTGATTACAAATGGTTGCAACCTGCAGAGTAGAACTCAGGGGCATATTTAAAATGATTTAAATATACCCCCAAATTCTAATAATGGCCTCCTCCTCCCCATAGCCATACCAATCCTCACCAAAAAGGTACAAAGCATAGAAACGCAAACAAAACAAAAAAAGATGCAGGACAACAATTGTAATTCTAGAAAATACCAATTGCACTAGCAAAAACCCGGCAATGCAATTTACATGTTCATCGCCGTGCTGTTGCTATTGGCAAAATGGGAACGATACAATTTTTAAATCGAAACGTGCTTAATAAAAAAGGGCCCTAATTGGTTATTCTCCATCTAAGATAGTTTATTATATTATTTTTTTTAACAGAGTCCTTTGGCTAATCTAGTTGGCTAAAACTAAATCACATTTTGGCCAATAGGATTGTAAGCTGGCCCACCATGGTAAGGTAGACTCTATTAGGGCAGGTTAGGGAATGAGAGTGAGAGAGGTATAGGGGATAGAGTTTTGGAGAGGGAAGATGGAGACAGGTAGTCTTAAGGGGTACCACTCTTACACTATCAAGTGCAAAGTCGGGGAACACAACGACCACCTGATAAATAATTGGGATCCAGCTGGTCCCCCTTAGCCCGGGTTCAACACTTGGATCGCAAAAGGCAAATCGCAATCACCTATGGAGTGTAATTGCATTTCTACCAAGCAATTGTGGCTCCATGTTACAGTGATTGCGTTTTTCGGTCTCATTCCAGAGAATGAGAATGGCGTTCTAACTGCCCGCAAAATGTTGCACGCAGTGCACTTTTGCGATATACGCACATCACAGGCACTGCAAGGATTTACCGCAGTGCTTTGCTGAATACCGGCTATCAGCAAAGAGCAGAAAAACTACTTATTAAAGCACCCCAAGTGTGAACTGGCCCTTAAGAGAACTTTATTGGTGATTACAAATGGTTGCAACCTGCAGAGTAGAACTCAGGGGCATATTTAAAATGATTTAAATATACCCCCAAATTCTAATAATGGCCTCCTCCTCCCCATAGCCATACCAATCCTCACCAAAAAGGTACAAAGCATAGAAACGCAAACAAAACAAAAAAAGATGCAGGCCAACAATTGTAATTCTGGAAACTACCAATTGCACTAGCAAAAACCTAGCAATGCAATTTACATGTTCATCGCCGTGCTGTTGCTATTGGCAAAATGGGAACAATACAATTTTTAAATCGAAACGTGCTTAATAAAAAAGGGCCTTTATTAGTTAATCTCCATCTAAGATAGTTTATTATATTCTTTTTTTAACAGAGTCCTTTGGCTAATCCAGTTGGCTAAAACTAAATCACATTTTGGCCAATAGGATTGTAAGCCGGCCCACCATGGTAAGGTAGACTATTAGGGCGGGTTAGGGAATGGGAGTGAGAGAGGAATAGAGGATAGCGTTTTGGAGAGGGAAGATGGGGATAGGTGGTCTTAAGGGGTACCACTCTTACACCATCAAGTGCAAAGTCAGAACACAACGACCACCTGATAAATAATTGCGATCCAGGTGGTCCCCCTTAGGCCGGGTTCAACACTGGCATCGCAAAAGGCAAATCGCAATCACCCATGGAGTGTAATTGCATTTCTACCAAGCAATAGTGGCTCCATGTTACAGTGATCGCGTTTTTCGGTCTCATTCCAGAGAATGAGAATGGCGTTCTAACTGCCAGCAAAATGTTGCACGCAGTGCACTTTTGCGATATACGCACATCACAGGCACTGCAAGGATTTACCGCAGTGCTTTGCTGAATACCGGCTATCAGCAAAGAGCAGAAAAACTACTTATTAAAGCACCCCAAGTGTGAACTGGCCCTTAAGAGAACTTTATTGGTGATTACAAATGGTTGCAACCTGCAGAGTAGAACTCAGGGGCATATTTAAAATGATTTAAATATACCCCCAAATTCTAATAATGGCCTCCTCCTCCCCATAGCCATACCAATCCTCACCAAAAAGGTACAAAGCATAGAAACGCAAACAAAACAAAAAAAGATGCAGGCCAACAATTGTAATTCTAGAAACTACCAATTGCACTAGCAAAAACCCGGCAATGCAATTTACATGTTCATCGCCGTGCTGTTGCTATTGGCAAAATGGGAACGATACAATTTTTAAATCGAAACGTGCTTAATAAAAAAGGGCCTTTATTAGTTAATCTCCATCTAAGATAGTTTATTATATTCTTTTTTTAACAGAGTCCTTTGGCTAATCCAGTTGGCTAAAACTAAATCACATTTTGGCCAATAGGATTGTAAGCCGGCCTACCATGGTAAGGTAGACTCTATTAGGGCGGGTTAGGGAATGGGAGTGAGAGAGGAATAGGGGATAGCGTTTTGGAGAGGGAAGATGGGGATAGGTGGTCTTAAGGGGTACCACTCTTACACCATCAAGTGCAAAGTCGGGGAACACAACGGCCACCTGATAAATAATTGGGATCCAGCTGGTCCCCCTTAGGCCGGGTTCAACACTGGGATCGCAAAAGGCAAATCGCAATCACCTATGGAGTGTAATTGCATTTCTACCAAGCAATTGTGGCTCCATGTTACAGTGATTGCGTTTTTCGGTCTCATTCCAGAGAATGAGAATGGCGTTCTAACTGCCAGCAAAATGTTGCACGCAGTGCACTTTTGCGATATACGCACATCACAGGCACTGCAAGGATTTACCGCAGTGCTTTGCTGAATACCGGCTATTAGCAAAGAGCAGAACAACTACTTATTAAAGCACCCCAAGTGTGAACTGGCCCTTAAGAGAACTTTATTGGTGATTACAAATGGTTGCAACCTGCAGAGTAGAACTCAGGGGCATATTTAAAATGATTTAAATATACCCCCAAATTCTAATAATGGCCTCCTCCTCCCCATAGCCATACCAATCCTCACCAAAAAGGTACAAAGCATAGAAACGCAAACAAAACAAAAAAAGATGCAGGCCAACAATTGTTATTCTGGAAACTACAAATTGCACTAGCAAAAACCCAGCAATGCAATTTACATGTTCATCGCCGTGCTGTTGCTATTGGCAAAATGGGAACGATACAATTTTTAAATCGAAACGTGCTTAATAAAAAAGGGCCCTAATTAGTTAATCTCCATCTAAGATAGTTTATTATATTCTTTTTTTAACAGAGTCCTTTGGCTAATCCAGTTGGCTAAAACTAAATCACATTTTGGCCAATAGGATTGTAAGCCGGCCCACCATGGTAAGGTAGACTCTATTAGGGCGGGTTAGGGAATGGGAGTGACAGAGGAATAGGGAATAGCGTTTTGGAGAGGGAAGATGGGGATAGGTGGTCTTAAGGGGTACCACTCTTACACCATCAAGTGCAAAGTCGGGGAACACAACGACCACCTGATAAATAATTGGGATCCAGCTGGTCCCCCTTAGGCCGGGTTCAACACTGGGATTGCAAAAGGCAAATCGCAATCACCTATGAAGTGTAATTGCATTTCTACCAAGCAATTGTGGCTCCATGTTACAGTGATTGCGTTTTTCGGTCTCATTCCAGAGAATGAGAATGGCGTTCTAACTGCCAGCAAAATGTTGCACGCAGTGCACTTTTGCGATATACGCACATCACAGGCACTGCAAGAATTTACCGCAGTGCTTTGCTGAATACCGGCTATCAGCAAAGAGCAGAAAAACTACTTATTAAAGCACCCCAAGTGTGAACTGGCCCTTAAGAGAACTTTATTGGTGATTACAAATGGTTGCAACCTGCAGAGTAGAACTCAGGGGCATATTTAAAATGATTTAAATATACCCCCAAATTCTAATAATGGCCTCCTCCTCCCCATAGCCATACCAATCCTCACCAAAAAGGTACAAAGCATAGAAACGCAAACAAAACAAAAAAAGATGCAGGCCAACAATTGTAATTCTAGAAAATACCAATTGCACTAGCAAAAACCCGGCAATGCAATTTACATGTTCATCGCCGTGCTGTTGCTATTGGCAAAATGGGAACGATACAATTTTTAAATCGAAACGTGCTTAATAAAAAAGGGCCCTAATTGGTTATTCTCCATCTAAGATAGTTTATTATATTATTTTTTTTAACAGAGTCCTTTGGCTTATCTAGTTGGCTAAAACTAAATCACATTTTGGCCAATAGGATTGAAAGCTGGCCCACCATGGTAAGGTAGACTCTATTAGGGCGGGTTAGGGAATGAGAGTGAGAGAGGTATAGGGGATAGAGTTTTGGAGAGGGAAGATGGAGACAGGGAGTCTTAAGGGGTACCACTCTTACACTATCAAGTGCAAAGTCGGGGAACACAACGACCACCTGATAAATAATTGGGATCCAGCTGGTCCCCCTTAGCCCGGGTTCAACACTGGGATCGCAAAAGGCAAATCGCAATCACCTATGGAGTGTAATTGCATTTCTACCAAGCAATTGTGGCTCCATGTTACAGTGATTGCGTTTTTCGGTCTCATTCCAGAGAATGAGAATGGCGTTCTAACTGCCCGCAAAATGTTGCACGCAGTGCACTTTTGCGATATACGCACATCACAGGCACTGCAAGGATTTACCGCAGTGCTTTGCTGAATACCGGCTATCAGCAAAGAGCAGAAAAACTACTTATTAAAGCACCCCAAGTGTGAACTGGCCCTTAAGAGAACTTTATTGGTGATTACAAATGGTTGCAACCTGCAGAGTAGAACTCAGGGGCATATTTAAAATGATTTAAATATACCCCCAAATTCTAATAATGGCCTCCTCCTCCCCATAGCCATACCAATCCTCACCAAAAAGGTACAAAGCATAGAAACGCAAACAAAACAAAAAAAGATGCAGGCCAACAATTGTAATTCTGGAAACTACCAATTGCACTAGCAAAAACCCAGCAATGCAATTTACATGTTCATCGCCGTGCTGTTGCTATTGGCAAAATGGGAACGATACAATTTTTAAATCGAAACGTGCTTAATAAAAAAGGGCCCTAATTGGTTAATCTCCATCTAAGATAGTTTATTATATTCTTTTTTTAACAGAGTACTTTGGCTAATCTAGTTGGCTAAAACTAAATCACATTTTGGCCAATAGGATTGTAAGCCGGCCCACCATGGTAAGGTAGACTGTATTAGGGCGGGTTAGGGAATGAGAGTAAGAGAGGTATAGGGGATAGAGTTTTGGAGAGGGAAGATGGGGACAGGTAGTCTTAAGGGGTACCACTCTTACACCCTCAAGTGCAAAGTCGGGGAACACAACGACCACCTGATAAATAATTGGGATCCAGCTGGTCCCCCTTAGCCCGGGTTCAACACTGGGATCGCAAAAGGCAAATCGCAATCACCTATGGAGTGTAATTGCATTTCTACCAAGCAATTGTGGCTCCATGTTACAGCGATTGCGTTTTTCGGTCTCATTCCAGAGAATGAGAATGGCGTTCTAACTGCCAGCAAAATGTTGCACGCAGTGCACTTTTGCGATATACGCACATCACAGGCACTGCAAGGATTTACCGCAGTGCTTTTCTGAATACTAGCTATCAGCAAAGAGCAGAAAAACTACTTATTAAAGCACCCCAAGTGTGAACTGGACCTTAAGAGAACTTTATTGGTGATTACAAATTGTTGCAACCTGCAGAGTAGAACTCAGGGGCATATTTAAAATGATTTAAATATACCCCCAAATTCTAATAATGGCCTCCTCCTCCCCATAGCCATACCAATCCTCACCAAAAATGTACAAAGCATAGAAACGCAAAAAAAAAAAAAAAAGATGCAGGCCAACAATTGAAATTCTGGAAACTACCAATTGCACTAGCAAAAACCCGGCAATGCAATTTACATGTTCATCGCCGTGCTGTTGCTATTGGCAAAATGGGAACGATACAATTTTTAAATCGAAACGTGCTTAATAAAAAAGGGCCCTAATTGGTTAATCTAATTGGTTATATTATTTTTTTAACAGAGTCCTTTGGCTAATCCAGTTGGCTAAAACTAAATCACATTTTGGCCAATTCGATTGTAAGCCGGCCCACCATGGTAAGGTAGACTCTATTAGGGCGGGTTAGGGAATGGGAGTGACAGAGGAATAGGGGATAGCGTTTTGGAGAGGGAAGATGGGGATAGGTGGTCTTAAGGGGTACCACTCTTACACCATCAAGTGCAAAGTCGGGGAACACAACGACCACCTGATAAATAATTAGGATCCAGCTGGTCCCCCTTAGGCCGGGTTCAACACTGGGATCGCAAAAGGCAAATCGCAATCACCTATGGAGTGTAATTGCATTTCTACCAAGCAAATTGTGGCTCCATGTTACAGTGATTGCGTTTTTCGGTCTCAATCCAGAGAATGAGAATGGCGTTCTAACTGCCAGCAAAATGTTGCACGCAGTGCACTTTTGCGATATACGCACATCACAGGCACTGCAAGGATTTACCGCAGTGCTTTGCTGAATACCGGCTATCAGCAAAGAGCAGAACAACTACTTATTAAAGCACCCCAAGTGTGAACTGGCCCTTAAGAGAACTTTATTGGTGATTACAAATTGTTGCAACCTGCAGAGTAGAACTCAGGGGCATATTTAAAATGATTTAAATATACCCTCAAATTCTAATAATGGCCTCCTCCTCCCCATAGCCATACCAATCCTCACCAAAAAAGTACAAAGCATAGAAACGCAAACAAAACAAAAAAAGATGCAGGCCAACAATTTTAATTCTGGAAACTACCAATTGCACTAGCAAAAACCCGACAATGCAATTTACATGTTCATCGCCGTGCTGTTGCTATTGGCAAAATGGGAACGATACAATTTTTAAATCGAAACGTGCTTAATAAAAAGGGCCCTAATTAGTTAATCTCCATCTAAGATCGTTTATTATATTCTTTTTTTAACAGAGTCCTTTGGCTAATCCAGTTGGCTAAAACTAAATCACATTTTGGCCAATAGGATTGTAAGCCGGCCCACCATGGTAAGGTAGACTATTAGGGCGGGTTAGGGAATGGGAGTGAGAGAGGAATAGAGGATAGCGTTTTGGAGAGGGAAGATGGGGATAGGTGGTCTTAAGGGGTACCACTCTTACACCATCAAGTGCAAAGTCAGAACACAACGACCACCTGATAAATAATTGCGATCCAGGTGGTCCCCCTTAGGCCGGGTTCAACACTGGTATCGCAAAAGGCAAATCGCAATCACCCATGGAGTGTAATTGCATTTCTACCAAGCAATAGTGGCTCCATGTTACAGTGATCGCGTTTTTCGGTCTCATTCCAGAGAATGAGAATGGCGTTCTAACTGCCAGCAAAATGTTGCACGCAGTGCACTTTTGCGATATACGCACATCACAGGCACTGCAAGGATTTACCGCAGTGCTTTGCTGAATACCGGCTATCAGCAAAGAGCAGAAAAACTACTTATTAAAGCACCCCAAGTGTGAACTGGCCCTTAAGAGAACTTTATTGGTGATTACAAATGGTTGCAACCTGCAGAGTAGAACTCAGGGGCATATTTAAAATGATTTAAATATACCCCCAAATTCTAATAATGGCCTCCTCCTCCCCATAGCCATACCAATCCTCACCAAAAAGGTACAAAGCATAGAAACGGAAACAAAACAAAAAAAGATGCAGGCCAACAATTGTAATTCTAGAAACTACCAATTGCACTAGCAAAAACCCGGCAATGCAATTTACATGTTCATCGCCGTGCTGTTGCTATTGGCAAAATGGGAACGATACAATTTTTAAATCGAAACGTGCTTAATAAAAAAGGGCCTTTATTAGTTAATCTCCATCTAAGATAGTTTATTATATTCTTTTTTTAACAGAGTCCTTTGGCTAATCCAGTTGGCTAAAACTAAATCACATTTTGGCCAATAGGATTGTAAGCCGGCCTACCATGGTAAGGTAGACTCTATTAGGGTGGGTTAGGGAATGGGAGTAAGAGAGGAATAGGGGATAGCGTTTTGGAGAGGGAAGATGGGGATAGGTGGTCTTAAGGGGTACCACTCTTACACCATCAAGTGCAAAGTCGGGGAACACAACGGCCACCTGATAAATAATTGGGATCCAGCTGGTCCCCCTTAGGCCGGGTTCAACACTGGGATCGCAAAAGGCAAATCGCAATCACCTATGGAGTGTAATTGCATTTCTACCAAGCAATTGTGGCTCCATGTTACAGTGATTGCGTTTTTCGGTCTCATTCCAGAGAATGAGAATGGCGTTCTAACTGCCAGCAAAATGTTGCACGCAGTGCACTTTTGCGATATACGCACATCACAGGCACTGCAAGGATTTACCGCAGTGCTTTGCTGAATACCGGCTATTAGCAAAGAGCAGAACAACTACTTATTAAAGCACCCCAAGTGTGAACTGGCCCTTAAGAGAACTTTATTGGTGATTACAAATTGTTGCAACCTGCAGAGTAGAACTCAGGGGCATATTTAAAATGATTTCAATATACCCCCAAATTCTAATAATGGCCTCCTCCTCCCCATAGCCTACCAATCCTCACCAAAAAGGTACAAAGCATAGAAACGCAAACAAAACAAAAAAAGATGCAGGCCAACAATTGTTATTCTGGAAACTACCAATTGCACTAGCAAAAACCCAGCAATGCAATTTACATGTTCATCGCCGTGCTGTTGCTATTGGCAAAATGGGAACGATACAATTTTTAAATCGAAACGTGCGTAATAAAAAAGGGCCCTTATTGGTTAATCTCCATCTAAGATCGTTTATTATATTCTTTTTTTAACAGAGTCCTTTGGCTAATCCAGTTGGCTAAAACTAAATCACATTTTGGCCAATAGGATTGTAAGCCGGCCTACCATGGTAAGGTAGACTGTATTAGGGCGGGTTAGGGAATGGGAATGAGAGAGGAATAGGGGATAGCGTTTTGGAGAGGGAAGATGGGGATAGGTGGTCTTAAGGGGTACCACTCTTACACCATCAAGTGCAAAGTCGGAACACAACGACCACCTGATAAATAATTGCGATCCAGCTGGTCCCCCTTAGGCCGGGTTCAACACTGGGATCGCATAAGGCAAATCGCAATCACCTATGGAGTGTAATTGCATTTCTACCAAGCAATTGTGGCTCCATGTTACAGTGATTGCGTTTTTCGGTCTCATTCCAGAGAATGAGTATGGCGTTCTAACTGCCAGCAAAATGTTGCACGAAGTGCACTTTTGCGATATACGCACATCACAGGCACTGCAAGGATTTACCGCAGTGCTTTGCTGAATACCGACTATCAGTAAAGAGCAGAGCAACTACTTATTAAAGCACCCCAAGTGTGAACTGGCCCTTAAGAGAACTTTATTGGTGATTACAAATTGATGCAACCTGCAGAGTAGAACTCAGGGGCATATTTAAAATGATTTAAATATACCCCCAAATTCTAATAATGGCCTCCTCCTCCCCATAGCCATACCAATCCTCACCAAAAAGGTACAAAGCATAGAAACGCAAACAAAACAAAAAAAGATGCAGGCCAACAATTGTAATTCTGGAAACTACCAATTGCACTAGCAAAAACCCAGCAATGCAATTTACATGTTCATCGCCGTGCTGTTGCTATTGGCAAAATGGGAACGATACAATTTTTAAATCGAAACGTGCTTAATAAAAAAGGGCCCTAATTAGTTAATCTCCATCTAAGATAGTTTATTATATTCTTTTTTTAACAGAGTCCTTTGGCTAATCCAGATGGCTAAAACTAAATCACATTTTTGGCCAATAGGATTGTAAGCCGGCCCACCATGGTAAGGTAGACTCTATTAGGGCGGGATAGGGAATGGGAGTGAGAGAGTAATAGGGGATAGCGTTTTGGAGAGGGAAGATGGGGATAGGTGGTCTTAAGGGGTACCACTCTTACACCATCAAGTGCAAAGTCCAGGAACACAACGGCCACCTGATAAATAATTGGGATCCAGCTGGTCCCCCTTAGGCCGGGTTCAACACTGGGATCGCAAAAGGCAAATCGCAATCACCTATGGAGTGTAATTGCATTTCTACCAAGCAATTGTGGCTCCATGTTACAGTAATTGCGTTTTTCGGTCTCATTCCAGAGAATGAGAATGGCGTTCTAACTGCCAGCAAAATGTTGCACGCAGTGCACTTTTGCGATATACGCACATCACAGGCACTGCAAGGATTTACTGCAGTGCTTTGCTTTATACCGGCTATCAGCAAAGAGCAGAAAAACTACTTATTAAAGCACCCCAAGTGTGAACTGGCCCTTAAGAGAACTTTATTGGTGATTACAAATGGTTGCAACCTGCAGAGTAGAACTCAGGGGCATATTTAAAATGATTTAAATATACCCCCAAATTCTAATAATGGCCTCCTCCTCCCCATAGCCATACCAATCCTCACCAAAAAGGTACAAAGCATAGAAACGCAAACAAAACAAAAAAAGATGCAGGCCAACAATTGTAATTCTAGAAAATACCAATTGCACTAGCAAAAACCCGGCAATGCAATTTACATGTTCATCGCCGTGGTGTTGCTATTGGCAAAATGGGAACGATACAATTTTTAAATCGAAACGTGCTTAATAAAAAAGGGCCCTAATTGGTTAATCTAATTGGTTATATTCTTTTTTTAACAGAGTCCTTTGGCTAATCCAGTTGGCTAAAACTAAATCACATTTTGGCCAATAGGATTGTAAGCCGGCCCACCATGGTAAGGTAGACTCTATTAGGGCGGGTTAGGGAATGGGAGTGAGAGAGGAATAGGGGATAGCGTTTTGGAGAGGGAAGATGGGGAAAGGTGGTCTTAAGGGGTACCACTCTTACACCATCAAGTGCAAAGTCGGGGAACACAACGACCACCTGATAAATAAATGGGATCCAGCTGGTCCCCCTTAGGCCGGGTTCAACACTGGGATCGCAAAAGGCAAATCGCAATCACCTATGGAGTGTAATTGCATTTCTACCAAGCAATTGTGGCTCCATGTTACAGTGATTGCGTTTTTCGGTCTCATTCCAGAGAATGAGAATGGCGTTCTAACTGCCAGCAAAATGTTGCACGCAGTGCACTTTTGCGATATACGCACATCACAGGCACTGCAAGGATTTACCGCAGTGCTTTGCTGAATACCAGCTATCAGCAAAGAGCAGAAAAACTACTTATTAAAGCACCCCAAGTGTGAACTGGCCCTTAAGAGAACTTTATTGGTGATTACAAATTGTTGCAACCTGCAGAGTAGAACTCAGGGGCATATTTAAAATGATTTAAATATACCCCCAAATTCTAATAATGGCCTCCTCCTCCCCATAGCCATACCAATCCTCACCAAAAAGGTACAAAGTATAGAAACGCAAACAAAACAAAAAAAGATGCAGGCCAACAATTGAAATTCTGGAAACTACCAATTGCACTAGCAAAAACCCGGCAATGCAATTTACATGTTCATCGCCGTGCTGTTGCTATTGGCAAAATGGGAACGATACAATTTTTAAATTGAAACGTGCTTAATAAAAAAGGGCCCTAATTGGTTATTCTCCATCTAAGATAGTTTATTATATTCTTTTTTTAACAGAGTCCTTTGGCTAATCTAGTTGGCTAAAACTAAATCACATTTTGGCCAATAGGATTGTAAGCTGGCCCACCATGGTAAGGTAGACTCTATTAGGGCGGGTTAGGGAATGAGAGTGAGGGAGGTATAGGGGATAGAGTTTTGGAGAGGGAAGATGGAGACAGGTAGTCTTAAGGGGTACCACTCTTACACCATCAAGTGCAAAGTCGGGGAACACAACGACCACCTGATAAATAATTGGGATCCAGCTGGTCCCCCTTAGCCCGGGTTCAACACTGGGATCGCAAAAGGCAAATCGCAATCACCTATGGAGTGTAATTGCATTTCTACCAAGCAATTGTGGCTCCATGTTACAGTGATTGCGTTTTTCGGTCTCATTCCAGAGAATGAGAATGGCGTTCTAACTGCCTGCAAAATGTTGCACGCAGTGCACTTTTGCGATATACGCACATCACAGGCACTGCAAGGATTTACCGCAGTGCTTTGCTGAATACCGGCTATCAGCAAAGAGCAGAAAAACTACTTTTTAAAGCACCCCAAGTGTGAACTGGCCCTTAAGAGAACTTTATTGGTGATTACAAATTGTTGCAACCTGCAGAGTAGAACTCAGGGGCATATTTAAAATGATTTAAATATACCCTCAAATTCTAATAATGGCCTCCTCCTCCCCATAGCCATACCAATCCTCACCAAAAAGGTACAAAGCATAGAAACGCAAACAAAACAAAAAAAGATGCAGGCCAACAATTGTAATTCTGGAAAATACCAATTGCACTAGCAAAAACCCGGCAATGCAATTTACATGTTCATCGCCGTGCTGTTGCCATCAAGTGGAAAGTCGGGGAACACAACGACCACCTGATAAATAATTGGGATCCAGCTGGTCCCCCTTAGGCCGGGTTCAACACTGGGATCGCAAAAGGCAAATCGCAATCACCTATGGAGTGTAATTGCATTTCTACCAAGCAATTGTGGCTCCATGTTACAGTGATTGCGTTTTTCGGTCTCATTCCAGAGAATGAGAATGGCGTTCTAACTGCCAGCAAAATGTTGCACGCAGTGCACTTTTGCGATATACGCACATCACAGGCACTGCAAGGATTTACCGCAGTGCTTTGCTGAATACCGGCTATCAGCAAAGAGCAGAAAAACTACTTATTAAAGCACCCCAAGTGTGAACTGGCCCTTAAGAGAACTTTATTGGTGATTACAAATTGTTGCAACCTGCAGAGTAGAACTCAGGGGCATATTTAAAATGATTTAAATATACCCCCAAATTCTAATAATGGCCTCCTCCTCCCCATAGCCATACCAATCCTCACCAAAAAGGTACAAAGCATAGAAACGCAAACAAAACAAAAAAAGATGCAGGCCAACAATTGTAATTCTGGAAACTACCAATTGCACTAGCAAAAACCCGGCAATGCAATTTACATGTTCATCGCCGTGCTGTTGCTATCAGCAAAATGGGAACGATACAATTTTTAAATCGAAACGTGCTTAATAAAAAAGGGCCCTAATTAGTTAATCTTCATCTAAGATCGTTTATTATATTCTTTTTTTAACAGAGTCCTTTGGCTAATCCAGTTGGCTAAAACTAACTCACATTTTGGCCAATAGGATTGTAAGCCGGCCCACCATGGTAAGGTAGACTCTATTAGGGCGGGCTGCCAGCAAAATGTTGCACGCAGTGCACTTTTGCGATATACGCACATCACAGGCACTGCAAGGATTTACCGCAGTGCTTTGCTGAATACCGGCTATCAGCAAAGAGCAGAAAAACTACTTATTAAAGCACCCCAAGTGTGAACTGGCCCTTAAGAGAACTTTATTGGTGATTACAAATTGTTGCAACCTGCAGAGTAGAACTCAGGGGCATATTTAAAATGATTTAAATATACCCCCAAATTCTAATAATGGCCTCCTCCTCCCCATAGCCATACCAATCCTCACCAAAAAGGTACAAAGCATAGAAACGCAAACAAAACAAAAAAAGATGCAGGCCAACAATTGTAATTCTGAAAAATACCAATTGCACTAGCAAAAACCCGGCAATGCAATTTACATGTTCATCGCCGTGCTGTTGCTATTGGCAAAATGGGAACGATACAATTTTTAAATCGAAACGTGCTTAATAAAAAAGGGCCCAAATTAGTTAATCTCCATCTAAGATAGTTTATCATATTCTTTTTTCAACAGAGTCCTTTGGCTAATCCAGTTGGCTAAAACTAAATCACATTTTGGCCAATAGGATTGTAAGCCGGCCCACCATGGTAAGGTAGACTCTATTAGGGCGGGTTAGGGAATGGGAGTGAGAGAGGAATAGGGGATAGCGTTTTGGAGAGGGAAGATGGGGATAGGTGGTCTTAAGGGGTACCACTCTTACACCATCAAGTGCAAAGTCGGGGAACACAACGACCACCTGATAAATAATTGGGATCCAGCTGGTCCCCCTTAGGCCGGGTTCAACACTGGGATCGCAAAAGGCAAATCGCAATCACCTATGGAGTGTAATTGCATTTCTACCAAGCAATTGTGGCTCCATGTTACAGTGATTGCGTTTTTCGGTCTCATTTCAGAGAATGAGAATGGCGTTCTAACTGCCAGCAAAATGTTGCACGCAGTGCACTTTTGCGATATACGCACATCACAGGCACTGCAAGGATTTACCACAGTGCTTTGCTGAATACCGGCTATCAGCAAAGAGCAGAAAAACTACTTATTAAAGCACCCCAAGTGTGAACTGGCCCTTAAGAGAACTTTATTGGTGATTACAAATTGTTGCAACCTGCAGAGTAGAACTCAGGGGCATATTTAAAATGATTTAAATATACCCCCAAATTCTAATAATGGCCTCCTCCTCCCCATAGCCATACCAATCCTCACCAAAAAGGTACAAAGCATAGAAACGCAAACAAAACAAAAAAAGATGCAGGCCAACAATTGTAATTCTGGAAAATACCAATTGCACTAGCAAAAACCCGGCAATGCAATTTACATGTTCATCGCCGTGCTGTTGCTATTGGCAAAATGGGAACGATACAATTTTTAAATCGAAACGTGCTTAATAAAAAAGGGCCCAAATTAGTTAATCTCCATCTAAGATAGTTTATCATATTCTTTTTTCAACAGAGTCCTTTGGCTAATCCAGTTGGCTAAAACTAAATCACATTTTGGCCAATAGGATTGTAAGCCGGCCCACCATGGTAAGGTAGACTCTATTAGGGCGGGTTAGGGAATGGGAGTGAGAGAGGAATAGGGGATAGCGTTTTGGAGAGGGAAGATGGGGATAGGTGGTCTTAAGGGGTACCACTCTTACACCATCAAGTGCAAAGTCGGGGAACACAACGACCACCTGATAAATAATTGGGATCCAGCTGGTCCCCCTTAGGCCGGGTTCAACACTGGGATCGCAAAAGGCAAATCGCAATCACCTATGGAGTGTAATTGCATTTCTACCAAGCAATTGTGGCTCCATGTTACAGTGATTGCGTTTTTCGGTCTCATTCCAGAGAATGAGAATGGCGTTCTAACTGCCAGCAAAATGTTGCACGCAGTGCACTTTTGCGATATACGCACATCACAGGCACTGCAAGGATTTACCGCAGTGCTTTGCTGAATACCGGCTATCAGCAAAGAGCAGAAAAACTACTTATTAAAGCACCCCAAGTGTGAACTGGCCCTTAAGAGAACTTTATTGGTGATTACAAATTGTTGCAACCTGCAGAGTAGAACTCAGGGGCATATTTAAAATGATTTAAATATACCCCCAAATTCTAATAATGGCCTCCTCCTCCCCATAGCCATACCAATCCTCACCAAAAAGGTACAAAGCATAGAAACGCAAACAAAACAAAAAAAGATGCAGGCCAACAATTGTAATTCTGGAAACTACCAATTGCACTAGCAAAAACCCGGCAATGCAATTTACATGTTCATCGCCGTGCTGTTGCTATCAGCAAAATGGGAACGATACAATTTTTAAATCGAAACGTGCTTAATAAAAAAGGGCCCTAATTAGTTAATCTCCATCTAAGATCGTTTATTATATTCTTTTTTTAACAGAGTCCTTTGGCTAATCCAGTTGGCTAAAACTAACTCACATTTTGGCCAATAGGATTGTAAGCCGGCCCACCATGGTAAGGTAGACTCTATTAGGGCGGGCTGCCAGCAAAATGTTGCACGCAGTGCACTTTTGCGATATACGCACATCACAGGCACTGCAAGGATTTACCGCAGTGCTTTGCTGAATACCGGCTATCAGCAAAGAGCAGAAAAACTACTTATTAAAGCACCCCAAGTGTGAACTGGCCCTTAAGAGAACTTTATTGGTGATTACAAATTGTTGCAACCTGCAGAGTAGAACTCAGGGGCATATTTAAAATGATTTAAATATACCCCCAAATTCTAATAATGGCCTCCTCCTCCCCATAGCCATACCAATCCTCACCAAAAAGGTACAAAGCATAGAAACGCAAACAAAACAAAAAAAGATGCAGGCCAACAATTGTAATTCTGGAAAATACCAATTGCACTAGCAAAAACCCGGCAATGCAATTTACATGTTCATCGCCGTGCTGTTGCTATTGGCAAAATGGGAACGATACAATTTTTAAATCGAAACGTGCTTAATAAAAAAGGGCCCAAATTAGTTAATCTCCATCTAAGATAGTTTATCATATTCTTTTTTCAACAGAGTCCTTTGGCTAATCCAGTTGGCTAAAACTAAATCACATTTTGGCCAATAGGATTGTAAGCCGGCCCACCATGGTAAGGTAGACTCTATTAGGGCGGGTTAGGGAATGGGAGTGAGAGAGGAATAGGGGATAGCGTTTTGGAGAGGGAAGATGGGGATAGGTGGTCTTAAGGGGTACCACTCTTACACCATCAAGTGCAAAGTCGGGGAACACAACGACCACCTGATAAATAATTGGGATCCAGCTGGTCCCCCTTAGGCCGGGTTCAACACTGGGATCGCAAAAGGCAAATCGCAATCACCTATGGAGTGTAATTGCATTTCTACCAAGCAATTGTGGCTCCATGTTACAGTGATTGCGTTTTTCGGTCTCATTCCAGAGAATGAGAATGGCGTTCTAACTGCCAGCAAAATGTTGCACGCAGTGCACTTTTGCGATATACGCACATCACAGGCACTGCAAGGATTTACCGCAGTGCTTTGCTGAATACCGGCTATCAGCAAAGAGCAGAAAAACTACTTATTAAAGCACCCCAAGTGTGAACTGGCCCTTAAGAGAACTTTATTGGTGATTACAAATTGTTGCAACCTGCAGAGTAGAACTCAGGGGCATATTTAAAATGATTTAAATATACCCCCAAATTCTAATAATGGCCTCCTCCTCCCCATAGCCATACCAATCCTCACCAAAAAGGTACAAAGCATAGAAACGCAAACAAAACAAAAAAAGATGCAGGCCAACAATTGTAATTCTGGAAACTACCAATTGCACTAGCAAAAACCCGGCAATGCAATTTACATGTTCATCGCCGTGCTGTTGCTATCAGCAAAATGGGAACGATACAATTTTTAAATCGAAACGTGCTTAATAAAAAAGGGCCCTAATTAGTTAATCTCCATCTAAGATCGTTTATTATATTCTTTTTTTAACAGAGTCCTTTGGCTAATCCAGTTGGCTAAAACTAACTCACATTTTGGCCAATAGGATTGTAAGCCGGCCCACCATGGTAAGGTAGACTCTATTAGGGCGGGCTGCCAGCAAAATGTTGCACGCAGTGCACTTTTGCGATATACGCACATCACAGGCACTGCAAGGATTTACCGCAGTGCTTTGCTGAATACCGGCTATCAGCAAAGAGCAGAAAAACTACTTATTAAAGCACCCCAAGTGTGAACTGGCCCTTAAGAGAACTTTATTGGTGATTACAAATTGTTGCAACCTGCAGAGTAGAACTCAGGGGCATATTTAAAATGATTTAAATATACCCCCAAATTCTAATAATGGCCTCCTCCTCCCCATAGCCATACCAATCCTCACCAAAAAGGTACAAAGCATAGAAACGCAAACAAAACAAAAAAAGATGCAGGCCAACAATTGTAATTCTGGAAAATACCAATTGCACTAGCAAAAACCCGGCAATGCAATTTACATGTTCATCGCCGTGCTGTTGCTATTGGCAAAATGGGAACGATACAATTTTTAAATCGAAACGTGCTTAATAAAAAAGGGCCCAAATTAGTTAATCTCCATCTAAGATAGTTTATCATATTCTTTTTTCAACAGAGTCCTTTGGCTAATCCAGTTGGCTAAAACTAAATCACATTTTGGCCAATAGGATTGTAAGCCGGCCCACCATGGTAAGGTAGACTCTATTAGGGCGGGTTAGGGAATGGGAGTGAGAGAGGAATAGGGGATAGCGTTTTGGAGAGGGAAGATGGGGATAGGTGGTCTTAAGGGGTACCACTCTTACACCATCAAGTGCAAAGTCGGGGAACACAACGACCACCTGATAAATAATTGGGATCCAGCTGGTCCCCCTTAGGCCGGGTTCAACACTGGGATCGCAAAAGGCAAATCGCAATCACCTATGGAGTGTAATTGCATTTCTACCAAGCAATTGTGGCTCCATGTTACAGTGATTGCGTTTTTCGGTCTCATTTCAGAGAATGAGAAAGGCGTTCTAACTGCCAGCAAAATGTTGCACGCAGTGCACTTTTGCGATATACGCACATCACAGGCACTGCAAGTATTTACCACAGTGCTTTGCTGAATACCGGCTATCAGCAAAGAGCAGAAAAACTACTTATTAAAGCACCCCAAGTGTGAACTGGCCCTTAAGAGAACTTTATTGGTGATTACAAATTGTTGCAACCTGCAGAGTAGAACTCAGGGGCATATTTAAAATGATTTAAATATACCCCCAAATTCTAATAATGGCCTCCTCCTCCCCATAGCCATACCAATCCTCACCAAAAAGGTACAAAGCATAGAAACGCAAACAAAACAAAAAAAGATGCAGGCCAACAATTGTAATTCTGGAAAATACCAATTGCACTAGCAAAAACCCGGCAATGCAATTTACATGTTCATCGCCGTGCTGTTGCTATTGGCAAAATGGGAACGATACAATTTTTAAATCGAAACGTGCTTAATAAAAAAGGGCCCAAATTAGTTAATCTCCATCTAAGATAGTTTATCATATTCTTTTTTCAACAGAGTCCTTTGGCTAATCCAGTTGGCTAAAACTAAATCACATTTTGGCCAATAGGATTGTAAGCCGGCCCACCATGGTAAGGTAGACTCTATTAGGGCGGGTTAGGGAATGGGAGTGAGAGAGGAATAGGGGATAGCGTTTTGGAGAGGGAAGATGGGGATAGGTGGTCTTAAGGGGTACCACTCTTACACCATCAAGTGCAAAGTCGGGGAACACAACGACCACCTGATAAATAATTGGGATCCAGCTGGTCCCCCTTAGGCCGGGTTCAACACTGGGATCGCAAAAGGCAAATCGCAATCACCTATGGAGTGTAATTGCATTTCTACCAAGCAATTGTGGCTCCATGTTACAGTGATTGCGTTTTTCGGTCTCATTTCAGAGAATGAGAATGGCGTTCTAACTGCCAGCAAAATGTTGCAGGCAGTGCACTTTTGCGATATACGCACATCACAGGCACTGCAAGAATTTACCACAGTGCTTTGCTGAATACCGGCTATCAGCAAAGAGCAGAAAAACTACTTATTAAAGCACCCCAAGTGTGAACTGGCCCTTAAGAGAACTTTATTGGTGATTACAAATGGTTGCAACCTGCAGAGTAGAACTCAGGGGCATATTTAAAATGATTTAAATATATCCCCAAATTCTAATAATGGCCTCCTCCTCCCCATAGCCATACCAATCCTCACCAAAAAGGTACAAAGCATAGAAACGCAAACAAAACAAAAAAAAGATGCAGGCCAACAATTGTAATTCTGGAAAATACCAATTGCACTAGCAAAAACCCGGCAATGCAATTTACATGTTCATCGCCGTGCTGTTGCTATCGGCAAAATGGGAACGATACAATTTTTAAATCGAAACGTGCTTAATAAAAAAAGGCCCAAATTAGTTAATCTCCATCTAAGATAGTTTATCATATTCTTTTTTCAACAGAGTCCTTTGGCTAATCCAGTTGGCTAAAACTAAATCACATTTTGGCCAATAGGATTGTAAGCCGGCCCACCATGGTAAGGTAGACTCTATTAGGGCGGGTTAGGGAATGGGAGTGAGAGAGGAATAGGGGATAGCGTTTTGGAGAGGGAAGATGGGGATAGGTGGTCTTAAGGGGTACCACTCTTACACCATCAAGTGCAAAGTCGGGGAACACAACGACCACCTGATAAATAATTGGGATCCAGCTGGTCCCCCTTAGGCCGGGTTCAACACTGGGATCGCAAAAGGCAAATCGCAATCACCTATGGAGTGTAATTGCATTTCTACCAAGCAATTGTGGCTCCATGTTACAGTGATTGCGTTTTTCGGTCTCATTTCAGAGAATGAGAATGGCGTTCTAACTGCCAGCAAAATGTTGCACGCAGTGCACTTTTGCGATATACGCACATCACAGGCACTGCAAGGATTTACCACAGTGCTTTGCTGAATACCGGCTATCAGCAAAGAGCAGAAAAACTACTTATTAAAGCACCCCAAGTGTGAACTGGCCCTTAAGAGAACTTTATTGGTGATTACAAATGGTTGCAACCTGCAGAGTAGAACTCAGGGGCATATTTAAAATGATTTAAATATATCCCCAAATTCTAATAATGGCCTCCTCCTCCCCATAGCCATACCAATCCTCACCAAAAAGGTACAAAGCATAGAAACGCAAACAAAACAAAAAAAGATGCAGGCCAACAATTGTAATTCTGGAAAATACCAATTGCACTAGCAAAAACCCGGCAATGCAATTTACATGTTCATCGCCGTGCTGTTGCTATTGGCAAAATGGGAACGATACAATTTTTAAATCGAAACGTGCTTAATAAAAAAGGGCCCAAATTAGTTAATCTCCATCTAAGATAGTTTATCATATTCTTTTTTCAACAGAGTCCTTTGGCTAATCCAGTTGGCTAAAACTAAATCACATTTTGGCCAATAGGATTGTAAGCCGGCCCACCATGGTAAGGTAGACTCTATTAGGGCGGGTTAGGGAATGGGAGTGAGAGAGGAATAGGGGATAGCGTTTTGGAGAGGGAAGATGGGGATAGGTGGTCTTAAGGGGTACCACTCTTACACCATCAAGTGCAAAGTCGGAACACAACAACCACCTGATAAATAATTGTGATCCAGCTGGTCCCCCTTAGGCCGGGTTCAACACTGGGATCGCAAAATGCAAATCGCAATCACCTATGGAGTGTAATTGCATTTCTACCAAGCAATTGTGGCTCCATGTTACAGTGATTGCGTTTTTCGGTCTCATTCCAGAGAATGAGAATGGCGTTCTAACTGCCAGCAAAATGTTGCACGCAGTGCACTTTTGCGATATACGCACATCACAGGCACTGCAAGGATTTACCATAGTGCTTTGCTGAATACCGGCTATCAGCAAAGAGCAGAAAAACTACTTAATAAAGCACCCCAAGTGTGAACTGGCCCTTAAGAGAACTTTATTGGTGATTACAAATGGTTGCAACCTGCAGAGTAGAACTCAGGGGCATATTTAAAATGATTTAAATATATCCCCAAATTCTAATAATGGCCTCCTCCTCCCCATAGCCATACCAATCCTCACCAAAAAGGTACAAAGCATAGAAAGGCAAACAAAACAAAAAAAGATGCAGGCCAACAATTGTAATTCTGGAAAATACCAATTGCACTAGCAAAAACCCGGCAATGCAATTTACATGTTCATCGCCGTGCTGTTGCTATTGGCAAAATGGGAACGATACAATTTTTAAATCGAAACGTGCTTAATAAAAAAGGGCCCAAATTAGTTAATCTCCATCTAAGATAGTTTATCATATTCTTTTTTCAACAGAGTCCTTTGGCTAATCCAGTTGGCTAAAACTAAATCACATTTTGGCCAATAGGATTGTAAGCCGGCCCACCATGGTAAGGTAGACTCTATTAGGGCGGGTTAGGGAATGGGAGTGAGAGAGGAATAGGGGATAGCGTTTTGGAGAGGGAAGATGGGGATAGGTGGTCTTAAGGGGTAACACTCTTACACCATCAAGTGCAAAGTCGGAACACAACAACCACCTGATAAATAATTGCGATCCAGCTGGTCCCCCTTAGGCCGGGTTCAACACTGGGATCGCAAAAGGCAAATCGCAATCACCTATGGAGTGTAATTGCATTTCTACCAAGCAATTGTGGCTCCATGTTACAGTGATTGCGTTTTTCGGTCTCATTCCAGAGAATGAGAATGGCGTTCTAACTGCCAGCAAAATGTTGCACGCAGTGCACTTTTGCGATATACGCACATCACAGGCACTGCAAGGATTTACCGCAGTGCTTTGCTGAATACCGGCTATCAGCAAAGAGCAGAAAAACTACTTATTAAAGCACCCCAAGTGTGAACTGGCCCTTAAGAGAACTTTATTGGTGATTACAAATGGTTGCAACCTGCAGAGTAGAACTCAGGGGCATATTTAAAATGATTTAAATATATCCCCAAATTCTAATAATGGCCTCCTCCTCCCCATAGCCATACCAATCCTCACCAAAAAGGTACAAAGCATAGAAACGCAAACAAAACAAAAAAAGATGCAGGCCAACAATTGTAATTCTGGAAAATACCAATTGCACTAGCAAAAACCCGGCAATGCAATTTACATGTTCATCGCCGTGCTGTTGCTATTGGCAAAATGGGAACGATACAATTTTTAAATCGAAACGTGCTTAATAAAAAAGGGCCCAAATTAGTTAATCTCCATCTAAGATAGTTTATCATATTCTTTTTTCAACAGAGTCCTTTGGCTAATCCAGTTGGCTAAAACTAAATCACATTTTGGCCAATAGGATTGTAAGCCGGCCCACCATGGTAAGGTAGACTCTATTAGGGCGGGTTAGGGAATGGGAGTGAGAGAGGAATAGGGGATAGCGTTTTGGAGAGGGAAGATGGGGATAGGTGGTCTTAAGGGGTACCACTCTTACACCATCAAGTGCAAAGTCGGAACACAACAACCACCTGATAAATAATTGTGATCCAGCTGGTCCCCCTTAGGCCGGGTTCAACACTGGGATCGCAAAATGCAAATCGCAATCACCTATGGAGTGTAATTGCATTTCTACCAAGCAATTGTGGCTCCATGTTACAGTGATTGCGTTTTTCGGTCTCATTCCAGAGAATGAGAATGGCGTTCTAACTGCCAGCAAAATGTTGCACGCAGTGCACTTTTGCGATATACGCACATCACAGGCACTGCAAGGATTTACCATAGTGCTTTGCTGAATACCGGCTATCAGCAAAGAGCAGAAAAACTACTTAATAAAGCACCCCAAGTGTGAACTGGCCCTTAAGAGAACTTTATTGGTGATTACAAATGGTTGCAACCTGCAGAGTAGAACTCAGGGGCATATTTAAAATGATTTAAATATATCCCCAAATTCTAATAATGGCCTCCTCCTCCCCATAGCCATACCAATCCTCACCAAAAAGGTACAAAGCATAGAAAGGCAAACAAAACAAAAAAAGATGCAGGCCAACAATTGTAATTCTGGAAAATACCAATTGCACTAGCAAAAACCCGGCAATGCAATTTACATGTTCATCGCCGTGCTGTTGCTATTGGCAAAATGGGAACGATACAATTTTTAAATCGAAACGTGCTTAATAAAAAAGGGCCCAAATTAGTTAATCTCCATCTAAGATAGTTTATCATATTCTTTTTTCAACAGAGTCCTTTGGCTAATCCAGTTGGCTAAAACTAAATCACATTTTGGCCAATAGGATTGTAAGCCGGCCCACCATGGTAAGGTAGACTCTATTAGGGCGGGTTAGGGAATGGGAGTGAGAGAGGAATAGGGGATAGCGTTTTGGAGAGGGAAGATGGGGATAGGTGGTCTTAAGGGGTACCACTCTTACACCATCAAGTGCAAAGTCGGAACACAACAACCACCTGATAAATAATTGCGATCCAGCTGGTCCCCCTTAGGCCGGGTTCAACACTGGGATCGCAAAAGGCAAATCGCAATCACCTATGGAGTGTAATTGCATTTCTACCAAGCAATTGTGGCTCCATGTTACAGTGATTGCGTTTTTCGGTCTCATTCCAGAGAATGAGAATGGCGTTCTAACTGCCAGCAAAATGTTGCACGCAGTGCACTTTTGCGATATACGCACATCACAGGCACTGCAAGGATTTACCGCAGTGCTTTGCTGAATACCGGCTATCAGCAAAGAGCAGAAAAACTACTTATTAAAGCACCCCAAGTGTGAACTGGCCCTTAAGAGAACTGTATTGGTGATTACAAATGGTTGCAACCTGCAGAGTAGAACTCAGGGGCATATTTAAAATGATTTAAATATATCCCCAAATTCTAATAATGGCCTCCTCCTCCCCATAGCCATACCAATCCTCACCAAAAAGGTACAAAGCATAGAAACGCAAACAAAACAAAAAAAGATGCAGGCCAACAATTGTAATTCTGGAAAATACCAATTGCACTAGCAAAAACCCGGCAATGCAATTTACATGTTCATCGCCGTGCTGTTGCTATTGGCAAAATGGGAACGATACAATTTTTAAATCGAAACGTGCTTAATAAAAAAGGGCCCAGATTAGTTAATCTCCATCTAAGATAGTTTATCATATTCTTTTTTCAACAGAGTCCTTTGGCTAATCCAGTTGGCTAAAACTAAATCACATTTTGGCCAATAGGATTGTAAGCCGGCCCACCATGGTAAGGTAGACTCTATTAGGGCGGGTTAGGGAATGGGAGTGAGAGAGGAATAGGGGATAGCGTTTTGGAGAGGGAAGATGGGGATAGGTGGTCTTAAGGGGTACCAGTCTTAAACCATCAAGTGCAAAGTCGGGGAACACAACGACCACCTGATAAATAATTGGGATCCAGCTGGTCCCCCTTAGGCCGGGTTCAACACTGGGATCGCAAAAGGCAAATCGCAATCACCTATGGAGTGTAATTGCATTTCTACCAAGCAATTGTGGCTCCATGTTACAGTGATTGCGTTTTTCGGTCTCATTCCAGAGAATGAGAATGGCGTTCTAACTGCCAGCAAAATGTTGCACGCAGTGCACTTTTGCGATATACGCACATCACAGGCACTGCAAGGATTTACCGCAGTGCTTTGCTGAATACCGACTATCAGCAAAGAGCAGAAAAACTACTTATTAAAGCACCCCAAGTGTGAACTGGCCCTTAAGAGAACTTTATTGGTGATTACAAATGGTTGCAACCTGCAGAGTAGAACTCAGGGGCATATTTAAAATGATTTAAATATATCCCCAAATTCTAATAATGGCCTCCTCCTCCCCATAGCCATACCAATCCTCACCAAAAAGGTACAAAGCATAGAAACGCAAACAAAACAAAAAAAGATGCAGGCCAACAATTGTAATTCTGGAAACTACCAATTGCACGAGCAAAAACCCGGCAATGCAATTTACATGTTCATCGCCGTGCTGTTGCTATCGGCAAAATGGGAACGATACAATTTTTAAATCGAAACGTGCTTAATAAAAAAGGGCCCTAATTAGTTAATCTCCATCTAAGATAGTTTATCATATTCTTTTTTTTAACAGAGTCCTTTGGCTAATCCAGTTGGCTAAAACTAAATCACATTTTGGCCAATAGGATTGTAAGCCGGCCCACCATGGTAAGGTAGACTCTATTAGGGCGGGTTAGGGAATGGGAGTGAGAGAGGAATAGGGGATAGCATTTTGGAGAGGGAAGATGGGGATAGGTGGTCTTAAGGGGTACCACTCTTACACCATCAAGTGCAAAGTCGGGGAACACAACGACCACCTGATAAATAATTGGGATCCAGCTGGTCCCCCTTAGGCCGGGTTCAACACTGGGATCGCAAAAGGCAAATCGCAATCACCTATGGAGTGTAATTGCATTTCTACCAAGCAATTGTGGCTCCATGTTACAGTGATTGCGTTTTTCGGTCTCATTCCAGAGAATGAGAATGGCGTTCTAACTGCCAGCAAAATGTTGCACGCAGTGCAGTTTTGCGATATACGCACATCACAGGCACTGCAAGGATTTACCGCAGTGCTTTGCTGAATACCGGCTATCAGCAAAGAGCAGAAAAACTACTTATTAAAGCACCCCAAGTGTGAACTGGCCCTTAAGAGAACTTTATTTGTGATTACAAATTGTTGCAACCTGCAGAGTAGAACTCAGGGGCATATTTAAAATGATTTAAATATACCCCCAAATTCTAATAATGGCCTCCTCCTCCCCATAGCCATACCAATCCTCACCAAAAAGGTACAAAGCATAGAAACGCAAACAAAACAAAAAAAGATGCAGGCCAACAATTGTAATTCTGGAAACTACCAATTGCACTAGCAAAAACCCGGCAATGCAATTTACATGTTCATCGCCATGCTGTTGCTATCGGCAATATGGGAACGATACAATTTTTAAATCGAAACGTGCTTAATAAAAAAGGGCCCTAATTAGTTAATCTAGATCTAAGATAGTTTATCATATTCTTTTTTTAACAGAGTCCTTTGGCTAATCCAGTTGGCTAAAACTAAATCACATTTTGGCCAATAGGATTGTAAGCCGGCGCACCATGGTAAGGTAGACTCTATTAGGGCGGGTTAGGGAATGGGAGTGAGAGAGGAATAGGGGATAGCGTTTTGGAGAGGGAAGATGGGGATAGGTGGTCTTAAGGGGTACCACTCTTATGCCATCAAGTGCAAAGTCGGAACACAACAACCACCTGATAAATAATTGCGATACAGCTGGTCCCCCTTAGGCCGGGTTCAACACTGGGATCGCAAAAGGCAAATCGCAATCACCTATGGAGTGTAATTGCATTTCTACCAAGCAATTGTGGCTCCATGTTACAGTGATTGCGTTTTTCGGTCTCATTCCAGAGAATGAGAATGGCATTCTAACTGCCAGCAAAATGTTGCACGCAGTGCACTTTTGCGATATACGCACATCACAGGCACTGCAAGGATTTACCGCAGTGCTTTGCTGAATACCGGCTATCAGCAAAGAGCAGAAAAACTACTTATTAAAGCACCCCAAGTGTGAACTGGCCCTTAAGAGAACTTTATTGGTGATTACAAATTGTTGCAACCTGCAGAGTAGAACTCAGGGGCATATTTAAAATGATTTAAATATACCCCCAAATTCTAATAATGGCCTCCTCCTCCCCATAGCCATACCAATCCTCACCAAAAAGGTACAAAGCATAGAAACGCAAACAAAACAAAAAAATATGCAGGCCAACAATTGTAATTCTGGAAACTACCAATTGCACTAGCAAAAACCCGGCAATGCAATTTACATGTTCATCACCGTGCTGTTGCTATCGGCAAAATGGGAACTATACAATTTTTAAATCGAAACGTGCGTAATAAAAAAGGGCCCTTATTGGTTAATCTCCATCTAAGATCGTTTATTATATTCTTTTTTTAACAGAGTCCTTTGGCTAATCCAGTTGGCTAAAACTAAATCACATTTTGGCCAATAGGATTGTAAGCCGGCGCACCATGGTAAGGTAGACTCTATTAGGGCGGGTTAGGGAATGGGAGTGAGAGAGGAATAGGGGATAGCATTTTGGAGAGGGAAGATGGGGATAGGTGGTCTTAAGGGGTACCACTCTTACACCATCAAGTGCAAAGTCGGGGAACACAACGACCACCTGATAAATAATTGGGATCCAGCTGGTCCCCCTTAGGCCGGGTTCAACACTGGGATCGCAAAAGGCAAATCGCAATCACCTATGGAGTGTAATTGCATTTCTACCAAGCAATTGTGGCTCCATGTTACAGTGATTGCGTTTTTCGGTCTCATTCCAGAGAATGAGAATGGCGTTCTAACTGCCAGCAAAATGTTGCACGCAGTGCAGTTTTGCGATATACGCACATCACAGGCACTGCAAGGATTTACCGCAGTGCTTTGCTGAATACCGGCTATCAGCAAAGAGCAGAAAAACTACTTATTAAAGCACCCCAAGTGTGAACTGGCCCTTAAAGGGGAACTGAAGAGAGAGGTATATGGAGGCTGTCCTGTTTATTTCCTTTTAATTAATACCAGTTGCCTGGCAGCCCTGCTGGTCTATTTCTCTGCAGTAGTATCTGATTAAAACCAGAAACAAGCATGCAGCTAGTCTTGTCAGATCAGACTTATAAGTCTGAACCACTGAAACACCTGATCTGCTGCATGCTTGTTCAGGGGCTATGGTTAATAGTATTAGAGGCAGAGGATCAGCAGGGCTGCCAGGCAACTGGTATTGTCTAAAAGGAAATAAACATGACAGCCTCCATATACCTCTCTCTTCAGTTCCCCTTTAAGAGAACTTTATTTGTGATTACAAATTGTTGCAACCTGCAGAGTAGAACTCAGGGGCATATTTAAAATGATTTAAATATACCCCCAAATTCTAATAATGGCCTCCTCCTCCCCATAGCCATACCAATCCTCACCAAAAAGGTACAAAGCATAGAAACGCAAACAAAACAAAAAAAGATGCAGGCCAACAATTGTAATTCTGGAAACTACCAATTGCACTAGCAAAAACCCGGCAATGCAATTTACATGTTCATCGCCGTGCTGTTGCTATCGGCAATATGGGAACGATACAATTTTTAAATCGAAACGTGCTTAATAAAAAAGGGCCCTAATTAGTTAATCTAGATCTAAGATAGTTTATCATATTCTTTTTTTAACAGAGTCCTTTGGCTAATCCAGTTGGCTAAAACTAAATCACATTTTGGCCAATAGGATTGTAAGCCGGCGCACCATGGTAAGGTAGACTCTATTAGGGCGGGTTAGGGAATGGGAGTGAGAGAGGAATAGGGGATAGCGTTTTGGAGAGGGAAGATGGGGATAGGTGGTCTTAAGGGGTACCACTCTTATGCCATCAAGTGCAAAGTCGGAACACAACAACCACCTGATAAATAATTGCGATACAGCTGGTCCCCCTTAGGCCGGGTTCAACACTGGGATCGCAAAAGGCAAATCGCAATCACCTATGGAGTGTAATTGCATTTCTACCAAGCAATTGTGGCTCCATGTTACAGTGATTGCGTTTTTCGGTCTCATTCCAGAGAATGAGAATGGCATTCTAACTGCCAGCAAAATGTTGCACGCAGTGCACTTTTGCGATATACGCACATCACAGGCACTGCAAGGATTTACCGCAGTGCTTTGCTGAATACCGGCTATCAGCAAAGAGCAGAAAAACTACTTATTAAAGCACCCCAAGTGTGAACTGGCCCTTAAGAGAACTTTATTGGTGATTACAAATTGTTGCAACCTGCAGAGTAGAACTCAGGGGCATATTTAAAATGATTTAAATATACCCCCAAATTCTAATAATGGCCTCCTCCTCCCCATAGCCATACCAATCCTCACCAAAAAGGTACAAAGCATAGAAACGCAAACAAAACAAAAAAAGATGCAGGCCAACAATTGTAATTCTGGAAACTACCAATTGCACTAGCAAAAACCCGGCAATGCAATTTACATGTTCATCGCCGTGCTGTTGCTATCGGCAATATGGGAACGATACAATTTTTAAATCGAAACGTGCTTAATAAAAAAGGGCCCTAATTAGTTAATCTAGATCTAAGATAGTTTATCATATTCTTTTTTTAACAGAGTCCTTTGGCTAATCCAGTTGGCTAAAACTAAATCACATTTTGGCCAATAGGATTGTAAGCCGGCGCACCATGGTAAGGTAGACTCTATTAGGGCGGGTTAGGGAATGGGAGTGAGAGAGGAATAGGGGATAGCGTTTTGGAGAGGGAAGATGGGGATAGGTGGTCTTAAGGGGTACCACTCTTATGCCATCAAGTGCAAAGTCGGAACACAACAACCACCTGATAAATAATTGCGATACAGCTGGTCCCCCTTAGGCCGGGTTCAACACTGGGATCGCAAAAGGCAAATCGCAATCACCTATGGAGTGTAATTGCATTTCTACCAAGCAATTGTGGCTCCATGTTACAGTGATTGCGTTTTTCGGTCTCATTCCAGAGAATGAGAATGGCATTCTAACTGCCAGCAAAATGTTGCACGCAGTGCACTTTTGCGATATACGCACATCACAGGCACTGCAAGGATTTACCGCAGTGCTTTGCTGAATACCGGCTATCAGCAAAGAGCAGAAAAACTACTTATTAAAGCACCCCAAGTGTGAACTGGCCCTTAAGAGAACTTTATTGGTGATTACAAATTGTTGCAACCTGCAGAGTAGAACTCAGGGGCATATTTAAAATGATTTAAATATACCCCCAAATTCTAATAATGGCCTCCTCCTCCCCATAGCCATACCAATCCTCACCAAAAAGGTACAAAGCATAGAAACGCAAACAAAACAAAAAAATATGCAGGCCAACAATTGTAATTCTGGAAACTACCAATTGCACTAGCAAAAACCCGGCAATGCAATTTACATGTTCATCACCGTGCTGTTGCTATCGGCAAAATGGGAACTATACAATTTTTAAATCGAAACGTGCGTAATAAAAAAGGGCCCTTATTGGTTAATCTCCATCTAAGATCGTTTATTATATTCTTTTTTTAACAGAGTCCTTTGGCTAATCCAGTTGGCTAAAACTAAATCACATTTTGGCCAATAGGATTGTAAGCCGGCCCACCATGGTAAGGTAGACTCTATTAGGGCGGGTTAGGGAATGGGAGTGAGAGAGGAATAGGGGATAGCATTTTGGAGAGGGAAGATGGGGATAGGTGGTCTTAAGGGGTACCACTCTTACACCATCAAGTGCAAAGTCGGGGAACACAACGACCACCTGATAAATAATTGGGATCCAGCTGGTCCCCCTTAGGCCGGGTTCAACACTGGGATCGCAAAAGGCAAATCGCAATCACCTATGGAGTGTAATTGCATTTCTACCAAGCAATTGTGGCTCCATGTTACAGTGATTGCGTTTTTCGGTCTCATTCCAGAGAATGAGAATGGCGTTCTAACTGCCAGCAAAATGTTGCACGCAGTGCAGTTTTGCGATATACGCACATCACAGGCACTGCAAGGATTTACCGCAGTGCTTTGCTGAATACCGGCTATCAGCAAAGAGCAGAAAAACTACTTATTAAAGCACCCCAAGTGTGAACTGGCCCTTAAGAGAACTTTATTTGTGATTACAAATTGTTGCAACCTGCAGAGTAGAACTCAGGGGCATATTTAAAATGATTTAAATATACCCCCAAATTCTAATAATGGCCTCCTCCTCCCCATAGCCATACCAATCCTCACCAAAAAGGTACAAAGCATAGAAACGCAAACAAAACAAAAAAAGATGCAGGCCAACAATTGTAATTCTGGAAACTACCAATTGCACTAGCAAAAACCCGGCAATGCAATTTACATGTTCATCGCCGTGCTGTTGCTATCGGCAATATGGGAACGATACAATTTTTAAATCGAAACGTGCTTAATAAAAAAGGGCCCTAATTAGTTAATCTAGATCTAAGATAGTTTATCATATTCTTTTTTTAACAGAGTCCTTTGGCTAATCCAGTTGGCTAAAACTAAATCACATTTTGGCCAATAGGATTGTAAGCCGGCGCACCATGGTAAGGTAGACTCTATTAGGGCGGGTTAGGGAATGGGAGTGAGAGAGGAATAGGGGATAGCGTTTTGGAGAGGGAAGATGGGGATAGGTGGTCTTAAGGGGTACCACTCTTATGCCATCAAGTGCAAAGTCGGAACACAACAACCACCTGATAAATAATTGCGATACAGCTGGTCCCCCTTAGGCCGGGTTCAACACTGGGATCGCAAAAGGCAAATCGCAATCACCTATGGAGTGTAATTGCATTTCTACCAAGCAATTGTGGCTCCATGTTACAGTGATTGCGTTTTTCAGTCTCATTCCAGAGAATGAGAATGGCATTCTAACTGCCAGCAAAATGTTGCACGCAGTGCACTTTTGCGATATACGCACATCACAGGCACTGCAAGGATTTACCGCAGTGCTTTGCTGAATACCGGCTATCAGCAAAGAGCAGAAAAACTACTTATTAAAGCACCCCAAGTGTGAACTGGCCCTTAAGAGAACTTTATTGGTGATTACAAATTGTTGCAACCTGCAGAGTAGAACTCAGGGGCATATTTAAAATGATTTAAATATACCCCCAAATTCTAATAATGGCCTCCTCCTCCCCATAGCCATACCAATCCTCACCAAAAAGGTACAAAGCATAGAAACGCAAACAAAACAAAAAAAGATGCAGGCCAACAATTGTAATTCTGGAAACTACCAATTGCACTAGCAAAAACCCGGCAATGCAATTTACATGTTCATCGCCGTGCTGTTGCTATTGGCAAAATGGGAACAATACAATTTTTAAATCGAAACGTGCTTAATAAAAAAGGGCCCATATTGGTTAATCTCCATCTAAGATCGTTTATTATATTCTTTTTTTAACAGAGTCCTTTGGCTAATCCAGTTGGCTAAAACTAAATCACATTTTGGCCAATAGGATTGTAAGCCGGCGCACCATGGTAAGGTAGACTCTATTAGGGCGGGTTAGGGAATGGGAGTGAGAGAGGAATAGGGGATAGCGTTTTGGAGAGGGAAGATGGGGATAGGTGGTCTTAAGGGGTACCACTCTTACGCCATCAAGTGCAAAGTCGGAACACAACAACCACCTGATAAATAATTGCGATACAGCTGGTCCCCCTTAGGCCGGGTTCAACACTGGGATCGCAAAAGGCAAATCGCAATCACCTATGGAGTGTAATTGCATTTCTACCAAGCAATTGTGGCTCCATGTTACAGTGATTGCGTTTTTCGGTCTCATTCCAGAGAATGAGAATGGCGTTCTAACTGCCAGCAAAATGTTGCACGCAGTGCACTTTTGCGATATACGCACATCACAGGCACTGCAAGGATTTACCGCAGTGCTTTGCTGAATACCGGCTATCAGCAAAGAGCAGAAAAACTACTTATTAAAGCACCCCAAGTGTGAACTGGCCCTTAAGAGAACTTTATTGGTGATTACAAATTGTTGCAACCTGCAGAGTAGAACTCAGGGGCATATTTAAAATGATTTAAATATACCCCCAAATTCTAATAATGGCCTCCTCCTCCCCATAGCCATACCAATCCTCACCAAATGTTAAGCTTGGAGGTGTAATCTCCACAGTCAGCATACAACACATAAGGTGACGTGAAGGAGGTACACACACCAGCACAAGGGATCAGGATATCCCCAGTTTAGTGGAGGAGAGGACTGACTCCAATAGGAGATTGTGGTGCACAGAGCCGGTGCAGATCCGAACAGCCACAAACACTTTCGTAATAACGTCTCAGCGCAAAGTAGCGCTGAGCGCATAAACCAGGACTGAGGAGATCAGGACAGGTAGACAGAATGAACGCTTGCTAGCTAGCGATTACTTAGCGACAGCAAGCGTCCAAAACCAGACAGACTGGAATGAGGCAGCCAATGCGTTGCGGCGATGGCGTGCCTCACAAAGACAGGACAGGAGAGACAGGAAATAGCAGGATCAAGATAGATGAACGTAACACAGATAAAATACACAATAAGTATGTTTTCCTAGCGTATTACAATTACAGCTATCAATGAAACTATTCGTAACGTCTGACTAACATATGTATATATCGGCAATGAACCGATATATGACATAAGCAGGAACTCTGACTAAGACTGGAGTAATACAGGGAACAGGACTCAGAAGGATTCGCTATCTCTTCGCAGAGATGAACGCAATCCACAAACAGGACCAGGAACAGGATAACTAGCTCAGCGTGCTGGAACGCTGACTAACGGAACACAGGATATAAACAGTTCGTGTACGTATATATCAGCGACACTGATATATCAACGTAACACGGATACAAGGAAAATAACAAAATGCGCAAGTATGCGTATATATTGGCGATGAACCAATATATGACACAAGACAAGCAAGTAACAACTTCTAGAACAAGAGCAGAACTAGGAGGACTCGCTGACCCCTTCGCAGGAGTCAGCGCAGTCCACACGGACCAGGAACGAGGTGGGGCACGAGCAGAGTAACAGATAGAGTCTGAGACTATGGTAGCCCATGAGACATTGCAGGAAGCAGTTCTTTATACTGAGGTCATCCAATGGGAGCAGACCTGCAGATTCCCACACAAGTGAATGGTAATTAATCACAGGCTGATAGCAGGAAAAGGCAGACAATGATATGCAGCCTGCAGGAAAGGGACTGCCCCTCCACTGCAGCAGACAATGTTTGTTTACACAAGAGCATGTTAAACAGTCATTAATTTCAGAGTGACTGCAGATGGAATCAGCAACTAGTTTAAGTGCAAACCAAACTATGCAAGAAAATGCATGTAATGACATCAGAACTGCTTGGGTTACAATACCACTGCGGCCAGCAGTAAACACTGCAGACATGATCATAACACCAAAAAGGTACAAAGCATAGAAACGCAAACAAAACAAAAAAAGATGCAGGCCAACAATTGTAATTCTGGAAACTACCAATTGCACTAGCAAAAACCCGGCAATGCAATTTACATGTTCATCGCCGTGCTGTTGCTATTGGCAAAATGGGAACAATACAATTTTTAAATCGAAACGTGCTTAATAAAAAAGGGCCCATATTGGTTAATCTCCATCTAAGATCGTTTATTATATTCTTTTTTTAACAGAGTCCTTTGGCTAATCCAGTTGGCTAAAACTAAATCACATTTTGGCCAATAGGATTGTAAGCCGGCCCACCATGGTAAGGTAGACTCTATTAGGGCGGGTTAGGGAATGGGAGTGAGAGAGGAATAGGGGATAGCGTTTTGGAGAGGGAAGATGGGGATAGGTGGTCTTAAGGGGTACCACTCTTACACCATCAAGTGCAAAGTCGGGGAACACAACGACCACCTGATAAATAATTGGGATCCAGCTGGTCCCCCTTAGGCCGGGTTCAACACTGGGATCGCAAAAGGCAAATCGCAATCACCTATGGAGTGTAATTGCATTTCTACCAAGCAATTGTGGCTCCATGTTACAGTGATTGCGTTTTTCGGTCTCATTCCAGAGAATGAGAATGGCGTTCTAACTGCCAGCAAAATGTTGCACGCAGTGCACTTTTGCGATATACGCACATCACAGGCACTGCAAGGATTTACCGCAGTGCTTTGCTGAATACCGGCTATCAGCAAAGAGCAGAAAAACTACTTATTAAAGCACCCCAAGTGTGAACTGGCCCTTAAGAGAACTTTATTTGTGATTACAAATTGTTGCAACCTGCAGAGTAGAACTCAGGGGCATATTTAAAATGATTTAAATATACCCCCAAATTCTAATAATGGCCTCCTCCTCCCCATAGCCATACCAATCCTCACCAAAAAGGTACAAAGCATAGAAACGCAAACAAAACAAAAAAATATGCAGGCCAACAATTGTAATTCTGGAAACTACCAATTGCACTAGCAAAAACCCGGCAATGCAATTTACATGTTCATCGCCGTGCTGTTGCTATCGGCAAAATGGGAACTATACAATTTTTAAATCGAAACGTGCGTAATAAAAAAGGGCCCTTATTGGTTAATCTCCATCTAAGATCGTTTATTATATTCTTTTTTTAACAGAGTCCTTTGGCTAATCCAGTTGGCTAAAACTAAATCACATTTTGGCCAATAGGATTGTAAGCCGGCGCACCATGGTAAGGTAGACTCTATTAGGGCGGGTTAGGGAATGGGAGTGAGAGAGGAATAGGGGATAGCGTTTTGGAGAGGGAAGATGGGGATAGGTGGTCTTAAGGGGTACCACTCTTATGCCATCAAGTGCAAAGTCGGAACACAACAACCACCTGATAAATAATTGCGATACAGCTGGTCCCCCTTAGGCCGGGTTCAACACTGGGATCGCAAAAGGCAAATCGCATTTACCTATGGAGTGTAATTGCATTTCTACCAAGCAATTGTGGCTCCATGTTACAGTGATTGCGTTTTTCGGTCTCATTCCAGAGAATGAGAATGGCATTCTAACTGCCAGCAAAATGTTGCACGCAGTGCACTTTTGCGATATACGCACATCACAGGCACTGCAAGGATTTACCGCAGTGCTTTGCTGAATACCGGCTATCAGCAAAGAGCAGAAAAACTACTTATTAAAGCACCCCAAGTGTGAACTGGCCCTTAAGAGAACTTTATTGGTGATTACAAATTGTTGCAACCTGCAGAGTAGAACTCAGGGGCATATTTAAAATGATTTAAATATACCCCCAAATTCTAATAATGGCCTCCTCCTCCCCATAGCCATACCAATCCTCACCAAAAAGGTACAAAGCATAGAAACGCAAACAAAACAAAAAAAGATGCAGGCCAACAATTGTAATTCTGGAAACTACCAATTGCACTAGCAAAAACCCGGCAATGCAATTTACATGTTCATCGCCGTGCTGTTGCTATTGGCAAAATGGGAACAATACAATTTTTAAATCGAAACGTGCTTAATAAAAAAGGGCCCATATTGGTTAATCTCCATCTAAGATCGTTTATTATATTCTTTTTTTAACAGAGTCCTTTGGCTAATCCAGTTGGCTAAAACTAAATCACATTTTGGCCAATAGGATTGTAAGCCGGCGCACCATGGTAAGGTAGACTCTATTAGGGCGGGTTAGGGAATGGGAGTGAGAGAGGAATAGGGGATAGCGTTTTGGAGAGGGAAGATGGGGATAGGTGGTCTTAAGGGGTACCACTCTTACGCCATCAAGTGCAAAGTCGGAACACAACAACCACCTGATAAATAATTGCGATACAGCTGGTCCCCCTTAGGCCGGGTTCAACACTGGGATCGCAAAAGGCAAATCGCAATCACCTATGGAGTGTAATTGCATTTCTACCAAGCAATTGTGGCTCCATGTTACAGTGATTGCGTTTTTCGGTCTCATTCCAGAGAATGAGAATGGCGTTCTAACTGCCAGCAAAATGTTGCACGCAGTGCACTTTTGCGATATACGCACATCACAGGCACTGCAAGGATTTACCGCAGTGCTTTGCTGAATACCGGCTATCAGCAAAGAGCAGAAAAACTACTTATTAAAGCACCCCAAGTGTGAACTGGCCCTTAAGAGAACTTTATTGGTGATTACAAATTGTTGCAACCTGCAGAGTAGAACTCAGGGGCATATTTAAAATGATTTAAATATACCCCCAAATTCTAATAATGGCCTCCTCCTCCCCATAGCCATACCAATCCTCACCAAATGTTAAGCTTGGAGGTGTAATCTCCACAGTCAGCATACAACACATAAGGTGACGTGAAGGAGGTACACACACCAGCACAAGGGATCAGGATATCCCCAGTTTAGTGGAGGAGAGGACTGACTCCAATAGGAGATTGTGGTGCACAGAGCCGGTGCAGATCCGAACAGCCACAAACACTTTCGTAATAACGTCTCAGCGCAAAGTAGCGCTGAGCGCATAAACCAGGACTGAGGAGATCAGGACAGGTAGACAGAATGAACGCTTGCTAGTTAGCGATTACTTAGCGACAGCAAGCGTCCAAAACCAGACAGACTGGAATGAGGCAGCCAATGCGTTGCGGCGATGGCGTGCCTCACAAAGACAGGACAGGAGAGACAGGAAATAGCAGGATCAAGATAGATGAACGTAACACAGATAAAATACACAATAAGTATGTTTTCCTAGCGTATTACAATTACAGCTATCAATGAAACTATTCGTAACGTCTGACTAACATATGTATATATCGGCAATGAACCGATATATGACATAAGCAGGAACTCTGACTAAGACTGGAGTAATACAGGGAACAGGACTCAGAAGGATTCGCTATCTCTTCGCAGAGATGAACGCAATCCACAAACAGGACCAGGAACAGGATAACTAGCTCAGCGTGCTGGAACGCTGACTAACGGAACACAGGATATAAACAGTTCGTGTACGTATATATCAGCGACACTGATATATCAACGTAACACGGATACAAGGAAAATAACAAAATGCGCAAGTATGCGTATATATTGGCGATGAACCAATATATGACACAAGACAAGCAAGTAACAACTTCTAGAACAAGAGCAGAACTAGGAGGACTCGCTGACCCCTTCGCAGGAGTCAGCGCAGTCCACACGGACCAGGAACGAGGTGGGGCACGAGCAGAGTAACAGATAGAGTCTGAGACTATGGTAGCCCATGAGACATTGCAGGAAGCAGTTCTTTATACTGAGGTCATCCAATGGGAGCAGACCTGCAGATTCCCACACAAGTGAATGGTAATTAATCACAGGCTGATAGCAGGAAAAGGCAGACAATGATATGCAGCCTGCAGGAAAGGGACTGCCCCTCCACTGCAGCAGACAATGTTTGTTTACACAAGAGCATGTTAAACAGTCATTAATTTCAGAGTGACTGCAGATGGAATCAGCAACTAGTTTAAGTGCAAACCAAACTATGCAAGAAAATGCATGTAATGACATCAGAACTGCTTGGGTTACAATACCACTGCGGCCAGCAGTAAACGCTGCAGACATGATCATAACACCAAAAAGGTACAAAGCATAGAAACGCAAACAAAACAAAAAAAGATGCAGGCCAACAATTGTAATTCTGGAAACTACCAATTGCACTAGCAAAAACCCGGCAATGCAATTTACATGTTCATCGCCGTGCTGTTGCTATTGGCAAAATGGGAACAATACAATTTTTAAATCGAAACGTGCTTAATAAAAAAGGGCCCATATTGGTTAATCTCCATCTAAGATCGTTTATTATATTCTTTTTTTAACAGAGTCCTTTGGCTAATCCAGTTGGCTAAAACTAAATCACATTTTGGCCAATAGGATTGTAAGCCGGCCCACCATGGTAAGGTAGACTCTATTAGGGCGGGTTAGGGAATGGGAGTGAGAGAGGAATAGGGGATAGCGTTTTGGAGAGGGAAGATGGGGATAGGTGGTCTTAAGGGGTACCACTCTTACACCATCAAGTGCAAAGTCGGGGAACACAACGACCACCTGATAAATAATTGGGATCCAGCTGGTCCCCCTTAGGCCGGGTTCAACACTGGGATCGCAAAAGGCAAATCGCAATCACCTATGGAGTGTAATTGCATTTCTACCAAGCAATTGTGGCTCCATGTTACAGTGATTGCGTTTTTCGGTCTCATTCCAGAGAATGAGAATGGCGTTCTAACTGCCAGCAAAATGTTGCACGCAGTGCACTTTTGCGATATACGCACATCACAGGCACTGCAAGGATTTACCGCAGTGCTTTGCTGAATACCGGCTATCAGCAAAGAGCAGAAAAACTACTTATTAAAGCACCCCAAGTGTGAACTGGCCCTTAAGAGAACTTTATTTGTGATTACAAATTGTTGCAACCTGCAGAGTAGAACTCAGGGGCATATTTAAAATGATTTAAATATACCCCCAAATTCTAATAATGGCCTCCTCCTCCCCATAGCCATACCAATCCTCACCAAAAAGGTACAAAGCATAGAAACGCAAACAAAACAAAAAAATATGCAGGCCAACAATTGTAATTCTGGAAACTACCAATTGCACTAGCAAAAACCCGGCAATGCAATTTACATGTTCATCGCCGTGCTGTTGCTATCGGCAAAATGGGAACTATACAATTTTTAAATCGAAACGTGCGTAATAAAAAAGGGCCCTTATTGGTTAATCTCCATCTAAGATCGTTTATTATATTCTTTTTTTAACAGAGTCCTTTGGCTAATCCAGTTGGCTAAAACTAAATCACATTTTGGCCAATAGGATTGTAAGCCGGCCCACCATGGTAAGGTAGACTCTATTAGGGCGGGTTAGGGAATGGGAGTGAGAGAGGAATAGGGGATAGCGTTTTGGAGAGGGAAGATGGGGATAGGTGGTCTTAAGAGGTACCACTCTTACACCATCAAGTGCAAAGTCGGGGAACACAACGACCTCCTGATAAATAATTGGGATCCAGCTGGTCCCCCTCAGGCCGGGTTCAACACTGGGATCGCAAAAGGCAAATCGCAATCACCTATGGAGTGTAATTGCATTTCTACCAAGCAATTGTGGCTCCATGTTACAGTGATTGCGTTTTTCGGTCTCATTCCAGAGAATGAGAATGGCGTTCTAACTGCCAGCAAAATGTTGCACGCAGTGCACTTTTGCGATATACGCACATCACAGGCACTGCAAGGATTTACCGCAGTGCTTTGCTGAATACCGGCTATCAGCAAAGAGCAGAAAAACTACTTATTTTTTTTTTTTTTTTCAACAATAATTTTTATTAAGTCATATGTAAGATTTGACATGAGATTTGTAACATATCTTCCAACATAATAACACACTACAGGTATTATAGCAAAACAAAAATGTGTGTGAGCAAGGGCAGTATATGCATAGGTAATCTGGGCATTAGAAGTCTGCTGGTGGGGTGTATATTGTTAAATTGCGGAATTGCGGAGTGCTGGAAGTAGACTTCCTATCCAATCAATTTCTAACCTCAGCGGCTGATTGGTAGGGGTAGTTTCCTTCCAGCTGTTTGTTCAATTGACTCAGTGGTCTATTGACCTGTCAATTGCAACAAAAGAAGGGAAAATTCTGTAATGATTCGCCCCATTAACAGATCTACAGTTAATTTATTTACTAGTAACCTAATCATAATTTTTTCTGGAATAATGTGAATGACGTGGTGAAAAAAGATTGAGCTACTACTTTTATGCTCATTCCAGAGCTAATGTAGTGTGTCTACTTAGGATGGGAGTCATAATCAGGGTCTTCTTGTATATGCTTGGTATGGGTGAAAGTAGTATGTCTAGTAAAAAAACAGAAACATAACAAAACTAAACTAGACAGACATACATAGCATAACATAACACGTCTTAACCTGTGTTCTCACTTACTATTCATAATAGCTCTGTAATTATTGAGTGAGTCCAATTACTATATGGCTATACTTACACTTATGTATCTTATCTATCTTACTATTTCGTAGACAATCCTTTGGGCCTTAAATAGTTTTCCATTATGATGTTGCGATTAAATGTTGTTAACAGGTTGGCAAAATCTAGTTTATCCGCGGACTTCCAGTTGGAGGATATTATGCATTGGGAGGCTAGAAGTAAGTGGCAAATTTGCATACGGTGTTTCGGGTTAATTTTTTCTATATCTATGCACAGTAGTGCCATTTGGGGTGTCAATTGGAACATAGGATCCCAGTTCTGCGTTATATGTTGCTCTACTGAGGTCCAGAGGTCTGCAACTTTTGGGCACTCCCAGAGCATATGAAGTAAGGTACCTGTGAAACTTGAACATTTCCAGCATAATGAGGAAGTGTTTGGAGAGAAGGTTGCCAGTTTCCTAGGTGTTATATACCATCTGGTTAAGATTTTTATATGTTGTTCCCAGTGTGAATTACATTTGGATAATTGTGATAATTCCCTGGTTGCTCTAATTATCTGGTCTGTTGATAGGTTGGTACCCATATCATACGACCATGTTTGAGCATACTTTTCAATGGGAGAGCGTGTGTTGATTATAATTTCGTTGTACCACAATGATATTCCCCCTTTGTATGGTAGGGTTGAGTTCAACATTGTAATGATCTGGCTGTTCATTTCAGGGATTTTGATCTTATTTGTTCCTAGGAAACTAGCAATCCTCTGCCAAGTAAAATGGTATGTAGTAGGGAGATTGTATTTCTTTACAATTTCTGTGAAGGGTCTTAATGCGTCATCTTTGTATAAATCATTAAGGTTGTTAAGGCCTGCCAATCTCAATGGGGCTATGTTAAGATCTGGTAATATTATTTGTAGTGCAGTGATTGGGATTCTTGGAGTAATGTTTATACCTTGGTGTGGTGGGTGTTTTAGGAAGTGTTCCCAGGACATGAGTGTGGAGATGATGGTTGGATAAAGATGTTTAGGTGGTTTAAATCCCAGGATCATACTTGAGATGAGGTCCCTAGGGCACAATGCTAAGATATCTTGTTCCATAGACACCCATTTTTTATCTCTGGGTTTGGACCACCATGCTTTAGTAAAGTCAAGGTTGCTTGCGTAATAATACGCTTCCATATCAGGCAAACCTATGCCGCCTAATTTTTTTGGCCAAACCATAGTATTATAATTTATCCTGGCTTTCTTTCCTGCCCAAACCAAGTTATTGACAATTTTTCTTAATTCCAAAAAGTATGTCCTCTTAATGGGTATTGGTAGAGTGCGAAAGAGATAGAGTATTTTTGGAAGTAGAAACATTTTAAAGGAATTTAGCCTGCCTGACCAGGATAGTGAGAACTTTATAAGATTTTGTGAATCTGCTTTCAGGGTTTCCAACAATGGTACAAAGTTATATTTAAAAATATCCGATGCCTTCGGTGTCAAATGTATGCCAAGATATTGTACTTTTGTAGTTGCCCACGGAAAGGAAAATCTTTGTAAGATGGAGTCTTTAAGGTTTGGTGGTATATTTAAGCCTAATATATATGATTTTGTTTGATTTAGTTTATAGTAAGATGCTTCAGAGAAAGAGGTTATTACTCTAAGGAGGTTTGTTAATGATTCTAAAGGATTAGAGATTATCAATGCTACGTCGTCGGCAAAGAGGCTAATTACATGAGTGTTGCTTCCAATGGATATGCCCTGTATTTCTGTCGTTGTTCTTATTTTTTGTGCCAAGGTCTCCATCAAGAGAACAAATATGATGGGCGATAAGGGGCAGCCCTGGCGTGTGCCATTTGACATATCGAAGGCATCCGATAGGAACCCTGCTGCATTCACTCTTGCCGATGGGTGGGTATATAGTGACATGATGGCCTCCATAATTGGGCCCTGAAAACCAAATTTAATAAGAGTTGCTCTTAAAAATCCCCAGTGAACCCTGTCGAACGCCTTCTCAGCATCCAAGGTAAGGAGCAGAGAAGGCGTTCGACAGAGCTCTATGTGCCTTAGAATATTCAGCATGCGCCGTGTTCCATCAGGGGCTTGTCTCCCTTTCGTAAATCCTACCTGGTCCGGGGAGAGAAGGTCTGGAGTTATGTGCATCAGTCGGGTGGCAATTAGTTTGGCGTACAGTTTTGTGTCCGTATTTAAAAGGGAAATCGGTCTGTAGTTATTGGGGTGTTGGGGGTCTTTTCCGGGTTTTGGTATGACAGCTATTGTGGCTTGTAGATATTCCTTGGGAATGGGAGTCCCTGACATGAAATTGTTAAATAAATCCGTTAGGAAGGGAGTTAGGGAATTAGCATAAATATTATAATATTCATTAATGAATCCGTCTGGGCCCGGAGACTTATTTTTTTTTAAGTTTTTAATAGCCTTGAGTATCTCTGGCTGAGTGAATGGTGTATTGATCTCACTTAGTTGGTCCGGTTTTAAAGCGGGTAGTTCAATGGAAGAGAGAAAATTATTAATTAGTGCACTAGAGGGTTTTTGTATGTTTGGGTCATTTTGGAGGTTGTATAATTGATTGTAATAGTCTGCGAAAGCATTTGCTATATGTTTGGGGTGCATCAGTTTAATATTGGTACTTGGATGGATTATGGAATGTATCATGGACTTAGAATTCCTGTGTTTTATAAGATTAGCTAGGTATTTGCCTGCTTTGTTGCTGCTAGAATATTTAGTGGAGTTGGTTCTCCTCAAATCAGCTTCATATTTATACAGGAGTAAATTCTTTAGTTCTTGTTTACAGTCATATAATTGTTTATTTATGAGGGGATCTTGGGATTTTTTGTGTTGTTTTTCGAGGTCCTGTAGTCTGGATAAGATTTTTAGGTAAGTCTGTTGTCTTTCCCTTTTTATTTTGGCACTATGCTGTAAATATAGGCCTCTGATATAGGCTTTGTGGGCTGACCAAATGGTGGATTTTGCTATTTCAGGCGTATTATTGATATTGAAAAATTCCTGTATATGGTCTTTAAAGGTTGGGACAAGGTCTAGCTTGGAAATAATGGAATAGTTCATTCTCCATGTTTTGGGTCTGTTAGTGAAGGTGGCATTCCTGATAGACATTTGTATTGGTGCGTGGTCCGACCACGTTATGCTGCCTATTGTGGCTTCTTCTACTGATTGTAAGATGTTTCTGTCCGTCAGAAAATAATCAATGCGAGAGTACGATCGGTGTACTGTAGAGTAGTGTGAGTAATCTCTTTCTGTTGTATGTAAAATTCTCCACGGATCTAATAGACCATGCCATTTCAGTACTTTGTCTAATAAAGTGAGGTGGGTGGTGGCCTTAGCTGTGGAGTCTAGTTTTGTAATGCATGCATTAAAGTCTCCACCTATTACAAGGTGGCCCTGTTTAATGTTCTCAACCTTGCGTAGTAATTTATTAAGGAATCTTTTTTGTGAGGAGTTCGGTGCATATAATGTTACTATGGTGTATGTCTGATTATTAATCTGACCGATAAATATAATGAATCTGCCTTCATCATCTACAGTAATTGAGATAGGATCAACCTTAACATCTTTCTGAAAGGCTAAAAGTACTCCTCTCTTCTTCTTGTTACAGGTACTATGGTATATGAGAGGGTAATGGGGAGATGTACAATATTTAGAGTCCTTCTGCAATAAATGAGTCTCTTGTGCCATTAAAATGTGGGCTCCTTGTGATTGAGCGTCTTTCCATAACATCCTTCTCTTGAATGCCGAGTTAAGGCCACGAGTGTTAATTGAGTAAAGTTTTAAGTATTGTTCATACGCCATTCTGACCAATTTAAGCTTGCATTGCTTACATATAGTATAGTGGACTGCAGTGTTATCTTAGACAATATGATCTTGCGAGAATAGAAAGTGATGAACATTCTAATAACAACGTATTTAACAACTAAAAACATCAACATAGTAGATAATAGGTAATAAATGTAGAAACAAGTTCACTTCTACACTGTGTGTGGGGAGAGGCAATAATCAAAATTGCGCAATGCTTGCAATTGCAGGCAGTAAAGGAGCAGAACATACACTTGGCCTGGATCGGCATGCGTTTCCGTGCTATCTTCAGGTATTGTTCCTATGAGGGATGATATTTCCCTGGTTGGGTTGCGGTTTGGCCGCATATGTGGTATCCTCTTGTATTTGGATCTTTAGTTGTTTAAGTATTTTCCTTCCCGCTTCTGGTGTTGAGATTGTATATTGCTTGCTATGCACTGTGAATAAAAGTTTAGTGGGGAAGCCCCATTTGTAGATGATCTGCGCATCTCTTAAGGCTTTTGTCACCGGTTGTAGCGCTCTTCTTTGTTGTAGTGTGGACTGCGAAAGGTCCGAGTAGAGTGATATTTTGGAGTAGGGTTCTGGTAAGGCACCCATTTTCCTGAGAGCTAGTAGAAGATTTTCTTTGATTTGATAAAATAAGAAACGCACAATAACGTCTCTGGGTATGTGGTCAGCTAGGTGTGTAGGTTTGGCTAAGCGGTGCACTCTATCAATAGTGAGTTCTATTGCTGTTGCTTCTGGTAAGGTAGCTTTAGCAAGAGAAGTGACATATGCTCTCAGATCTCTTTGTGATACTGACTCTGGTATGCCTCTTAATTTGAGGTTGTTCCTTCTAGAACGGTCTTCCTGGTCAGTCGATTTCGTTTTGAGCCATGCTATGTCTTTTGTGTGCTGCTCTGTGGTATCTACCATTACATTATGCTGATTAACCAGATCAGTGATTTTGTTTTCACTTAGATCTACTCTGTATGTTAATTCAGAAATGTCTCTTTGCATAGAAGCATTGATAGCTGTAAAGTCTGCCACTAAGGAGGTTTTGAAAGATAACAAAAGTTCCTTTATGTATTCCTGTGATGCAGGCTGACTTGTGGCTGGGAACGCTGTGATGTCTATATTGTTCACAGAGGTGGCTGTGCTGTGGTGTGAGTCAGGGCCTACCTTCTGGGTGTTGCTGTTATCCAGACGTGGACGAGATCTAGCTGGGCTGTTTGTTGGTGAGGATTCCGTGTCCAGCTCCGGTAGGGAGGTGAGTTCATCTGGAGCATTTTCCGTGCTTCCCTTGTTGCTATTTGCAGCGGTGAGCGAGCGGGCTGGGAGCGGAGGCTGTGATGACGCTGCAGTGCCATCTTGATTCCTCTGTGTAGAGCGCTGTGACTTCTCATTGAAGAAGTCTGTTAGTTTTTTGGGTCTCAGCGCTTGTTGTTTCCTTTTATTGTTGGTGCCCGCTTCTGTGTCCATCTCCTCCTGCATTTTTGAGCAGTTTGTGTGCTGATAGCACCGCTTTTAGCCGCTTATGATGTGCCGATCCTAGGAGCTCAGGAGTCAAGCAGCCTTCCTGGTCTCCGCCCCCTACTTATTTTTTTTTTAAACAAATTTTATTTGAATTTTCTCTTTGGCAAGCATTTGTCGGAAACAAGTTTACAGAAGTATGGCAAAATCAGAAATATATGTCAAAAACAATGAAATAACTTCTACATCATTATAGCTCAGCGAGTATATAACACAATAGAAGAAAATGTTAAGTTTTTCCTTTCTACACTGAGATTATCAGCCCAATAGACATAGTATTTAAAGACAAAATGCTTTTAACCCCTGCCCTTCCCTCATCCCTTCCCACTCCTGTCATCTCCGGCTGCCCCTTTACTCAGAAAGTTAGCTCTACGTTACCTCCAATTTCCCTAGTGAACCCATCAATTGCTCTGTTAAGTACCACTTTGTGTCTTTGAAGGGGGAAACAACCTCAATCAATTCTTGCCTGGTAAAAGACCCTAAGATAAACTGTCTCCAGGTTTTGAAAAATGCCTTGGTTTTTTTGTCTTTATGCGTTAAAGCTTCCAGCTTATCAATTTTAAACAAATGAATAAGTTCCTCCTTGACATCCCACAGCGTCGGAATGCTAGTGTAGATCCATTTATTAAAAATTACCTTGCGGGATGCCATTAATATCAAATGTGCTAGTTTAGACATGTTAGCTTGAGGTGTCGAAGGACCCTCCGAAGAAGAGACATTTGGTGGGCTGTAATGGAATAGCAGCAATAATGGATCAATTTTTGGCTTAATTTTGCAAATTGTGTTTATATAGTTTGTTACTTTGACCCAAAAAGCTGAAATTATCGGGCATGTCCATAGACAGTGAAATAGGTCCGCCTCTGGTGCAGTGCATTTAGGGCATATTGGGGAATAGTGAGGAGGAGGATTTTTATATTTTATGTTAAATGCATATTTAGCTCTATGGATAAGTTTCAATTGCGATTCTCTCCAACTTTCCCCTAAGATTAACTTCCGTGACATCCGATATCCTTCCATGATTTTTTTTTCTATGTCCTCCCCCGGAATGTCTCTCGACCACCGTGTCAAATTGTTTAAGGCTTTAGTAGTAATACGGATTTGTTGTAGATTTGATTGTATGGTTGATAAAGATAACTTATTAGTTTGTGGAGAAAGAAATGTATCGAGATCATTTAATAAATATATCAATGAAGATTTTCCCCCCTCATCTCGGACATATGACTGCAGTTGGCCATAGTATAAGAAATGATGTTTCGGAATACCATATTTGGAGCGGATCTCTAGAAAAGACATTAACCTGCCTTCTCTTAGGTCAATAAGATTCCCAAGTCTTTTTATTCCCTTTGCCTGCCATTCTAAAAAGCCGCCATGAGCAACACTAGCTTGGAACCCTGGGAGACCCCATAGGGGCATATATTTTGACACGCGGCTGGGCACACGGAATAATTTACAGAGCTCTCTCCATGCTACCATTGTGTCTTTGACCGTTCTACTAGATTTTAGTTTTGGGGGGAAATATTTTAAAGGGGTATGAAGTAGACCAGTCAAATCCCACGGTTCTGCAAAAGCTGATTCCAGGGCATAGTTAGAGTAGAAGCTAGTCCCATTTATCCAATCCCTTATGTTACGCGTCAAACAGGATAAATTATACCAGCGAATATTAGGAATTGCCAAACCACCCCACTCTTTTGGGAGGTGAAGCTTGGAAAGTGCTATCCTGACCTTACCACGTCTCCATAGGAAGTCCGAAAAAGCTTTATTAAGGATTTTTATATCCAAATGCTTTAATAGTAAAGGTAGTGTTTGTAGTGGGTAAAGCAGCCTTCCAAAACTAACTGATTTAATGAGAGCTGCTCTCCCCATTAGGTTTATTGGCAATGTTTCCCAGCTTTGCAATTGTCGTTTGATGTCCGAGATAAGGGGCTGATAGTTCAAAGCATAAAGTTGACCAATATCTTTATGGAACTTTATTCCTAAATATGTAACCTGAGTGCAAATTTTCACTGGTATTTTGGTCCTATCAACTGAAGGTGCTACGGAGGACAGGAACATCAGTTCACTTTTTGTGATGTTAATTTTGAATCCACTATGACTCCCGACCTCCTGGATCACATTAAGTACTCGAGGAAGTTGGGTAACTGGGTCGCTCAGAAAAAGCAATACATCATCCGCGAACATGGCCTGCGATACAAAACTCCCCCCAATGTCTATTCCTTTGTTTTCTATTGCTAGTAATCTGGCCATTGGTTCTAGAGCCAAGTTGAATAATAGTGGTGACAGCGGGCATCCTTGGCGGGTTCCCTTTTCCAGAATAATATTATCGGATAAAAAACCTGGGGTATATAACCGTGCTCCCGGATTTGTTTGCATTGCCAGAATTAGTCTACGTATTGACCCACTAAAACCCATTTTGTCTAGTACCAAATTTAGCCATTCCCAATTCACGTTATCAAAAGCCTTTTCGGCATCTATTAAAACAATTGCACTATTTTTGCATGATTTGGGGTAGGCCCGTACATAATCCTGCACTAATAACAATTTACGTATATTGGCTACTGCCGAGCGATTGCGCACAAATCCTACTTGATTTGAATTAATCAACTTGGGAAAAATATTCGCGAGTCGGTCAGCTATAATTTTAGAAAGTAATTTCAGGTCCTGGTTGATTAGTGAGATTGGTCGATAGGAGCCTGGTGACAAAGGGTTCTTGCCTGGTTTGAGTAAGAGCTTTATATAGGCCACATTCGCAAAATTAGGATACCTACCCTCTTTTAGGATTTTATTGAACAAAGATTTTAAATAGGGAACTAATTCCATCCGTAATAATTTGAAGAATTCAGGGGTAAACCCATCCGGGCCTGGGGATTTCCTATTTTTTAACTGTTTGATGGCATCACTGATCTCTCCCTCTGTAATTGGAGCATTTATTTCAAGTAATTCCTCCTCAGAGAGTGTGGGTAATGGTATTTTGGCCAACAGGGCTAATTTTTCCTCCAATGTCCCGCTTTCAGGCTGACTTGTATATAATGTTTTGTAGAAATCTTGAAAGCTGGAATTAATTTCCTTAGGGTTGTTTATAATTTGGCCTGAAGGAGAGCGTAGAATGCAATCACAGTAGACTGGAAGGGGGGTTTAGCTAATTTTGATAGCAGGGTGCCCATTTTATTGCCAAATTTGTAGTAATACAAATCTTTATAGGATCTAATATACATTTCCCTGGTTTTAAAATTTGCATCTGAATTAGATTTTGCCTTCATCCAACTCATCTTAAGTTCCGGAGAAGGGTTGTCTAAATATGCTTTATGAGCGGAGCGTAGGTCTTTCAGGGATTTAGTATATGTTTCATGCGACTGCTTACGTTTCCCTGCTATGTAACTGATAATTTTACCCCTGATAGTAGGTTTGGCGGCCTCCCAAAATAAAAAAAAATGTCCTTAGCATGCTCTTTATTGTCCTCTTTATATTCCCACCACCAGTTAAGTAGGAGCTTCGCAAACCCCTCATCTTCATATAAATAGGATGGGAATTTCCAAATAATATCCGTCCCTCTAGGGATTACCGGGGAGTATTCTATCTGAACAGGTGCATGATCAGATATAACTAAATCCGAAATGGTTGCCTTGACAACTTGTGGCATAGCCTGTGTGGAAATTAAGAAATAATCTAGTCTTGACCAGACGTTATGCGGTGCTGAATGGAAAGTGAACTCTTCTCCATCCGGATGGAGGAGTCTCCAGCTATCGTTTAAGTCGGATGATCGCAGGTAATCCTGGAATAAGACTGATTTGGAAAGTGTTAAAGGGCTGGGATTAGTTTTTAAGGACCTATCTTCACAAATGTTGGCAAGGGCATTAAAGTCGCCTCCCTGGATTATCTTGACTGGGCCCGAGGAAAGGGTAGCTGTCAGTAGTGAGGCGAAAAAGGATTTATCCTCATCAGTTGGTGCATAAACATTGAATAGTGTAATCGTTTCTCCTGCTAACTTTAGCTGAAGACTCACCCATCGACCGTCTTTATCTGATATTACGTTTGAAACTACCCCTTGTAGATTTTTGTGCAGTAGAATAAGGACACCTGCCTTGCGGCCTTGGGCGGGAGACCCATATACCTGACCCACCCACGACTTCCTCATGTACTTAAATTGTTCAGCACCAAGATGGCATTCCTGAAGGAAGGCTATATCTGACTTTAGCTTCTTCAGATGCCGCAGTACCATAGATCGTTTACCGGGGGAGCGAAGCCCCTTCACATTCCAGGACGTTATGTGTAATGACATTTGTCCAGTCTTAATTCGAGCCTTATAGTGCAACAATCAAACATTTGAGATAACATAAATCTCGAGGAGCCGGAGATGACTAAGAACCCACAAGTTTCCCCCCAACCCATCCCCCTCCCTTGTTCTAACTCAAGACCCTTAAGGGGTCTTTTAATTATCTTCTTTGAGAAAAAACAACAACAAAAAAAGGATACACAACAAAAAGCATACATCATAAACCCCCCATAGCGCGACATAACATTCATGTTCATGACTTCACTTCTATCCCGGGTGTCGCCCTCCCTTTCCAGCTCCAAAGTCAAGCCCCCCCCCCCCCCCTATTTTAGGCTTTAAAATATTTGCAATGGTAAGAAAACACTGTAAGAATAATCAGGTTGCAAAATTAGCAGTCCTTCTAATAAACTGAAAGCTCTAAACTTGTATGGGCTGCATTTTAAGTTTTTATTTTCTTATACAATAGTACCCCCTACTGCTTAGTAGTGTAGAAGTCCCTTTGCTGTACAATTATTCAACCAGCGCTTATGTCTGAGTTATTGTTCAAAAAAAGATATTACTTAAGCTGGTGAGGTAAAAAAACATCATAAAAATAGTAATCAGGTTACAAAATTAGCAGTCCTTCTAATAAACTGAAACCTCTGAACTTGTATGGGCTGCATTTCAAATTTTTCTTTTCTTATACAGCAGCACCCCCTATTGCTTAATAATGCAAAGGTCACTCTGCTCAACAGTTAATCAACCAGCACTTGTATCCGAGTTATTATTCAAAAAGGATATTGCTTCGGCTGGTGAGGTAAAAGTGTGAGTGGTATTTGAATCGTCGGTGACCCGTAATATTGCCGGATACTGTAAGGCAAATTTCCAGTTTTTCTCCACACACTTCGCACATGCAGCATTGAACAGTTGGCGTTTTTTTGAGACTTCCACCGAATAGTCATTAAACAGGCGCATTTTAAAACCTTGGTGTTCAATTGGTTGTCCCCGATCTCGAAAGGCCCGCAGGAGATCCGATTTTTCCGCAAAATCAAGGTATCTGGCTAAGACCAAGCGCGGTGAGCGTTTGTCTGTATCTGTTCGCGGGGGGCCGACCCTGTGGGCACGTTCTACTTTTAGAGCTCTTTTAAATCCCAGAATCTTCGGTATTGTAACCATGCATAGTTCGCGGAGAGCCGTGGGCGCCAGCGATTCCGGCACACCCACAACCCTTAGATTGTTTCGGCGCGAACGATTTTCTAGGTCCTGAAGCTTGTCCCGGAATTGTTTGTTCTCCTCTAAAAGTTTTTTATAGTTTTTCCCCTCTTTGACTCCCTCATCTTCTAATGACTGAATTCTGTGCTCAGCCTGGTCTAGTCTCTGATTGTGGGTCTGCAGTTTGCTGTGTATGTCCTGAATAGATTTATCTAATGTGGCCTGTAGCGTGGCCTGCAGCTCTGGGGCCAGCTGCCTGGCCACCTCCGTCGCCAGCCGTCTATAATCCAGGGACAACCCTCCTCCCTCACCTGTTTGATATGGGGAGGCTGTTTCCTCCGTTTCCCAATCCGCTGCTTGCTGTGAGGAGGCTTCCCACTCCGGGGATTGTTGCTGCGTCTCGTGCAGTGGAGATGCTGCGGCGGCCATCTTGCCCGTCTCCTCCTCCATGCCCTGGGTTTTCCGTGGCGCCGACCGCAGCAAATAGCGGTCCATCAGCCGGGTAGGTGAGGGCTGGAGTGGTCGGGCTGTGTTCTGCAGCTCTTTTGGAAGGAGCGGGGGTACTTTTTCGGCGTTCAGCCTAAGGGGAGAGACTCGGCTCACGGAGCTGTTCTCTCACACTCCCATCACCCGGGCGCCGGAACCGGAAGTCGAAAAACTACTTATTAAAGCACCCCAAGTGTGAACTGGCCCTTAAGAGAACTTTATTGGTGATTACAAATGGTTGCAACCTGCAGAGTAGAACTCAGGGGCATATTTAAAATGATTTAAATATATCCCCAAATTCTAATAATGGCCTCCTCCTCCGCATAGCCATACCAATCCTCACCAAAAAGGTACAAAGCATAGAAACGCAAACAAAACAAAAAAAGATGCAGGCCAACAATTGTAATTCTGGAAACTACCAATTGCACGAGCAAAAACCCGGCAATGCAATTTACATGTTCATCGCCGTGCTGTTGCTATCGGCAAAATGGGAACGATACAATTTTTAAATCGAAACGTGCTTAATAAAAAAGGGCCCTAATTAGTTAATCTCCATCTAAGATAGTTTATCATATTCTCTTTTTTAACAGAGTCCTTTGGCTAATCCAGTTGGCTAAAACTAAATCACATTTTGGCCAATAGGATTGTAAGCCGGCCCACCATGGTAAGGTAGACTCTATTAGGGCGGGTTAGGGAATGGGAGTGAGAGAGGAATAGGGGATAGCATTTTGGAGAGGGAAGATGGGAATAGGTGGTCTTAAGGGGTACCACTCTTACACCATCAAGTGCAAAGTCGGGGAACACAACGACCACCTGATAAATAATTGGGATCCAGCTGGTCCCCCTTAGGCCGGGTTCAACACTGGGATCGCAAAAGGCAAATCGCAATCACCTATGGAGTGTAATTGCATTTCTACCAAGCAATTGTGGCTCCATGTTACAGTGATTGCGTTTTTCGGTCTCATTCCAGAGAATGAGAATGGCGTTCTAACTGCCAGCAAAATGTTGCACGCAGTGCACTTTTGCGATATACGCACATCACAGGCACTGCAAGGATTTACTGCAGTGCTTTGCTGAATACCGGCTATCAGCAAAGAGCAGAAAAACTACTTATTAAAGCACCCCAAGTGTGAACTGGCCCTTAAGAGAACTTTATTGGTGATTACAAATTGTTGCAACCTGCAGAGTAGAACTCAGGGGCATATTTAAAATGATTTAAATATACCCCCAAATTCTAATAATGGCCTCCTCCTCCCCATAGCCATACCAATCCTCACCAAAAAGGTACAAAGCATAGAAACACAAACAAAACAAAAAAAGATGCAGGCCAACAATTGTAATTCTGGAAAATACCAATTGCACTAGCAAAAACCCGGCAATGCAATTTACATGTTCATCGCCGTGCTGTTGCTATTGGCAAAATGGGAACGATACAATTTTTAAATCGAAACGTGCTTAATAAAAAAGGGCCCAAATTAGTTAATCTCCATCTAAGATAGTTTATCATATTCTTTTTTCAACAGAGTCCTTTGGCTAATCCAGTTGGCTAAAACTAAATCACATTTTGGCCAATAGGATTGTAAGCCGGCCCACCATGGTAAGGTAGACTCTATTAGGGCGGGTTAGGGAATGGGAGTGAGAGAGGAATAGGGGATAGCGTTTTGGAGAGGGAAGATGGGGAAAGGTGGTCTTAAGGGGTACCACTCTTACACCATCAAGTGCAAAGTCGGGGAACACAACGACCACCTGATAAATAATTGGGATCCAGCTGGTCCCCCTTAGGCCGGGTTTAACACTGGGATCGCAAAAGGCAAATCGCAATCACCTATGGAGTGTAATTGCATTTCTACCAAGCAATTGTGGCTCCATGTTACAGTGATTGCGTTTTTCGGTCTCATTCCAGAGAATGAGAATGGCGTTCTAACTGCCAGCAAAATGTTGCACGCACTGCACTTTTGCGATATACACACATCACAGGCACTGCAAGGATTTACCGCAGTGCTTTGCTGAATACCGGCTATCAGCAAAGAGCAGAAAAACTACTTATTAAAGCACCCCAAGTGTGAACTGGCCCTTAAGAGAACTTTATTGGTGATTACAAATTGTTGCAACCTGCAGAGTAGAACTCAGGGGCATATTTAAAATGATTTAAATATACCCCCAAATTCTAATAATGGCCTCCTCCTCCCCATAGCCATACCAATCCTCACCAAAAAGGTACAAAGCATAGAAACGCAAACAAAACAAAAAAATATGCAGGCCAACAATTGTAATTCTGGAAACTACCAATTGCACTAGCAAAAACCCGGCAATGCAATTTACATGTTCATCGCCGTGCTGTTGCTATCGGCAAAATGGGAACTATACAATTTTTAAATCGAAACGTGTGTAATAAAAAAGGGCCCTTATTGGTTAATCTCCATCTAAGATCGTTTATTATATTCTTTTTTTAACAGAGTCCTTTGGCTAATCCAGTTGGCTAAAACTAAATCACATTTTGGCCAATAGGATTGTAAGCCGGCCCACCATGGTAAGGTAGACTCTATTAGGGCGGGTTAGGGAATGGGAGTGAGAGAGGAATAGGGGATAGCGTTTTGGAGAGGGAAGATGGGGATAGGTGGTCTTAAGGGGTACCACTCTTACACCATCAAGTGCAAAGTCGGGGAACACAACGACCTCCTGATAAATAATTGGGATCCAGCTGGTCCCCCTCAGGCCGGGTTCAACACTGGGATCGCAAAAGGCAAATCGCAATCACCTATGGAGTGTAATTGCATTTCTACCAAGCAATTGTGGCTCCATGTTACAGTGATTGCGTTTTTCTGTCTCATTCCAGAGAATGAGAATGGCGTTCTAACTGCCAGCAAAATGTTGCACGCAGTGCACTTTTGCGATATACGCACATCACAGGCACTGCAAGGATTTACCGCAGTGCTTTGCTGAATACCGGCTATCAGCAAAGAGCAGAAAAACTACTTATTAAAGCACCCCAAGTGTGAACTGGCCCTTAAGAGAACTTTATTAGTGATTACAAATTGTTGCAACCTGCAGAGTAGAACTCAGGGGCATATTTAAAATGATTTAAATATACCCCCAAATTCTAATAATGGCCTCCTCCTCCCCATAGCCATACCAATCCTCACCAAAAAGGTACAAAGCATAGAAACGCAAACAAAACAAAAAAATATGCAGGCCAACAATTGTAATTCTGGAAACTACCAATTGCACTAGCAAAAACCCGGCAATGCAATTTACATGTTCATCGCCGTGCTGTTGCTATTGGCAAAATGGGAACAATACAATTTTTAAATCGAAACGTGCTTAATAAAAAAGGGCCCATATTGGTTAATCTCCATCTAAGATCGTTTATTATATTCTTTTTTTAACAGAGTCCTTTGGCTAATCCAGTTGGCTAAAACTAAATCACATTTTGGCCAATAGGATTGTAAGCCGGCCCACCATGGTAAGGTAGACTCTATTAGGGCGGGTTAGGGAATGGGAGTGAGAGAGGAATAGGGGATAGCGTTTTGGAGAGGGAAGATGGGGATAGGTGGTCTTAAGGGGTACCACTCTTACACCATCAAGTGCAAAGTCGGGGAACACAACGACCACCTGATAAATAATTGGGATCCAGCTGGTCCCCCTTAGGCCGGGTTCAACACTGGGATCGCAAAAGGCAAATCGCAATCACCTATGGAGTGTAATTGCATTTCTACCAAGCAATTGTGGCTCCATGTTACAGTGATTGCGTTTTTCGGTCTCATTCCAGAGAATGAGAATGGCGTTCTAACTGCCAGCAAAATGTTGCACGCAGTGCACTTTTGCGATATACGCACATCACAGGCACTGCAAGGATTTACCGCAGTGCTTTGCTGAATACCGGCTATCAGCAAAGAGCAGAAAAACTACTTATTAAAGCACCCCAAGTGTGAACTGGCCCTTAAGAGAACTTTATTGGTGATTACAAATGGTTGCAACCTGCAGAGTAGAACTCAGGGGCATATTTAAAATGATTTAAATATATCCCCAAATTCTAATAATGGCCTCCTCCTCCCCATAGCCATACCAATCCTCACCAAAAAAGGTACAAAGCATAGAAACGCAAACAAAACAAAAAAAGATGCAGGCCAACAATTGTAATTCTGGAAACTACCAATTGCACGAGCAAAAACCCGGCAATGCAATTTACATGTTCATCGCCGTGCTGTTGCTATCGGCAAAATGGGAACGATACAATTTTTAAATCGAAACGTGCTTAATAAAAAAGGGCCCAAATTAGTTAATCTCCATCTAAGATAGTTTATCATATTCTTTTTTCAACAGAGTCCTTTGGCTAATCCAGTTGGCTAAAACTAAATCACATTTTGGCCAATAGGATTGTAAGCCGGCCCACCATGGTAAGGTAGACTCTATTAGGGCGGGTTAGGGAATGGGAGTGAGAGAGGAATAGGGGATAGCGTTTTGGAGAGGGAAGATGGGGAAAGGTGGTCTTAAGGGGTACCACTCTTACACCATCAAGTGCAAAGTCGGGGAACACAACGACCACCTGATAAATAATTGGGATCCAGCTGGTCCCCCTTAGGCCGGGTTTAACACTGGGATCGCAAAAGGCAAATCGCAATCACCTATGGAGTGTAATTGCATTTCTACCAAGCAATTGTGGCTCCATGTTACAGTGATTGCGTTTTTCGGTCTCATTCCAGAGAATGAGAATGGCGTTCTAACTGCCAGCAAAATGTTGCACGCACTGCACTTTTGCGATATACACACATCACAGGCACAGAAAGGATTTACCGCAGTGCTTTGCTGAATACCGGCTATCAGCAAAGAGCAGAAAAACTACTTATTAAAGCACCCCAAGTGTGAACTGGCCCTTAAGAGAACTTTATTGGTGATTACAAAATGTTGCAACCTGCAGAGTAGAACTCAGGGGCATATTTAAAATGATTTAAATATACCCCCAAATTCTAATAATGGCCTCCTCCTCCCCATAGCCATACCAATCCTCACCAAAAAGGTACAAAGCATAGAAACGCAAACAAAACAAAAAAAGATGCAGGCCAACAATTGTAATTCTGGAAACTACCAATTGCACTAGCAAAAACCCGGCAATGCAATTTACATGTTCATCGCCGTGCTGTTGCTATCGGCAATATGGGAACGATACAATTTTTAAATCGAAACGTGCTTAATAAAAAAGGGCCCTAATTAGTTAATCTCCATCTAAGATAGTTTATCATATTCTTTTTTTAACAGAGTCCTTTGGCTAATCCAGTTGGCTAAAACTAAATCACATTTTGGCCAATAGGATTGTAAGCCGGCGCACCATGGTAAGGTAGACTCTATTAGGGCGGGTTAGGGAATGGGAGTGAGAGAGGAATAGGGGATAGCGTTTTGGAGAGGGAAGATGGGGATAGGTGGTCTTAAGGGGTACCACTCTTACGCCATCAAGTGCAAAGTCGGAACACAACAACCACCTGATAAATAATTGCGATACAGCTGGTCCCCCTTAGGCCGGGTTCAACACTGGGATCGCAAAAGGCAAATCGCAATCACCTATGGAGTGTAATTGCATTTCTACCAAGCAATTGTGGCTCCATGTTACAGTGATTGCGTTTTTCGGTCTCATTCCAGAGAATGAGAATGGCGTTCTAACTGCCAGCAAAATGTTGCACGCAGTGCACTTTTGCGATATACGCACATCACAGGCACTGCAAGGATTTACCGCAGTGCTTTGCTGAATACCGGCTATCAGCAAAGAGCAGAAAAACTACTTATTAAAGCACCCCAAGTGAGAACTGGCCCTTAAGAGAACTTTATTGGTGATTACAAATTGTTGCAACCTGCAGAGTAGAACTCAGGGGCATATTTAAAATGATTTAAATATACCCCCAAATTCTAATAATGGCCTCCTCCTCCCCATAGCCATACCAATCCTCACCAAAAAGGTACAAAGCATAGAAACGCAAACAAAACAAAAAAATATGCAGGCCAACAATTGTAATTCTGGAAACTACCAATTGCACTAGCAAAAACCCGGCAATGCAATTTACATGTTCATCGCCGTGCTGTTGCTATCGGCAAAATGGGAACTATACAATTTTTAAATCGAAACGTGCGTAATAAAAAAGGGCCCTTATTGGTTAATCTCCATCTAAGATCGTTTATTATATTCTTTTTTTAACAGAGTCCTTTGGCTAATCCAGTTGGCTAAAACTAAATCACATTTTGGCCAATAGGATTGTAAGCCGGCCCACCATGGTAAGGTAGACTCTATTAGGGCGGGTTAGGGAATGGGAGTGAGAGAGGAATAGGGGATAGCGTTTTGGAGAGGGAAGATGGGGATAGGTGGTCTTAAGGGGTACCACTCTTACACCATCAAGTGCAAAGTCGGGGAACACAACGACCTCCTGATAAATAATTGGGATCCAGCTGGTCCCCCTCAGGCCGGGTTCAACACTGGGATCGCAAAAGGCAAATCGCAATCACCTATGGAGTGTAATTGCATTTCTACCAAGCAATTGTGGCTCCATGTTACAGTGATTGCGTTTTTCTGTCTCATTCCAGAGAATGAGAATGGCGTTCTAACTGCCAGCAAAATGTTGCACGCAGTGCACTTTTGCGATATACGCACATCACAGGCACTGCAAGGATTTACCGCAGTGCTTTGCTGAATACCGGCTATCAGCAAAGAGCAGAAAAACTACTTATTAAAGCACCCCAAGTGTGAACTGGCCCTTAAGAGAACTTTATTGGTGATTACAAATTGTTGCAACCTGCAGAGTAGAACTCAGGGGCATATTTAAAATGATTTAAATATACCCCCAAATTCTAATAATGGCCTCCTCCTCCCCATAGCCATACCAATCCTCACCAAAAAGGTACAAAGCATAGAAACGCAAACAAAACAAAAAAATATGCAGGCCAACAATTGTAAGTCTGGAAACTACCAATTGCACTAGCAAAAACCCGGCAATGCAATTTACATGTTCATCGCCGTGCTGTTGCTATTGGCAAAATGGGAACAATACAATTTTTAAATCGAAACGTGCTTAATAAAAAAGGGCCCATATTGGTTAATCTCCATCTAAGATCGTTTATTATATTCTTTTTTTAACAGAGTCCTTTGGCTAATCCAGTTGGCTAAAACTAAATCACATTTTGGCCAATAGGATTGTAAGCCGGCCCACCATGGTAAGGTAGACTCTATTAGGGCGGGTTAGGGAATGGGAGTGAGAGAGGAATAGGGGATAGCGTTTTGGAGAGGGAAGATGGGGATAGGTGGTCTTAAGGGGTACCACTCTTACACCATCAAGTGCAAAGTCGGGGAACACAACGACCACCTGATAAATAATTGGGATCCAGCTGGTCCCCCTTAGGCCGGGTTCAACACTGGGATCGCAAAAGGCAAATCGCAATCACCTATGGAGTGTAATTGCATTTCTACCAAGCAATTGTGGCTCCATGTTACAGTGATTGCGTTTTTCGGTCTCATTCCAGAGAATGAGAATGGCGTTCTAACTGCCAGCAAAATGTTGCACGCAGTGCACTTTTGCGATATACGCACATCACAGGCACTGCAAGGATTTACCGCAGTGCTTTGCTGAATACCGGCTATCAGCAAAGAGCAGAAAAACTACTTATTAAAGCACCCCAAGTGTGAACTGGCCCTTAAGAGAACTTTATTGGTGATTACAAATGGTTGCAACCTGCAGAGTAGAACTCAGGGGCATATTTAAAATGATTTAAATATATCCCCAAATTCTAATAATGGCCTCCTCCTCCCCATAGCCATACCAATCCTCACCAAAAAAGGTACAAAGCATAGAAACGCAAACAAAACAAAAAAAGATGCAGGCCAACAATTGTAATTCTGGAAACTACCAATTGCACGAGCAAAAACCCGGCAATGCAATTTACATGTTCATCGCCGTGCTGTTGCTATCGGCAAAATGGGAACGATACAATTTTTAAATCGAAACGTGCTTAATAAAAAAGGGCCCTAATTAGTTAATCTCCATCTAAGATAGTTTATCATATTCTTTTTTTAACAGAGTCCTTTGGCTAATCCAGTTGGCTAAAACTAAATCACATTTTGGCCAATAGGATTGTAAGCCGGCCCACCATGGTAAGGTAGACTCTATTAGGGCGGGTTAGGGAATGGGAGTGAGAGAGGAATAGGGGATAGCATTTTGGAGAGGGAAGATGGGGATAGGTGGTCTTAAGGGGTACCACTCTTACACCATCAAGTGCAAAGTCGGGGAACACAACGACCACCTGATAAATAATTGGGATCCAGCTGGTCCCCCTTAGGCCGGGTTCAACACTGGGATCGCAAAAGGCAAATCGCAATCACCTATGGAGTGTAATTGCATTTCTACCAAGCAATTGTGGCTCCATGTTACAGTGATTGCGTTTTTCGGTCTCATTCCAGAGAATGAGAATGGCGTTCTAACTGCCAGCAAAATGTTGCACGCAGTGCACTTTTGCGATATACGCACATCACAGGCACTGCAAGGATTTACCGCAGTGCTTTGCTGAATACCGGCTATCAGCAAAGAGCAGAAAAACTACTTATTAAAGCACCCCAAGTGTGAACTGGCCCTTAAGAGAACTTTATTGGTGATTACAAATTGTTGCAACCTGCAGAGTAGAACTCAGGGGCATATTTAAAATGATTTAAATATACCCCCAAATTCTAATAATGGCCTCCTCCTCCCCATAGCCATACCAATCCTCACCAAAAAGGTACAAAGCATAGAAACGCAAACAAAACAAAAAAATATGCAGGCCAACAATTGTAATTCTGGAAACTACCAATTGCACTAGCAAAAACCCGGCAATGCAATTTACATGTTCATCGCCGTGCTGTTGCTATCGGCAAAATGGGAACTATACAATTTTTAAATCGAAACGTGCGTAATAAAAAAGGGCCCTTATTGGTTAATCTCCATCTAAGATCGTTTATTATATTCTTTTTTTAACAGAGTCCTTTGGCTAATCCAGTTGGCTAAAACTAAATCACATTTTGGCCAATAGGATTGTAAGCCGGCCCACCATGGTAAGGTAGACTCTATTAGGGCGGGTTAGGGAATGGGAGTGAGAGAGGAATAGGGGATAGCGTTTTGGAGAGGGAAGATGGGGATAGGTGGTCTTAAGGGGTACCACTCTTACACCATCAAGTGGAAAGTCGGGGAACACAACGACCTCCTGATAAATAATTGGGATCCAGCTGGTCCCCCTCAGGCCGGGTTCAACACTGGGATCGCAAAAGGCAAATCGCAATCACCTATGGAGTGTAATTGCATTTCTACCAAGCAATTGTGGCTCCATGTTACAGTGATTGCGTTTTTCTGTCTCATTCCAGAGAATGAGAATGGCATTCTAACTGCCAGCAAAATGTTGCACGCAGTGCACTTTTGCGATATACGCACATCACAGGCACTGCAAGGATTTACCGCAGTGCTTTGCTGAATACCGGCTATCAGCAAAGAGCAGAAAAACGACTTATTAAAGCACCCCAAGTGTGAACTGGCCCTTAAGAGAACTTTATTGGTGATTACAAATTGTTCCAACCTGCAGAGTAGAACTCAGGGGCATATTTAAAATGATTTAAATATACCCCCAAATTCTAATAATGGCCTCCTCCTCCCCATAGCCATACCAATCCTCACCAAAAAGGTACAAAGCATAGAAACGCAAACAAAACAAAAAAAGATGCAGGCCAACAATTGTAATTCTGGAAACTACCAATTGCACTAGCAAAAACCCGGCAATGCAATTTACATGTTCATCGCCGTGCTGTTGCTATTGGCAAAATGGGAACAATACAATTTTTAAATCAAAACGTGCTTAATAAAAAAGGGCCCATATTGGTTAATCTCCATCTAAGATCGTTTATTATATTCTTTTTTTAACAGAGTCCTTTGGCTTATCCAGTTGGCTAAAACTAAATCACATTTTGGCCAATAGGATTATAAGCCGGCCCACCATGGTAAGGTAGACTCTATTAGGGCGGGTTAGGGAATGGGAGTGAGAGAGGAATAGGGGATAGCGTTTTGGAGAGGGAAGATGGGGATAGGTGGTCTTAAGGGGTACCACTCTTACACCATCAAGTGCAAAGTCGGGGAACACAACGACCACCTGATAAATAATTGGGATCCAGCTGGTCCCCCTTAGGCCGGGTTCAACACTGGGATCGCAAAAGGCAAATCGCAATCACCTATGGAGTGTAATTGCATTTCTACCAAGCAATTGTGGCTCCATGTTACAGTGATTGCGTTTTTCGGTCTCATTCCAGAGAATGAGAATGGCGTTCTAACTGCCAGCAAAATGTTGCACGCAGTGCACTTTTGCGATATACGCACATCACAGGCACTGCAAGGATTTACCGCAGTGCTTTGCTGAATACCGGCTATCAGCAAAGAGCAGAAAAACTACTTATTAAAGCACCCCAAGTGTGAACTGGCCCTTAAGAGAACTTTATTGGTGATTACAAATGGTTGCAACCTGCAGAGTAGAACTCAGGGGCATATTTAAAATGATTTAAATATATCCCCAAATTCTAATAATGGCCTCCTCCTCCCCGTAGCCATACCAATCCTCACCAAAAAAGGTACAAAGCATAGAAACGCAAACAAAACAAAAAAAAGATGCAGGCCAACAATTGTAATTCTGGAAACTACCAATTGCACGAGCAAAAACCCGGCAATGCAATTTACATGTTCATCGCCGTGCTGTTGCTATCGGCAAAATGGGAACGATACAATTTTTAAATCGAAACGTGCTTAATAAAAAAGGGCCCTAATTAGTTAATCTCCATCTAAGATAGTTTATCATATTCTTTTTTTAACAGAGTCCTTTGGCTAATCCAGTTGGCTAAAACTAAATCACATTTTGGCCAATAGGATTGTAAGCCGGCCCACCATGGTAAGGTAGACTCTATTAGGGCGGGTTAGGGAATGGGAGTGAGAGAGGAATAGGGGATAGCATTTTGGAGAGGGAAGATGGGGATAGGTGGTCTTAAGGGGTACCACTCTTACACCATCAAGTGCAAAGTCGGGGAACACAACGACCACCTGATAAATAATTGGGATCCAGCTGGTCCCCCTTAGGCCGGGTTCAACACTGGGATCGCAAAAGGCAAATCGCAATCACCTATGGAGTGTAATTGCATTTCTACCAAGCAATTGTGGCTCCATGTTACAGTGATTGCGTTTTTCGGTCTCATTCCAGAGAATGAGAATGGCGTTCTAACTGCCAGCAAAATGTTGCACGCAGTGCACTTTTGCGATATACGCACATCACAGGCACTGCAAGGATTTACCGCAGTGCTTTGCTGAATACCGGCTATCAGCAAAGAGCAGAAAAACTACTTATTAAAGCACCCCAAGTGTGAACTGGCCCTTAAGAGAACTTTATTGGTGATTACAAATTGTTGCAACCTGCAGAGTAGAACTCAGGGGCATATTTAAAATGATTTAAATATACCCCCAAATTCTAATAATGGCCTCCTCCTCCCCATAGCCATACCAATCCTCACCAAAAAGGTACAAAGCATAGAAACGCAAACAAAACAAAAAAATATGCAGGCCAACAATTGTAATTCTGGAAACTACCAATTGCACTAGCAAAAACCCGGCAATGCAATTTACATGTTCATCGCCGTGCTGTTGCTATCGGCAAAATGGGAACTATACAATTTTTAAATCGAAACGTGCGTAATAAAAAAGGGCCCTTATTGGTTAATCTCCATCTAAGATCGTTTATTATATTCTTTTTTTAACAGAGTCCTTTGGCTAATCCAGTTGGCTAAAACTAAATCACATTTTGGCCAATAGGATTGTAAGCCGGCCCACCATGGTAAGGTAGACTCTATTAGGGCGGGTTAGGGAATGGGAGTGAGAGAGGAATAGGGGATAGCGTTTTGGAGAGGGAAGATGGGGATAGGTGGTCTTAAGGGGTACCACTCTTACACCATCAAGTGCAAAGTCGGGGAACACAACGACCTCCTGATAAATAATTGGGATCCAGCTGGTCCCCCTCAGGCCGGGTTCAACACTGGGATCGCAAAAGGCAAATCGCAATCACCTATGGAGTGTAATTGCATTTCTACCAAGCAATTGTGGCTCCATGTTACAGTGATTGCGTTTTTCTGTCTCATTCCAGAGAATGAGAATGGCATTCTAACTGCCAGCAAAATGTTGCACGCAGTGCACTTTTGCGATATACGCACATCACAGGCACTGCAAGGATTTACCGCAGTGCTTTGCTGAATACCGGCTATCAGCAAAGAGCAGAAAAACTACTTATTAAAGCACCCCAAGTGTGAACTGGCCCTTAAGAGAACTTTATTGGTGATTACAAATTGTTCCAACCTGCAGAGTAGAACTCAGGGGCATATTTAAAATGATTTAAATATACCCCCAAATTCTAATAATGGCCTCCTCCTCCCCATAGCCATACCAATCCTCACCAAAAAGGTACAAAGCATAGAAACGCAAACAAAACAAAAAAAGATGCAGGCCAACAATTGTAATTCTGGAAACTACCAATTGCACTAGCAAAAACCCGGCAATGCAATTTACATGTTCATCGCCGTGCTGTTGCTATTGGCAAAATGGGAACAATACAATTTTTAAATCGAAACGTGCTTAATAAAAAAGGGCCCATATTGGTTAATCTCCATCTAAGATCGTTTATTATATTCTTTTTTTAACAGAGTCCTTTGGCTAATCCAGTTGGCTAAAACTAAATCACATTTTGGCCAATAGGATTATAAGCCGGCCCACCATGGTAAGGTAGACTCTATTAGGGCGGGTTAGGGAATGGGAGTGAGAGAGGAATAGGGGATAGCGTTTTGGAGAGGGAAGATGGGGATAGGTGGTCTTAAGGGGTACCACTCTTACACCATCAAGTGCAAAGTCGGGGAACACAACGACCACCTGATAAATAATTGGGATCCAGCTGGTCCCCCTTAGGCCGGGTTCAACACTGGGATCGCAAAAGGCAAATCGCAATCACCTATGGAGTGTAATTGCATTTCTACCAAGCAATTGTGGCTCCATGTTACAGTGATTGCGTTTTTCGGTCTCATTCCAGAGAATGAGAATGGCGTTCTAACTGCCAGCAAAATGTTGCACGCAGTGCACTTTTGCGATATACGCACATCACAGGCACTGCAAGGATTTACCGCAGTGCTTTGCTGAATACCGGCTATCAGCAAAGAGCAGAAAAACTACTTATTAAAGCACCCCAAGTGTGAACTGGCCCTTAAGAGAACTTTATTGGTGATTACAAATGGTTGCAACCTGCAGAGTAGAACTCAGGGGCATATTTAAAATGATTTAAATATATCCCCAAATTCTAATAATGGCCTCCTCCTCCCCATAGCCATACCAATCCTCACCAAAAAAGGTACAAAGCATAGAAACGCAAACAAAACAAAAAAAGATGCAGGCCAACAATTGTAATTCTGGAAACTACCAATTGCACGAGCAAAAACCCGGCAATGCAATTTACATGTTCATCGCCGTGCTGTTGCTATCGGCAAAATGGGAACGATACAATTTTTAAATCGAAACGTGCTTAATAAAAAAGGGCCCTAATTAGTTAATCTCCATCTAAGATAGTTTATCATATTCTTTTTTTAACAGAGTCCTTTGGCTAATCCAGTTGGCTAAAACTAAATCACATTTTGGCCAATAGGATTGTAAGCCGGCCCACCATGGTAAGGTAGACTCTATTAGGGCGGGTTAGGGAATGGGAGTGAGAGAGGAATAGGGGATAGCATTTTGGAGAGGGAAGATGGGGATAGGTGGTCTTAAGGGGTACCACTCTTACACCATCAAGTGCAAAGTCGGGGAACACAACGACCACCTGATAAATAATTGGGATCCAGCTGGTCCCCCTTAGGCCGGGTTCAACACTGGGATCGCAAAAGGCAAATCGCAATCACCTATGGAGTGTAATTGCATTTCTACCAAGCAATTGTGGCTCCATGTTACAGTGATTGCGTTTTTCGGTCTCATTCCAGAGAATGAGAATGGCGTTCTAACTGCCAGCAAAATGTTGCACGCAGTGCACTTTTGCGATATACGCACATCACAGGCACTGCAAGGATTTACCGCAGTGCTTTGCTGAATACCGGCTATCAGCAAAGAGCAGAAAAACTACTTATTAAAGCACCCCAAGTGTGAACTGGCCCTTAAGAGAACTTTATTGGTGATTACAAATTGTTGCAACCTGCAGAGTAGAACTCAGGGGCATATTTAAAATGATTTAAATATACCCCCAAATTCTAATAATGGCCTCCTCCTCCCCATAGCCATACCAATCCTCACCAAAAAGGTACAAAGCATAGAAACGCAAACAAAACAAAAAAATATGCAGGCCAACAATTGTAATTCTGGAAACTACCAATTGCACTAGCAAAAACCCGGCAATGCAATTTACATGTTCATCGCCGTGCTGTTGCTATCGGCAAAATGGGAACTATACAATTTTTAAATCGAAACGTGCGTAATAAAAAAGGGCCCTTATTGGTTAATCTCCATCTAAGATCGTTTATTATATTCTTTTTTTAACAGAGTCCTTTGGCTAATCCAGTTGGCTAAAACTAAATCACATTTTGGCCAATAGGATTGTAAGCCGGCCCACCATGGTAAGGTAGACTCTATTAGGGCGGGTTAGGGAATGGGAGTGAGAGAGGAATAGGGGATAGCGTTTTGGAGAGGGAAGATGGGGATAGGTGGTCTTAAGGGGTACCACTCTTACACCATCAAGTGCAAAGTCGGGGAACACAACGACCTCCTGATAAATAATTGGGATCCAGCTGGTCCCCCTCAGGCCGGGTTCAACACTGGGATCGCAAAAGGCAAATCGCAATCACCTATGGAGTGTAATTGCATTTCTACCAAGCAATTGTGGCTCCATGTTACAGTGATTGCGTTTTTCTGTCTCATTCCAGAGAATGAGAATGGCATTCTAACTGCCAGCAAAATGTTGCACGCAGTGCACTTTTGCGATATACGCACATCACAGGCACTGCAAGGATTTACCGCAGTGCTTTGCTGAATACCGGCTATCAGCAAAGAGCAGAAAAACTACTTATTAAAGCACCCCAAGTGTGAACTGGCCCTTAAGAGAACTTTATTGGTGATTACAAATTGTTCCAACCTGCAGAGTAGAACTCAGGGGCATATTTAAAATGATTTAAATATACCCCCAAATTCTAATAATGGCCTCCTCCTCCCCATAGCCATACCAATCCTCACCAAAAAGGTACAAAGCATAGAAACGCAAACAAAACAAAAAAAGATGCAGGCCAACAATTGTAATTCTGGAAACTACCAATTGCACTAGCAAAAACCCGGCAATGCAATTTACATGTTCATCGCCGTGCTGTTGCTATTGGCAAAATGGGAACAATACAATTTTTAAATCGAAACGTGCTTAATAAAAAAGGGCCCATATTGGTTAATCTCCATCTAAGATCGTTTATTATATTCTTTTTTTAACAGAGTCCTTTGGCTAATCCAGTTGGCTAAAACTAAATCACATTTTGGCCAATAGGATTATAAGCCGGCCCACCATGGTAAGGTAGACTCTATTAGGGCGGGTTAGGGAATGGGAGTGAGAGAGGAATAGGGGATAGCGTTTTGGAGAGGGAAGATGGGGATAGGTGGTCTTAAGGGGTACCACTCTTACACCATCAAGTGCAAAGTCGGGGAACACAACGACCACCTGATAAATAATTGGGATCCAGCTGGTCCCCCTTAGGCCGGGTTCAACACTGGGATCGCAAAAGGCAAATCGCAATCACCTATGGAGTGTAATTGCATCTCTACCAAGCAATTGTGGCTCCATGTTACAGTGATTGCGTTTTTCTGTCTCATTCCAGAGAATGAGAATGGCGTTCTAACTGCCAGCAAAATGTTGCACGCAGTGCACTTTTGCGATATACGCACATCACAGGCACTGCAAGGATTTACCGCAGTGCTTTGCTGAATACCGGCTATCAGCAAAGAGCAGAAAAACTACTTATTAAAGCACCCCAAGTGTGAACTGGCCCTTAAGAGAACTTTATTGGTGATTACAAATGGTTGCAACCTGCAGAGTAGAACTCAGGGGCATATTTAAAATGATTTAAATATATCCCCAAATTCTAATAATGGCCTCCTCCTCCCCATAGCCATACCAATCCTCACCAAAAAAGGTACAAAGCATAGAAACGCAAACAAAACAAAAAAAGATGCAGGCCAACAATTGTAATTCTGGAAACTACCAATTGCACGAGCAAAAACCCGGCAATGCAATTTACATGTTCATCGCCGTGCTGTTGCTATCGGCAAAATGGGAACGATACAATTTTTAAATCGAAACGTGCTTAATAAAAAAGGGCCCTAATTAGTTAATCTCCATCTAAGATAGTTTATCATATTCTTTTTTTTAACAGAGTCCTTTGGCTAATCCAGTTGGCTAAAACTAAATCACATTTTGGCCAATAGGATTGTAAGCCGGCCCACCATGGTAAGGTAGACTCTATTAGGGCGGGTTAGGGAATGGGAGTGAGAGAGGAATAGGGGATAGCATTTTGGAGAGGGAAGATGGGGATAGGTGGTCTTAAGGGGTACCACTCTTACACCATCAAGTGCAAAGTCGGGGAACACAACGACCACCTGATAAATAATTGGGATCCAGCTGGTCCCCCTTAGGCCGGGTTCAACACTGGGATCGCAAAAGGCAAATCGCAATCACCTATGGAGTGTAATTGCATTTCTACCAAGCAATTGTGGCTCCATGTTACAGTGATTGCGTTTTTCGGTCTCATTCCAGAGAATGAGAATGGCGTTCTAACTGCCAGCAAAATGTTGCACGCAGTGCAGTTTTGCGATATACGCACATCACAGGCACTGCAAGGATTTACCGCAGTGCTTTGCTGAATACCGGCTATCAGCAAAGAGCAGAAAAATTACTTATTAAAGCACCCCAAGTGTGAACTGGCCCTTAAGAGAACTTTATTTGTGATTACAAATTGTTGCAACCTGCAGAGTAGAACTCAGGGGCATATTTAAAATGATTTAAATATACCCCCAAATTCTAATAATGGCCTCCTCCTCCCCATAGCCATACCAATCCTCACCAAAAAGGTACAAAGCATAGAAACGCAAACAAAACAAAAAAATATGCAGGCCAACAATTGTAATTCTGGAAACTACCAATTGCACTAGCAAAAACCCGGCAATGCAATTTACATGTTCATCGCCGTGCTGTTGCTATCGGCAAAATGGGAACTATACAATTTTTAAATCGAAACGTGCGTAATAAAAAAGGGCCCTTATTGGTTAATCTCCATCTAAGATCGTTTATTATATTCTTTTTTTAACAGAGTCCTTTGGCTAATCCAGTTGGCTAAAACTAAATCACATTTTGGCCAATAGGATTGTAAGCCGGCCCACCATGGTAAGGTAGACTCTATTAGGGCGGGTTAGGGAATGGGAGTGAGAGAGGAATAGGGGATAGCGTTTTGGAGAGGGAAGATGGGGATAGGTGGTCTTAAGGGGTACCACTCTTACACCATCAAGTGCAAAGTCGGGGAACACAACGACCTCCTGATAAATAATTGGGATCCAGCTGGTCCCCCTTAGGCCGGGTTCAACACTGGGATCGCAAAAGGCAAATCGCAATCACCTATGGAGTGTAATTGCATTTCTACCAAGCAATTGTGGCTCCATGTTACAGTGATTGCGTTTTTCGGTCTCATTCCAGAGAATGAGAATGGCGTTCTAACTGCCAGCAAAATGTTGCACGCAGTGCACTTCTGCGATATACGCACATCACAGGCACTGCAAGGATTTACCGCAGTGCTTTGCTGAATACCGGCTATCAGCAAAGAGCAGAAAAACTACTTATTAAAGCACCCCAAGTGTGAACTGGCCCTTAAGAGAACTTTATTGGTGATTACAAATGGTTGCAACCTGCAGAGTAGAACTCAGGGGCATATTTAAAATGATTTAAATATATCCCCAAATTCTAATAATGGCCTCCTCCTCCCCATAGCCATACCAATCCTCACCAAAAAGGTACAAAGCATAGAAACGCAAACAAAACAAAAAAAGATGCAGGCCAACAATTGTAATTCTGGAAACTACCAATTGCACGAGCAAAAACCCGGCAATGCAATTTACATGTTCATCGCCGTGCTGTTGCTATCGGCAAAATGGGAACGATACAATTTTTAAATCGAAACGTGCTTAATAAAAAAGGGCCCTAATTAGTTAATCTCCATCTAAGATAGTTTATCATATTCTTTTTTTTAACAGAGTCCTTTGGCTAATCCAGTTGGCTAAAACTAAATCACATTTTGGCCAATAGGATTGTAAGCCGGCCCACCATGGTAAGGTAGACTCTATTAGGGCGGGTTAGGGAATGGGAGTGAGAGAGGAATAGGGGATAGCATTTTGGAGAGGGAAGATGGGGATAGGTGGTCTTAAGGGGTACCACTCTTACACCATCAAGTGCAAAGTCGGGGAACACAACGACCACCTGATAAATAATTGGGATCCAGCTGGTCCCCCTTAGGCCGGGTTCAACACTGGGATCGCAAAAGGCAAATCGCAATCACCTATGGAGTGTAATTGCATTTCTACCAAGCAATTGTGGCTCCATGTTACAGTGATTGCGTTTTTCGGTCTCATTCCAGAGAATGAGAATGGCGTTCTAACTGCCAGCAAAATGTTGCACGCAGTGCAGTTTTGCGATATACGCACATCACAGGCACTGCAAGGATTTACCGCAGTGCTTTGCTGAATACCGGCTATCAGCAAAGAGCAGAAAAACTACTTATTAAAGCACCCCAAGTGTGAACTGGCCCTTAAGAGAACTTTATTGGTGATTACAAATTGTTCCAACCTGCAGAGTAGAACTCAGGGGCATATTTAAAATGATTTAAATATACCCCCAAATTCTAATAATGGCCTCCTCCTCCTCCCCATAGCCATACCAATCCTCACCAAAAAGGTACAAAGCATAGAAACGCAAACAAAACAAAAAAAGATGCAGGCCAACAATTGTAATTCTGGAAACTACCAATTGCACTAGCAAAAACCCGGCAATGCAATTTACATGTTCATCGCCGTGCTGTTGCTATCGGCAATATGGGAACGATACAATTTTTAAATCGAAACGTGCTTAATAAAAAAGGGCCCTAATTAGTTAATCTCCATCTAAGATAGTTTATCATATTCTTTTTTTAACAGAGTCCTTTGGCTAATCCAGTTGGCTAAAACTAAATCACATTTTGGCCAATAGGATTGTAAGCCGGCGCACCATGGTAAGGTAGACTCTATTAGGGCGGGTTAGGGAATGGGAGTGAGAGAGGAATAGGGGATAGCATTTTGGAGAGGGAAGATGGGGATAGGTGGTCTTAAGGGGTACCACTCTTACACCATCAAGTGCAAAGTCGGGGAACACAACGACCACCTGATAAATAATTGCGATCCAGCTGGTCCCCCTTAGGCCGGGTTCAACACTGGGATCGCAAAAGGCAAATCGCAATCACCTATGGAGTGTAATTGCATTTCTACCAAGCAATTGTGGCTCCATGTTACAGTGATTGCGTTTTTCGGTCTCATTCCAGAGAATGAGAATGGCGTTTTAACTGCCAGCAAAATGTTGCTTGCAGTGCACTTTTGCGATATACGCACATCACAGGCACTGCAAGGATTTACCGCAGTGCTTTGCTGAATACCGGCTATCAGCAAAGAGCAGAAAAACTACTTATTAAAGCACCCCAAGTGTGAACTGGCCCTTAAGAGAACTTTATTGGTGATTACAAATGGTTGCAACCTGCAGAGTAGAACTCAGGGGCATATTTAAAATGATTTAAATATACCCCCAAATTCTAATAATGGCCTCCTCCTCCCCATAGCCATACCAATCCTCACCAAAAAGGTACAAAGCATAGAAACGCAAACAAAACAAAAAAAGATGCAGGCCAACAATTGTAATTCTGGAAAATACCAATTGCACTAGCAAAAACCCGGCAATGCAATTTACATGTTCATCGCTGTGCTGTTGCTATTGGCAAAATAGGAACGATACAATTTTTAAATCGAAACGTGCTTAATAAAAAAGGGCCCTAATTGGTTAATCTCCATCTAAGATAGTTTATCATATTCTTTTTTCAACAGAGTCCTTTGGCTAATCCAGTTGGCTAAAACTAAATCACATTTTGGCCAATAGGATTGTAAGCCGGCCCACCATGGTAAGGTAGACTCTATTAGGGCGGGTTAGGGAATGGGAGTGAGAGAGGAATAGGGGATAGCGTTTTGGAGAGGGAAGATGGGGAAAGGTGGTCTTAAGGGGTACCACTCTTACACCATCAAGTGCAAAGTCGGGGAACACAACGACCACCTGATAAATAATTGGGATCCAGCTGGTCCCCCTAAGGCCGGGTTCAACACTGGGATCGCAAAAGGCAAATCGCAATCACCTATGGAGTGTAATTGCATTTCTACCAAGCAATTGTGGCTCCATGTTACAGTGATTGCGTTTTTCGGTCTCATTCCAGAGAATGAGAATGGCGTTCTAACTGCCAGCAAAATGTTGCACGCAGTGCACTTTTGCGATATACGCACATCACAGGCACTGCAAGGATTTACCGCAGTGCTTTGCTGAATACTGGCTATCAGCAAAGAGCAGAAAAACTACTTATTAAAGCACCCCAAGTGTGAACTGGCCCTTAAGAGAACTTTATTGGTGATTACAAATGGTTGCAACCTGCAGAGTAGAACTCAGGGGCATATTTAAAATGATTTTAATATATCCCCAAATTCTAATAATGGCCTCCTCCTCCCCATAGCCATACCAATCCTCACCAAAAAGGTACAAAGCATAGAAACGCAAACAAAACAAAAAAAGATGCAGGCCAACAATTGTAATTCTGGAAAATACCAATTGCACTAGCAAAAACCCGGCAATACAATTTACATGTTCATCGCCGTGCTGTTGCTATTGGCAAAATGGGAACGATACAATTTTTAAATCGAAACGTGCTTAATAAAAAAGGGCCCAAATTAGTTAATCTCCATCTAAGATAGTTTATCATATTCTTTTTTCAACAGAGTCCTTTGGCTAATCCAGTTGGCTAAAACGAAATCACATTTTGGCCAATAGGATTGTAAGCCGGCCCACCATGGTAAGGTAGACTCTATTAGGGTGGGTTAGGGAATGGGAGTGAGAGAGGAATAGGGGATAGCGTTTTGGAGAGGGAAGATGGGGATAGGTGGTCTTAAGGGGTACCACTCTTACACCATCAAGTGCAAAGTCGGGGAACACAACGACCACCTGATAAATAATTGGGATCCAGCGGGTCCCCCTTAGGCCGGGTTCAACACTGGGATCGCAAAAGGCAAATCGCAATCACCTATGGAGTGTAATTGCATTTCTACCAAGCAATTGTGGCTCCATGTTACAGTGATTGCGTTTTTCGGTCTCATTCCAGAGAATGAGAATGGCGTTCTAACTGCCAGCAAAATGTTGCACGCAGTGCACTTTTGCGATATACACACATCACAGGCACTGCAAGGATTTACCGCAGTGCTTTGCTGAATACCGGCTATCAGCAGAGAGCAGAAAAACTACTTATTAAAGCACCCCAAGTGTGAACTGGCCCTTAAGAGAACTTTATTGGTGATTACAAATGGTTGCAACCTGCAGAGTAGAACTCAGGGGCATATTTAAAATGATTTAAATATATCCCCAAATTCTAATAATGGCCTCCTCCTCCCCATAGCCATACCAATCCTCACCAAAAAGGTACAAAGCATAGAAACGCAAACAAAACAAAAAAAGATGCAGGCCAACAATTGTAATTCTGGAAACTACCAATTGCACTAGTAAAAACCCGGCAATGCAATTTACATGTTCATCGCCGTGCTGTTGCTATCGGCAAAATGGGAACGATACAATTTTTAAATCGAAACGTGCTTAATAAAAAAGGGCCCTAATTAGTTAATCTCCATCTAAGATAGTTTATCATATTCTTTTTTTAACAGAGTCCTTTGGCTAATCCAGTTGGCTAAAACTAAATCACATTTTGGCCAATAGGATTTTAAGCCGGCGCACCATGGTAAGGTAGATTCTATTAGGGCGGGTTAGGTAATGGGAGTGAGAGAGGAATAGGGGATAGCGTTTTGGAGAGGGAAGATGGGGATAGGTGGTCTTAAGGGGTACCACTCTTACACCATCAAGTGCAAAGTCGGAACACAACAACCACCTGATAAATAATTGCGATCCAGCTGGTCCCCCTTAGGCCGGGTTCAATACTGGGATCGCAAAAGGCAAATCGCAATCACCTATGGAGTGTAATTGCATTTCTACCAAGCAATTGTGGCTCCATGTTACAGTGATTGCGTTTTTCGGTCTCATTCCAGAGAATGAGAATGGCGTTCTAACTGCCAGCAAAATGTTGCACGCAGTGCACTTTTGCGATATACGCACATCACAGGCACTGCAAGGATTTACCGCAGTGCTTTGCTGAATACCGGCTATCAGCAAAGAGCAGAAAAACTACTTATTAAAGCACCCCAAGCGTGAACTGGCCCTTAAGAGAACTTTATTGGTGATTACAAATTGTTGCAACCTGCAGAGTAGAACTCAGGGGCATATTTAAAATGATTTAAATATACCCCCAAATTCTAATAATGGCCTCCTCCCCATAGCCATACCAATCCTCACCAAAAAGGTACAAAGCATAGAAACGCAAACAAAACAAAAAAAGATGCAGGCCAACAATTGTAATTCTGGAAAATACCAATTGCACTAGCAAAAACCCGGCAATGCAATTTACATGTTCATCGCCGTGCTGTTGCTATTGGCAAAATGGGAACGATACAATTTTTAAATCGAAACGTGCTTAATAAAAAAGGGCCCAAATTAGTTAATCTCCATCTAAGATAGTTTATCATATTCTTTTTTCAACAGAGTCCTTTGGCTAATCCAGTTGGCTAAAACTAAATCACATTTTGGCCAATAGGATTGTAAGCCGGCCCACCGTGGTAAGGTAGACTCTATTAGGGCGGGTTAGGGAATGGGAGTGAGAGAGGAATAGGGGATAGCGTTTTGGAGAGGGAAGATGGGGAAAGGTGGTCTTAAGGGGTACCACTCTTACACCATCAAGTGCAAAGTCGGGGAACACATCAACCACCTGATAAATAATTGGGATCCAGCTGGTCCCCCTTAGGCCGGGTTCAACACTGGGATCGCAAAAGGCAAATCGCAATCACCTATGGAGTGTAATTGCATTTCTACCAAGCAATTGTGGCTCCATGTTACAGTGATTGCATTTTTCGGTCTCATTCCAGAGAATGAGAATGGCGTTCTAACTGCCAGCAAAATGTTGCACGCAGTGCACTTTTGCGATATACGCACATCACAGGCACTGCAAGGATTTACCGCAGTGCTTTGCTGAATACCGGCTATCAGCAAAGAGCAGAAAAACTACTTATTAAAGCACCCCAAGTGTGAACTGGCCCTTAAGAGAACTTTATTGGTGATTAGAAATGGTTGCAACCTGCAGAGTAGAACTCAGGGGCATATTTAAAATGATTTAAATATATCCCCAAATTCTAATAATGGCCTCCTCCTCCCCATAGCCATACCAATCCTCACCAAAAAGGTACAAAGCATAGAAACGCAAACAAAACAAAAAAAGATGCAGGCCAACAATTGTAATTCTGGAAACTACCAATTGCACTAGCAAAAACCCGGCAATGCAATTTACATGTTCATCGCCGTGCTGTTGCTATCGGCAAAATGGGAACGATACAATTTTTAAATCGAAACGTGCTTAATAAAAAAGGGCCCTAATTAGTTAATCTCCATCTAAGATAGTTTATCATATTCTTTTTTTAACAGAGTCCTTTGGCTAATCCAGTTGGCTAAAACTAAATCACATTTTGGCCAATAGGATTGTAAGCCGGCGCACCATGGTAAGGTAGACTCTATTAGGGCGGGTTAGGGAATGGGAGTGAGAGAGGAATAGGGGATAGCGTTTTGGAGAGGGAAGATGGGGATAGGTGGTCTTAAGGGGTACCACTCTTACACCATCAAGTGCAAAGTCGGAACACAACAACCACCTGATAAATAATTGGGATCCAGCTGGTCCCCCTTAGGCCGGGTTCAACACTGGGATCGCAAAAGGCAAATCGCAATCACCTATGGAGTGTAATTGCATTTCTACCAAGCAATTGTGGCTCCATGTTACAGTGATTGCGTTTTTCGGTCTCATTCCAGAGAATGAGAATGGCGTTCTAACTGCCAGCAAAATGTTGCACGCAGTGCACTTTTGCGATATACGCACATCACAGGCACTGCAAGGATTTACCGCAGTGCTTTGCTGAATACCGGCTATCAGCAAAGAGCAGAAAAACTACTTATTAAAGCACCCCAAGTGTGAACTGGCCCTTAAGAGAACTTTATTGGTGATTACAAATGGTTGCAACCTGCAGAGTAGAACTCAGGGGCATATTTAAAATGATTTAAATATATCCCCAAATTCTAATAATGGCCTCCTCCTCCCCATAGCCATACCAATCCTCACCAAAAAGGTACAAAGCATAGAAACGCAAACAAAACAAAAAAAGATGCAGGCCAACAATTGTAATTCTGGAAAATACCAATTGCACTAGCAAAAACCCGGCAATGCAATTTACATGTTCATCGCCGTGCTGTTGCTATTGGCAAAATGGGAACGATACAATTTTTAAATCGAAACGTGCTTAATAAAAAAGGGCCCAAATTAGTTAATCTCCATCTAAGATAGTTTATCATATTCTTTTGTCAACAGAGTCCTTTGGCTAATCCAGTTGGCTAAAACGAAATCACATTTTGGCCAATAGGATTGTAAGCCGGCCCACCATGGTAAGGTAGACTCTATTAGGGCGGGTTAGGGAATGGGAGTGAGAGAGGAATAGGGGATAGCGTTTTGGAGAGGGAAGATGGGGAAAGGTGGTCTTAAGGGGTACCACTCTTACACCATCAAGTGCAAAGTCGGGGAACACAACAACCACCTGATAAATAATTGGGATCCAGCTGGTCCCCCTTAGGCCGGGTTCAACACTGGGATCGCAAAAGGCAAATCGCAATCACCTATGGATTGTAATTGCATTTCTACCAAGCAATTGTGGCTCCATGTTACAGTGATTGCGTTTTTCGGTCTCATTCCAGAGAATGAGAATGGCATTCTAACTGCCAGCAAAATGTTGCACGCAGTGCACTTTTGCGATATACGCACATCACAGGCACTGCAAGGATTTACCGCAGTGCTTTGCTGAATACCGGCTATCAGCAGAGAGCAGAAAAACTACTTATTAAAGCACCCCAAGTGTGAACTGGCCCTTAAGAGAACTTTATTGGTGATTACAAATGGTTGCAACCTGCAGAGTAGAACTCAGGGGCATATTTAAAATGATTTAAATATATCCCCAAATTCTAATAATGGCCTCCTCCTCCCCATAGCCATACCAATCCTCACCAAAAAGGTACAAAGCATAGAAACGCAAACAAAACAAAAAAAGATGCAGGCCAACAATTGTAATTCTGGAAACTACCAATTGCACTAGTAAAAACCCGGCAATGCAATTTACATGTTCATCGCCGTGCTGTTGCTATCGGCAAAATGGGAACGATACAATTTTTAAATCGAAACGTGCTTAATAAAAAAGGGCCCTAATTAGTTAATCTCCATCTAAGATAGTTTATCATATTCTTTTTTTAACAGAGTCCTTTGGCTAATCCAGTTGGCTAAAACTAAATCACATTTTGGCCAATAGGATTTTAAGCCGGCGCACCATGGTAAGGTAGATTCTATTAGGGCGGGTTAGGTAATGGGAGTGAGAGAGGAATAGGGGATAGCGTTTTGGAGAGGGAAGATGGGGATAGGTGGTCTTAAGGGGTACCACTCTTACACCATCAAGTGCAAAGTCGGAACACAACAACCACCTGATAAATAATTGCGATCCAGCTGGTCCCCCTTAGGCCGGGTTCAATACTGGGATCGCAAAAGGCAAATCGCAATCACCTATGGAGTGTAATTGCATTTCTACCAAGCAATTGTGGCTCCATGTTACAGTGATTGCGTTTTTCGGTCTCATTCCAGAGAATGAGAATGGCGTTCTAACTGCCAGCAAAATGTTGCACGCAGTGCACTTTTGCGATATACGCACATCACAGGCACTGCAAGGATTTACCGCAGTGCTTTGCTGAATACCGGCTATCAGCAAAGAGCAGAAAAACTACTTATTAAAGCACCCCAAGCGTGAACTGGCCCTTAAGAGAACTTTATTGGTGATTACAAATTGTTGCAACCTGCAGAGTAGAACTCAGGGGCATATTTAAAATGATTTAAATATACCCCCAAATTCTAATAATGGCCTCCTCCCCATAGCCATACCAATCCTCACCAAAAAGGTACAAAGCATAGAAACGCAAACAAAACAAAAAAAGATGCAGGCCAACAATTGTAATTCTGGAAAATACCAATTGCACTAGCAAAAACCCGGCAATGCAATTTACATGTTCATCGCCGTGCTGTTGCTATTGGCAAAATGGGAACGATACAATTTTTAAATCGAAACGTGCTTAATAAAAAAGGGCCCAAATTAGTTAATCTCCATCTAAGATAGTTTATCATATTCTTTTTTCAACAGAGTCCTTTGGCTAATCCAGTTGGCTAAAACTAAATCACATTTTGGCCAATAGGATTGTAAGCCGGCCCACCGTGGTAAGGTAGACTCTATTAGGGCGGGTTAGGGAATGGGAGTGAGAGAGGAATAGGGGATAGCGTTTTGGAGAGGGAAGATGGGGAAAGGTGGTCTTAAGGGGTACCACTCTTACACCATCAAGTGCAAAGTCGGGGAACACATCAACCACCTGATAAATAATTGGGATCCAGCTGGTCCCCCTTAGGCCGGGTTCAACACTGGGATCGCAAAAGGCAAATCGCAATCACCTATGGAGTGTAATTGCATTTCTACCAAGCAATTGTGGCTCCATGTTACAGTGATTGCATTTTTCGGTCTCATTCCAGAGAATGAGAATGGCGTTCTAACTGCCAGCAAAATGTTGCACGCAGTGCACTTTTGCGATATACGCACATCACAGGCACTGCAAGGATTTACCGCAGTGCTTTGCTGAATACCGGCTATCAGCAAAGAGCAGAAAAACTACTTATTAAAGCACCCCAAGTGTGAACTGGCCCTTAAGAGAACTTTATTGGTGATTACAAATGGTTGCAACCTGCAGAGTAGAACTCAGGGGCATATTTAAAATGATTTAAATATATCCCCAAATTCTAATAATGGCCTCCTCCTCCCCATAGCCATACCAATCCTCACCAAAAAGGTACAAAGCATAGAAACGCAAACAAAACAAAAAAAGATGCAGGCCAACAATTGTAATTCTGGAAACTACCAATTGCACTAGCAAAAACCCGGCAATGCAATTTACATGTTCATCGCCGTGCTGTTGCTATCGGCAAAATGGGAACGATACAATTTTTAAATCGAAACGTGCTTAATAAAAAAGGGCCCTAATTAGTTAATCTCCATCTAAGATAGTTTATCATATTCTTTTTTTAACAGAGTCCTTTGGCTAATCCAGTTGGCTAAAACTAAATCACATTTTGGCCAATAGGATTGTAAGCCGGCGCACCATGGTAAGGTAGACTCTATTAGGGCGGGTTAGGGAATGGGAGTGAGAGAGGAATAGGGGATAGCGTTTTGGAGAGGGAAGATGGGGATAGGTGGTCTTAAGGGGTACCACTCTTACACCATCAAGTGCAAAGTCGGAACACAACAACCACCTGATAAATAATTGGGATCCAGCTGGTCCCCCTTAGGCCGGGTTCAACACTGGGATCGCAAAAGGCAAATCGCAATCACCTATGGAGTGTAATTGCATTTCTACCAAGCAATTGTGGCTCCATGTTACAGTGATTGCGTTTTTCGGTCTCATTCCAGAGAATGAGAATGGCGTTCTAACTGCCAGCAAAATGTTGCTTGCAGTGCACTTTTGCGATATACGCACATCACAGGCACTGCAAGGATTTACCGCAGTGCTTTGCTGAATACCGGCTATCAGCAAAGAGCAGAAAAACTACTTATTAAAGCACCCCAAGTGTGAACTGGCCCTTAAGAGAACTTTATTGGTGATTACAAATGGTTGCAACCTGCAGAGTAGAACTCAGGGGCATATTTAAAATGATTTAAATATATCCCCAAATTCTAATAATGGCCTCCTCCTCCCCATAGCCATACCAATCCTCACCAAAAAGGTACAAAGCATAGAAACGCAAACAAAACAAAAAAAGATGCAGGCCAACAATTGTAATTCTGGAAAATACCAATTGCACTAGCAAAAACCCGGCAATGCAATTTACATGTTCATCACCGTGCTGTTGCTATTGGCAAAATGGGAACGATACAATTTTTAAATCGAAACGTGCTTAATAAAAAAGGGCCCAAATTAGTTAATCTCCATCTAAGATAGTTTATCATATTCTTTTGTCAACAGAGTCCTTTGGCTAATCCAGTTGGCTAAAACGAAATCACATTTTGGCCAATAGGATTGTAAGCCGGCCCACCATGGTAAGGTAGACTCTATTAGGGTGGGTTAGGGAATGGGAGTGAGAGAGGAATAGGGGATAGCGTTTTGGAGAGGGAAGATGGGGAAAGGTGGTCTTAAGGGGTACCACTCTTACACCATCAAGTGCAAAGTCGGGGAACACAACAACCACCTGATAAATAATTGGGATCCAGCTGGTCCCCCTTAGGCCGGGTTCAACACTGGGATCGCAAAAGGCAAATCGCAATCACCTATGGATTGTAATTGCATTTCTACCAAGCAATTGTGGCTCCATGTTACAGTGATTGCGTTTTTCGGTCTCATTCCAGAGAATGAGAATGGCATTCTAACTGCCAGCAAAATGTTGCACGCAGTGCACTTTTGCGATATACGCACATCACAGGCACTGCAAGGATTTACCGCAGTGCTTTGCTGAATACCGGCTATCAGCAAAGAGCAGAAAAACTACTTATTAAAACACCCCAAGTGTGAACTGGCCCTTAAGAGAACTTTATTGGTGATTACAAATTGTTGCAACCTGCAGAGTAGAACTCAGGGGCATATTTAAAATGATTTAAATACACCCCCAAATTCTAATAATGGCCTCCTCCTCCCCATAGCCATACCAATCCTCACCAAAAAGGTACAAAGCATAGAAACGCAAACAAAACAAAAAAAGATGCAGGCCAACAATTGTAATTCTGGAAAATACCAATTGCACTAGCAAAAACCCGGCAATGCAATTTACATGTTCATCGCCGTGCTGTTGCTATTGGCAAAATGGGAACGATACAATTTTTAAATCGAAACGTGCTTAATAAAAAAGGGCCCAAATTAGTTAATCTCCATCTAAGATAGTTTATCATATTCTTTTTTCAACAGAGTCCTTTGGCTAATCCAGTTGGCTAAAACTAAATCACATTTTGGCCAATAGGATTGTAAGCCGGCCCACCATGGTAAGGTAGACTCTATTAGGGCGGGTTAGGGAATGGGAGTGAGAGAGGAATAGGGGATAGCGTTTTGGAGAGGGAAGATGGGGAAAGGTGGTCTTAAGGGGTACCACTCTTACACCATCAAGTGCAAAGTCGGGGAACACAACAACCACCTGATAAATAATTGGGATCCAGCTGGTCCCCCTTAGGCCGGGTTCAACACTGGGATCGCAAAAGGCAAATCGCAATCACCTATGGAGTGTAATTGCATTTCTACCAAGCAATTGAGGCTCCATGTTACAGTGATTGCGTTTTTCGGTCTCATTCCAGAGAATGAGAATGGCGTTCTAACTGCCAGCAAAATGTTGCACGCAGTGCACTTTTGCGATATACGCACATCACAGGCACTGCAAGGATTTACCGCAGTGCTTTGCTGAATACCGGCTATCAGCAAAGAGCAGAAAAACTACTTATTAAAGCACCCCAAGTGTGAACTGGCCCTTAAGAGAACTTTATTGGTGATTACAAATGGTTGCAACCTGCAGAGTAGAACTCAGGGGCATATTTAAAATGATTTAAATATATCCCCAAATTCTAATAATGGCCTCCTCCTCCCCATAGCCATACCAATCCTCACCAAAAAGGTACAAAGCATAGAAACGCAAACAAAACAAAAAAAGATGCAGGCCAACAATTGTAATTCTGGAAACTACCAATTGCACTAGCAAAAACCCGGCAATGCAATTTACATGTTCATCGCCGTGCTGTTGCTATCGGCAAAATGGGAACGATACAATTTTTAAATCGAAACGTGCTTAATAAAAAAGGGCCCTAATTAGTTAATCTCCATCTAAGATAGTTTATCATATTCTTTTTTTAACAGAGTCCTTTGGCTAATCCAGTTGGCTAAAACTAAATCACATTTTGGCCAATAGGATTTTAAGCCGGCGCACCATGGTAAGGTAGATTCTATTAGGGCGGGTTAGGTAATGGGAGTGAGAGAGGAATAGGGGATAGCGTTTTGGAGAGGGAAGATGGGGATAGGTGGTCTTAAGGGGTACCACTCTTACACCATCAAGTGCAAAGTCGGAACACAACAACCACCTGATAAATAATTGCGATCCAGCTGGTCCCCCTTAGGCCGGGTTCAATACTGGGATCGCAAAAGGCAAATCGCAATCACCTATGGAGTGTAATTGCATTTCTACCAAGCAATTGTGGCTCCATGTTACAGTGATTGCGTTTTTCGGTCTCATTCCAGAGAATGAGAATGGCGTTCTAACTGCCAGCAAAATGTTGCTTGCAGTGCACTTTTGCGATATACGCACATCACAGGCACTGCAAGGATTTACCGCAGTGCTTTGCTGAATACCGGCTATCAGCAAAGAGCAGAAAAACTACTTATTAAAGCACCCCAAGTGTGAACTGGCCCTTAAGAGAACTTTATTGGTGATTACAAATGGTTGCAACCTGCAGAGTAGAACTCAGGGGCATATTTAAAATGATTTAAATATATCCCCAAATTCTAATAATGGCCTCCTCCTCCCCATAGCCATACCAATCCTCACCAAAAAGGTACAAAGCATAGAAACGCAAACAAAACAAAAAAAGATGCAGGCCAACAATTGTAATTCTGGAAAATACCAATTGCACTAGCAAAAACCCGGCAATGCAATTTACATGTTCATCGCCGTGCTGTTGCTATTGGCAAAATGGGAACGATACAATTTTTAAATCGAAACGTGCTTAATAAAAAAGGGCCCAAATTAGTTAATCTCCATCTAAGATAGTTTATCATATTCTTTTGTCAACAGAGTCCTTTGGCTAATCCAGTTGGCTAAAACGAAATCACATTTTGGCCAATAGGATTGTAAGCCGGCCCACCATGGTAAGGTAGACTCTATTAGGGCGGGTTAGGGAATGGGAGTGAGAGAGGAATAGGGGATAGCGTTTTGGAGAGGGAAGATGGGGAAAGGTGGTCTTAAGGGGTACCACTCTTACACCATCAAGTGCAAAGTCGGGGAACACAACAACCACCTGATAAATAATTGGGATCCAGCTGGTCCCCCTTAGGCCGGGTTCAACACTGGGATCGCAAAAGGCAAATCGCAATCACCTATGGATTGTAATTGCATTTCTACCAAGCAATTGTGGCTCCATGTTACAGTGATTGCGTTTTTCGGTCTCATTCCAGAGAATGAGAATGGCGTTCTAACTGCCAGCAAAATGTTGCACGCAGTGCACTTTTGCGATATACGCACATCACAGGCACTGCAAGGATTTACCGCAGTGCTTTGCTGAATACCGGCTATCAGCAAAGAGCAGAAAAACTACTTATTAAAACACCCCAAGTGTGAACTGGCCCTTAAGAGAACTTTATTGGTGATTACAAATTGTTGCAACCTGCAGAGTAGAACTCAGGGGCATATTTAAAATGATTTAAATACACCCCCAAATTCTAATAATGGCCTCCTCCTCCCCATAGCCATACCAATCCTCACCAAAAAGGTACAAAGCATAGAAACGCAAACAAAACAAAAAAAGATGCAGGCCAACAATTGTAATTCTGGAAACTACCAATTGCACTAGCAAAAACCCGGCAATGCAATTTACATGTTCATCGCCGTGCTGTTGCTATCGGCAAAATGGGAACGATACAATTTTTAAATCGAAACGTGCTTAATAAAAAAGGGCCCTAATTAGTTAATCTCCATCTAAGATAGTTTATCATATTCTTTTTTTAACAGAGTCCTTTGGCTAATCCAGTTGGCTAAAACTAAATCACATTTTGGCCAATAGGATTGTAAGCCGGCGCACCATGGTAAGGTAGACTCTATTAGGGCGGGTTAGGGAATGGGAGTGAGAGAGGAATAGGGGATAGCATTTTGGAGAGGGAAGATGGGGATAGGTGGTCTTAAGGGGTACCACTCTTACACCATCAAGTGCAAAGTCGGAACACAACAACCACCTGATAAATAATTGCGATCCAGCTGGTCCCCCTTAGGCCGGGTTCAACACTGGGATCGCAAAAGGCAAATCGCAATCACCTATGGAGTGTAATTGCATTTCTACCAAGCAATTGTGGCTCCATGTTACAGTGATTGCGTTTTTCGGTCTCATTCCAGAGAATGAGAATGGCATTCTAACTGCCAGCAAAATGTTGCACGCAGTGCACTTTTGCGATATACGCACATCACAGGCACTGCAAGGATTTACCGCAGTGCTTTGCTGAATACCGGCTATCAGCAAAGAGCAGAAAAACTACTTATTAAAACACCCCAAGTGTGAACTGGCCCTTAAGAGAACTTTATTGGTGATTACAAATTGTTGCAACCTGCAGAGTAGAACTCAGGGGCATATTTAAAATGATTTAAATACACCCCCAAATTCTAATAATGGCCTCCTCCTCCCCATAGCCATACCAATCCTCACCAAAAAGGTACAAAGCATAGAAACGCAAACAAAACAAAAAAAGATGCAGGCCAACAATTGTAATTCTGGAAAATACCAATTGCACTAGCAAAAACCCGGCAATGCAATTTACATGTTCATCGCCGTGCTGTTGCTATTGGCAAAATGGGAACGATACAATTTTTAAATCGAAACGTGCTTAATAAAAAAGGGCCCAAATTAGTTAATCTCCATCTAAGATAGTTTATCATATTCTTTTTTCAACAGAGTCCTTTGGCTAATCCAGTTGGCTAAAACTAAATCACATTTTGGCCAATAGGATTGTAAGCCGGCCCACCATGGTAAGGTAGACTCTATTAGGGCGGGTTAGGGAATGGGAGTGAGAGAGGAATAGGGGATAGCGTTTTGGAGAGGGAAGATGGGGAAAGGTGGTCTTAAGGGGTACCACTCTTACACCATCAAGTGCAAAGTCGGGGAACACAACAACCACCTGATAAATAATTGGGATCCAGCTGGTCCCCCTTAGGCCGGGTTCAACACTGGGATCGCAAAAGGCAAATCGCAATCACCTATGGAGTGTAATTGCATTTCTACCAAGCAATTGTGGCTCCATGTTACAGTGATTGCGTTTTTCGGTCTCATTCCAGAGAATGAGAATGGCGTTCTAACTGCCAGCAAAATGTTGCACGCAGTGCACTTTTGCGATATACGCACATCACAGGCACTGCAAGGATTTACCGCAGTGCTTTGCTGAATACCGGCTATCAGCAAAGAGCAGAAAAACTACTTATTAAAGCACCCCAAGTGTGAACTGGCCCTTAAGAGAACTTTATTGGTGATTACAAATGGTTGCAACCTGCAGAGTAGAACTCAGGGGCATATTTAAAATGATTTAAATATATCCCCAAATTCTAATAATGGCCTCCTCCTCCCCATAGCCATACCAATCCTCACCAAAAAGGTACAAAGCATAGAAACGCAAACAAAACAAAAAAAGATGCAGGCCAACAATTGTAATTCTGGAAACTACCAATTGCACTAGCAAAAACCCGGCAATGCAATTTACATGTTCATCGCCGTGCTGTTGCTATCGGCAAAATGGGAACGATACAATTTTTAAATCGAAACGTGCTTAATAAAAAAGGGCCCTAATTAGTTAATCTCCATCTAAGATAGTTTATCATATTCTTTTTTTAACAGAGTCCTTTGGCTAATCCAGTTGGCTAAAACTAAATCACATTTTGGCCAATAGGATTGTAAGCCGGCGCACCATGGTAAGGTAGACTCTATTAGGGCGGGTTAGGGAATGGGAGTGAGAGAGGAATAGGGGATAGCGTTTTGGAGAGGGAAGATGGGGATAGGTGGTCTTAAGGGGTACCACTCTTACACCATCAAGTGCAAAGTCGGAACACAACAACCACCTGATAAATAATTGCGATCCAGCTGGTCCCCCTTAGGCCGGGTTCAACACTGGGATCGCAAAAGGCAAATCGCAATCACCTATGGAGTGTAATTGCATTTCTACCAAGCAATTGTGGCTCCATGTTACAGTGATTGCGTTTTTCGGTCTCATTCCAGAGAATGAGAATGGCGTTCTAACTGCCAGCAAAATGTTGCACGCAGTGCACTTTTGCGATATACGCACATCACAGGCACTGCAAGGATTTACCGCAGTGCTTTGCTGAATACCGGCTATCAGCAAAAAGCAGAAAAACTACTTATTAAAGCACCCCAAGTGTGAACTGGCCCTTAAGAGAACTTTATTGGTGATTACAAATTGTTGCAACCTGCAGAGTAGAACTCAGGGGCATATTTAAAATGATTTAAATATACCCCCAAATTCTAATATTGGCCTCCTCCTCCCCATAGCCATACCAATCCTCACCAAAAAGGTACAAAGCATAGAAACGCAAACAAAACAAAAAAAGATGCAGGCCAACAATTGTAATTCTGGAAAATACCAATTGCACTAGCAAAAACCCGGCAATGCAATTTACATGTTCATCGCCGTGCTGTTGCTATTGGCAAAATGGGAACGATACAATTTTTAAATCGAAACGTGCTTAATAAAAAAGGGCCCAAATTAGTTAATCTCCATCTAAGATAGTTTATCATATTCTTTTTTCAACAGAGTCCTTTGGCTAATCCAGTTGGCTAAAACTAAATCACATTTTGGCCAATAGGATTGTAAGCCGGCCCACCATGGTAAGGTAGACTCTATTAGGGCGGGTTAGGGAATGGGAGTGCGAGAGGAATAGGGGATAGCGTTTTGGAGAGGGAAGATGGGGAAAGGTGGTCTTAAGGGGTACCACTCTTACACCATCAAGTGCAAAGTCGGGGAACACAACAACCACCTGATAAATAATTGGGATCCAGCTGGTCCCCCTTAGGCCGGGTTCAACACTGGGATCGCAAAAGGCAAATCGCAATCACCTATGGAGTGTAATTGCATTTCTACCAAGCAATTGTGGCTCCATGTTACAGTGATTGCGTTTTTCGGTCTCATTCCAGAGAATGAGAATGGCGTTCTAACTGCCAGCAAAATGTTGCTTGCAGTGCACTTTTGCGATATACGCACATCACAGGCACTGCAAGGATTTACCGCAGTGCTTTGCTGAATACCGGCTATCAGCAAAGAGCAGAAAAACTACTTATTAAAGCACCCCAAGTGTGAACTGGCCCTTAAGAGAACTTTATTGGTGATTACAAATGGTTGCAACCTGCAGAGTAGAACTCAGGGGCATATTTAAAATGATTTAAATAAATCCCCAAATTCTAATAATGGCCTCCTCCTCCCCATAGCCATACCAATCCTCACCAAAAAGGTACAAAGCATAGAAACGCAAACAAAACAAAAAAAGATGCAGGCCAACAATTGTAATTCTGGAAACTACCAATTGCACTAGCAAAAACCCGGCAATGCAATTTACATGTTCATCGCCGTGCTGTTGCTATCGGCAAAATGGGAACGATACAATTTTTAAATCGAAACGTGCTTAATAAAAAAGGGCCCTAATTAGTTAATCTCCATCTAAGATAGTTTATCATATTCTTTTTTTAACAGAGTCCTTTGGCTAATCCAGTTGGCTAAAACTAAATCACATTTTGGCCAATAGGATTGTAAGCCGGCGCACCATGGTAAGGTAGACTCTATTAGGGCGGGTTAGGGAATGGGAGTGAGAGAGGAATAGGGGATAGCATTTTGGAGAGGGAAGATGGGGATAGGTGGTCTTAAGGGGTACCACTCTTACACCATCAAGTGCAAAGTCGGAACACAACAACCACCTGATAAATAATTGCGATCCAGCTGGTCCCCCTTAGGCCGGGTTCAACACTGGGATCGCAAAAGGCAAATCGCAATCACCTATGGAGTGTAATTGCATTTCTACCAAGCAATTGTGGCTCCATGTTACAGTGATTGCGTTTTTCGGTCTCATTCCAGAGAATGAGAATGGCATTCTAACTGCCAGCAAAATGTTGCACGCAGTGCACTTTTGCGATATACGCACATCACAGGCACTGCAAGGATTTACCGCAGTGCTTTGCTGAATACCGGCTATCAGCAAAGAGCAGAAAAACTACTTATTAAAACACCCCAAGTGTGAACTGGCCCTTAAGAGAACTTTATTGGTGATTACAAATTGTTGCAACCTGCAGAGTAGAACTCAGGGGCATATTTAAAATGATTTAAATACACCCCCAAATTCTAATAATGGCCTCCTCCTCCCCATAGCCATACCAATCCTCACCAAAAAGGTACAAAGCATAGAAACGCAAACAAAACAAAAAAAGATGCAGGCCAACAATTGTAATTCTGGAAAATACCAATTGCACTAGCAAAAACCCGGCAATGCAATTTACATGTTCATCGCCGTGCTGTTGCTATTGGCAAAATGGGAACGATACAATTTTTAAATCGAAACGTGCTTAATAAAAAAGGGCCCAAATTAGTTAATCTCCATCTAAGATAGTTTATCATATTCTTTTTTCAACAGAGTCCTTTGGCTAATCCAGTTGGCTAAAACTAAATCACATTTTGGCCAATAGGATTGTAAGCCGGCCCACCATGGTAAGGTAGACTCTATTAGGGCGGGTTAGGGAATGGGAGTGAGAGAGGAATAGGGGATAGCGTTTTGGAGAGGGAAGATGGGGAAAGGTGGTCTTAAGGGGTACCACTCTTACACCATCAAGTGCAAAGTCGGGGAACACAACAACCACCTGATAAATAATTGGGATCCAGCTGGTCCCCCTTAGGCCGGGTTCAACACTGGGATCGCAAAAGGCAAATCGCAATCACCTATGGAGTGTAATTGCATTTCTACCAAGCAATTGTGGCTCCATGTTACAGTGATTGCGTTTTTCGGTCTCATTCCAGAGAATGAGAATGGCGTTCTAACTGCCAGCAAAATGTTGCACGCAGTGCACTTTTGCGATATACGCACATCACAGGCACTGCAAGGATTTACCGCAGTGCTTTGCTGAATACCGGCTATCAGCAAAGAGCAGAAAAACTACTTATTAAAGCACCCCAAGTGTGAACTGGCCCTTAAGAGAACTTTATTGGTGATTACAAATGGTTGCAACCTGCAGAGTAGAACTCAGGGGCATATTTAAAATGATTTAAATATATCCCCAAATTCTAATAATGGCCTCCTCCTCCCCATAGCCATACCAATCCTCACCAAAAAGGTACAAAGCATAGAAACGCAAACAAAACAAAAAAAGATGCAGGCCAACAATTGTAATTCTGGAAACTACCAATTGCACTAGCAAAAACCCGGCAATGCAATTTACATGTTCATCGCCGTGCTGTTGCTATCGGCAAAATGGGAACGATACAATTTTTAAATCGAAACGTGCTTAATAAAAAAGGGCCCTAATTAGTTAATCTCCATCTAAGATAGTTTATCATATTCTTTTTTTAACAGAGTCCTTTGGCTAATCCAGTTGGCTAAAACTAAATCACATTTTGGCCAATAGGATTGTAAGCCGGCGCACCATGGTAAGGTAGACTCTATTAGGGCGGGTTAGGGAATGGGAGTGAGAGAGGAATAGGGGATAGCATTTTGGAGAGGGAAGATGGGGATAGGTGGTCTTAAGGGGTACCACTCTTACACCATCAAGTGCAAAGTCGGAACACAACAACCACCTGATAAATAATTGCGATCCAGCTGGTCCCCCTTAGGCCGGGTTCAACACTGGGATCGCAAAAGGCAAATCGCAATCACCTATGGAGTGTAATTGCATTTCTACCAAGCAATTGTGGCTCCATGTTACAGTGATTGCGTTTTTCGGTCTCATTCCAGAGAATGAGAATGGCATTCTAACTGCCAGCAAAATGTTGCACGCAGTGCACTTTTGCGATATACGCACATCACAGGCACTGCAAGGATTTACCGCAGTGCTTTGCTGAATACCGGCTATCAGCAAAGAGCAGAAAAACTACTTATTAAAACACCCCAAGTGTGAACTGGCCCTTAAGAGAACTTTATTGGTGATTACAAATTGTTGCAACCTGCAGAGTAGAACTCAGGGGCATATTTAAAATGATTTAAATACACCCCCAAATTCTAATAATGGCCTCCTCCTCCCCATAGCCATACCAATCCTCACCAAAAAGGTACAAAGCATAGAAACGCAAACAAAACAAAAAAAGATGCAGGCCAACAATTGTAATTCTGGAAAATACCAATTGCACTAGCAAAAACCCGGCAATGCAATTTACATGTTCATCGCCGTGCTGTTGCTATTGGCAAAATGGGAACGATACAATTTTTAAATCGAAACGTGCTTAATAAAAAAGGGCCCAAATTAGTTAATCTCCATCTAAGATAGTTTATCATATTCTTTTTTCAACAGAGTCCTTTGGCTAATCCAGTTGGCTAAAACTAAATCACATTTTGGCCAATAGGATTGTAAGCCGGCCCACCATGGTAAGGTAGACTCTATTAGGGCGGGTTAGGGAATGGGAGTGAGAGAGGAATAGGGGATAGCGTTTTGGAGAGGGAAGATGGGGAAAGGTGGTCTTAAGGGGTACCACTCTTACACCATCAAGTGCAAAGTCGGGGAACACAACAACCACCTGATAAATAATTGGGATCCAGCTGGTCCCCCTTAGGCCGGGTTCAACACTGGGATCGCAAAAGGCAAATCGCAATCACCTATGGAGTGTAATTGCATTTCTACCAAGCAATTGTGGCTCCATGTTACAGTGATTGCGTTTTTCGGTCTCATTCCAGAGAATGAGAATGGCGTTCTAACTGCCAGCAAAATGTTGCACGCAGTGCACTTTTGCGATATACGCACATCACAGGCACTGCAAGGATTTACCGCAGTGCTTTGCTGAATACCGGCTATCAGCAAAGAGCAGAAAAACTACTTATTAAAGCACCCCAAGTGTGAACTGGCCCTTAAGAGAACTTTATTGGTGATTACAAATGGTTGCAACCTGCAGAGTAGAACTCAGGGGCATATTTAAAATGATTTAAATATATCCCCAAATTCTAATAATGGCCTCCTCCTCCCCATAGCCATACCAATCCTCACCAAAAAGGTACAAAGCATAGAAACGCAAACAAAACAAAAAAAGATGCAGGCCAACAATTGTAATTCTGGAAACTACCAATTGCACTAGCAAAAACCCGGCAATGCAATTTACATGTTCATCGCCGTGCTGTTGCTATCGGCAAAATGGGAACGATACAATTTTTAAATCGAAACGTGCTTAATAAAAAAGGGCCCTAATTAGTTAATCTCCATCTAAGATAGTTTATCATATTCTTTTTTTAACAGAGTCCTTTGGCTAATCCAGTTGGCTAAAACTAAATCACATTTTGGCCAATAGGATTGTAAGCCGGCGCACCATGGTAAGGTAGACTCTATTAGGGCGGGTTAGGGAATGGGAGTGAGAGAGGAATAGGGGATAGCGTTTTGGAGAGGGAAGATGGGGATAGGTGGTCTTAAGGGGTACCACTCTTACACCATCAAGTGCAAAGTCGGAACACAACAACCAGCTGATAAATAATTGCGATCCAGCTGGTCCCCCTTAGGCCGGGTTCAACACTGGGATCGCAAAAGGCAAATCGCAATCACCTATGGAGTGTAATTGCATTTCTACCAAGCAATTGTGGCTCCATGTTACAGTGATTGCGTTTTTCGGTCTCATTCCAGAGAATGAGAATGGCATTCTAACTGCCAGCAAAATGTTGCACGCAGTGCACTTTTGCGATATACGCACATCACAGGCACTGCAAGGATTTACCGCAGTGCTTTGCTGAATACCGGCTATCAGCAAAGAGCAGAACAACTACTTATTAAAACACCCCAAGTGTGAACTGGCCCTTAAGAGAACTTTATTGGTGATTACAAATTGTTGCAACCTGCAGAGTAGAACTCAGGGGCATATTTAAAATGATTTAAATATACCCCCAAATTCTAATAATGGCCTCCTCCTCCCCATAGCCATACCAATCCTCACCAAAAAGGTACAAAGCATAGAAACGCAAACAAAACAAAAAAAGATGCAGGCCAACAATTGTAATTCTGGAAAATACCAATTGCACTAGCAAAAACCCGGCAATGCAATTTACATGTTCATCGCCGTGCTGTTGCTATTGGCAAAATGGGAACGATACAATTTTTAAATCGAAACGTGCTTAATAAAAAAGGGCCCAAATTAGTTAATCTCCATCTAAGATAGTTTATCATATTCTTTTTTCAACAGAGTCCTTTGGCTAATCCAGTTGGCTAAAACTAAATCACATTTTGGCCAATAGGATTGTAAGCCGGCCCACCATGGTAAGGTAGACTCTATTAGGGCGGGTTAGGGAATGGGAGTGAGAGAGGAATAGGGGATAGCGTTTTGGAGAGGGAAGATGGGGATAGGTGGTCTTAAGGGGTACCACTCTTACACCATCAAGTGCAAAGTCGGGGAACACAACGACCACCTGATAAATAATTGGGATCCAGCTGGTCCCCCTTAGGCCGGGTTCAACACTGGGATCGCAAAAGGCAAATCGCAATCACCTATGGAGTGTAATTGCATTTCTACCAAGCAATTGTGGCTCCATGTTACAGTGATTGCGTTTTTCGGTCTCATTCCAGAGAATGAGAATGGCGTTCTAACTGCCAGCAAAATGTTGCACGCAGTGCACTTTTGCGATATACGCACATCACAGGCACTGCAAGGATTTACCGCAGTGCTTTGCTGAATACCGGCTATCAGCAAAGAGCAGAAAAACTACTTATTAAAGCACCCCAAGTGTGAACTGGCCCTTAAGAGAACTTTATTGGTGATTACAAATGGTTGCAACCTGCAGAGTAGAACTCAGGGGCATATTTAAAATGATTTAAATATATCCCCAAATTCTAATAATGGCCTCCTCCTCCCCATAGCCATACCAATCCTCACCAAAAAGGTACAAAGCATAGAAACGCAAACAAAACAAAAAAAGATGCAGGCCAACAATTGTAATTCTGGAAACTACCAATTGCACTAGCAAAAACCCGGCAATGCAATTTACATGTTCATCGCCGTGCTGTTGCTATCGGCAAAATGGGAACGATACAATTTTTAAATCGAAACGTGCTTAATAAAAAAGGGCCCTAATTAGTTAATCTCCATCTAAGATAGTTTATCATATTCTTTTTTTAACAGAGTCCTTTGGCTAATCCAGTTGGCTAAAACTAAATCACATTTTGGCCAATAGGATTGTAAGCCGGCGCACCATGGTAAGGTAGACTCTATTAGGGCGGGTTAGGGAATGGGAGTGAGAGAGGAATAGGGGATAGCGTTTTGGAGAGGGAAGATGGGGATAGGTGGTCTTAAGGGGTACCACTCTTACACCATCAAGTGCAAAGTCGGAACACAACAACCAGCTGATAAATAATTGCGATCCAGCTGGTCCCCCTTAGGCCGGGTTCAACACTGGGATCGCAAAAGGCAAATCGCAATCACCTATGGAGTGTAATTGCATTTCTACCAAGCAATTGTGGCTCCATGTTACAGTGATTGCGTTTTTCGGTCTCATTCCAGAGAATGAGAATGGCATTCTAACTGCCAGCAAAATGTTGCACGCAGTGCACTTTTGCGATATACGCACATCACAGGCACTGCAAGGATTTACCGCAGTGCTTTGCTGAATACCGGCTATCAGCAAAGAGCAGAACAACTACTTATTAAAACACCCCAAGTGTGAACTGGCCCTTAAGAGAACTTTATTGGTGATTACAAATTGTTGCAACCTGCAGAGTAGAACTCAGGGGCATATTTAAAATGATTTAAATATACCCCCAAATTCTAATAATGGCCTCCTCCTCCCCATAGCCATACCAATCCTCACCAAAAAGGTACAAAGCATAGAAACGCAAACAAAACAAAAAAAGATGCAGGCCAACAATTGTAATTCTGGAAAATACCAATTGCACTAGCAAAAACCCGGCAATGCAATTTACATGTTCATCGCCGTGCTGTTGCTATTGGCAAAATGGGAACGATACAATTTTTAAATCGAAACGTGCTTAATAAAAAAGGGCCCAAATTAGTTAATCTCCATCTAAGATAGTTTATCATATTCTTTTTTCAACAGAGTCCTTTGGCTAATCCAGTTGGCTAAAACTAAATCACATTTTGGCCAATAGGATTGTAAGCCGGCCCACCATGGTAAGGTAGACTCTATTAGGGCGGGTTAGGGAATGGGAGTGAGAGAGGAATAGGGGATAGCGTTTTGGAGAGGGAAGATGGGGATAGGTGGTCTTAAGGGGTACCACTCTTACACCATCAAGTGCAAAGTCGGGGAACACAACGACCACCTGATAAATAATTGGGATCCAGCTGGTCCCCCTTAGGCCGGGTTCAACACTGGGATCGCAAAAGGCAAATCGCAATCACCTATGGAGTGTAATTGCATTTCTACCAAGCAATTGTGGCTCCATGTTACAGTGATTGCGTTTTTCGGTCTCATTCCAGAGAATGAGAATGGCGTTCTAACTGCCAGCAAAATGTTGCACGCAGTGCACTTTTGCGATATACGCACATCACAGGCACTGCAAGGATTTACCGCAGTGCTTTGCTGAATACCGGCTATCAGCAAAGAGCAGAAAAACTACTTATTAAAGCACCCCAAGTGTGAACTGGCCCTTAAGAGAACTTTATTGGTGATTACAAATGGTTGCAACCTGCAGAGTAGAACTCAGGGGCATATTTAAAATGATTTAAATATATCCCCAAATTCTAATAATGGCCTCCTCCTCCCCATAGCCATACCAATCCTCACCAAAAAGGTACAAAGCATAGAAACGCAAACAAAACAAAAAAAGATGCAGGCCAACAATTGTAATTCTGGAAACTACCAATTGCACTAGCAAAAACCCGGCAATGCAATTTACATGTTCATCGCCGTGCTGTTGCTATCGGCAAAATGGGAACGATACAATTTTTAAATCGAAACGTGCTTAATAAAAAAGGGCCCTAATTAGTTAATCTCCATCTAAGATAGTTTATCGTATTCTTTTTTTAACAGAGTCCTTTGGCTAATCCAGTTGGCTAAAACTAAATCACATTTTGGCCAATAGGATTGTAAGCCGGCGCACCATGGTAAGGTAGACTCTATTAGGGCGGGTTAGGCAATGGGAGTGAGAGAGGAATAGGGGATAGCGTTTTGGAGAGGGAAGATGGGGATAGGTGGTCTTAAGGGGCACCACTCTTACACCATCAAGTGCAAAGTCGGAACACAACGACCACCTGATAAATAATTGGGATCCAGCTGGTCCCCCTTAGGCCGGGTTCAACACTGGGATCGCAAAAGGCAAATCGCAATCACCTATGGAGTGTAATTGCATTTCTACCAAGCAATTGTGGCTCCATGTTACAGTGATTGCGTTTTTCGGTCTCATTCCAGAGAATGAGAATGGCGTTCTAACTGCCAGCAAAATGTTGCACGCAGTGCACTTTTGCGATATACGCACATCACAGGCACTGCAAGGATTTACCGCAGTGCTTTGCTGAATACCGGCTATCAGCAAAGAGCAGAAAAACTACTTATTAAAGCACCCCAAGTGTGAACTGGCCCTTAAGAGAACTTTATTGGTGATTACAAATGGTTGCAACCTGCAGAGTAGAACTCAGGGGCATATTTAAAATGATTTAAATATATCCCCAAATTCTAATAATGGCCTCCTCCTCCCCATAGCCATACCAATCCTCACCAAAAAGGTACAAAGCATAGAAACGCAAACAAAACAAAAAAAGATGCAGGCCAACAATTGTAATTCTGGAAACTACCAATTGCACTAGCAAAAACCCGGCAATGCAATTTACATGTTCATCGCCGTGCTGTTGCTATCGGCAAAATGGGAACGATACAATTTTTAAATCGAAACGTGCTTAATAAAAAAGGGCCCTAATTAGTTAATCTCCATCTAAGATAGTTTATCGTATTCTTTTTTTAACAGAGTCCTTTGGCTAATCCAGTTGGCTAAAACTAAATCACATTTTGGCCAATAGGATTGTAAGCCGGCGCACCATGGTAAGGTAGACTCTATTAGGGCGGGTTAGGCAATGGGAGTGAGAGAGGAATAGGGGATAGCGTTTTGGAGAGGGAAGATGGGGATAGGTGGTCTTAAGGGGCACCACTCTTACACCATCAAGTGCAAAGTCGGAACACAACGACCACCTGATAAATAATTGGGATCCAGCTGGTCCCCCTTAGGCCGGGTTCAACACTGGGATCGCAAAAGGCAAATCGCAATCACCTATGGAGTGTAATTGCATTTCTACCAAGCAATTGTGGCTCCATGTTACAGTGATTGCGTTTTTCGGTCTCATTCCAGAGAATGAGAATGGCATTCTAACTGCCAGCAAAATGTTGCACGCAGTGCACTTTTGCGATATACGCACATCACAGGCACTGCAAGGATTTACTGCAGTGCTTTGCTGAATACCGGCTATCAGCAAAGAGCAGAAAAACTACTTATTAAAAACACCCCAAGTGTGAACTGGCCCTTAAGAGAACTTTATTGGTGATTACAAATTGTTGCAACCTGCAGAGTAGAACTCAGGGGCATATTTAAAATGATTTAAATATACCCCCAAATTCTAATAATGGCCTCCTCCTCCCCATAGCCATACCAATCCTCACCAAAAAGGTACAAAGCATAGAAACGCAAACAAAACAAAAAAAGATGCAGGCCAACAATTGTAATTCTGGAAAATACCAATTGCACTAGCAAAAACCCGGCAATGCAATTTACATGTTCATCGCCGTGCTGCTGCTATTGGCAAAATGGGAACGATACAATTTTTAAATCGAAACGTGCTTAATAAAAAAGGGCCCAAATTAGTTAATCTCCATCTAAAATAGTTTATCATATTCTTTTTTCAACAGAGTCCTTTGGCTAATCCAGTTGGCTAAAACTAAATCACATTTTGGCCAATAGGATTGTAAGCCGGCCCACCATGGTAAGGTAGACTCTATTAGGGCGGGTTAGGGAATGGGAGTGAGAGAGGAATAGGGGATAGCGTTTTGGAGAGGGAAGATGGGGAAAGGTGGTCTTAAGGGGTACCACTCTTACACCATCAAGTGCAAAGTCGGGGAACACAACAACCACCTGATAAATAATTGGGATCCAGCTGGTCCCCCTTAGGCCGGGTTCAACACTGGGATCGCAAAAGGCAAATCGCAATCACCTATGGAGTGTAATTGCATTTCTACCAAGCAATTGTGGCTCCATGTTACAGTGATTGCGTTTTTCGGTCTCATTCCAGAGAATGAGAATGGCGTTCTAACTGCCAGCAAAATGTTGCACGCAGTGCACTTTTGCGATATACGCACATCACAGGCACTGCAAGGATTTACCACAGTGCTTTGCTGAATACCGGCTATCAGCAAAGAGCAGAAAAACTACTTATTAAAGCACCCCAAGTGTGAACTGGCCCTTAAGAGAACTTTATTGGTGATTACAAATGGTTGCAACCTGCAGAGTAGAACTCAGGGGCATATTTAAAATGATTTAAATATATCCCCAAATTCTAATAATGGCCTCCTCCTCCCCATAGCCATACCAATCCTCACCAAAAAGGTACAAAGCATAGAAACGCAAACAAAACAAAAAAAGATGCAGGCCAACAATTGTAATTCTGGAAACTACCAATTGCACTAGCAAAAACCCGGCAATGCAATTTACATGTTCATCGCCGTGCTGTTGCTATTGGCAAAATGGGAACGATACAATTTTTAAATCGAAACGTGCTTAATAAAAAAGGGCCCAAATTAGTTAATCTCCATCTAAGATAGTTTATCATATTCTTTTTTCAACAGAGTCCTTTGGCTAATCCAGTTGGCTAAAACTAAATCACATTTTGGCTAATAGGATTGTAAGCCGGCCCACCATGGTAAGGTAGACTCTATTAGGGCTGGTTAGGGAATGGGAGTGAGAGAGGAATAGGGGATAGCGTTTTGGAGAGGGAAGATGGGGAAAGGTGGTCTTAAGGGGTACCACTCTTACACCATCAAGTGCAAAGTCGGGGAACACAACAACCACCTGATAAATAATTGGGATCCAGCTGGTCCCCCTTAGGCCGGGTTCAACACTGGGATCGCAAAAGGCAAATCGCAATCACCTATGGAGTGTAATTGCATTTCTACCAAGCAATTGTGGCTCCATGTTACAGTGATTGCGTTTTTCGGTCTCATTCCAGAGAATGAGAATGGCGTTCTAACTGCCAGCAAAATGTTGCTTGCAGTGCACTTTTGCGATATACGCACATCACAGGCACTGCAAGGATTTACCGCAGTGCTTTGCTGAATACCGGCTATCAGCAAAGAGCAGAAAAACTACTTATTAAAGCACCCCAAGTGTGAACTGGCCCTTAAGAGAACTTTATTGGTGATTACAAATGGTTGCAACCTGCAGAGTAGAACTCAGGGGCATATTTAAAATGATTTAAATATATCCCCAAATTCTAATAATGGCCTCCTCCTCCCCATAGCCATACCAATCCTCACCAAAAAGGTACAAAGCATAGAAACGCAAACAAAACAAAAAAAGATGCAGGCCAACAATTGTAATTCTGGAAACTACCAATTGCACTAGCAAAAACCCGGCAATGCAATTTACATGTTCATCGCCGTGCTGTTGCTATCGGCAAAATGGGAACGATACAATTTTTAAATCGAAACGTGCTTAATAAAAAAGGGCCCTAATTAGTTAATCTCCATCTAAGATAGTTTATCATATTCTTTTTTTAACAGAGTCCTTTGGCTAATCCAGTTGGCTAAAACTAAATCACATTTTGGCCAATAGGATTGTAAGCCGGCGCACCATGGTAAGGTAGACTCTATTAGGGCGGGTTAGGGAATGGGAGTGAGAGAGGAATAGGGGATAGCGTTTTGGAGAGGGAAGATGGGGATAGGTGGTCTTAAGGGGTACCACTCTTACACCATCAAGTGCAAAGTCGGAACACAACAACCAGCTGATAAATAATTGCGATCCAGCTGGTCCCCCTTAGGCCGGGTTCAATACTGGGATCGCAAAAGGCAAATCGCAATCACCTATGGAGTGTAATTGCATTTCTACCAAGCAATTGTGGCTCCATGTTACAGTGATTGCGTTTTTCGGTCTCATTCCAGAGAATGAGAATGGCATTCTAACTGCCAGCAAAATGTTGCACGCAGTGCACTTTTGCGATATACGCACATCACAGGCACTGCAAGGATTTACCGCAGTGCTTTGCTGAATACCGGCTATCAGCAAAGAGCAGAACAACTACTTATTAAAACACCCCAAGTGTGAACTGGCCCTTAAGAGAACTTTATTGGTGATTACAAATGGTTGCAACCTGCAGAGTAGAACTCAGGGGCATATTTAAAATGATTTAAATATATCCCCAAATTCTAATAATGGCCTCCTCCTCCCCATAGCCATACCAATCCTCACCAAAAAGGTACAAAGCATAGAAACGCAAACAAAACAAAAAAAGATGCAGGCCAACAATTGTAATTCTGGAAAATACCAATTGCACTAGCAAAAACCCGGCAATGCAATTTACATGTTCATCGCCGTGCTGTTGCTATTGGCAAAATGGGAACGATACAATTTTTAAATCGAAACGTGCTTAATAAAAAAGGGCCCAAATTAGTTAATCTCCATCTAAGATAGTTTATCATATTCTTTTTTCAACAGAGTCCTTTGGCTAATCCAGTTGGCTAAAACGAAATCACATTTTGGCCAATAGGATTGTAAGCCGGCCCACCATGGTAAGGTAGACTCTATTAGGGTGGGTTAGGGAATGGGAGTGAGAGAGGAATAGGGGATAGCGTTTTGGAGAGGGAAGATGGGGATAGGTGGTCTTAAGGGGTACCACTCTTACACCATCTAGTGCAAAGTCGGGGAACACAACGACCACCTGATAAATAATTGGGATCCAGCTGGTCCCCCTTAGGCCGGGTTCAACACTGGGATCGCAAAAGGCAAATCGCAATCACCTATGGAGTGTAATTGCATTTCTACCAAGCAATTGTGGCTCCATGTTAGAGTGATTGCATTTTTCGGTCTCATTCCAGAGAATGAGAATGGCGTTCTAACTGCCAGCAAAATGTTGCACGCAGTGCACTTTTGCGATATACGCACATCACAGGCACTGCAAGGATTTACCGCAGTGCTTTTCTGAATACCGGCTATCAGCAAAGAGCAGAAAAACTACTTATTAAAGCACCCCAAGTGTGAACTGGCCCTTAAGAGAACTTTATTGGTGATTACAAATGGTTGCAACCTGCAGAGTAGAACTCAGGGGCATATTTAAAATGATTTAAATATATCCCCAAATTCTAATAATGGCCTCCTCCTCCCCATAGCCATACCAATCCTCACCAAAAAGGTACAAAGCATAGAAACGCAAACAAAACAAAAAAAGATGCAGGCCAACAATTGTAATTCTGGAAAATACCAATTGCACTAGCAAAAACCCGGCAATGCAATTTACATGTTCATCGCCGTGCTGTTGCTATTGGCAAAATGGGAACGATACAATTTTTAAATCGAAACGTGCTTAATAAAAAAGGGCCCAAATTAGTTAATCTCCATCTAAGATAGTTTATCATATTCTTTTTTCAACAGAGTCCTTTGGCTAATCCAGTTGGCTAAAACTAAATCACATTTTGGCCAATAGGATTGTAAGCCGGCCCACCATGGTAAGGTAGACTCTATTAGGGCGGGTTAGGGAATGGGAGTGAGAGAGGAATAGGGGATAGCGTTTTGGAGAGGGAAGATGGGGAAAGGTGGTCTTAAGGGGTCCCACTCTTACACCATCAAGTGCAAAGTCGGAACACAACAACCACCTGATAAATAATTGGCATCCAGCTGGTCCCCCTTAGGCCGGGTTCAACACTGGGATCGCAAAAGGCAAATCGCAATCACCTATGGAGTGTAATTGCATTTCTACCAAGCAATTGTGGCTCCATGTTACAGTGATTGCGTTTTTCGGTCTCATTCCAGAGAATGAGAATGGCGTTCTAACTGCCAGCAAAATGTTGCACGCAGTGCAGTTTTGCGATATACGCACATCACAGGCACTGCAAGGATTTACCGCAGTGCTTTGCTGAATACCGGCTATCAGCAAAGAGCAGAAAAACTACTTATTAAAGCACCCCAAGTGTGAACTGGCCCTTAAGAGAACTTTATTTGTGATTACAAATTGTTGCAACCTGCAGAGTAGAACTCAGGGGCATATTTAAAATGATTTAAATATACCCCCAAATTCTAATAATGGCCTCCTCCTCCCCATAGCCATACCAATCCTCACCAAAAAGGTACAAAGCATAGAAACGCAAACAAAACAAAAAAAGATGCAGGCCAACAATTGTAATTCTGGAAAATACCAATTGCACTAGCAAAAACCCGGCAATGCAATTTACATGTTCATCGCCGTGCTGTTGCTATTGGCAAAATGGGAACGATACAATTTTTAAATCGAAACGTGCTTAATAAAAAAGGGCCCAAATTAGTTAATCTCCATCTAAGATAGTTTATCATATTCTTTTTTCAACAGAGTCCTTTGGCTAATCCAGTTGGCTAAAACGAAATCACATTTTGGCCAATAGGATTGTAAGCCGGCCCACCATGGTAAGGTAGACTCTATTAGGGCGGGTTAGGGAATGGGAGTGAGAGAGGAATAGGGGATAGCGTTTTGGAGAGGGAAGATGGGGATAGGTGGTCTTAAGGGGTACCACTCTTACACCATCAAGTGCAAAGTCGGAACACAACAACCACCTGATAAATAATTGGGATCCAGCTGGTCCCCCTTAGGCCGGGTTCAACACTGGGATCGCAAAAGGCAAATCGCAATCACCTATGGAGTGTAATTGCATTTCTACCAAGCAATTGTGGCTCCATGTTACAGTGATTGCGTTTTTCGGTCTCATTCCAGAGAATGAGAATGGCGTTCTAACTGCCAGCAAAATGTTGCACGCAGTGCACTTTTGCGATATACGCACATCACAGGCACTGCAAGGATTTACCGCAGTGCTTTGCTGAATACCGGCTATCAGCAAAGAGCAGAAAAACTACTTATTAAAGCACCCCAAGTGTGAACTGGCCCTTAAGAGAACTTTATTGGTGATTACAAATTGTTGCAACCTGCAGAGTAGAACTCAGGGGCATATTTAAAATGATTTAAATATACCCCCAAATTCTAATAATGGCCTCCTCCTCCCCATAGCCATACCAATCCTCACCAAAAAGGTACAAAGCATAGAAACGCAAACAAAACAAAAAAAGATGCAGGCCAACAATTGTAATTCTGGAAAATACCAATTGCACTAGCAAAAACCCGGCAATGCAATTTACATGTTCATCGCCGTGCTGTTGCTATTGGCAAAATGGGAACGATACAATTTTTAAATCGAAACGTGCTTAATAAAAAAGGGCCCAAATTAGTTAATCTCCATCTAAGATAGTTTATCATATTCTTTTTTCAACAGAGTCCTTTGGCTAATCCAGTTGGCTAAAACTAAATCACATTTTGGCCAATAGGATTGTAAGCCGGCCCACCATGGTAAGGTAGACTCTATTAGGGCGGGTTAGGGAATGGGAGTGAGAGAGGAATAGGGGATAGCGTTTTGGAGAGGGAAGATGGGGAAAGGTGGTCTTAAGGGGTACCACTCTTACACCATCAAGTGCAAAGTCGGGGAACACAACAACCACCTGATAAATAATTGGGATCCAGCTGGTCCCCCTTAGGCCGGGTTGAACACTGGGATCGCAAAAGGCAAATCGCAATCACCTATGGAGTGTAATTGCATTTCTACCAAGCAATTGTGGCTCCATGTTACAGTGATTGCGTTTTTCGGTCTCATTCCAGAGAATGAGAATGGCGTTCTAACTGCCAGCAAAATGTTGCACGCAGTGCACTTTTGCGATATACGCACATCACAGGCACTGCAAGGATTTACCGCAGTGCTTTGCTGAATACCGGCTATCAGCAAAGAGCAGAAAAACTACTTATTAAAGCACCCCAAGTGTGAACTGGCCCTTAAGAGAACTTTATTGGTGATTACAAATGGTTGCAACCTGCAGAGTAGAACTCAGGGGCATATTTAAAATGATTTAAATATATCCCCAAATTCTAATAATGGCCTCCTCCTCCCCATAGCCATACCAATCCTCACCAAAAAGGTACAAAGCATAGAAACGCAAACAAAACAAAAAAAGATGCAGGCCAACAATTGTAATTCTGGAAAATACCAATTGCACTAGCAAAAACCCGGCAATGCAATTTACATGTTCATCGCCGTGCTGTTGCTATTGGCAAAATGGGAACGATACAATTTTTAAATCGAAACGTGCTTAATAAAAAAGGGCCCAAATTAGTTAATTTCCATCTAAGATAGTTTATCATATTCTTTTTTTAACAGAGTCCTTTGGCTAATCCAGTTGGCTAAAACTAAATCACATTTTGGCCAATAGGATTGTAAGCCAGCGCACCATGGTAAGGTAGACTCTATTAGGGCGGGTTAGGGAATGGGAGTGAGAGAGGAATAGGGGATAGCGTTTTGGAGAGGGAAGATGGGGATAGGTGGTCTTAAGGGGTACCACTCTTACACCATCAAGTGCAAAGTCGGAACACAACAACCACCTGATAAATAATTGGGATCCAGCTGGTCCCCCTTAGGCCGGGTTCAACACTGGGATCGCAAAAGGCAAATCGCAATCACCTATGGAGTGTAATTGCATTTCTACCAAGCAATTGTGGCTCCATGTTACAGTGATTGCGTTTTTCGGTCTCATTCCAGAGAATGAGAATGGCGTTCTAATTGCCAGCAAAATGTTGCACGCACTGCACTTTTGCGATATACGCACATCACAGGCACTGCAAGGATTTACCGCAGTGCTTTGCTGAATACCGGCTATCAGCAAAGAGCAGAAAAACTACTTATTAAAGCACCCCAAGTGTGAACTGGCCCTCAAGAGAACTTTATTGGTGATTACAAATGGTTGCAACCTGCAGAGTAGAACTCAGGGGCATATTTAAAATGATTTAAATATATCCCCAAATTCTAATAATGGCCTCCTCCTCCCCATAGCCATACCAATCCTCACCAAAAAGGTACAAAGCATAGAAACGCAAACAAAACAAAAAAAGATGCAGGCCAACAATTGTAATTCTGGAAAATACCAATTGCACTAGCAAAAACCCGGCAATGCAATTTACATGTTCATCGCCGTGCTGTTGCTATTGGCAAAATGGGAACGATACAATTTTTAAATCGAAACGTGCTTAATAAAAAAGGGCCCAAATTAGTTAATCTCCATCTAAGATAGTTTATCATATTCTTTTTTCAACAGAGTCCTTTGGCTAATCCAGTTGGCTAAAACGAAATCACATTTTGGCCAATAGGATTGTAAGCTGGCCCACCATGGTAAGGTAGACTCTATTAGGGCGGGTTAGGGAATGGGAGTGAGAGAGGAATAGGGGATAGCGTTTTGGAGAGGGAAGATGGGGATAGGTGGTCTTAAGGGGTACCACTCTTACACCATCAAGTGCAAAGTCGGGGAACACAACGACCACCTGATAAATAATTGGGATCCAGCTGGTCCCCCTTAGGCCGGGTTCAACACTGGGATCGCAAAAGGCAAATCGCAATCACCTATGGAGTGTAATTGCATTTCTACCAAGCAATTGTGGCTCCATGTTACAGTGATTGCGTTTTTCGGTCTCATTCCAGAGAATGAGAATGGCGTTCTAACTGCCAGCAAAATGTTGCACGCAGTGCACTTTTGCGATATACGCACATCACAGGCACTGCAAGGATTTACCGCAGTGCTTTGCTGAATACCGGCTATCAGCAAAGAGCAGAAAAACTACTTATTAAAGCACCCCAAGTGTGAACTGGCCCTTAAGAGAACTTTATTGGTGATTACAAATGGTTGCAACCTGCAGAGTAGAACTCAGGGGCATATTTAAAATGATTTAAATATATCCCCAAATTCTAATAATGGCCTCCTCCTCCCCATAGCCATACCAATCCTCACCAAAAAGGTACAAAGCATAGAAACGCAAACAAAACAAAAAAAGATGCAGGCCAACAATTGTAATTCTGGAAACTACCAATTGCACTAGCAGAAACCCGGCAATGCAATTTACATGTTCATCGCCGTGCTGTTGCTATCGGCAAAATGGGAACGATACAATTTTTAAATCGAAACGTGCTTAATAAAAAAGGGCCCTAATTAGTTAATCTCCATCTAAGATAGTTTATCATATTCTTTTTTTAACAGAGTCCTTTGGCTAATCCAGTTGGCTAAAACTAAATCACATTTTGGCCAATAGGATTGTAAGCCGGCGCACCATGGTAAGGTAGACTCTATTAGGGTGGGTTAGGGAATGGGAGTGAGAGAGGAATAGGGGATAGCGTTTTGGAGAGGGAAGATGGGGATAGGTGGTCTTAAGGGGTACCACTCTTACGCCATCAAGTGCAAAGTCGGAACACAACAACCACCTGATAAATAATTGGGATCCAGCTGGTCCCCCTTAGGCCGGGTTCAACACTGGGATCGCAAAAGGCAAATCGCAATCACCTATGGAGTGTAATTGCATTTCTACCAAGCAATTGTGGCTCCATGTTACAGTGATTGCGTTTTTCGGTCTCATTCCAGAGAATGAGAATGGCGTTCTAACTGCCAGCAAAATGTTGCACGCAGTGCACTTTTGCGATATACGCACATCACAGGCACTGCAAGGATTTACCGCAGTGCTTTGCTGAATACCGGCTATCCGCAAAGAGCAGAAAAACTACTTATTAAAGCACCCCAAGTGTGAACTGGCCCTTAAGAGAACTTTATTGGTGATTACAAATTGTTGCAACCTGCAGAGTAGAACTCAGGGGCATATTTAAAATGATTTAAATATACCCCCAAATTCTAATAATGGCCTCCTCCTCCCCATAGCCATACCAATCCTCACCAAAAAGGTACAAAGCATAGAAACGCAAACAAAACAAAAAAAGATGCAGGCCAACAATTGTAATTCTGGAAAATACCAATTGCACTAGCAAAAACCCGGCAATGCAATTTACATGTTCATCGCCGTGCTGTTGCTATTGGCAAAATGGGAACGATACAATTTTTAAATCGAAACGTGCTTAATAAAAAAGGGCCCAAATTAGTTAATCTCCATCTAAGATAGTTTATCATATTCTTTTTTCAACAGAGTCCTTTGGCTAATCCAGTTGGCTAAAACTAAATCACATTTTGGCCAATAGGATTGTAAGCCGGCCCACCATGGTAAGGTAGACTCTATTAGGGCGGGTTAGGGAATGGGAGTGAGAGAGGAATAGGGGATAGCGTTTTGGAGAGTGAAGATGGGGAAAGGTGGTCTTAAGGGGTACCACTCTTACACCATCAAGTGCAAAGTCGGGGAACACAACAACCACCTGATAAATAATTGGGATCCAGCTGGTCCCCCTTAGGCCGGGTTCAACACTGGGATCGCAAAAGGCAAATCGCAATCACCTATGGAGTGTAATTGCATTTCTACCAAGCAATTGTGGCTCCATGTTACAGTGATTGCGTTTTTCGGTCTCATTCCAGAGAATGAGAATGGCGTTCTAACTGCCAGCAAAATGTTGCACGCAGTGCACTTTTGCGATATACGCACATCACAGGCACTGCAAGGATTTACCGCAGTGCTTTGCTGAATACCGGCTATCAGCAAAGAGCAGAAAAACTACTTATTAAAGCACCCCAAGTTTGAACTGGCCCTTAAGAGAACTTTATTGGTGATTACAAATGGTTGCAACCTGCAGAGTAGAACTCAGGGGCATATTTAAAATGATTTAAATATATCCCCAAATTCTAATAATGGCCTCCTCCTCCCCATAGCCATACCAATCCTCACCAAAAAGGTACAAAGCATAGAAACGCAAACAAAACAAAAAAAGATGCAGGCCAACAATTGTAATTCTGGAAAATACCAATTGCACTAGCAAAAACCCGGCAATGCAATTTACATGTTCATCGCCGTGCTGTTGCTATTGGCAAAATGGGAACTATACAATTTTTAAATCGAAACGTGCTTAATAAAAAAGGGCCCTTATTGGTTAATCTCCATCTAAGATCGTTTATTATATTCTTTTTTTTAACAGAGTCCTTTGGCTAATCCAGTTGGCTAAAACTAAATCACATTTTGGCCAATAGGATTGTAAGCCGGCCCACCATGGTAAGGTAGACTCTATTAGGGCGGGTTAGGGAATGGGAGTGAGAGAGGAATAGGGGATAGCGTTTTGGAGAGGGAAGATGGGGATAGGTGGTCTTAAGGGGTACCACTCTTACACCATCAAGTGCAAAGTCGGGGAACACAACGATCACCTGATAAATAATTGGGATCCAGCTGGTCCCCCTTAGGCCGGGTTCAACACTGGGATCGCAAAAGGCAAATCGCAATCACCTATGGAGTGTAATTGCATTTCTACCAAGTAATTGTGGCTCCATGTTACAGTGATTGCGTTTTTCGGTCTCATTCCAGAGAATGAGAATGGCGTTCTAACTGCTAGCAAAATGTTGCACGCAGTGCACTTTTGCGATATACACACATCACAGGCACTGCAAGGATTTACGCAGTGCTTTGCTGAATACCGGCTATCAGCAAAGAGCAGAAAAACTACTTATTAAAGCACCCCAAGTGTGAACTGGCCCTTAAGAGAACTTTATTGGTGATTACAAATTGTTGCAACCTGCAGAGTAGAACTCAGGGGCATATTTAAAATGTTTTAAATATACCCCCAAATTCTAATAATGGCCTCCTCCTCCCCATAGCCATACCAATCCTCACCAAAAAGGTACAAAGCATAGAAACGCAAACAAAACAAAAAAAAGATGCAGGCCAACAATTGTAATTCTGGAAAATACCAATTGCACTAGCAAAAACCCGGCAATGCAATTTACATGTTCATCGCCGTGCTGTTGCTATTGGCAAAATAGGAACGATACAATTTTTAAATCGAAACGTGCTTAATAAAAAAGGGCCCAAATTAGTTAATCTCCATCTAAGTTAGTTTATCATATTCTTTTTTTAACAGAGTCCTTTGGCTAATCCAGTTGGCTAAAACTAAATCACATTTTGGCCAATAGGATTGTAAGCCGGCCCACCATGGTAAGGTAGACTCTATTAGGGCGGGTTAGGGAATGGGAGTGAGAGAGGAATAGGGGATAGCGTTTTGGAGAGGGAAGATGGGGATAGGTGGTTTTAAGGGGTACCACTCTTACACCATCAAGTGCAAAGTCGGGGAACACAACGACCACCTGATAAATAATTGGGATCCAGCTGGTCCCCCTTAGGCCGGGTTCAACACTGGGATCGCAAAAGGCAAATCGCAATCACCTATGGAGTGTAATTGCATTTCTACCAAGCAATTGTGGCTCCATGTTACAGTGATTGCGTTTTTCGGTCTCATTCCAGAGAATGAGAATGGCGTTCTAACTGCCAGCAAAATGTTGCACACAGTGCAGTTTTGCGATATACGCACATCACAGGCACTGCAAGGATTTACCGCAGTGCTTTGCTGAATACCGGCTATCAGCAAAGAGCAGAAAAACTACTTATTAAAGCACCCCAAGTGTGAACTGGCCCTTAAGAGAACTTTATTGGTGATTACAAATTGTTGCAACCTGCAGAGTAGAACTCAGGGGCATATTTAAAATGATTTAAATATACCCCCAAATTCTAATAATGGCCTCCTCCTCCCCATAGCCATACCAATCCTCACCAAAAAGGTACAAAGCATAGAAACGCAAACAAAACAAAAAAAGATGCAGGCAAACAATTGTAATTCTGGAAACTACCAATTGCACTAGCAAAAACCCGGCAATGCAATTTACATGTTCATCGCCGTGCTGTTGCTATTGGCAAAATGGGAACGATACAATTTTTAAACCGAAACGTGCTTAATAAAAAAGGGCCCTTATTGGTTAATCTCCATCTAAGATCGTTTATTATATTCTTTTTTTAACAGAGTCCTTTGGCTAATCCAGTTGGCTAAAACTAAATCACATTTTGGCCAATAGGATTGTAAGCCGGCCCACCATGGTAAGGTAGACTCTATTAGGGCGGGTTAGGGAATGGGAGTGAGAGAGGAATAGGGGATAGCGTTTTGGAGAGGGAAGATGGGGATAGGTGGTCTTAAGGGGTACCACTCTTACACCATCAAGTGCAAAGTCGGAACACAACGACCACCTGATAAATAATTGGGATCCAGCTGGTCCCCCTTAGGCCGGGTTCAACACTGGGATCGCAAAAGGCAAATCTCAATCACCTATGGAGTGTAATTGCATTTCTACCAAGCAATTGTGGCTCCATGTTACAGTGATTGCGTTTTTCGGTCTCATTCCAGAGAATGAGAATGGCGTTCTAACTGCCAGCAAAATGTTGCACGCAGTGCCCTTTTGCGATATACGCACATCACAGGCACTGCAAGGATTTACCGCAGTGCTTTGCTGAATACCGGCTATTAGCAAAGAGCAGAAAAACGACTTATTAAAGCACCCCAAGTGTGAACTGGCCCTTAAGAGAACTTTATTGGTGATTACAAATTGTTGCAACCTGCAGAGTAGAACTCAGGGGCATATTTAAAATGATTTAAATATACCTCTAAATTCTAATAATGGCCTCCTCCTCCCCATAGCCATACCAATCCTCACCAAAAAGGTACAAAGCATAGAAACACAAACAAAACAAAAAAAGATGCAGGCCAACAATTGTAATTCTGGAAACTACCAATTGCACTAGCAAAAACCCGGCAATGCAATTTACATGTTCATCGCCGTGCTGTTGCTATTGGCAAAATGGGAACGATACAATTTTTAAATCGAAAAGTGCTTAATAAAAAAGGGCCCTTATTGGTTAATCTCCATCTAAGATCGTTTATTATATTCTTTTTTTAACAGAGTCCTTTGGCTAATCCAGTTGGCTAAAACTAAATCACATTTTGGCCAATAGGATTGTAAGCCGGTCCACCATGGTAAGGTAGACTCTATTAGGGCGGGTTAGGGAATGGGAGTGAGAGAGGAATAGGGGATAGCGTTTTGGAGAGGGAAGATGGTGATAGGTGGTCTTAAGGGGTACCACTCTTACACCATCAAGTGCAAAGTCGGGGAACACAACGAACACCTGATAAATAATTGGGATCCAGCTGGTCCACCTTAGGCCGGGTTCAACACTGGGATCGCAAAAGGCAAATCGCAATCACCTATGGAGTGTAATTGCATTTCTACCAAGCAATTGTGGCTCCATGTTACAGTGATTGCGTTTTTCGGTCTCATTCCAGAGAATGAGAATGGCGTTCTAACTGCCAGCAAAATGTTGCACGCAGTGCACTTTTGCGATATACGCACATCACAGGCACTGCAAGGATTTACCGCAGTGCTTTGCTGAATACCGGCTATCAGCAAAGAGCAGAAAAACTACTTATTAAAGCACCCCAAGTTTGAACTGGCCCTTAAGAGAACTTTATTGGTGATTACAAATGGTTGCAACCTGCAGAGTAGAACTCAGGGGCATATTTAAAATGATTTAAATATATCCCCAAATTCTAATAATGGCCTCCTCCTCCCTAGTGTTGGGCGAACAGTGTTCGCCACTGTTCGGGTTCTGCAGAACATCACCCTGTTCGGGTGATGTTCGAGTTCGGCCGAACACCTGACGGTGCTCGGCCAAACCGTTCGGCCATATGGCCGAACTAAGAGCGCATGGCCGAACGTTCCCCGAACGTTCGGCTAGCGCTGTGATTGGCCGAACGGGTCACGTGGTTCGGACCCGAACGCGCTCTGATTGGCCGAACGGTCACGTGGTTCGGGTAAATAAATACCCGAACCACGTCATATCTCCGCCATTTGTCTGTGGGTTTAGCTTTGGGTAGGCAGGCAGGGTAGTTCGCGCTCCAGCCACGCTAGCCAGGGTCCCCCCTGTCATTGTGTCACTGCTGGGAACAGTAGTACACCGCTTGCTCAGCCACACTATATAGCATTCTGTTTACTGCCACTCTGTGTACCTCGCTCAGCCACACTATATAGCATTCTGTTTACTGCCACTCTGTGTCTGCTGGGAATAGTAGTACACCGCTTGCTCAGCCACACTATATAGCATTCTGTTTACTGCCACTCTGTGTACCTCGCTCAGCCACACTATATAGCATTCTGTTTACTGCCACTCTGTGTCTGCTGGGAATAGTGGTACACCGCTCGCTCAGCCACACTATATAGCATTCTGTTCACTGTTCTGTGTCTGCTTGGAATAGTGGTACACCGCTCGCTCAGCCACACTATATAGCATTCTGTTTACTGTTCTGTGTCTGCTGGGAATAGTGGTACACCGCTCGCTCAGCCACACTATATAGCATTCTGTTTACTGTTCTGTGTCTGCTGGGAATAGTGGTACACCGCTCGCTCAGCCACACTATATAGCATTCTGTTCACTGTTCTGTGTCTGCTGGGAATAGTGGTACACCGCTCGCTCAGCCACACTATATAGCATTCTGTTCACTGTTCTGTGTCTGCTGGGAATAGTGGTACACCGCTCGCTCAGCCACACTATATAGCATTCTGTTTACTGTTCTGTGTCTGCTGGGAATAGTGGTACACCGCTCGCTCATCCACACTATATAGCATTCTGTTCACTGTTCTGTGTCTGCTGGGAATAGTGGTACACCGCTCGCTCAGCCACACTATATAGCATTCTGTTCACTGTTCTGTGTCTGCTGGGAATAGTGGTACACCGCTCGCTCAGCCACACTATATAGCATTCTGTTCACTGTTCTGTGTCTGCTGGGAATAGTGGTACACCGCTCGCTCAGCCACACTATATAGCATTCTGTTTACTGTTCTGTGTCTGCTGGGAATAGTGGTACACCGCTCGCTCAGCCACACTATATAGCATTCTGTTTACTGTTCTGTGTCTGCTGGGAATAGTGGTACACCGCTCGCTCAGCCACACTATATAGCATTCTGTTTACTGTTCTGTGTCTGCTGGGAACAGTAGTACACCGCTCGCTCAGCCAGAGTATATAGCATTGTGTTTACTGCCACTCTGTGTACACCGCTCAGCCAGACTATATACCATTGTTTACTGACACTCTGTGTACACCGCTCAGCCAGACTATATACCATTGTTTACTGACACTCTGTGTACACCGCTCAGCCAGACTATATACCATTGTTTACTGCCACTCTGATTCTGCTGGGAACAGTAGTACACCGCTCGCTCAGCCAGACTATATAGCATTGTGTTTACTGACACTCTGTGTACACCGCTCAGCCAGACTATATACCATTGTTTACTGCCACTCTGATTCTGCTGGGAACAGTAGTACACCGCTCGCTCAGCCAGACTATATAGCATTGTGTTTACTGCCACTCTGTGTACACCGCTCAGCCACACTATATAGCATTGCGTACTCTGCCAGTCAGTGTGTATATTGCTGGGATCAGTAATACTCCACTCACCGTCAACCACTATATGAGCTCAACATGAGTTCCCCAGAGACCTCCGCTGTGAGCAGCACTCCCAACAACAGCAACAGCCAACGCCCCACGCAAGCTATAACATCCACCCCAGCAGCCAGTGGTCAGCAGCAGCCCTCCCCGGAGGAGAACGTTGTGTCCATCAGTCCGTCGCCAGAGCGATTAATGAGGGCTGCCATTGAGGAGATGATGGGGCCTGATGTGGAGGAGGAGGTCTGGCTCAGGCCAGCATCCCAAGTTAATGTTGAGGACGATGAGGGGTCTGTGTCTGGGGATGTTGGGGTGGCAGAGGTGGTGGGTGGGTCAGACTCAGGAGAAGAGTTGTATGATGAGGATGATGATCGGGACCATCTGTATGTGCCTCAGAGTCCGACCCCGGAAAACATGTTGTATCGTGTGTTTAGGTACTAAAATCTGCGTTCCCTCCCAGTAGTGTTGGGCGAACAGTGTTTGCCACTGTTCGGGTTCTGCAGAACATCACCCTGTTCGGGGTGACTATATAGCAGACTATATAGCATTGTGTTTAATGCCACTCTGTGTACACGGCTCAGCCACACTATATAGCATTGTGTTTACTTCCACTCTGTGTCTGCTGGGAACAGTAGTACACCGCTCACCCGCCACTGTATAGCATTGTGCTCTGTGTCACTGCTGACAATAGTGGTACACCGCTCACCCACCACTGTATAGCATTTCTGTACTGCCACTGTACTGCTGCCAGTCAGCGTGTACTTTAAGGATAAGTGAAATGAGGAAGAAATCCGGTGAAAGAGGGAGGGGCAAGGGAAGAGGTGTTTCCCCTGACGGTTCACGTACAGGCCACAGGGGAGCACCCAAGAAAACCCACTCAATACTGCCCATGTTGTCCAGGACAACAACCCTCACAGATCCAAAAGAACAGGACCAGATAATTACTTGGATGACCTCTCAAGCGTCCAGCAGTGGGTTAAGCAGCACCAGCACATCACGCACGAGGTCCGAGTCCTCAGCCAGTTAAAGTCTGGGCTTTCTTTGAAGACTGCACTGAGGATGTTACCATGGCGATTTGCAAGGTGTGCAAGACCCGCCTGAGCAGGGGGAAAAGTATTAACAACCTCTCCACCACCAGCATGAGCCGCCACATTCTATCCAAACATCCCACTCTGTGGGCAAACGCGGCAGGACAGGGTACCACCAGCAACACTGCCTCCCTTGGGTTCACCAGACTCACCACCAGACCCGCCTCAGCAGCAGCAGTAGCCCAGCCATTGCGTGGTTCACAACATTCACAAACATCAGACGATGCTGACACTGTCACTTTCCGGACTAGTGCTCTTGAGGTCTCCCAGTGTTCATCAAACACAACAACCAACAGCCCTTCGGTGTGCAGCGCTACGGTTGAGTTGTCTGTCTCTGAGATGTTTGAGCACAAGAGGAAATTGCCAGCAAATGACCCCCGGGCCGTGGCAGTAACAGCCAGCCAGCATAGCCAAGCTTCTGGCCTGCGAAATGCTGCCATATCGAGTGGTGGAGACAAACAGCTTCAAGGGCATGATGTCAGTGGCCATCCCACGTTACGTGGTTCCCAGCCGCTACCACTTTGCGCGCTCTGCAGTGCCTGAGTTGCATGAGCAAGTGGTCAGCTAAATAACCCGAAGCTTGAAGAATGCCGTTGCCTGCAAGGTTCACCTCACCACTGACACCTGGACGAGTGCGTTCGGCCAGGGTCGATACATCTCCCTTACCGCGCACTGGGTGAACCTTGTGGAGCCTGGCAGCGATTCCTCACCTGCTACGGCGCGGGTGTTGCCCACGCCGCAAACAGCTGGATAACAACAGCAGCACCTACCTCTCTGACTCCTTCTCCTCCAACGCATCTCAAAGCTGTACCTCATCTGGAAATGCTAACCCAGCACCAGCAGCAGTAGGATCGTGGAAGCAGTGCAGCACAGCTGTTGGCATGCGTCAGCAAGCGTTGCTGAAGCTGATCTGCCTTGGGGATAAGCAGCACACAGGGGAGGAAATTTGGAGGGGAATAAAGGAACAGACGGATTTGTGGCTGGCACCGCTGGACCTGAAACCGGGCATGAAGCTAGACACCTGGCACGAACTGGCAATGTACGCAATAGAGGTGCTGGCTTGCCCGGCAGCCAGCGTTATGTCGGAACGCTGTTTCAGTGCTGCCGGAGGCATCATCACAGATCGGCGTATCCGCCTCTCCACAGAAAATGCAGACCGTCTGACTCAAATTAAAATGAATCAATCCTGGATTGGAAACGACTACGCAACACTCCTGGACCCCAACCAAGTAACATGACCGATGAACATCTGGGATGGTTTAGCGTTTCCGGTCCCTGTTTATTGAACCTCTCATCTGTATTACATTTATGACTGCATGGCGGCAAAAAGCATTGCTGCTATATCCGCACGCTTTTTGTCCTCATGCAAGGCCTGGGTTGTTGTGTCTCACAAAGCGTGGCCTTCTCCTCCTGCGCCTCCTCCTGTTCCATCACGTGTGCTGCTGCTGGGTTAGCGTTGCCGCGTGGTCCCTGTTTATTGAACCACTTATCTTTATTACATTTATGACTGCATGGTGGTACAAAGCATGCTATCCGCACGCTTCTTGTCCTCATGCAAGGCCTGGGTTGTTGTGTCTCAAAGCGTGGCCTTCTCCTCCTGCGCCACCCTCCTCCTGTTCCATCACGTGTGCTGCTGCTGGGTTAGCATTACCGGTCCCTTTTCCTGGAACCTCTTATATGTATTACATTTATGACTGCATGCCGACAAAAAGCATGTTACCTGTGCAAAGAAAACAGACATTTCCCGCATTTAAAAGACAGTTTTCCCTTTGAAACTTTAAAATCGATTTTCTCAAAAACTATAAGCTCTTTTTGCTAAATTTTTTTTTCCTCTTGTACCCACTCCCAAGGTGCACATACCCTGTAAATTTGGGGTATGTAGCATGTAAGGAGGCTTTACAAACCACAAAAGTTCGGGTCCCCATTGACTTCCATTATGTTCGGAGTTCGGGTCGAACACCCGAACATCGCGGCCATGTTCGCCCAACACTACTCCTCCCCATAGCCATACCAATCCTCACCAAAAAGGTACAAAGCATAGAAACGCAAACAAAACAAAAAAAGATGCAGGCCAACAATTGTAATTCTGGAAAATACCAATTGCACTAGCAAAAACCCGGCAATGCAATTTACATGTTCATCGCCGTGCTGTTGCTATTGGCAAAATGGGAACTATACAATTTTTAAATCGAAACGTGCTTAATAAAAAAGGGCCCTTATTGGTTAATCTCCATCTAAGATCGTTTATTATATTCTTTTTTTTAACAGAGTCCTTTGGCTAATCCAGTTGGCTAAAACTAAATCACATTTTGGCCAATAGGATTGTAAGCCGGCCCACCATGGTAAGGTAGACTCTATTAGGGCAGGTTAGGGAATGGGAGTGAGAGAGGAATAGGGGATAGCGTTTTGGAGAGGGAAGATGGGGATAGGTGGTCTTAAGGGGTACCACTCTTACACCATCAAGTGCAAAGTCGGGGAACACAACGATCACCTGATAAATAATTGGGATCCAGCTGGTCCCCCTTAGGCCGGGTTCAACACTGGGATCGCAAAAGGCAAATCGCAATCACCTATGGAGTGTAATTGCATTTCTACCAAGCAATTGTGGCTCCATGTTACAGTGATTGCGTTTTTCGGTCTCATTCCAGAGAATGAGAATGGCGTTCTAACTGCCAGCAAAATGTTGCACGCAGTGCACTTTTGCGATATACACACATCACAGGCACTGCAAGGATTTACGCAGTGCTTTGCTGAATACCGGCTATCAGCAAAGAGCAGAAAAACTACTTATTAAAGCACCCCAAGTGTGAACTGGCCCTTAAGAGAACTTTATTGGTGATTACAAATTGTTGCAACCTGCAGAGTAGAACTCAGGGGCATATTTAAAATGTTTTAAATATACCCCCAAATTCTAATAATGGCCTCCTCCTCCCCATAGCCATACCAATCCTCACCAAAAAGGTACAAAGCATAGAAACGCAAACAAAACAAAAAAAGATGCAGGCCAACAATTGTAATTCTGGAAAATACCAATTGCACTAGCAAAAACCCGGCAATGCAATTTACATGTTCATCGCCGTGCTGTTGCTATTGGCAAAATGGGAACTATACAATTTTTAAATCGAAACGTGCTTAATAAAAAAGGGCCCTTATTGGTTAATCTCCATCTAAGATCGTTTATTATATTCTTTTTTTTAACAGAGTCCTTCGGCTAATCCAGTTGGCTAAAACTAAATCACATTTTGGCCAATAGGATTGTAAGCCGGCCCACCATGGTAAGGTAGACTCTATTAGGGCGGGTTAGGGAATGGGAGTGAGAGAGGAATAGGGGATAGCGTTTTGGAGAGGGAAGATGGGGATAGGTGGTCTTAAGGGGTACCACTCTTAAACCATCAAGTGCAAAGTCGGGGAACACAACGACCACCTGATAAATAATTGGGATCCAGCTGGTCCCCCTTAGGCCGGGTTCAACACTGGGATCGCAAAAGGCAAATCGCAATCACCTATGGAGTGTAATTGCATTTCTACCAAGCAGTTGTGGCTCCATGTTACAGTGATTGCGTTTTTCGGTCTCATTCCAGAGAATGAGAATGGCGTTCTAACTGCCAGCAAAATGTTGCACGCAGTGCACTTTTGCGATATACACACATCACAGGCACTGCAAGGATTTACGCAGTGCTTTGCTGAATACCGGCTATCAGCAAAGAGCAGAAAAACTACTTATTAAAGCACCCCAAGTGTGAACTGGCCCTTAAGAGAACTTTATTGGTGATTACAAATTGTTGCAACCTGCAGAGTAGAACTCAGGGGCATATTTAAAATGTTTTAAATATACCCCCAAATTCTAATAATGGCCTCCTCCTCCCCATAGCCATACCAATCCTCACCAAAAAGGTACAAAGCATAGAAACGCAAACAAAACAAAAAAAAGATGCAGGCCAACAATTGTAATTCTGGAAAATACCAATTGCACTAGCAAAAACCCGGCAATGCAATTTACATGTTCATCGCCGTGCTGTTGCTATTGGCAAAATGGGAACGATACAATTTTTAAATCGAAACGTGCTTAATAAAAAAGGGCCCAAATTAGTTAATCTCCATCTAAGATAGTTTATCATATTCTTTTTTTAACAGAGTCCTTTGGCTAATCCAGTTGGCTAAAACTAAATCACATTTTGGCCAATAGGATTGTAAGCCGGCCCACCATGGTAAGGTAGACTCTATTAGGGCGGGTTAGGGAATGGGAGTGAGAGAGGAATAGGGGATAGCGTTTTGGAGAGGGAAGATGGGGATAGGTGGTCTTAAGGGGTACCACTCTTACACCATCAAGTGCAAAGTCGGGGAACACAACGACCACCTGATAAATAATTGGGATCCAGCTGGTCCCCCTTAGGCCGGGTTCAACACTGGGATCGCAAAAGGCAAATCGCAATCACCTATGGAGTGTAATTGCATTTCTACCAAGCAATTGTGGCTCCATGTTACAGTGATTGCGTTTTTCGGTCTCATTCCAGAGAATGAGAATGGCGTTCTAACTGCCAGCAAAATGTTGCACACAGTGCAGTTTTGCGATATACGCACATCACAGGCACTGCAAGGATTTACCGCAGTGCTTTGCTGAATACCGGCTATCAGCAAAGAGCAGAAAAACTACTTATTAAAGCACCCCAAGTGTGAACTGGCCCTTAAGAGAACTTTATTGGTGATTACAAATTGTTGCAACCTGCAGAGTAGAACTCAGGGGCATATTTAAAATGATTTAAATATACCCCCAAATTCTAATAATGGCCTCCTCCTCCCCATAGCCATACCAATCCTCACCAAAAAGGTACAAAGCATAGAAACGCAAACAAAACAAAAAAAGATGCAGGCCAACAATTGTAATTCTGGAAACTACCAATTGCACTAGCAAAAACCCGGCAATGCAATTTACATGTTCATCGCCGTGCTGTTGCTATTGGCAAAATGGGAACGATACAATTTTTAAACCGAAACGTGCTTAATAAAAAAGGGCCCTTATTGGTTAATCTCCATCTAAGATCGTTTATTATATTCTTTTTTTAACAGAGTCCTTTGGCTAATCCAGTTGGCTAAAACTAAATCACATTTTGGCCAATAGGATTGTAAGCCGGCCCACCATGGTAAGGTAGACTCTATTAGGGCGGGTTAGGGAATGGGAGTGAGAGTGGAATAGGGGATAGCGTTTTGGAGAGGGAAGATGGGGATAGGTGGTCTTAAGGGGTACCACTCTTACACCATCAAGTGCAAAGTCGGAACACAACGACCACCTGATAAATAATTGGGATCCAGCTGGTCCCCCTTAGGCCGGGTTCAACACTGGGATCGCAAAAGGCAAATCTCAATCACCTATGGAGTGTAATTGCATTTCTACCAAGCAATTGTGGCTCCATGTTACAGTGATTGCGTTTTTCGGTCTCATTCCAGAGAATGAGAATGGCGTTCTAACTGCCAGCAAAATGTTGCACGCAGTGCCCTTTTGCGATATACGCACATCACAGGCACTGCAAGGATTTACCGCAGTGCTTTGCTGAATACCGGCTATCAGCAAAGAGCAGAAAAACTACTTATTAAAGCACCCCAAGTGTGAACTGGCCCTTAAGAGAACTTTATTGGTGATTACAAATTGTTGCAACCTGCAGAGTAGAACTCAGGGGCATATTTAAAATGATTTAAATATACCTCTAAATTCTAATAATGGCCTCCTCCTCCCCATAGCCATACCAATCCTCACCAAAAAGGTACAAAGCATAGAAACACAAACAAAACAAAAAAAGATGCAGGCCAACAATTGTAATTCTGGAAACTACCAATTGCACTAGCAAAAACCCGGCAATGCAATTTACATGTTCATCGCCGTGCTGTTGCTATTGGCAAAATGGGAACGATACAATTTTTAAATCGAAAAGTGCTTAATAAAAAAGGGCCCTTATTGGTTAATCTCCATCTAAGATCGTTTATTATATTCTTTTTTTAACAGAGTCCTTTGGCTAATCCAGTTGGCTAAAACTAAATCACATTTTGGCCAATAGGATTGTAAGCCGGTCCACCATGGTAAGGTAGACTCTATTAGGGCGGGTTAGGGAATGGGAGTGAGAGAGGAATAGGGGATAGCGTTTTGGAGAGGGAAGATGGTGATAGGTGGTCTTAAGGGGTACCACTCTTACACCATCAAGTGCAAAGTCGGGGAACACAACGAACACCTGATAAATAATTGGGATCCAGCTGGTCCTCTTTAGGCCGGGTTCAACACTGGGATCACAAAAGGCAAATCGCAATCACCTATGGAGTGTAATTGCATTTCTACCAAGCAATTGTGGCTCCATGTTACAGTGATTGCGTTTTTCGGTCTCATTCCAGAGAATAAGAATGGCGTTCTAACTGCCAGCAAAATGTTGCACGCAGTGCACTTTTGCGATATACGCACATCACAGGCACTGCAAGGATTTACCGCAGTGCTTTGCTGAATACCGGCTATCAGCAAAGAGCAGAAAAACTACTTATTAAAGCACCCGAAGTGTGAACTGGCCCTTAAGAGAACTTTATTGGTGATTACAAATTGTTGCAACCTGCAGAGTAGAACTCAGGGGCATATTTAAAATGATTTAAATATACCCCCAAATTCTAATAATGGCCTCCTCCTCCCCATAGCCATACCAATCCTCACCAAAAAAGTACAAAGCATAGAAACGCAAACAAAACAAAAAAAGATGCAGGCCAACAATTGTAATTCTGGAAACTACCAATTGCACTAGCAAAAACCCGGCAATGCAATTTACATGTTCATCGCCGTGCTGTTGCTATTGGCAAAATGGGAACGATACAATTTTTAAATCGAAACGTGCTTAATAAAAAAGGGCCCTAATTAGTTAATCTCCATCTAAGATCGTTTATTCTATTCTTTTTTAACAGAGTCCTTTGGCTAATCCATTTGGCTAAAACTAAATTACATTTTGGCCAATAGGATTGTAAGCCGGCCCACCATTGTAAGGTAGACTCTATTAGGGCGGGTTAGGGAATGGGAGTGAGAGAGGTATAGGGGATAGAGTTTTGGAGAGCGAAGATGGGGACAGGTGGTCTTAAGGGGTACCACTCTTACACCATCAAGTGCAAAGTCGGGGAACACAACGACCACCTGATAAATAATTGGGATCCAGCTGGTTCCCCTTAGGCCGGGTTCAACACTGGGATCGCAAAAGGCAAATCGCAATCACCTATGGAGTGTAATTGCATTTCTACCAAGCAATTGTGGCTCCATGTTACAGTGATTGCGTTTTTCGGTCTCATTCCAGAGAATGAGAATGGCGTTCTAACTGCCAGCAAAATGTTGCACGCAGTGCACTTTTGCGATATACGCACATCACAGGCACTGCAAGGATTTACCGCAGTGCTTTGCTGAATACCGGCTATCAGCAAAGAGCAGAAAAACTACTTATTAAAGCACCCCAAGTGTGAACTGGCCCTTGAGAGAACTTTATTGGTGATTACAAATGGTTGCAACCTGCAGAGTAGAACTCAGGGGCATATTCAAAATGATTTAAATATATCCCCAAATTCTAATAATGGCCTCCTCCTCCCCATAGCCATACCAATCCTCACCAAAAAGGTACAAAGCATAGAAACGCAAACAAAACAAAAAAAGATGCAGGCCAACAATTGTAATTCTGGAAACTACCAATTGCACTAGCAAAAACCCGGCAATGCAATTTACATGTTCATCGCCGTGCTGTTGCTATTGGCAAAATGGGAACGATACAATTTTTAAATCGAAACGTGCTTAATAAAAAAGGGCCCTAATTAGTTAATCTCCATCTAAGATCGTTTATTATATTCTTTTTTTAACAGAGTCCTTTGGCTAATCCAGTTGGCTAAAACTAAATCACATTTTGGCCAATAGGATTGTAAGCCGGCCCACCATGGTAAGGTAGACTCTATTAGGGCGGGTTAGGGAATGGGAGTGAGAGAGGAATAGGGGATAGCGTTTTGGAGAGGGAAGAGGGGACAGGTGGTCTTAAGGGGTACCACTCTTACACCATCAAGTGCAAAGTCGGGGAACACAACGACCACCTGATAAATAATTGGGATCCAGCTGGTCCCCCTTAGGCCGGGTTCAACACTGGGATCGCAAAAGGCAAATCGCAATCACCTATGGAGTGTAATTGCATTTATACCAAGCAATTGTGGCTCCATGTTACAGTGATTGCATTTTTCGGTCTCATTCCAGAGAATGAGAATGGCGTTCTAACTGCCAGCAAAATGTTGCACGCAGTGCACTTTTGCGATATACGCACATCACAGGCACTGCAAGGATTTACCGCAGTGCTTTGCTGAATACCGGCTATCAGCAAAGAGCAGAAAAACTACTTATTAAAGCACCCCAAGTGTGAACTGGCCCTTAAGAGAACTTTATTGGTGATTACAAATGGTTGCAACCTGCAGAGCAGAACTCAGGGGCATATTTAAAATGATTTAAATATACCCCCAAATTCTAATAATGGCCTCCTCCTCCCCATAGCCATACCAATCCTCACCAAAAAGGTACAAAGCATAGAAATGCAAACAAAACAAAAAAAGATGCAGGTCAACAATTGTAATTCTGGAAACTACCAATTGCACTAGCAAAAACCCAGCAATGCAATTTACATGTTCATCGCCGTGCTGTTGCTATTGGCAAAATGGGAACGATACAATTTTTAAATCGAAACGTGCTTAATAAAAAAGGGCCCTAATTAGTTAATCTCCATCTAAGATCGTTTATTATATTCTTTTTTTAGCAGAGTCCTTTGGCTAATCCAGTTGGCTAAAACTAAATCACATTTTGGCCAATAGGATTGTAAGCCGGCCCACCATGGTAAGGTAGACTCTATTAGGGCGGGTTAGGGAATGGGAGTGAGAGAGGAATAGGGGATAGCATTTTGGAGAGGGAAGAGGGGATAGGTGGTCTTAAGGGGTACCACTCTTACACCATCAAGTGCAAAGTCGGGGAACACAACAACCACCTGATAAATAATAGGGATCCAGCTGGTCCCCCTTAGGCCGGGTTCAACACTGGGATCGCAAAAGGCAAATCGCAATCACCTATGGAGTGTAATTGCATTTCTATCAAGCAATTGTGGCTCCATGTTACAGTGATTGCGTTTTTCGGTCTCATCCCAGAGAATGAGAATGGCGTTCTAACTGCTAGCAAAATGTTGCACGCAGTGCACTTTTGCGATATACGCACATCACAGGCACTGCAAGGATTTACCGCAGTGCTTTGCTGAATACCGGCTATCAGCAAAGAGCAGAAAAACTACTTATTAAAGCACCCCAAGTGTGAACTGGCCCTTAAGAGAACTTGATTGGAGATTACAAATTGTTGCAACCTGCAGAGTAGAACTCAGGGGCATATTTAAAATGATTTAAATATACCCTCAAATTTTAATAATGGCCTCCTCCTCCCCATAGCCATACCAATCCTCACCAAAAAGGTACAAAGCATAGAAACGCAAACAAAACAAAAAAAGATGCAGGCCAACAATTGTAATTCTGGAAAATACAATTGCACTAGCAAAAACCCGGCAATGCAAGTTACCTGTTCATCGCCGTGCTGTTGCGATTGGCAAAATGGGAACGATACAATTTTTAAAGTGAAACGTGCTTAATAAAAAAGGGCCCTAATTAGTTAATCTCCATCTAAGATAGTTTATTATATTCTTATTTTAACAGAGTCCTTTGGCTAATCCAGTTGGCTAAAACTAAATCACATTTTGGCCAATAGGATTGTAAGCCGGCCCACCATGGTAAGGTAGACTCTATTAGGGCGGGTTAGGGAATGGGAGTGAGAGAGGAATAGGGGATAGCGTTTTGGAGAGGGAAGATGGTGATAGGTGGTCTTAAGGGGTACCACTCTTACACCATCAAGTGCAAAGTCGGGGAACACAATGACCACCTGATAAATAATTGGGATCCAGCTGGTCCCCCTTAGGCCGGGTTCAACACTGGGATCGCAAAAGGCAAATCGCAATCACCTATGGAGTGTAATTGCATTTCTACCAAGCAATTGTGGCTCCATGTTACAGTGATTGCGTTTTTCGGTCTCATTCCAGAGAATGAGAATGGCGTTCTAACTGCCAGCAAAATGTTGCTTGCAGTGCACTTTTGCGATATACGCACATTACAGGCACTGCAAGGATTTACCGCAGTGCTTTGCTGAATACCAGCTATCGGCAATGAGCAGAAACACTACCCACCAAAGCACCCCAAGTGTGAACTGGCCCTTAAGAGAACTTGATTGGTGATTACAAATTGTTGCAACCTGCAGAGTAGAACTCAGGGGCATATTTAAAATGATTTAAATATACCCCCAAATTCTAATAATGGCCTCCTCCTCCCCATAGCCATACCAATCCTCACCAAAAAGGTACAAAGCATAGAAACGCAAACAAAACAAAAAAAGATGCAGGCCAACAATTGTAATTCTGGGAACTAACAATTGCACTAGCAAAAACCCAGCAATGCAATTTACATGTTCATCGCCGTGCTGTTGCTATTGGCAAAATGGGAACGATACAATTTTTAAATCGAAACATACTTAATAAAAAAGGGCCCTAATTAGTTAATCTCCATCTAAGATTGTTTATTATATTCTTTTTTTAACAGAGTCCTTTGGCTAATCCAGTTGGCTAAAACTAAATCACATTTTGGCCAATAGGATTGTAAGCCGGCCCACCATGATAAGGTAGACTCTATTAGGGTGGGTTAGGGAATGGGAGTGAGAGAGGAATAGGGGATAGCGTTTTGGAGAGGGAGGATGGGGATAGGTGGTCTTAAGGGGTAACACTCTTACACCATCAAGTGCAAAGTCGGGGAACACAACGACCACCTGATAAATAATTGGGATCCAGCTGGTCCCCCTTAGGCCGGGTTCAACACTGGGATCACAAAAGGCAAATCGCAATCACCTATGGAGTGTAATTGCATTTCTACCAAGCAATTGTGGCTCCATGTTACAGTGATTGCGTTTTTCGGTCTCATTCCAGAGAATGAGAATGGCGTTCTAACTGCCAGCAAAATGTTGCACGCAGTGCACTTTTGCGATATACGCACATCACAGGCACTGCAAGGATTTACTGCAGTGCTTTGCTAAATACCGGCTATCAGCAAAGAGCAGAAAAACTACTTATTAAAGCACCCCAAGTGTGAACTGGCCCTTAAGAGAACTTTATTGGTGATTACAAATGGTTGCAACCTGCAGAGTAGAACTCAGGGGCATATTTAAAATGATTTCAATATGTTATCAGGACACAGGACAGTTGGAACTGTGTCTCCTGCTCCTTGTCACCTCCTTTCAACCAAAAAGATGGCTGCCCCCATGACAAAGATGGCAGCCCCCATGAATCACAAACATTTGCCTGTTCTTTTAAAACAGGGTGGGTAAGAGATTATATTACCTATCTATTCTAATTAACATAACTAATGTAACTTGATGACAGTATGTTTGTTTAGGCTGAAGTTCCCCTTTAAGGGGTACCACTCTTACACCATCAAGTGCAAAGTCGGGGAACACGACGACGACCTGATAAATAATTGGGATCCAGCTGGTTCCCCTTAAGCCAGGTTCAACACTGGGATCGCAAAAGGCAAAATCGCAATCACCTATGGAGTGTGATTGCATTATTACCAAGCAATTGTGGCTCCATGTTGTATGGGAATGGGAGTGAGAGAGGAATAGGGGATAGCGTTTTGGAGAGGAAAGATGGGGATAGGTGGTCTTAAGGGGTACCACTCTTACACCATCAAGTGCAAAGTCGGGGAACACAACGACCACCTGATAAATCATTTGGATCCAGCTGGTCCCCCTTAGGCCGGGTTCAACACTGGGATTGCAAAAGGCAAATCGCAATCACCTATGGAGTGTAATTGCATTTCTACCAAGCAATTGTGGCTCCATGTTACAGTGATTGCGTTTTTAGGTCTCATTCCAGAGAATGAGAATGGCGTTCTAACTGCCAGCAAAATGTTGCACGCAGTGCACTTTTGTGATATACGCACATCACAGGCACTGCAAGGATTTACCGCAGTGCTTTGCTGAATACTGGCTATCAGCAATGAGCAGAAACACTACCCACCAAAGCACCCCAAGTGTGAACTGGCCCTTAAGAGAACTTGATTGGTGATTACAAATTGCTGTAACCTGCAGAGTAGAACTCAGGGGTGTATTTAAAATGATTTAAATAAACCCCCAAATTCTAATAATGGCCTCCTCCTCCCCATAGCCATACCAATCCTCACCAAAAAGGTACAAAGCATAGAAACGCAAACAAAACAAAAAAAGATGCAGGCCAACAATTGTAATTCTGGAAAATACCAATTGCACTAGCAAAAACCCGGCAATGCAATTTACCTGTTCATCGCCGTACTGTTGCTATTGGCAAAATGGGAACGATACAATTTTTAATTCGAAACGTGCTTAATAAAAAAGGGCCCTAATTAGTTAATCTCCATCTAAGATCGTTTATTATATTATTTTTTTAACAGAGTGCTTTGGCTTATTCAGTTGGCTAAAACGAAATCACATTTTTGCCAATAAGATTGTAAGCCGGCCCACCATGGTTAGGTAGACTCTATTAGGGCGGATCAGGGGATGGGAGCGAGAGAGGAATAGGGGATGGCGTTTTGGAGAAGGAAGATGGGAATAGGTTGTCTTAAGGGGTACCACTCTTACACCCTCAAGTGCAAAGTCGGGGGACACAACGTTCACCTGATAAATAATTGGGATCCAGCTGGTCCCCCTTAGGCTGGGTTCAACACTGGGATCGCAAAAGGCAAATCGCAATCGCCTATGGAGTGTGATTGCATTTCTACTAAGCAATTGTGGCTCCATGTTGCAATGATTGCGTTTTTTGGTCTCATTCCAAAGAATGAGAATGGCGTTGTAACTGCCAGCAAAATGTTGCACGCAGTGCACTTTTGCGATATACGCACATCACAGGCACTGCAAGGATTTACCGCAGTGCTTTGCTGAATACCAGCTATCAGCAAAGAGCAGAAACACTACCCACCAAAGCACCCCAAGTGTGAACTGGCCCTTAAGAGAACTTGATTGGTGATTAGAAATTGTTGCAACCTGCAGAGTAGAACTCAGGGGCATATTTAAAATGATTTAAATATACCCCCAAATTCTAATAATGGCCTCCTCCTCCCCATATCCATACCAGTCCTCACCAAAAAGGTACAAAGCATAGAAACGCAAACAAAACAAAAAAAGATGCAGGCCAACAATTGTAATTCTGGAAAACACCAATTGCACTAACAAAAACCCAGTAATGCAATTTACATGTTTATCGCCGTGCTGTTGCTATTGGCAAAATGTGAACGATACAATTTTTAAATCTAAACGTGCTTAGTAAAAAAGGGCCTAATTAGTTCATCTCCATCTAAGATAGTTTATTATATTCTTTTTTTTAACAGAGTCCTTTGGCTAATTCAGTTGGCCTATACTAAATCACATTTTGGCCAATAGGACTGTAAACCGGCCCACCATGGTAAAGTAGACTCTATTAGGGCGGGTTAGGTGATGGGAGTGAGAGAGGAATAGGGGATAGCGTTTTGGAGAGGGAAGATGGGGAAAGGTGGTCTTAAGGGGTACCACTCTTACACCCTCAAGTGCAAAGTCGGGGAACACATCAACCACCTGATAAATAATTGGGATCCAGCTGGTCCCCCTTAGGCCGGGTTCAACACTGGGATCGCAAAAGGCAAATCGCAATCGCCTGTGGAGTGTGATTTTTGTTGCACGATTGTGGCTCAATGTTTTCGATTACTATTCCAAAGAATGAGAATTGCATTCCAACTGCCAGCAAAATGTTGTATGGAGTGCGTCTTTGCTATATATGCACATCGCAAGCACTGCAGGGATTTACTAAAGTGCTTTGCTAAATACCGGCTATCAGCAAAGAGCAAAAACATTCCCCACCAAAAGCACCCCAAATGCCAACAAATTTCTGTGTGCGATACAAAGTAAGGAAAAACAGAGAGTGCATTGTAATACAGAAATTGGTAAACATCATAAATAAACAATGGCTCAAAATACAGAATTGGTTGACAAAGTAAGTACAGTGACAAATGTTACATGATGAATAAAATGTAGAACACATTACACACAAAATGGTGAGAGAGCCTTGTCCTTGTGAGCTTCCTATCTACAGGAATGGGAGGATGGGGTAGTAAACAATATGTACAGTATACCAAGAGGTGATGTGTTTTTAGGTTACCTAATGAGGAGCAAAACTTGGCCAAAGACTGATGAGGGAATGGTCTAAGTTGGAGTTTGTTTCTCTGTTGTATGAAAGAACTGGAAAATTATCACCACCTTGTCATCCTTTAAGTTGTGACCTCAGACTACTATTGAGTGTGACCATTATTTTAGGGCCATATACAGTTGTCAATCATTTGTAAATGGTGGTGATAAATGACTTTGGGTACCTCTTCCATTTGTAGTGCTGCAGGACTGTCTTACAGGATGTATTCTCTGCAGAATCCTGCACCTGGCCTCCAGTTCTACAGAGTGAACAGGAGCTGCTTTCCATTCCTCCCTCTTCCCCAATGTGTATCCAGACTAGAAAAGCACCACCTGAGTGGGCGTGTGCCAGAGACTCCCAGCATCCTCTATCTATGCCCAGCTTAGTATTGTGAGGCCATAAAGAAATCCCAGCATCCTCCTAGCTGAGTATTGTGAGGCCATCAGGTAATCCCAGCATCCTCTATCTATACCCAGCTTAGTATTGTGAGGTTATAAGGTAATCCCAGCATCCTCCTAGCTGAGTATTGTGAGGCCATCAGGTAATCCCAGCATCCTCTATCTATACCCAGCTTAGTATTGTGAGGCCATAAAGAAATGCCAGCATCCTCCTAGCTGAGTATTGTGAGGCCATCAGGTAATCCCAGCATCCTCTATCTATACCCAGCTTAGTATTGTGAGGCCATAAAGAAATTCCAGCATCCTCCTAGCTGAGTATTGTGAGGCCATCAAGTAATCCCAGCATCCTCGATCTATACCCAGCTGAGTATTGTGAGGCCATCAGGTAATCCCAGCATCCTCTATTTTTATCCAGCTGAGTATTGTGAGGTTATAAGGTAATCCCAGCATCCTCTTTTCATACCCAAGTTGAGTATTGTGAGGTCATCAGGTAATACATAAAACAGCTGTATCTGGTTGGTGATTTTTTTTATCTGGAAACACATCAGGATTGCAGCACATCAGGATTGTTTGAATTTCATTGATAGTCTGTTCTGTATTGGAGATAGGCAATTTGATGCAAATAAAGCCAAGTTGGTGCAAAATTATGCAACTCTAATGCAAATATATGGCTTGGCCAAATAAATGAAGGCTAGGTGGGATTTGATTGCTTACTAAAGTTTGCATAATTCTGCATCAACTCAGAACTATTTGCATCTCATTGATCATCCTCATTCTGACCCAGATCATCCCATAACCAGACAGGAAGAAACAAGTGGGATAATACCTGACGTAATACCTATCACTTGAGGAGGTGGGAAATAATTCTGAATTGATGCAGAATTATGCAGCTTAAAAATTGACCTATTACATTCCCCCAAGGTTGAATACTATTGGTCCATTTTTAAAATGCATACATTCACATAATTCTACATCATCTTAGAATTATTCCTTTAGAACTAGGTTAAGGTCAATGAGATGCAAAGAATTCCAACCTGATGCAAACTTTGTATGCAGCTAAATGACCACTGGAATTCCAGCTTGTCAGGATTCTATTGGTCTATTTTTCAAACTGCATAAATGTACATACAAAACCTGCATCAACTCATAATTATTTGCATCTCAATTGCCACGCCCAATTTCTAACCTGACACTGTAGGAAAATATGATCTTCCTACCTTTCACAGGTTAAAAATGAAAAGCACCACCAGAGCCGGGACAAGGTCCTCCAGCACCCAAGGCTGAGACACCAAAGTGCGCCCCTCCATCCCTCCCACTCCAGCCGTCACACACTGGTTGCTATTAGACTAAGAGGTGCCACAGGGCCCACAACCTCCCCAACACCTTAATATCTAGTTATCTGGCTTGCAGTCACTGCTATGTATCCCCTTTTCTTATTTCTTTCTGCTTCAAACACAATTAGGAATGACAGCTGAATGAATTGTGCGCCCCCTCCTACACTGCGCCCTGAGGCTGGAGCCTCTCCAGCCTATGCCTCGGCCCGGCCCTGAGCACCACCTCAGATTTCTGGTCTCTCACACTGTGTGGATCTGTGAGCAGAGACAGGGTGAAGTCCCCCTCAGGATAAAGACACTGATCATTTATATTTGCTATCAAAAGGAATTCAAGGCTGTTTTTTTTTTTTTTAAGTAATCGATCAGCTCAGGATAGCTGCCATAAACCCATTTATGTTATTAGAAATCTAATGCTATCGCCTCTATCCTACCTCACTGTGTAATTCCTGCTACCGGCCGCTAGGAGGAGCTCCGGGATAACTGCTGGTTCCTTCCTGGAGCTTCTGCCGGAGAATGTCGGGGCTGAGAGCTCCTGGCTATCGGGGATACAGAGAGAGACGCTGCATGTCTGTCTCTAATGCTGCCGCAGCTCTGTCTGTGAGGAGGATGAGTGCCTGGGTGACGTCATAGAAGCTATTGTGACGCATGTGTGCAGGTGGGCCTCACGTGTACCGCTGAGGATGGCACCTGCAGTGACACGTGGCCACGCCCCTCTGCTATTGCTGTGCCAATGCTAGTGGATGGAGGTGAGGCATTATGTGCAATAGGGAAAGGTGAGGGAGCGCGTGCTGCGCTGTATATTCTGCTGTACATGCATCATGCAGCTATGTACTCAGTGAAGTGCATATGCCTATCCACACTCAAGCTTGATACACACATCCAATTCTGATTGGCCAATCTTATCACTGCCATGTCGTATGAGAGGCTTACTTGCACAAGCTGGTCTTAGTATTTAAAGTCTCTCACTCTACATTGAGGTGGTAAAAGTGGCTAGCAATTGGCCAATCAATTTTGGATGTGTGTATGCACCCAAAGTTACTTTCCCTCTATCTTCAATGCTGGGGTTATGTGATATACACAGGGCTCGGCTGTCTAGAGTACTCTGGCCCGCCCCTTAGAATGTGGCTGCTCCTCCCCTTCTTAGGCCTCTATTCATAAAACTTTTTCCGCCAGTTTAACGCTCAAAACAGCTGACTTTCCCGTCCATTTAGCAAAATGGGCATTCATAAAAGCTGTTTCCGCATGATAAGCTACTATTCCCCAGCAGAGCGAGAAATTTCCGCCTTGTTTGTGCTGTGTTTTTCTAGATTTATCTAGAAAAAGTTGCAAAACGTCAGTTCATAAAGATTAGAGGAAGCGTTATGCGGACGGGAAATGCTGCTTCCTCTGATGTAGCGAGAAGAGTTCGGATTACATGAAAGTGAATGGGACAGACCTCCCAGAGAGAGCAGCGAACGGAGGGACTGCCGGCTTCAGTGTTTCCGCATGCCTTCCGACAGCTTACCGTCACCCTACAGTGGGAGATCTCCGCACTTGTATCACAGCTGGCAAGATTTTTATGAATAACCACCCAGAAGTCTAAAATACCGCTGCGGTATTTTACCTCCACGAGTTTTTTCTCCACTTTTGTTTTATGAATAGAGGCCTTAGTGCTGTCAGACTGGGCAGCTCCACCCCCTGATCTCCAAACAATACAGCAGAAGCTGTCACCTTGTTAGCCACAGCTTGGCACTGACACACTGGCCTGCCCTTCAGTATGTCGCTGCTCCTCCCCTCCTCAATGCTGCTGGTGCACCCAGAGAAGCATATAGTAAAATATCTGTAGATTTAAGGCCTGTATACACTGAAAATCACCAAACGCAGTGTGGTGCATTTTGCTGAGGCTATCTGTTGCTGGTTTTGTGATTGTTACGTTATAAAATGCAATGAAAAGTACCAGTATGAGCTGCTGGGCGGCGGGGAGAGCACTCCTGTCTGCTCAGTGAGAGGCGCCCTGCAGCCATACTACAGAGGCAGTATCAGGAAGCTTGGAAGGCCCCATTCACCTGTAGTGTCGGCGGTTGGGGTGAGCAGCACAGGCAGCCTGCTGTGGACAGTACTTCTTCCCTGCAGTGACCTGCGCCACCAACACAGGCCTACCCTGCAGTCACTGATGTACCCAGCAGTCACCTTGCTTTGATGATTGAACCCCCATTGCACTGTGTTTACCTAAGCAGCCTGCCATGTGCAGCATCAGCGCCCCTGATCACGTGCAGCTCAGTCTGCAGCCACTTGCATCCATATACAGCCGCCCTGTCCCTTCCAGCAGCCTAACTACTGTATTCCCCAGACTCACACCATACACAGGTTCTCAGAGGGCTCCCATAGAACTGGCTCCTAACAGCATCTATTTACATCAATAAGACATTCTATAGCGGCCACACGGGGGAGCTCCGCACACAAGTTCCATGGACATTTTTACAGTCCGGCCACAAGAGGGAGCTCCGCACACAATGCTGCCAGCTTACATACGCGATCCTGGTTCCTGGCTGCTCCGTTTGATGCCTCCAGAAGGTAGGCGGATTCTCGTCCTCGGCTGTGCAGAGCGGAGACTCGTCCACCTCCTCCGGCTGTCAGTCTCTTGAGCATGCTGTGTCCACGGAGGGCGTGTTTCCGGTCACCTCACCTGTTGCAGATGCCTCGTGCTTCCAGCTCACCCGGCCAGTGCTATATGTAACGTATGCAATAGCATTGCTGACTATACTGTAATATATATGCTGTATATTAATAGAAGATTAATACTAGGCACAACATATATTGTCAGGCTGTATAATGGTAAAGCACAGCTTTTATGCAATGATGTAACACTTGTTTCTGCAACTAGGTTTACAATCATTACCTTTGTGCTGTTACTGTGGACTTATTCTGGTGGACTATATTTACATTGATAACACAGTCCACTTCAGCTTATAGGAGGGCTATCTAACTCTGGGCTCACCTCCATCTCTTTCCCTGAACTCTAGCAATCATTAGGGCTCTTTCACATCACAGAACGTGTGCAGGAACCAATTTCGTGCACGCATTATTACCTGCGGCATGAAAGTCGTGAAGTTGCGGTGCAACGCTCATTAGTGGCGGTAGTTCTAATTCACCCGACGGGAGAACGCCGAGGCTGGACGTTACGAAGCTCCCACATGTGTTGCAGCGTATTTGCTCTGGAATGCTTTGTCTAATGTGAAAGTTAACATGAAAGTCAAATAGGCTTTCATGTTACCTTCCTAAACACAGCCTAGGAGGGATCCGTCAAAACGCACAGTGCAGCTCCTAGTGTGAAAGAGCCCTTACTGGTTCAGCTGTATCACACTGCAGATCAAGTTGCACAGCTGCTGAGTCATAAAACATCACCTGCAATTCTTCTTAGGGCTCATTTACACTAAGTGCTGCGCTGTCAGTTTTGACGCATTGCACATAGTGTGCCATCCACATGGTAACATGAAAGCCCATAGACTTTCATGTTACTATTCACCGTACATCTGTGCGTTCCCTGGCATTGCGATATAACGCGACTGGGAACATCTTATCACACAACGAATGCGTTTTCCCAATGGGTTCTACTGTGTTGCTGCTGCCAATGTCTGCGCTTTGAGACCCCTCGATGTGCATTCCGTGTGATGGAGACGCATGCACAAAATCGCATTCATGCATGTGTTCTGTAGTGTGACTGAGCTCTTAGCAATGATGCTGGGGATATCATGTTTAACAGAGGCCTCCTGACCTGAATCTTGGGCCTGTCATCTGGCATACTGTGATCTTCTAGGCTGTGTCTATAACCTGAGGTCCGTGTATGGGGTGATGCTGAGCGATATTATACCTGAGGTCTGTGTATGGGGTGATGCTGAGCGATATTATACCTGAGTTCTGTGTATGGGGCAATGCTGAGCGATATTATACATGAGGTCTGTGTATGGGGCGATGCTGAGCGATATTATACCTGAGGTCTGTGTATGGGGTGATGCTGAGCGATATTATACCTGAGGTCTGTGTATGGGGTGATGCTGAGCGATATTATACCTGAGGTCTGTGTATGGGGCAATGCTGAACGATATTATACCTGAGGTCTGTGTATGGGGCGATGCTGAGCGATATTATACCTGAGGTCTGTGTATGGGGCCATGCTGAGTGATATTATACCTGAGGTCTGTGTATGGGGTGATGCTGAGCAATATTATACCTGAGGTCTGTGTATGGGGCCATGCTAAGCGATATTATACATGAGGTCTGTGTATGGGGCGATGCTGAGCGATATTATACCTGAGGTCTGTGTATGGGGCGATGCTGAGCAATATTATACCTGAGGTCTGTGTATAGGGCGATGCTGAGCGATATTATACCTGAGGTCTGTGTATGGGGCGATGCTGAGCGATATTATATCTGAGGTCTGTGTATGGGGCCATGCTGAGCGATATTATACCTGAGGTCTGTGTATGGAGCGATGCTGAGCGATATTATACCTGAGGTCCGTGTATGGGGCGATGCTGAGTAATATTATACCTGAGGTCTGTGTATGAGGCCATGCTGAGCGATATTATACCTGAGGTCTGTGTATGGGGCAATGCTGAACGATATTATACCTGAGGTCTGTGTATGGGGCGATGCTGAGTGATATTATACCTGAGGTCCGTGTATGGGGCGATGCTGAGTAATATTATACCTGAGGTCTGTGTATGGGGTGATGCTGAGCGATATTATACCTAAGGTCTGTGTATGGGGCAATACTGAGCGATATTATACCTGAGGTCTGTGTATGGGGCGATGCTGAGCAATATTATACCTGAGGTCCGTGTATGGGGCGATGCTGAGCGATATTATACCTGAGGTCTGTGTATGGGGCGATGCTGAGCGATATTATACATGAGGTCCGTGTATGGGGCGATGCTGAGCGATATTATACCTGAGGTCTGTGTATGGGGCGATGCTGAGCGATATTATACCTGAGGTCTGTGTATGGGGCAATGCTGAGTGATATTATACCTGAGGTCCGTGTATGGGGCGATGCTGAGTAATATTATACCTGAGGTCTGTGTATGGGGCGATGCTGAGTGATATTATACCTGAGGTCCGTGTATGGGGCGATGCTGAGCGATATTATACCTGAGGTCTGTGTATGGGGCGATGCTGAGCGATATTATACATGAGGTCTGTGTATGGGGCGATGCTGAGCGATATTATACCTGAGGTCTGTGTATGGGGCGATGCTGAGCGATATTATACATGAGGTCTATGTATGGGGCGATGCTGAGCGATATTATACCTGAGGTCTGTGTATGGGGCCATGCTGAGCGATATTATACCTGAGGTCTGTGTATGAAGCCATGCTGAGCGATATTATACCTGAGGTCTGTGTATGGGGCGATGCTGAGCGATATTATACCTAAGGTCTGTGTATGGGGCAATGCTGAGCGATATTATACCTGAGATCTGTGTATGGGGCGATGCTGAGTGATATTATACCTGAGGTCTGTGTATAGGGCGATGCTGAGCGATATTATACCTGAGATCTGTGTATGGGGCGATGCTGAGTGATATTATACCTGAGGTCTGTGTATAGGGCGATACTGAGCGATATTATACCTGAGGTCTGTGTATGGGGTGATGCTGAGCGATATTATACCTGAGGTCTGTGTATGGGGTGATGCTGAGCGATATTATACCTGAGGTCTGTGTATGGGGTGATGCTGAGCGATATTATACCTGAGGTTCGTGTATGGGGCGATGCTGAGCGATATTATACCTGAGGTCCGTGTATGGGGCGATGCTGAGCGATATACCTGAGGTCTGTGTATGGGGCGATGCTGAGCCATATTATGGTGCAGTTTGGGAAGGGGAGGTGGGGAGTTTAGCTGGCAGTGTGTAGGGCCGGATCATATTCCACAAGGTGGCTGCTATGGTTTCAATACGCTAAAGCTACGTACACACATGCGAGAAATGTCACCCATAAGAGATCGAGAAACGATCCCTCGGACAATAATTCGGGAAATGATGTTGTACAGACACGTCCCTAGCCTTGAGGCCAGCAATGTGCTCTGTTGCTATGTAGGAGGGCAGAGGGACAACAATCAGCGTATGACGGAGGTGCTTTAATTAATGGGCGGGGCTAGTAAAAAGCATTGTGAATAGTTGTGCTCAGGCATCGGGGATCGTTAAAAATCCTACAGGACGGATCTTCAATGTTGCCCGAGCAATAGCGATCTGCAGCCTCTGTACACACATAATGATCGTCAGTTGAAACTGAAACAGCGGATAATGACAGACGCATGTGTGTGCGTAGCTTTAGGGTGCATATACACATGCAGTTTTGATTGGACAATAATTGACATATTTTTCCACCTCTATGTAGTGTGAGGGCTAATAGACTGCATAATATGAGCAGACTGTGTAGGTAAAACCTCATACTGCACGGAAGTAGTAAAATTGGTCGATCAGAAGTGAAGCAGGCATGTACAGGGAGCAGTCCTCATGCTCACTGCCCCCCCCCCCTATTCACCTCTGTCCCCCCTGTTCTCTCCTAAATGCCAGCAGAAGCTGCTTCAGGGTTGGTAGGCACTAGGCCCGGCGTGTGCGCGTCATTGACTTGTGCACAATGATGTGTGCTGCCGGGCCTAACGCTTGCGCACTGCTGCTGACCCGGAAGCAGCTTTTGCTGGCTTCTAGGAGAGAGCAGAGGGGGATAGAAGTGAATGGGGAGGGGGCGGGGGGGGGGGGGGGACAGTGGGCATGAGGACTACTCCCTGTACCTGCCTGCTTCAATTCTGATTGGCCAATTTTACTACTTCCATGCAGTATGAGGTTTGAGGCTTAAGTGCCCCTTGAAAGCGGATCAGAGATGAAAAACTAACTATAACAAGTAACTTGTTTATATATCTTATCTAAAGTTTAGATAGTTCACACAGCATATCTAGCTGCAAACAGCTTCAAAAGTTTATGATTATTTATTCCTATGATACAATGAGGGAAGCCATGTTCTGTTTGTCACATTGTCACAGGCTGAGGGCTGGAGATGCTATCAGTCTATAGCGGCGCTCAGTGAGTAACGTCGGCTCCGTCAGAAGACGGAGCCGAAGTTGCTTAAAAAACACAATAATTCGGCCTCCAGCAATCGCTGGAAGCCAAATTATTTCATTCCCCCACTATCCATGGCGACCTGGAGGGGGAATAGTAATTAAAATGGCCCGGACTTGTGCAGCAGCAGGATCAGCCATATACCGCTGTATCCTGCGCCCAAGTCTACCGGCGCCGATTTGAAATGTACTCTATTGAGGAGCCGCATGTGCGCAGTGGCCAGTCAGTCTGGAAGAGGATCGCTGAGGGGGACTGGAGGGCAGCTTAGTGACAGCGTGGGCACAGGCCAGCTGCAGGGGGCTGGTAGAAGCCCAAGGTAAATTAAACCTGCTTTGATTTCTTTTTTTTACTTTTTTTACTTAATACGATTCCCTTTAACTCACCTCTCCAAGTTTGCATCCAGCTGCACACAAGCATATGACTGTAGGCGGAGCATAACAGACATTGGAGGTGGGGCTTATTGTGGTCTAGCGGGGGACGGGGCTGTGGTTCGATTTAGAGGCAGAGATTTGCAAGGGGACATTGGGCTCTATTCTCAAAGACTTCCCGTATGCGGTAAAGTGCATGCGGGAAGTTACTGACCAAAACACCGCCACATTGAAATTCTGAAAAGGTTCCGCATGTTTTTTCCGCATGCAGAAAAAAAGTGTGGTAAAAGTGCGGGATTCATGCAGAAAAATTTCCGCAAAAGTCGGTATTTTCCGTAATAAAAGATCAATTCTCAAAAATGTTCAGGCGCATCATTTCGTCGTTAATTACCGATTTTTCATCACCTACAAGTAGTAGGTGATATATTCCGCCTCCCATTGACTTTAATGAAGTGTGGAGGCTTAAGGGCTGTGCTTGCTGGACTTTAACTTTTTTTTTAAACACTTTTTCATGCGACCTTTTTACTGCATGATTCCCGCATGAATAATGGCTGTTTCCGCATCTTTTTTTCCCTCATGCGGAAAATATTAATGAAATGTGGAAAAAATGCGGAGTTTACCGCTGGCGGGAATATAGCAGTAAAATTTTGCGGAAAATTTGGCTCTTTGAGAATAGAGCCCATTGTGGTCAATGACCACTGCTCAGGGTAAAGTCCCCCTCAGGATAAAGACCCTGACCATGTATATTTGCTACCAAAACGAATTCAAGGCAGTTTTTTTTTTTTAAGTAATTGACCAGCCCAGGATGGGTGCCATAAACCTATTTCTGTTACTAGACATCTAATTGTATCGTATCCATCCTACCTCACTGTGTAATTCCTGCTACCGGCCGCTAGGGGGAGCTCCGGTATAACTGCTTGTTCCTTCCTGGAGCTTCTGCCTGAGAATGTCGGGGCTGAGAGAGCTCCTGGCTATCGGGGATGCAGAGAGAGAGGCCGCACGTCTGCCTCCGATGTTGCTGCTGCTCCGTCTGCGAGCCGAGGAGGCTGAGTGCCGGGTGACGTCATAGAAGCTATTGTGACGCGTGTGCAGGTGGACCGCTCGAGACCGCTGAGGATGGCACCTGCAGTGACACGTGACCACGCCCCTCTGCTATTGCTGTGCCATGCTAGTGGATGGAGGTGACGTCATATCAGCTATTGTGACGCGCGTGTGTAGGTGGGCAGCTGGAGCACCGCTGAGGATGGCACCTGCAGTGACACGTGACCACGCCCCTCTGCTATTGCTGAGTCATGCTAGTGGATTGGTGAGGCATTATGTACAGTAGGGAAAGGTGAGGGAGCGCGTGTGCTGCGCTGTATATACTGCTGTACATGCATCATGCAGTTATGTACTCAGTGAGGTGCATATGCCTATCCACACTCAAGCTTGGGACACACATCCAATTTTGATTGGCCAATCATTGGCCAATTTTATCACAGTCATGTCACGAGAGGCTTACTTGCACAAGCTGGTCTCAGTATTTATAGTCTCTCACTCTACCTTGAGGTGGTAAAAGTGGCTAGCAATTGGCCAATCAATGTTGGATGTGTGTAGGCACCCTAAGTTACTTTCCCTCTATCTGCAATGCTGGGGTTATGTGATATACACAGGGCCTGGCTGTCTAGAGTATTCTGGCCCGCTCCTTAGAATGTGGCTGCTCCTCCCCTCAGTGCTGTCATACTGGGTAGCTCCGCCCCCTGATCTCCCAGCAATACAGCAGAAGCTGTCACCTTGTTAGCCACAGCTTGGCACTGACACACTGGCCTGCCCTTCAGTATGTCGCTGCTCCTCCCCTCCTCAATGCTGCCGGTGCACCCAGAGCAGCATATAGTAACATGTCTGTAGATGTAAGGCCTGTATACAGTGAACATCACTAAACGCTAGGCCTGAACGATTTTAGGAAAAGATTGAATTGAACGATTTCTGCCAGAAATTGCGATTTCGATTCAATACACGATTTTCTACTCACAACGATGGATCAGATCGCTCTGACCATCCATGACACAAAACCTCAACGTGTGTGAACCCAGGCTTAACCCAGGTGTAGAATTTAGTAATAGGTGCCCCTTTTATGCAGCTTATTACTACTGGAAGAAAAAAATATATATAAGGCAGCACAGTGGCGTAGTGGTTAGTGCTCTTGCCTTGCAGCGCTGGGTCCCTGGTTCAAATTCTAGCCTGGTCCTAGCCCTGCGAGGAGTTTGTATGTTCTCTCCATGTCTGTTTGGGTTTCCTCTGGACACTTCGGTTTCCCCCCACATCCAAAAAAAACTACAGTTAAGTTAAAACCACCCTGGCGTTCTGATAAGATCGCCAGGGCGGCTGCGGGAGGGTTTTTTTTAAATAAAAAAAAAACTATTCCATGCAGCCAACTGAAAGTTGGCTGCATGAAAGCCCACTAGAGGGCGCTCCGGAGGCGTTCTTCAGATCGCCTCCGGCGGCCAGAAGTAACACGGAAGGCCGCAATGAGCGGCCTTCCGTGTTTCGCTTACCTCGTCGCCATGGCGACGAGCGGAGTGACGTCATGGACGTCAGCCGACGTCCTGACGTCAGCCGCCTCCGATCCAGCCCTTAGCGCTGGCCGGAACTGTTTGTTCCGGCTACGCTGGGCTCGGGCGGCTGGGGGGACCCTCTTTCGCCGCTGCACGCGGCGGATCGCCGCGCTGCAGCGGCGGTCAGGCAGCACGCGGCTGGCAAAGTGCCGGCTGCGTGTGCTGCTTTTTATTTCATTCAAATCGGCCCAGCAGGGCCTGAGCGGCAGCCTCCGGCGGTGTTGGACGAGCTGAGCTCGTCCAGACCGCTCAGGTGGTTATTAATTGGCTACTGAAAATTGGCCCTATACTATGGTACATATATTGACATATGACTATGGTAGGAATTAGATTGTGAGCTCCTCTGAGGGACAGTTAAGTGACAAGACAATATAACCTGTACAGCGCTGCGTAAGAGATAGAGATATATCTATATATTTATAATCTATATTACTATACATTTCTCAGTACTGTGTGACATCACATGACAACAATGACTCCCCATGTAGCCTATCAGGGTGACATTTTCAGTGTCAGTCACTGTCACCCAGGCACGCAGCAGCACACACCACAGGGCATGCAGAGAGGGGACCACAGTAATGGCCCGTACTCACGGGCTGCAGAAGTGGCCTGTCGCCAGCACACGTGAGCGTGTGGGCGACAGGCCGGCGACAACTCCTCGCCAGGTCCCTCCGCGTACACACGCGGAAGAGGGACCAGCGGTGAGACGGAAGCTGTCGCCGACGTTCCTCCTCCCCCCGCCGGAAGCTCCATTTACCACAATGGAGGTTGCTGTCGCTAGTCCGCGTACTCACGCGGACTAGCGACAGTTGCGGGGGAGGTGCGGCGGCGACTGTCGCCATGCGATTGAAACTTTCAATCGCATGGCGACATGAGCGACGGGCGACAGTTCGGGGTGCGCGCGTGACGGCCCATACTCACGGGCGACCTGTCGCCGCAACACGCGCGCGCCGCGTGTTGAGGCGACAAAAGTCCCTCGTGAGTATGGGCCATAATAGTAGTTTGCTGACTGTCTCCTGCCAGGTAGAGAGCAGACAGAAGTGTTAATTAATTACTGCGTGAATGGCTCGGCTCCCCGGGCAGTGCGTGCGTCTCTCAGGCTCTTCTCATTTTCCGGGCGACGGGGGGGCGGGACAAGCCCATCCTTCCTGTGTATGCCTGTCTGCCCCATTAACCAGCCTGGCTGTCACCCGGAGAGGGAGGGGGAATGATCCGACTCATTAACCCCTCACTGGCCTCCTCTCCAGCACCTACAGGGAGCATTTCTGCTTTTGCTATACGCGACTGAGGAGGAGGGAGCCGGAAGCAGAGCAGGAATCAGCAGCTGCAAAAACTGCAGCTCTGACGATCTCAAGATCGTCACACTGCTGATCGCGATTTTCGGTTTAAAACCGAAAATCGTTCAGCCCTACTAAACGCAGTGTGATGCAATGTTGCTGAGGCTATCTGTTGCTGGTTTCATAATTGTTAGGGCCCGTTCAGATCACAAATGCGGATGGCCAGCGTGCGGAACGCGTGCAGACCGCAACGCGTACGAACGCATGGCCATCCGCGTTTGTGTGCGTTGCGTGGCTGATCCCATCACTGAAAAGTGAATGGGACAGCCACGCGTTTTGTCAAAATCTGCGTGCAGCATGCGTTCCCGGACCGCACAGGTCCGGAACGCATGCAGTGTGAACATCAGACATTGCACTCTATGCAATGTCTGATGTCGTGCGTGTCGGCCTCCTGCACGCGTTTCCAAAACGCGGCTGGAAACGCGTGCAGTGTGAACGGACTATAAAACACAATGCAAAGTACCAGTATGGGCTGCTGGCCGGGGGAGAGCACTCCTGTCTGCTTAGCCTGCCATGTGCAGCAGCAGCGCCCCTGACCACGTGCAGCTCAGTCTGCAGCCACCTGCATCCATATACAGAAGCCCTGTCCCTTACAGCAGGCTCACTCACTACTGTATTCCCCAGACTCACAATATATACACAGCCCTCCCATAGAACTGGCTCCTAACAGTGTCTATGTACATCAATAAGTCTTCTATAGCGGCCACACGGGGGAGCTCCGCACACAAGTTCCATGGACATTTTACAGTCCGGCCACAAGAGGGAGCTCGCACACAATGTTGCCAGCTTAGATACGCGATCCTGGTTCCTGGCTGCTCCGTGTGATGCCTCCAAGGGCGTAGGCGGGACTCTCCTCCTCTGGCTGTCAGTGTCTCGAGCGTGCTGTGTCTGCAGAGGGCATGTTTCCGGTCACCTCACCTGCTGCAGATGCCTCGCGCTTCCAGCTCATCCGGCCAGTGCTATATGTAATGTATGCAATAGCATTGCTGACTATACTGTAATATATATATGCTGTATATTAATAGAAGATTAATACTAGGCACAGCATATATTGTCAGGCTGTATAATGGTAAAGCACAGCTTTTATGCAATGATGTAACACTTGTTTCTGCAACTAGGTTTACAATCATTACCTTTGTGCTGTTACTGTGGACTTATCATTCTGGTGGACTATATTTACATTGATAACACAGTCCACTTCAGCTTATAGGAGGGCTATCTAATTCTGGGCTCACCTCCATCTCTTTACCTGAACTCTAGCAATCATTAGGGCTCTTTCACATCACAGAACGTGTGCAGGAACCAATTTCGTGCACGCATTATTACCTGCGGCGTGAACGTCGGGAAGTTGCGGTGCAACGCTCATTAGTGGCGGTAGTTCTAATTCACCCGACGGGAGAACGCCGAGGCTGGACGTTACAAAGCTCCCACATGTGTTACAGCTTATTTGCTCTGGAATGCTTTGTCTGATGTGAAAGTTAGCTCAAAAGTCAAATAGGCTTTCATGTTACCTCTCTAAACACAGCCAGGGAGCGGTCCATCAAAACGCACAGTGCAGCTCCTAGTGTGAAAGAGCCCTTACTGGTTCAGCTGTATCACACTGCAGACCAAGTTGCACAGCTGCTGAGCCATAAAACATCACCTGCAATTCTTCTTAGGGCTCATTCACACTAAGTGCTGCGCTGTCAGTTTTGACACATTGCACATAGTGTGCCATCGACATGGTCTATTGACTTTCATGTTACTTTTCACCTTTTCACTGTACACATTTTCCCAATGGGTTCTATTGTGTTGCTGCTGGCAATGTCTGCGCTTTGAGACACCTCAATGTGCATTCCATGCAATTGAAACGCATGCACAAAATTGCATTCATGCATGTGTTCTGTAGTGTGAATGAGCCCTTAGCAATGATGCTGGGGAAATCATGTTTAACAGAGGCCTCCTGACCTGAATCTCGGGCCTGTCATCTGGCATACTGTGATCTTCTGGGCTGTGTCTGTAACCTGAGGTCTGTGTATGGGGCGATGCTGAACGATATTATACCTGAGGTCTGTGTATGGGGCGATGCTGAGCGATATTATACCTGAGGTTTGTGTATGGGGCGATGCTGAGCGATATTATACCTGAGGTCTGTGTATGGGGCGATACTGAGCGATATTATACCTGAGGTCTGTGTATGGGGCGATGCTGAGCGATATTATACCTGAGGTCTGTGTATGGGGCAATGCTGAGCGATATTATACCTGAGGTCTGTGTATGGGGCGATGCTGAACGATATTATACCTGAGGTCTGTGTATGGGGCGATGCTGAGCGATATTATACCTGAGGTCTGTGTATGGGGCGATGCTGAGCGATATTATACCTGAGGTCTGTGTATGGGGCCATGCTGAGCGATATTATACCTGAGGTCTGTGTATGGGGCCATGCTGAGCGATATTATACCTGAGGTCTGTGTATGGGGCCATGCTGAGCGATATTATACCTGAGGTCTGTGTATGGGGCGATACTGAGCGATATTATACCTGAGGTCTGTGTATGGGGCCATGCTGAGCGATATTATACCTGAGGTCTGTGTATGGGGCCATGCTGAGCGATATTATACCTGAGGTCTGTGTATGGGGCGATGCTGAGCGATATTATACCTGAGGTCTGTGTATGGGGCCATGCTGAGCGATATTATACCTGAGGTCTGTGTATGGGGCGATGCTGAGCGATATTATACCTGAGGTCTGTGTATGGGGCGATGCTGAGCGATATTATACCTGAGGTCTGTGTATGGGGCAATACTGAGCGAAATTATACCTGAGGTCTGTGTATGGGGCAATGCTGAGCGATATTATACCTGAGGTCTGTGTATGGGGCAATACTGAGCGATATTATACCTGAGGTCTGTGTATGGGGCAATGCTGAGCGATATTATACCTGAGGTCTGTGTATGGGGCAATACTGAGCGATATTATACCTGAGGTCTGTGTATAGGGCCATGCTGAGCGATATTATACCTGAGGTCTGTGTATGGGGCGATGCTGAGCGATATTATACCTGAGGTCTGTGTATGGGGCGATGCTGAGCGATATTATACCTGAGGTCTGTGTATGGGGCGATGCTGAGCGATATTATACCTGAGGTCTGTGTATGGGGCCATGCTGAGCGATATTATACCTGAGGTCTGTGTATGGGGCGATGCTGAGCGATATTATACCTGAGGTCTGTGTATGGGGCAATACTGAGCGATATTATACCTGAGGTCTGTGTATGGGGCGATGCTGAGTGATATTATACCTGAGGTCTGTGTATGGGGCAATGCTGAGCGATATTATACCTGAGGTCTGTGTATGGGGCGATGCTGAGCGATATTATACCTGAGGTCTGTGTATGGGGCAATGCTGAGCGATATTATACCTGAGGTCTGTGTATGGGGCAATACTGAGCGATATTATACCTGAGGTCTGTGTATAGGGCCATGCTGAGCGATATTATACCTGAGGTCTGTGTATGGGGCAATACTGAGCGATATTATACCTGAGGTCTGTGTATGGGGCGATGCTGAGCGATATTATACCTGAGGTCTGTGTATAGGGCGCTACTGAGCGATATTATACCTGAGGTCTGTGTATGGGGCGATGCTGAGCAATATTATACCTGAGGTCTGTGTATGGGGCGATGCTGAGCGATATTATACCTGAGGTCTGTGTATGGGGTGATGCTCAGCCATATTATGGTGCAGTTTGGGAAGGGGAGGTGGGGAGTTTAGCTGGCAGTGTGTAGGGCTGGCTCATATTCCACAAGGTGGCTGCTATGGCTTCGATATGCTGAAGCTATGTACACACATGCGAGAAATGTCACCCATAAGAGATCGAGAAACGATCCCTCGGGCAATAATTCGGGGAATGATGTTGTACAGACATGCCTCTAGACTTGAGGCCAGCAATGTGCTCTGTTGCTATGGAGGTGGGCAGAGGGGACGACAATCTGCGTATGACGGAGGCGCTTTAATTAGTGGGTGGGGCTAGTAAAAAGCATTGTGAATGGTTGTGCTTGGGCATCGGGGATCATTAAAAATCCTACCGGACGGAACTTTACTGTTGCCCGAGCCATAGCGATCTGCGGCCTCTGCACACACATAATGATCGTCAGTTGAAACTGAAACAGCGGATAACGACAGACGCATGTGTGTCCCCATTCACCTCTATCCCCCTCTGTTCTCTCCTAAATGCCAGCAGGAGCTGCTTCAGGGTTGGCAGGCACTAGACCCGGCAGCAGGGCCGGGCCGAGGCAGAGGCTAAAGAGGCTCCAGCCTCAGGGCGCAGTGTAGGAGGGGGCGCACAATTCATTCAGCTGTCATTCCCAATTGTGTTTGAAGCACAAAGAAATAACAAAAGGGCATACATAGCAGTGACTGCAAGCCAGATAACTAGAGATTAAGGTGTTGGGGACGTTGGGGGCCCTGGGGCGCCTCTTAGTCTAATAGCAATTAGTGTGTGATGGCTGGGGTGGGAGGGATGCAGGGGCGCACTTTGCTGTCTCTGCCTTAGGTGCTGAAGGACCTTGTCCCGGCTCTGTGCTGCCAGGCCTAACGCTTGTGCACTGCTGCTGACCCAGATCAGCTTTTGCTGGCTCCTAGGAGAGAGCAGAGGGGGATGGAAATGAATGTGGAGGGGGAGGGGGGGGGGGGCAGTGGGCATGAGGACTACTCACTGTACCTGCTTCAATTCTGATTGGCCAATTTTACTACTTCCATGCAGTATGAGGTTTGAGGCTTAAGTGCCTCTTTAAAGGACTTACGAGGCGAAATTAAGAAAAAAAGTTAATCACCTGCCTCATCTTTTAAGGCACGGAGGACGCTGTCCGCACCCTCCGTGCCGATCTGCCGGGTCCCCCCGCTCATTAGCCCCCCGGGCCGGCTGCCGACCCCACGGCCCGGGTCGGGCTCTCCTGCCTCTCGTAAAATGGCCGCTTGCTCTGGCCGCGGCTGCATAGCGTGGATCGGGGGGGATGGCCCTAGAGCTGCGCAGCCACACTCGCGGCTATGCGGACTGCTCAGCCGCAGCCAGAGCAAGCGGCCATTTTACGAGAGGCAGGAGAGCTCGACCCGGGCCGTGGGGTCGGCAGCCGGCCCGGGGGGCTAATGAGCGGGGGGACCCGGCGGATCGGCACAGAGGGCGCGGACGGCGTCCTCCGTGCCTTAAAAGATGAGGCAGGTCATTAACTTTTTTTCTTAACTTCGCCTCGTAAGTCCTTTAACCTCCCTGGCGGTAAGCCCGAGCTGAGCTCGGGCTATGCCGCGCAGGGGGAGATCTCAGCCCCTGGTGCGGCGATTTACAAGCTGTAAAGTGCTGTGCGCGCAGCCAACACTTTGCTAGCCGCGCGCACAGCTTGATCGCCGCCGCTCTGCGGCGATCGGCCGCACGCAGCGGCTGAAGAGGGCCCCCCCGCCAGAGCCCTGCGCTGCCCGGATCAATGAGTTCCGGGCAGCGCTATGGGCTGCATCGGGTGTGCCTGACGTCAGGACGTCGGCTGACGTCCATGACGTCATCCCGATCGTCGCCATGGCGACAGAAGAAGCCAAACAGGGGAACGTGTTATATACGCGTTCCCCTGTTTGCAGTAGATGCCGGCGACGATCGGACTAGAGGGCCACATGCGCCCTCTAGTTGTGTTTCATGTAGCTACCACTCTGGTAGCTTTACATGAAACAAAATTTTTTTTTTTTTAAAAAAAGGATTTTTTCAATTTGGAAAAAAAAAATTAACCGCCAGGGAGGTTAAAGCAGATCCGAGATGAAAAACTAACTATAACAAGTAACTTGTCTATATATCTTATCTAAAGTTTAGATAGTTTACACAGCATATCTAGCTGCAAACAGGTTCAAACGTTTATGATTATTTATTCCTGTGATACAATGAGGGCAGCCATGTTCTGTTTGTCACATTGTCACAGGCTAAGGGCTGGAGATGCTATCAGCTTGCCTGTGTGTAAATGTAGTCCCCTCTCCTCCTCCATCCTCCCCTCTGCCTCTGAAATCAATGGCTAGTAACAACCTCCTCCTCCTCCTGCCCAGACTGAGCTCCCATAAGCCCTTGCTACAGTGCCAAGGCACAATAGGAGCTGTGGGCGAGGCCTGTTTAGTTTTAGGGAATTTAGAGTATTAAAACAAAACAAAAAAGTATTTGGCTTGAGGAATGCCCCATAAACTATATGAAAGGAACACAATTATGCAATGAGTAAAAGTTTATCTCGGATCCACGTTAAGTTTTGGGTAGGTTGGAAAATGAGAAGCGCCTTTAAAGACCCTTGATGTGACAGAAAATGAGAGAATGTATCTAGGTTCCAGCAACTGAAAATTTCAAATGCAAATAAACTTTTTTATTGTTGATTGTGTCCTCACTTTTATAACAGTCCGGTATAACAGGGAGGTCGAGTGTGTAATATGAAGCTGCTGTAGCCCCCTTCTGGTTACTTATATTTTATTTAGGCTAATTTCACACCAGGACGTTGCGTTAGAGGTTAAGGTTAAGGTCGCATAACGTCCCCCTAACGGAACGCCTGGTGGTGCTGGATCTGGACGTCAGAGTGAGCCGCGTTGTGCAGCTCACTCTGGCGTCAGTGATGCCGTGATGCGCACTCTTGTGCGCATGCGGCATCACGTGGTCTCACCGGCCAATCACCGCACAGAGCGGCTGCTCCAGGAAGTAAACACTGCACGTCATAATGTGCAGTGAATATTAATTAGCCATGTGCCTGGCCGCTCTCCGCTCCTCCCCCACATTACTGAGCATGTGCAAGCAGTCTAACGCGGCTCAGCCGCGTCCAAAGTACTGCATGCAGTACGTTGTCTTGTGACGCAGCATTACAATGTAACGCAACGTCCGCACTGTGAACAGCCCCATTGATTTTTCATTACTGTGCGGTGGGCTGCGTTACAGGCTGCTCTAACGTGCGCCTGTAACGTCCCACTGTGAAACCAGCCTTAGTAACTTCAGATCCAGATATACATCTGCTGATGGTTGTGTAGCCTTAGGGCTTCTTTCCATTGAAGCGCAGAGCCCAGTGGCTACACGTCACACTCGGCGGATGAGCGGGGCTTGCGACGGGCTAAAGCACCCCGAAATGCAGCAAACCATGAGCGATTCAGCGCTGAATCACCGTGCATGAATGGTAATGGCAGACAGTGCAGTCTATGCACTGTCTGCTGTCCCTGCGATTGCATTTCCATAAGTGTACATAAAAGTGCACTATATGGAAACGAGCCCTTATTTTGTATTTAGTGCCAGTAGAGAGGGTTAGCACACAGCTGACTTCCATGCATCCAGATTTGCTTGCTAATGCTGTCCCTTTCTTCTGTATCAATACAAATGTCTCTAAATATCTGTTTTTGCCTAGAAAAAGTGTGATCACCTGACCAGCCTGAACCGCAATGTTCATCCCACTAGCATTCTGGGACATACAAATCTGCCATGGCACTCTATGGGGCTCTACATCATTACCTTTGGATGCAGCCCCTGGCTCACAAGAAACAAGATACACGGAGGACAACATTATCTCTGAGAAAAAAAAGGTATGAAAGACCATCTTTGAGTAAAACAAAGCAGAAAAAAATGAATACCTTAAAGAGAACCCGAGGTGTGTTTAAAGAATGTTATCTGCATACAGAGGCTGGATCTGCCTATACAGCCCAGCCTCTGTTGCTATCCCAAACCCCACTAAGGTCCCCCTGCACTCTGCAATCCCTCATAAATCACAGCCATGCTGTGAGGCTGTGTTTACATCTGTAGTGTCAGTCTCAGCTGCTCCCCCGCCTCCTGCATAGCTCCGGTCCCTGCCCCCATCCCTTCCCTCCAATCAGCAGAGAGGGAAGGGATGCAGGTGGAGACTGGAGTTCTGCAGGAGGCGGGGAGAGCAGCAGACTGACACTATAGAGATAAACACAGCCAGCTCTGACAAGCTGTTTGTCAGCAGCGTGGCTGTGATTTATGAGGGATTGCAGAGTGCAGGGGGACCTTAGGGGGGTTTGGGATAGCAACAGAGGCTGGGCTGTATAGGCAGATCCAGCCTCTGTATGCAGATAATATTCTTAAAAACCCACCTCGGGTTCTCTTTAAGGCCCCTGTTTCCGTTAGGGTTTTTTTGTGTCTGACTTCACATGCAGTGATGCTCAAATCCGGATCCAGAAGGCATCCGGATAGTTCTATCCGAATATCTCCCCGTTAACTGTGCGGGGGGGGGGGGGGGGGTCAATCTTACCTGTCTGATGTCTTCTTTGGTCCGTCCCTCGGTGCCTCCCACGATGCGGTCCAAGCGGCGGTCACGTGATTACAAACACGTCCTCCTTCCGGGTTGAAGGAGGAAGTGTTTGTAATCATGTGACGCGTGTGGAACGCATCGTGCGAGGCACCGAGGGACGGATGAAAAAGACTTCAGACAGATAAGATTGACCCCCCCCCCCCCCCGCACAGGTTTACTGGGAGATATCCAGATAGCAACTATCCGGGCATCTCCCGGATCCGGATTTGAGCAGCACTGTTCACATGCACACATCTAAATTCAGAATTGCGGCCTATTGAAATCAATGGGCTGCTTCACAATTTGTCTGCAAGAAGAAAAACAGAAGCACTGCTTTTCTTCTTTCTCTGCCTGAAAGAGGTAATATTGTATTATGCAACTAAAAGTGCCCATACATCAGGCTATTTGGCGGTCCATTGACCAACCAATCCGATTATTATCGAATTGGTTGAAAATCGGTGCCATCAAGTGCAGACCCAATCGATGATACAACCAATTTGAGACCGAAAGTTGGTTGCTCGGGTATGCGGCGGTATGGCGGCCGATTTTGAAATGAGCACGAAACCCCCGCCGCTGCCGCCTTAATGTATAAATGTGCCCACCTGTGTGTGCATTTTTACATTACCTGTCCTGTAGCAGCCTCCTCACGGTGTCTGTAACCTCCGGGTGGCCTCCGTACACGCCACCAGCGCACAGCGTGCAACGCCAGACACTATGCGCCAGTGGCGTGTACAGAGAGCCGCTCGGACGTTACGGACACTGCGCAGAGGCTGCTACAGGACAGGTAATGTATAAATGCACACACTGGGGGGGCACATTTATACATTAGGGGGGCAGCGGCTGGGCGGACGCGGTGGGCACAGCCGATTCCCTTAAGATTTCATGCTTAAATCGGACGGGAATTGGCCTGCAGTATATGGGCAGCTTTGGTTAACAGACAAATTTATCTAATCAAATTCGATTAGAGTTAAATTTGTCTTTGTCGAACCTGCCCATGATCTCCTGATATATGGGCACCTTAACAGTTTTTCTCCAGTCAGGACCCAGTGAGACTACTGATAAGGAATTACAGAGCCATAAACTACTTTACTCTAGGAAGCCCAGTTCTCTGCCAGGAGAGGATAGAAATATAAAAAGGTCAATATTTCATATTTCTGAATAGAGCACTAGTGGCTGGATAGTGTACTGGTTAAGGGCACTGCCTTTGACATGGGAGACCAGGGTTTGAATCCTGGCTAGGGTCAGTACCTATTCAGTAAGGAGTTCAAGGCAAGACTCCCTAACACTGCAGGGTGGCCTCTTGAATGCGTCCCAGTGGCTGCAGCTCTTGAGCGCTTAGAGTCTGAAAGGAGAAAAGCGCTATATAAATGTTCGGTTTATTATTATATATTTCAGCACTCTGAGGCACAGAGACAGACTGTTACATTCAGCTGAGACAAAACAATAAATACGCTTTCTTTAAGTTTTTAAAAATAGAACACAAAACCGTGGGATATCTAAAAGTCATTTTACCTCTTCACTTAAGTGGCACTTTAAATGACTGGTAGCGTGTCCCTTGAATAACATCAGTATGTCCTGCAAATCAGGTGATTAAGGGCCCTTTTCCACGAGCAGTTGATAAGCAGTGAAAAGCGCGCAGTTCAGCCGCTTGTGGAAAAGGGCCTTGAAGGAAACCTAAAGCAAAAAGAAAACGGTTTCACTTCTACCAACAGCCTGCAGCTGCCCTGTGCTCGTGCCGTGATCCTGCCATGCTCCAGTCACCCGCAGTGCCGCAGCTAGATTCACAGGCCCGGTCTACGCACCTCCTGATTGCATCCCCATGGATTTGTGTAGTATGGGAAAATCTATACTTCATATGCACAGAGCAAAGCAACCAGCATTGTTTACAAGGAAATAAATATGGCAGCCTCCATGTGCTGCTTTTATCATAATTTAGGCTTCGTCTTTTAATGGCGCCCAAATTACTGGCTGAGCGCTGCTATAGCCGTAATTCACATGGCACCTATTGCAGCTCCCAAATCTCCAGCGCTGTTCTTGCCCGATTACCCCTGAGACTGATCCCCGTCCATCCAGGAAACTGCATACTGCATTAGAGGACCCTTTGTTTCTCATAAATCTACCCCCTTCGGGTCCCGAACCAGCTGCAGAGTGAACTCACCAGTCCGGCGACACGCTCCTCCATCAGTCCATGCGCTGCTGTCTTCCTCTCTGCAGGGGCCCCTCTGCACCGTGACCTGGCGGTATGTTGTTATGTAATAATATGCCATGAAGAGGCAGCTAGAGGAAAGACGGGAGCACACATACTGACGGAGGAGCGAGCCGGCCGGACAGGGGAGTTCACTTTGCAGCTGAACACTCTGCAGAGTACAAGAAAGTTGGGGAGACCTGGGGGTGTGGCAGCGGGCTCAGGGGCCCTTAGCTTTACCCTATGAAAATGCCGGCTCTGGGTTTGTGAGGCAGAACCTGAATTTTGCAGAAGCTAAACCGATATGGGAGCTGCAGAGTTACACCGCCGGCAGATAACGCATCTTAATTGTACAGTTGTTCTGCACTCTCTATTAGTCGCTGTGCATTTTCCTGCACATTTGTATGTATTGGGCCATAATGCATAAAAAGTACATGCAGCAGTGGGTTATGAAAAGCTTTTATTTAAAGGAATGCTGAGCAGTCGTAAAAAATTAAATTAGTACTCACCTGGGGCTTCCTCCAGCCCACCATAGGCTGCAAGGTCCCCCGGTGTCCTACTGGCTCCTCTCCCAGCCCTGCTGGTGGCTCTGGTAATGGCGACTTTTGGGCTGAAAGTTGTCCGTATACTTCCAGGAAGACCATGCTCTGCGTCCTCATGCCAGCCGCTACGCATCATCACGCTGGCCGGAGTGACAATCCTGCGTCAGACTGTAACATTGGCCGTCATGCTGACGCGGAACGTGAACTTCCTGGAAGTATATGGACAACTTTCAGCCCAAAAGTCACTGTTAACAGAGCCACCAGCAGGACTGGGAGAGGAGCCAAGAGGACCCTGGGGGACCTCGCAGCCTACGGTGGGCTGGAGGAAGCCCCAGGTAAGTACCAATATCATTTTTAATTCAGGGTCCCTTTAAAAACACATAGATGCAGGGCTGGTTTACACTGAATCAGCTGCTTTCAGCTATATCGCAATGTACAATTAATGCTCAGTGCAGGTAAAGGAATTTTCCATGTTTCCCTAAAGCCCGGTACACACTTTCAATCTTGATTGGCCAATCACTGACCAATTTTATCATCTCCATGTAGTATGAGTTTCAACAGATATTGAAAACTACGAACAGATTGGGTAGGTAATCTCTCATTACTACACCCATTTGGTAAAATTGGTCAGTGATTGGCCAATCATAATTGAAAGTGTGGTGATGCGCTGATCCCACTTTTTTGCGCAATTTTCAATTTTACTTGGTAGCGCGCCCAGGCTATGCATATGCATAGGTAGGATTTAGTTAGTGTTAGGTCCCCTCCCATGGAGGAAAGACTTCTTCGACAGTGGGAGGGACGAGTACTTAACAAGTTGCATGCAAACTGTTAAAGGAAACCAACATCCTCCAAGTGGTAGACAGGTCATGTGTATGCTCAGTGTGTATTTTATCCCATAAGTGGGGCTTGCACTCTTTTGCAGGTAGGCACTCATCTGTTTTTAAGTAGCGCTGTTCATTTCTTTGCTATGTACTAATTTAATTTATTTTTGGTCAGCTGCTCCCTCATAACAGCTTTGCTTTTGGTGTATATGCAGAGCCTCTGTTTGGGTTCAAGGTGCGTTTGTAGTTTCTGGGGGAGGCTCAGCGCATCTCTGAGCAGAGGCCATTCGGAGGCGGCCTGGTGATGTTCTGCTCCCACTTTTTTGCGCAATTTTCAATTTTACTTGGTAGCGCGCCCAGGCTATGCATATGCATAGGTAGGATTTAATTAGTGTTAGGTCCCCTCCCATGGAGGAAAGACTTCTTCGACAGTGGGAGGGACGAGTACTTAACAAGTTGCATGCAAGCTGTTACAGGAAACCAACATCCTCCAAGTGGTAGACAGGTCATGTGTATGCTCAGTGTGTATTTTATCCCATAAGTGGGGCTTGCACTTTTTTGCAGGTAGGCACGCATCTGTTTTTAAGTAGCGTTGTTCATTTCTTTGCTATGTAAGTGCCATTTATTACAAAGTGATTTACAACTTACCACGAATTTACCAAGCATTCACCCAGGAATTCAAACAGGATTCAACAGCCACAGGACTCTGCTGGAAACTACTACTCTGTATCCACAACTGCCTCCAATGCTATTGCTAAAAATGCCACTGCTGGACATATGTTGCACAGCCAGGTACACTCTGCTTCTTCATTTACACAGGTTTGCTTGCACTAACTGCATACTCATATAAACTGTTTAGGATTTACTGCAGTGCTTTGCTAAATACCGGCTATCAGCAAAGAGCAGAAACACTACCCACCAAAGCACCCCAAGTGTGAACTGGGGTGCTAACTGCATTTTGCAAAATGTTGCATGCAGTGCACTTTTGCGATATACGCACATCACAGGCACTGCAAGGATTTACTGCAGTGCTTTCCTGAATACCGGCTATCAGCAAAGAGCAGAAAAACTACTTACCAAAGCACCCCAAGTGTGAACTGGCCCTTAAGGGCCCTTTCACACCAGAGGACTTTTTCGGCGTTTTAACGCCACAGCCGAAGTTGGTGTTTTCTAAGGTGAAATGAAAGTCCATAGACTTTCATTTTACCTTTCACATCTAACTCGGCGTTTTGGAGCGTTGCGTTTCAACGCTCCCAGGAGCTTTTTCAGGGCTGTTTACAGCCGAAGTTGGCTGTTGGCGTTTCAATGATAGTCAATGGAAAACGCCAACTTCAGCGTTTTCAAAGCATTTTACAGCTGACTTGTTCACTTATTTTTATAGAAATAAAAAGGACATTTCATATGAGCTGTAAAACTCTTTGAAAACGCTATGTATTGGCGTTAAGCAAAAGGCTGACTTTCAGCCTTTTCTACCGCAGCCTCTAGTGTGAAAGAGCCCTAAGGGAACTTGATTGGTGATTACAAATTGTTGCAACCTACAGAGTAGAACTCAGGGGTGTATTTAAAATGATTTAAATACACCCCCAAATTCTAATAATGGCCTCCTCCTCCCCATAGCCATACCAATCCTCACCAAAAAGGTACAAAGCATAAAAACACAAACAAAACAAAAAAAGAAGCAGGCCAACAATTGTAATTCTGGAAAATACCAATTGCACTAGCAAAAACTCAGCAATGCAATTTACATGTTCATCGCCGTGCTGTTACTAAGGGCAAAATGGGAACGATACAATTGTTAAATCGAAACGTGATTAATAAAAAAGGGCCCTAATTAGTTAATCTCCATCTAAGATCGTTTATTATATTCTTTTTTTTACAGAGTCCTTTGACTAATCCAGTTGGCTAAAACTAAATCACTTTTTTGGCAAATAGGATTGTAAGCTGGCCCACCATGGTAAGGTAGACTCTATTAGGTCGGGTTAGGGAATGGGAGTGAGAGAGGAATAGGGGATAGCGTTTTGGAGAGGGAAGATGGGGATAGGTGGTCTTAAAGAGACTCTGAAGCGAGAATAAATCTCGCTTCAGAGCTCAAAGTTAGCAGGGGCACGTGTGCCCCTGCTAAACCGCCGCTATCTCGACGCTAAACGGGGGTCCCTTCACCCCCAAACCCACCACTGCAACACTTGGTTGCAGACTTGGTCGCTCCTGGAGGCAGGGCTAACCGCCGCAGCCCTGCCTCCAGTCGTGTCTATCAGCGGCGCATCGCCGCCTCTCCCCCGCCCCTCTCAGTGAAGGAAGACTGAGAGGGGCGGGGGAGAGGCGGAGATACGCGCTGACAGACGCGCGTGGGGCAGGGCTGCGGCGGTTAGCCCTGCCCCAAACAGGAAGCGCTCCCCCTCTGCACCGAGGGGATTTGGGGGATCAGGGCCCCCCGTTAAGCCGCGGGATAGCGGCGGTTTAGCAGGGGCACACATGCCCCTGCTATTTATGAGGTCTGAAGTGAGATTTATTCTCGCTTCAGGCTCTCTTTAAGGGGTACCACTCTTACACCATCAAGTGCAAAGTCAGGGAACACAACGACCACCAGATAAATAAATGGGATCCAGCTGGTCCCCCTTAGGCCGGGTTCAACACTGGCATCGCAAAAGGCAAATCGCAATCACCTATGGAGTGTAATTGCATTTCTACCAAGCAATTGTGGCTCCATGTTACAGTGATTGCGTTTTTCGGTCTTATTCCAGAGAATGAGAATGGCGTTCTAACTGCCAGCAAAATGTTGAACGCAGTGCACTTTTGCGATATACGCACATCACAGGCACTGCAAGGATTTACTGCAGTGCTTTGCTGAATACTGGCTATCAGCAAAGAGCAGAAACACTACCCACCAAAGCACCCCAAGTGTGAACTGGCCCTTAAGAGAACTTGATAAGTGATTACAAATTGTTGCAACCTGCAGAGTAGAACTTAGGGGCATATTTAAAATGATTTAAATATACCCCCAAATTCTAATAATGGCCTCCTCCTCCCCATAGCCATACCAATCCTCACCAAAAAGGTACAAAGCATAGAAAGGCAAACAAAACAAAAAAAGATGCAGGACAACAATTGTAATTCTGGAAAATACCAATTGCACTAGCAAAAACCCGGCAGTGCAATTCACATGTTCATCGCCGTGCTGTTGCTATTGGCAAAATGGGAACGATACAATTTTTAAATCGAAACGTGCTTAATAAAAAAGGGCCCTAATTAGTTAATCTCCATCTAAGATCATTTATTATATTCTTTTTTTAACAGAGTCCTTTGGCTAATCCATTTGGCTAAAACTATATCACATTTTGGCCAATAGGATTGTAAGCCGGCCCACCATGGTAAGGTAGACTCTATTAGGGCGGGTTAGGGAATGGGAGTGAGAGAGGAATAGGGGATAGCGTTTTGGAGAAGGAAGATGGGGATAGATGGTCTTAAGGGGTACCACTCTTACATCATCAAGTGCAAAGTCGGGGAACACAACGACCACCTGATAAATAATTGGGATCTAGCTGGTACCCCTTAGGCCTGGTTCAACACTGGGATCGCAAAAGGCAAATCGCAATCACCTATGGAGTGTAATTGCATTTCTACCAAGCAATTGTGGCTCCATGTTACAGTGATTGCGTTTTTCGGTCTCATTCCCGAGAATGAGAATGGCGTTCTAACTGCCAGCAAAATGTTGCACGCAGTGCACTTTTGCGATATACGCACATTACAGGCACTGCAAGGATTTACCGCAGTGCTTTGCTGAATACCGGCTATCAGCAAAGAGCAGAAACACTACCCACCAAAGCACCCCAAGAGTGAACTGGCCCTTAAGAGAACTTGATTGGTGATTACAAATTGTTGCAACCTGCAGAGTAGAACTCAGGGGCGTATTTAAAATGATTTAAATATACCCCCAAATTCTAATAATGGCCTCCTCCTCCCCATAGCCATACCAATCCTCACCAAAAAGGGACAAAGCATAGAAACGCAAACAAAACAAAAAAAGATGCAGGCCAACAATTGTAATTCTGGAAAATACCAATTGCACTAGCAAAAACCCGGCAATGCAATTCACATGTTCATCGCCGTGCTGTTGCTATTGGCAAAATGGGAACGATACAATTTTTAAATCGAAACGTGCTTAATAAAAAAGGGCCCTAATTAGTTAATCTCCATCTAAGATCGTTTATTATATTCTTTTTTTAACAGAGTCCTTTGGCTAATCCAGTTGGCTAAAACTAAATCACATTTTGGCCAATAGGATTGTAAGCCGGCCCACCATGGTAAAGTAGACTCTATTAGGGCGGGTTAGGGAATGGGAGTGAGAGAGGAATAGGGGATAGCGTTTTGGAGAAGGAAGATGGGGATAGGTGGTCTTAAGGGGTACCACTCTTACATCATCAAGTGCAAAGTCGGGGAACACAACGACCACCTGATAATTAATTGGGATCCAGCTGGTCCCCCTTAGGCCGGGTTCAACACTGGGATCGCAAAAGGCAAATCACAATCGCCTACGGAGTGTGATTGCATTTCTACTAAGCAACTGTGGCTCCATGTTGCAGTGATTGCGTTTTTCGGTCTCATTCCAGAGAATGAGAATGGTGTTCTAACTGCCAGCAAAATGTTGCACGCAGTGCACTTTTGCGATATACGCACATCACAGGCACTGCAAGGATTTACCGCAGTGCTTTGCTGAATACCGGCTATCAGCAAAGAGCAGAAACCCTACCCACCAAAGAACCCTAAGAGTGATCTGGCCCTTAAGAGAACTTGATTGGTGATTACAAATTGTTGCAACCTGCAGAGTAGAACTCAGGGGCATATTTAAAATGATTTAAATATACCCCCAAATTCTAATAATGGCCTCCTCCTCCCCAAAGCCATACCAATCCTCACCAAAAAGGGACAAAGCATAGAAACGCAAACAAAACAAAAAAAGATGCAGGCCAACAATTGTAATTCTGGAAAATACCAATTGCACTAGCAAAAACCCGGCAATGCAATTTACATGTTCATCGCCGTGCTGTTGCTATTGGCAAAATGGGAACGATACAATTTTTAAATCGAAATGTGCTTAATAAAAAAGGGCCCTAATTAGTTAATCTCCATCTAAGATAGTTTATTATATTCTTTTTTTAACAGAGTCCTTTGGCTAATCCAGTTGGCTAAAAGTAAATCACATTTTGGCAAATAGGATTGTAAGCCGGCCCACCATGGTAAGGTAGAGTCTATTAGGGCGGGTTAGGTGATGGGAGTGAGAGAGGAATAGAGTATAGTGTTTTGGAGAGGGAAGAGGGGGATAGGTGGTCTTAAAGGGTACCACTCTTACACCCTCAAGTGCAAAGTTGGGGAACACAACGACCACCTGATAATTAATTGGGATCCAGCTGGTCCCCCTTAGGCCGGGTTCAACACTGGGATCGCAAAATTCAAATCACAATCGCCTACGGAGTATGATTGCATTTCTACTAAGCAACTGTGGCTTCATGTTGCAGTGATTGCGTTTTTCGGTCTCATTCCAGAGAATGAGAATGGTGTTCTAACTGCCAGCAAAATGTTGCACGCAGTGCACTTTTGCGATTTACGCACATCACAGGCACTTCAAGGATTTACCGCAGTGCTTTGCTGAATAACGGCTATCAGCAATGAGCAGAAAAACTACTTCTTAAAGCACCCCAAGAGTGAACTGGCCCTTAAGAGAACTTGATTGGTGATTACAAATTGTTGCAACCTGCAGAGTAGAACTCAGGGGTGTATTTAAAATGATTTAAATACACCCCCAAATTCTAATAATGGCCTCCTCCTCCCCATAGCCATACCAATCCTCACCAAAAAGGGACAAAGCATAGAAACGCAAACAAAACAAAAAAAGATGCAGGCCAACAATTGTAATTCTGGAAAATACCAATTGCACTAGCAAAAACCCGGCAATGCAACTTACATGTTCATCGCCGTGCTGTTGCTATTGGCAAAATGGGAACGATACAATTTTTAAATCGAAACGTGCTTAATAAAAAAAGGGCCCTAATTACTTAATCTCCATCTAAGATAGTTTATTATATTCTTTTTTTAACAGAGTCCTTTGGCTAATCCAGTTGGCTAAAACTAAATCACATTTTGGCCAATAGGATTGTAAGCCGGCCCACCATGGTAAAGTAGACTCTATTAGGGCGGGTTAGGTGATGGGAGTGAGAGAGGAATAGAGTATAGTGTTTTGGAGAGGGAAGAGGGGGATAGGTGGTCTTAAAGGGTACCACTCTTACACCCTCAAGTGCAAAGTTGGGGAACACAACGACCACCTGATAATGAATTGGGATCCAGCTGGTCCCCCTTAGGCCGGGTTCAACACAAAGGCAAATCACAATCGACTACGGAGTATGATTGCATTTCTACTAAGCAACTGTGGCTCCATGTTGCAGTGATTGCGTTTTTCGGTCTCATTCCAGAGAATGAGCATGGTGTTCTAACTGCCAGCAAAATGTTGCACGCAGTGCACTTTTGCGATTTACGCACATCACAGGCACTGCAAGGATTTACCGCAGTGCTTTGCTGAATACCGGCTATCAGCAAAGAGCAGAAACACTACCCACCAAAGCACCCTAAGAGTGAACTGGCCCTTAAGAGAACTTGATTGGTGATTACAAATTGTTGCAACCTGCAGAGTAGAACTCAGGGGTGTATGTAAAATGATTTAAATACACCCCCAAATTCTAATAATGGCGTCCTCCTCCCCATAGCCATACCAATCCTCACCAAAAAGGTATAAAGCATAGAAACGCAAAAAAAAACAAAAAAAGATGCAGACCAACAATTGTAATTCTGGAAAATACCAATTGCACTAGCAAAAACCCGGCAATGCAATGTGCATGTTCATCGCCGTGCTGTTGCTATTGGCAAAATGGGAACGATACAATTTTTAAATCGAAATGTGCTTAATAAAAAAGGGCCCTAATTAGTTAATCTCCATCTAAGATAGTTTATTATATTCTTTTTTTAACAGAGTCCTTTGGCTAATCCAGTTGGCTAAAACTAAATCACATTTTGGCAAATAGGATTGTAAGCCGGCCCACCATGGTAAGGTAGACTCTATTAGGGCGGGTTAGGTGATGGGAGTGAGAGAGGAATAGAGTATAGTGTTTTGGAGAGGGAAGAGGGGGATAGGTGGACTTAAAGGGTACCACTCTTACACCCTCAAGTGCAAAGTCGGGGAACACAACGACCACCTGATAAATAATTGGGATCCAGCTGGTCCACCTTAGGCCGGTTCAACACTGGGATCGCAAAAGGCAAATCGCAATCGCCTATGGAGTGTGATTGTATTTCTACTAAGCAATTGTGGCTCCATGTTGCAGTGATTGCGTTTTTCGGTCTCATTCCAGAGAATGAGAATGGCGCTCTAACTGCCAGCAAAATGTTCCACGCAGTGCACTTTTGCGATTTACGCACATCACAGGCACTGCAAGGATTTACCGCAGTGCTTTGCTGAATACCGGCTATCAGCAAAGAGCAGAAACACTACCCACCAAAGCACCCCAAGAGTGAACTGGCCCTTAAGAGAACTTGATTGGTGATTACAAATTGTTGCAACCTGCAGAGTAGAACTCAGGGGCGTATTTAAAATGATTTAAATATACCCCCAAATTCTAATAATGGCCTCCTCCTCCCCATAGCCATACCAATCCTCACCAAAAAGGGACAAAGCATAGAAACGCAAACAAAACAAAAAAAGATGCAGGCCAACAATTGTAATTCTGGAAAATACCAATTGCACTAGCAAAAACCCGGCAATGCAATTCACATGTTCATCGCCGTGCTGTTGCTATTGGCAAAATGGGAACGATACAATTTTTAAATCGAAACGTGCTTAATAAAAAAGGGCCCTAATTAGTTAATCTCCATCTAAGATCGTTTATTATATTCTTTTTTTAACAGAGTCCTTTGGCTAATCCAGTTGGCTAAAACTAAATCACATTTTGGCCAATAGGATTGTAAGCCGGCCCACCATGGTAAAGTAGACTCTATTAGGGCGGGTTAGGGAATGGGAGTGAGAGAGGAATAGGGGATAGCGTTTTGGAGAAGGAAGATGGGGATAGGTGGTCTTAAGGGGTACCACTCTTACATCATCAAGTGCAAAGTCGGGGAACACAACGACCACCTGATAATTAATTGGGATCCAGCTGGTCCCCCTTAGGCCGGGATCAACACTGGGATCGCAAAAGGCAAATCACAATCGCCTACGGAGTGTGATTGCATTTCTACTAAGCAACTGTGGCTCCATGTTGCAGTGATTGCGTTTTTCGGTCTCATTCCAGAGAATGAGAATGGTGTTCTAACTGCCAGCAAAATGTTGCACGCAGTGCACTTTTGCGATATACGCACATCACAGGCACTGCAAGGATTTACCGCAGTGCTTTGCTGAATACCGGCTATCAGCAAAGAGCAGAAACCCTACCCACCAAAGAACCCTAAGAGTGATCTGGCCCTTAAGAGAACTTGATTGGTGATTACAAATTGTTGCAACCTGCAGAGTAGAACTCAGGGGCATATTTAAAATGATTTAAATATACCCCCAAATTCTAATAATGGCCTCCTCCTCCCCAAAGCCATACCAATCCTCACCAAAAAGGGACAAAGCATAGAAACGCAAACAAAACAAAAAAAGATGCAGGCCAACAATTGTAATTCTGGAAAATACCAATTGCACTAGCAAAAACCCGGCAATGCAATTTACATGTTCATCGCCGTGCTGTTGCTATTGGCAAAATGGGAACGATACAATTTTTAAATCGAAATGTGCTTAATAAAAAAGGGCCCTAATTAGTTAATCTCCATCTAAGATAGTTTATTATATTCTTTTTTTAACAGAGTCCTTTGGCTAATCCAGTTGGCTAAAAGTAAATCACATTTTGGCAAATAGGATTGTAAGCCGGCCCACCATGGTAAGGTAGAGTCTATTAGGGCGGGTTAGGTGATGGGAGTGAGAGAGGAATAGAGTATAGTGTTTTGGAGAGGGAAGAGGGGGATAGGTGGTCTTAAAGGGTACCACTCTTACACCCTCAAGTGCAACGTTGGGGAACACAACGACCACCTGATAATTAATTGGGATCCAGCTGGTCCCCCTTAGGCCGGGTTCAACACTGGGATCGCAAAATTCAAATCACAATCGCCTACGGAGTATGATTGCATTTCTACTAAGCAACTGTGGCTTCATGTTGCAGTGATTGCGTTTTTCGGTCTCATTCCAGAGAATGAGAATGGTGTTCTAACTGCCAGCAAAATGTTGCACGCAGTGCACTTTTGCGATTTACGCACATCACAGGCACTGCAAGGATTTACCGCAGTGCTTTGCTGAATAACGGCTATCAGCAATGAGCAGAAAAACTACTTCTTAAAGCACCCCAAGAGTGAACTGGCCCTTAAGAGAACTTGATTGGTGATTACAAATTGTTGCAACCTGCAGAGTAGAACTCAGGGGTGTATTTAAAATGATTTAAATACACCCCCAAATTCTAATAATGGCCTCCTCCTCCCCATAGCCATACCAATCCTCACCAAAAAGGGACAAAGCATAGAAACGCAAACAAAACAAAAAAAGATGCAGGCCAACAATTGTAATTCTGGAAAATACCAATTGCACTAGCAAAAACCCGGCAATGCAACTTACATGTTCATCGCCGTGCTGTTGCTATTGGCAAAATGGGAACGATACAATTTTTAAATCGAAACGTGCTTAATAAAAAAAGGGCCCTAATTACTTAATCTCCATCTAAGATAGTTTATTATATTCTTTTTTTAACAGAGTCCTTTGGCTAATCCAGTTGGCTAAAACTAAATCACATTTTGGCCAATAGGATTGTAAGCCGGCCCACCATGGTAAAGTAGACTCTATTAGGGCGGGTTAGGTGATGGGAGTGAGAGAGGAATAGAGTATAGTGTTTTGGAGAGGGAAGAGGGGGATAGGTGGTCTTAAAGGGTACCACTCTTACACCCTCAAGTGCAAAGTTGGGGAACACAACGACCACCTGATAATTAATTGGGATCCAGCTGGTCCCCCTTAGGCCGGGTTCAACACAAAGGCAAATCACAATCGACTACGGAGTATGATTGCATTTCTACTAAGCAACTGTGGCTCCATGTTGCAGTGATTGCGTTTTTCGGTCTCATTCCAGAGAATGAGCATGGTGTTCTAACTGCCAGCAAAATGTTGCACGCAGTGCACTTTTGCGATTTACGCACATCACAGGCACTGCAAGGATTTACCGCAGTGCTTTGCTGAATACCGGCTATCAGCAAAGAGCAGAAACACTACCCACCAAAGCACCCTAAGAGTGAACTGGCCCTTAAGAGAACTTGATTGGTGATTACAAATTGTTGCAACCTGCAGAGTAGAACTCAGGGGTGTATGTAAAATGATTTAAATACACCCCCGAATTCTAATAATGGCGTCCTCCTCCCCATAGCCATACCAATCCTCACCAAAAAGGTATAAAGCATAGAAACGCAAAAAAAAACAAAAAAAGATGCAGACCAACAATTGTAATTCTGGAAAATACCAATTGCACTAGCAAAAACCCGGCAATGCAATGTGCATGTTCATCGCCGTGCTGTTGCTATTGGCAAAATGGGAACGATACAATTTTTAAATCGAAATGTGCTTAATAAAAAAGGGCCCTAATTAGTTAATCTCCATCTAAGATAGTTTATTATATTCTTTTTTTAACAGAGTCCTTTGGCTAATCCAGTTGGCTAAAACTAAATCACATTTTGGCAAATAGGATTGTAAGCCGGCCCACCATGGTAAGGTAGACTCTATTAGGGCGGGTTAGGTGATGGGAGTGAGAGAGGAATAGAGTATAGTGTTTTGGAGAGGGAAGAGGGGGATAGGTGGACTTAAAGGGTACCACTCTTACACCCTCAAGTGCAAAGTCGGGGAACACAACGACCACCTGATAAATAATTGGGATCCAGCTGGTCCACCTTAGGCCGGTTCAACACTGGGATCGCAAAAGGCAAATCGCAATCGCCTATGGAGTGTGATTGTATTTCTACTAAGCAATTGTGGCTCCATGTTGCAGTGATTGCGTTTTTCGGTCTCATTCCAGAGAATGAGAATGGTGTTCTAACTGCCAGCAAAATGTTGCACGCAGTGCACTTTTGCGATTTACGCACATCAAAGGCACTGCAAGGATTTACCGCAGTGCTTTGCTGAATACTGGCTATCAGCAAAGAGCAGAAACACTACCCACCAAAGCACCCTAAGAGTGAACTGGCCCTTAAGAGAACTTGATTGGTGATTACAAATTGTTGCAACCTGCAGAGTAGAACTCAGGGGTGTATTTAAAATGATTTAAATACACCCCCAAATTCTAATAATGGCCTCCTCCTCCCCATAGCCATACCCATCCTCATCAAAAAGGTATAAAGCATAGAAACGCAAAAAAAACAAAAAAAGATGCAGACCAACAATTGTAATTCTGGAAAATACCAATTGCACTAGCAAAAACCCGGCAATGCAACTTACATGCTCATCGCCGTGCTGTTGCTATTGGCAAAATGAGAACGATACAATTTTTAAATCGAAACGTTCTTAATAAAAAAGGGCCCTAATTAGTTAATCTCCATCTAAGATAGTTTATTATATTCTTTTTTTAACAGAGTCCTTTGGCTAATCCAGTTGGCTAAAAGTAAATCACATTTTGGCAAATAGGATTGTAAGCCGGCCCACCATGGTAAGGTAGACTCTATTAGGGCGGGTTAGGTGATGGGAGTGAGAGAGGAATAGAGTATAGTGTTTTGGAGAGGGAAGAGGGGGATAGGTGGACTTAAAGGGTACCACTCTTACACCCTCAAGTGCAAAGTCGGGGAACACAACGACCACCTGATAAATAATTGGGATCCAGCTGGTCTCCCTTAGGCCGAGTTCAACACTGGGATCGCAAAAGGCAAATCACAATCGCCTACGGAGTGTGATTGCATTTCTACTAAGCAACTGTGGCTCCATGTTGCAGTGATTGCGTTTTTCGGTCTCATTCCAGAGAATGAGAATGGTGTTCTAACTGCCAGCAAAATGTTGCACGCAGTGCACTTTTGCGATTTACGCACATCAAAGGCACTGCAAGGATTTACCGCAGTGCTTTGCTGAATACTGGCTATCAGCAAAGAGCAGAAACACTACCCACCAAAGCACCCTAAGAGTGAACTGGCCCTTAAGAGAACTTGATTGGTGATTACAAATTGTTGCAACCTGCAGAGTAGAACTCAGGGGTGTATGTAAAATGATTTAAATACACCCCCAAATTCTAATAATGGCGTCCTCCTCCCCATAGCCATACCCATCCTCACCAAAAAGGTATAAAGCATAGAAACGCATAAAAAACAAAAAAAAAAGATGCAGACCAACAATTGTAATTCTGGAAAATACCAATTGCACTAGCAAAAACCCGGCAATGCAATGTGCATGTTCATCGCCGTGCTGTTGCTATTGGCAAAATGGGAACGATACAATTTTTAAATCGAAATGTGCTTAATAAAAAAGGGCCCTAATTAGTTAATCTCCATCTAAGATAGTTTATTATATTCTTTTTTTAACAGAGTCCTTTGGCTAATCCAGTTGGCTAAAAGTAAATCACATTTTGGCAAATAGGATTGTAAGCCGGCCCACCATGGTAAGGTAGACTCTATTAGGGCGGGTTAGGTGATGGGAGTGAGAGAGGAATAGAGTATAGTGTTTTGGAGAGGGAAGAGGGGGATAGGTGGACTTAAAGGGTACCACTCTTACACCCTCAAGTGCAAAGTCGGGGAACACAACGACCACCTGATAAATAATTGGGATCCAGCTGGTCCACCTTAGGCCGGTTCAACACTGGGATCGCAAAAGGCAAATCGCAATCGCCTATGGAGTGTGATTGTATTTCTACTAAGCAATTGTGGCTCCATGTTGCAGTGATTGCGTTTTTCGGTCTCATTCCAGAGAATGAGAATGGTGTTCTAACTGCCAGCAAAATGTTGCACGCAGTGCACTTTTGCGATTTACGCACATCAAAGGCACTGCAAGGATTTACCGCAGTGCTTTGCTGAATACTGGCTATCAGCAAAGAGCAGAAACACTACCCACCAAAGCACCCTAAGAGTGAACTGGCCCTTAAGAGAACTTGATTGGTGATTACAAATTGTTGCAACCTGCAGAGTAGAACTCAGGGGTGTATTTAAAATGATTTAAATACACCCCCAAATTCTAATAATGGCCTCCTCCTCCCCATAGCCATACCCATCCTCATCAAAAAGGTATAAAGCATAGAAACGCAAAAAAAACAAAAAAAGATGCAGACCAACAATTGTAATTCTGGAAAATACCAATTGCACTAGCAAAAACCCGGCAATGCAACTTACATGCTCATCGCCGTGCTGTTGCTATTGGCAAAATGAGAACGATACAATTTTTAAATCGAAACGTTCTTAATAAAAAAGGGCCCTAATTAGTTAATCTCCATCTAAGATAGTTTATTATATTCTTTTTTTAACAGAGTCCTTTGGCTAATCCAGTTGGCTAAAAGTAAATCACATTTTGGCAAATAGGATTGTAAGCCGGCCCACCATGGTAAGGTAGACTCTATTAGGGCGGGTTAGGTGATGGGAGTGAGAGAGGAATAGAGTATAGTGTTTTGGAGAGGGAAGAGGGGGATAGGTGGACTTAAAGGGTACCACTCTTACACCCTCAAGTGCAAAGTCGGGGAACACAACGACCACCTGATAAATAATTGGGATCCAGCTGGTCTCCCTTAGGCCGAGTTCAACACTGGGATCGCAAAAGGCAAATCACAATCGCCTACGGAGTGTGATTGCATTTCTACTAAGCAACTGTGGCTCCATGTTGCAGTGATTGCGTTTTTCGGTCTCATTCCAGAGAATGAGAATGGTGTTCTAACTGCCAGCAAAATGTTGCACGCAGTGCACTTTTGCGATTTACGCACATCAAAGGCACTGCAAGGATTTACCGCAGTGCTTTGCTGAATACTGGCTATCAGCAAAGAGCAGAAACACTACCCACCAAAGCACCCTAAGAGTGAACTGGCCCTTAAGAGAACTTGATTGGTGATTACAAATTGTTGCAACCTGCAGAGTAGAACTCAGGGGTGTATGTAAAATGATTTAAATACACCCCCAAATTCTAATAATGGCGTCCTCCTCCCCATAGCCATACCCATCCTCACCAAAAAGGTATAAAGCATAGAAACGCATAAAAAACAAAAAAAAAAGATGCAGACCAACAATTGTAATTCTGGAAAATACCAATTGCACTAGCAAAAACCCGGCAATGCAATGTGCATGTTCATCGCCGTGCTGTTGCTATTGGCAAAATGGGAACGATACAATTTTTAAATCGAAATGTGCTTAATAAAAAAGGGCCCTAATTAGTTAATCTCCATCTAAGATAGTTTATTATATTCTTTTTTTAACAGAGTCCTTTGGCTAATCCAGTTGGCTAAAAGTAAATCACATTTTGGCAAATAGGATTGTAAGCCGGCCCACCATGGTAAGGTAGACTCTATTAGGGCGGGTTAGGTGATGGGAGTGAGAGAGGAAGAGTATAGTGTTTTGGAGAGGGAAGAGGGGGATAGGTGGACTTAAAGGGTACCACTCTTACACCCTCAAGTGCAAAGTCGGGGAACACAACGACCACCTGATAAATAATTGGGATCCAGCTGGTGCACCTTAGGCCGGTTCAACACTGGGATCGCAAAAGGCAAATCGCAATCGCCTATGGAGTGTGATTGTATTTCTACTAAGCAATTGTGGCTCCATGTTGCAGTGATTGCGTTTTTCGGTCTCATTCCAGAGAATGAGAATGGCGCTCTAACTGCCAGCAAAATGTTGCACGCAGTGCACTTTTGCGATATATGCACATCACAGGCACTGCAAGGATTTACCGCAGTGCTTTGCTGAATACCGGCTATCAGCAAAGAGAGAAACACTACCCACCAAAGCACCCCAAGAGTGAACTGGCCCTTAAGAGAACTTGATTGGTGATTACAAATTGTTGCAACCTGCAGAGTAGAACTTAGGGGCATATTTAAAATGATTTAAATATACCCCCAAATTCTAATAATGGCCTCCTCCTCCCCATAGCCATACCAATCCTCACCAAAAAGGTACAAAGCATAGAAAGGCAAACAAAACAAAAAAAGATGCAGGCCAACAATTGTAATTCTGGAAAATACCAATTGCACTAGCAAAAACCCGGCAGTGCAATTCACATGTTCATCGCCGTGCTGTTGCTATTGGCAAAATGGGAACGATACAATTTTTAAATCGAAACGTGCTTAATAAAAAAGGGCCCTAATTAGTTAATCTCCATCTAAGATCGTTTATTATATTCTTTTTTTAACAGAGTCCTTTGGCTAATCCATTTGGCTAAAACTATATCACATTTTGGCCAATAGGATTGTAAGCCGGCCCACCATGGTAAGGTAGACTCTATTAGGGCGGGTTAGGGAATGGGAGTGAGAGAGGAATAGGGGATAGCGTTTTGGAGAAGGAAGATGGGGATAGGTGGTCTTAAGGGGTACCACTCTTACATCATCAAGTGCAAAGTCGGGGAACACAACGACCACCTGATAAATAATTGGGATCTACCTGGTACCCCTTAGGCCTGGTTCAACACTGGGATCGCAAAAGGCAAATCGCAATCACCTATGGAGTGTAATTGCATTTCTACCAAGCAATTGTGGCTCCATGTTACAGTGATTGCGTTTTTCGGTCTCATTCCCGAGAATGAGAATGGCGTTCTAACTGCCAGCAAAATGTTGCACGCAGTGCACTTTTGCGATATACGCACATCACAGGCACTGCAAGGATTTACCGCAGTGCTTTGCTGAATACCGGCTATCAGCAAAGAGCAGAAACCCTACCCACCAAAGCACCCTAAGAGTGAACTGGCCCTTAAGAGAACTTGATTGGTGATTACAAATTGTTGCAACCTGCAGAGTAGAACTCAGGGGCATATTTAAAATGATTTAAATATACCCCTAAAATTCTAATAATGGCCTCCTCCTCCCCAAAGCCATACCAATCCTCACCAAAAAGGGACAAAGCATAGAAACGCAAACAAAACAAAAAAAGATGCAGGCCAACAATTGTAATTCTGGAAAATACCAATTGCACTAGCAAAAACCCGGCAATGCAATTTACATGTTCATCGCCGTGCTGTTGCTATTGGCAAAATGGGAACGATACAATTTTTAAATCGAAATGTGCTTAATAAAAAAGGGCCCTAATTAGTTAATCTCCATCTAAGATAGTTTATTATATTCTTTTTTTAACAGAGTCCTTTGGCTAATCCAGTTGGCTAAAAGTAAATCACATTTTGGCAAATAGGATTGTAAGCCGGCCCACCATGGTAAGGTAGAGTCTATTAGGGCGGGTTAGGTGATGGGAGTGAGAGAGGAATAGAGTATAGTGTTTTGGAGAGGGAAGAGGGGGATAGGTGGTCTTAAAGGGTACCACTCTTACACCCTCAAGTGCAAAGTTGGGGAACACAACGACCACCTGATAATTAATTGGGATCCAGCTGGTCCCCCTTAGGCCGGGATCAACACTGGGATCGCAAAATTCAAATCACAATCGCCTACGGAGTATGATTGCATTTCTACTAAGCAACTGTGGCTTCATGTTGCAGTGATTGCGTTTTTCGGTCTCATTCCAGAGAATGAGAATGGTGTTCTAACTGCCAGCAAAATGTTGCACGCAGTGCACTTTTGCGATTTACGCACATCACAGGCACTGCAAGGATTTACCGCAGTGCTTTGCTGAATAACGGCTATCAGCAATGAGCAGAAAAACGACTTATTAAAGCACCCCAAGAGTGAACTGGCCCTTAAGAGAACTTGATTGGTGATTACAAATTGTTGCAACCTGCAGAGTAGAACTCAGGGGTGTATTTAAAATGATTTAAATACACCCCCAAATTCTAATAATGGCCTCCTCCTCCCCATAGCCATACCAATCCTCACCACAAAGGGACAAAGCATAGAAACGCAAACAAAACAAAAAAAGATGCAGGCCAACAATTGTAATTCTGGAAAATACCAATTGCACTAGCAAAAACCCGGCAATGCAACTTACATGTTCATCGCCGTGCTGTTGCTATTGGCAAAATGGGAACGATACAATTTTTAAATCGAAACGTGCTTAATAAAAAAAGGGCCCTAATTACTTAATCTCCATCTAAGATAGTTTATTATATTCTTTTTTTAACAGAGTCCTTTGGCTAATCCAGTTGGCTAAAACTAAATCACATTTTGGCCAATAGGATTGTAAGCCGGCCCACCATGGTAAAGTAGACTCTATTAGGGCGGGTTAGGTGATGGGAGTGAGAGAGGAATAGAGTATAGTGTTTTGGAGAGGGAAGAGGGGGATAGGTGGTCTTAAATGGTACCACTCTTACACCCTCAAGTGCAAAGTTGGGGAACACAACGACCACCTGATAATTAATTGGGATCCAGCTGGTCCCCCTTAGGCCGGGTTCAACACAAAGGCAAATCACAATCTACTACGGAGTATGATTGCATTTCTACTAAGCAACTGTGGCTCCATGTTGCAGTGATTGCGTTTTTCGGTCTCATTCCAGAGAATGAGCATGGTGTTCTAACTGCCAGCAAAATGTTGCACGCAGTGCACTTTTGCGATTTACGCACATCACAGGCACTGCAAGGATTTACCGCAGTGCTTTGCTGAATACCGGCTATCAGCAAAGAGCAGAAACACTACCCACCAAAGCACCCTAAGAGTGAACTGGCCCTTAAGAGAACTTGATTGGTGATTACAAATTGTTGCAACCTGCAGAGTAGAACTCAGGGGTGTATGTAAAATGATTTAAATACACCCCCAAATTCTAATAATGGCGTCCTCCTCCCCATAGCCATACCAATCCTCACCAAAAAGGTATAAAGCATAGAAACGCAAAAAAAAACAAAAAAAGATGCAGACCAACAATTGTAATTCTGGAAAATACCAATTGCACTAGCAAAAACCCGGCAATGCAATGTGCATGTTCATCGCCGTGCTGTTGCTATTGGCAAAATGGGAACGATACAATTTTTAAATCGAAATGTGCTTAATAAAAAAGGGCCCTAATTAGTTAATCTCCATCTAAGATAGTTTATTATATTCTTTTTTTAACAGAGTCCTTTGGCTAATCCAGTTGGCTAAAACTAAATCACATTTTGGCAAATAGGATTGTAAGCCGGCCCACCATGGTAAGGTAGACTCTATTAGGGCGGGTTAGGTGATGGGAGTGAGAGAGGAATAGAGTATAGTGTTTTGGAGAGGGAAGAGGGGGATAGGTGGTCTTAAAGGGTACCACTCTTACACCCTCAAGTGCAAAGTTGGGGAACACAACGACCACCTGATAATTAATTGGGATCCAGCTGGTCCCCCTTAGGCCGGGTTCAACACTGGGATCGCAAAATTCAAATCACAATCGCCTACGGAGTATGATTGCATTTCTACTAAGCAACTGTGGCTTCATGTTGCAGTGATTGCGTTTTTCGGTCTCATTCCAGAGAATGAGAATGGTGTTCAAACTGCCAGCAAAATGTTGCACGCAGTGCACTTTTGCGATTTACGCACATCACAGGCACTGCAAGGATTTACCGCAGTGCTTTGCTGAATACCGGCTATCAGCAAAGAGCAGAAACACTACCCACCAAAGCACCCTAAGAGTGAACTGGCCCTTAAGAGAACTTGATTGGTGATTACAAATTGTTGCAACCTGCAGAGTAGAACTCAGGGGTGTATTTAAAATGATTTAAATACACCCCCAAATTCTAATAATGGCCTCCTCCTCCCCATAGCCATACCAATCCTCACCAAAAAGGGACAAAGCATAGAAACGCAAACAAAACAAAAAAAGATGCAGGCCAACAATTGTAATTCTGGAAAATACCAATTGCACTAGCAAAAACCCGGCAATGCAATTTACATGTTCATCGCCGTGCTGTTGCTATTGGCAAAATGGGAACGATACAATTTTTAAATCGAAACGTTCTTAATAAAAAAGGGCCCTAATTAGTTAATCTCCATCTAAGATAGTTTATTATATTCTTTTTTTAACAGAGTCCTTTGGCTAATCCAGTTGGCTAAAAGTAAATCACATTTTGGCAAATAGGATTGTAAGCCGGCCCACCATGGTAAGGTAGACTCTATTAGGGCGGGTTAGGTGATGGGAGTGAGAGAGGAATAGAGTATAGTGTTTTGGAGAGGGAAGAGGGGGATAGGTGGACTTAAAGGGTACCACTCTTACACCTTCAAGTGCAAAGCCGGGGAACACAACGACCACCTGATAAATAATTGGGATCCAGCTGGTCCCCCTTAGACCGGGTTCAACACTGGGATCGCAAAAGGCAAATCACAATCGCCTACGGAGTGTGATTGCATTTCTACTAAGCAACTGTGGCTCCATGTTGCAGTGATTGCGTTTTTCGGTCTCATTCCAGAGAATGAGAATGGTGTTCTAACTGCCAGCAAAATGTTGCACGCAGTGCACTTTTGCGATTGAAGCACATCACAGGCACTGCAAGGATTTACCGCAGTGCTTTGCTGAATACCGGCTATCAGCAATGAGCAGAAAAACTACTTATTAAAGCACCCCAAGAGTGAACTGGCCCTTAAGAGAACTTGATTGGTGATTACAAATTGTTGCAACCTGCAGAGTAGAACTCAGGGGTGTATTTAAAATGATTTAAATACACCCCCAAATTCTAATAATAGCCTCCTCCTCCCCATAGCCATACCAATCCTCACCAAAAAGGGACAAAGCATAGAAACGCAAACAAAACAAAAGAGATGCAGGCCAACAATTGTAATTCTGGAAAATACCAATTGCACTAGCAAAAACCCGGCAATGCAATTTACATGTTCATCGCTGTGCTGTTGCTATTGGCAAAATGAGAACGATACAATTTTTAAATCGAAACGTTCTTAATAAAAAAGGGCACTAATTAGTTAATCTCCATCTAAGATAGTTTATTATATTCTTTTTTTAACAGAGTCCTTTGGCTAATCCAGTTGGCTAAAAGTAAATCACATTTTGGCAAATAGGATTGTAAGCCGGCCCACCATGGTAAGGTAGACTCTATTAGGGCGGGTTAGGTGATGGGAGTGAGAGAGGAATAGAGTATAGTGTTTTGGAGAGGGAAGAGGGGGATAGGTGGACTTAAAGGGTACCACTCTTACACCCTCAAGTGCAAAGTCGGGGAACACAACGACCACCTGATAAATAATTGGGATCCAGCTGGTCTCCCTTAGGCCGAGTTCAACACTGGGATCGCAAAAGGCAAATCACAATCGCCTACGGAGTGTGATTGCATTTCTACTAAGCAACCGTGGCTCCATGTTGCAGTGATTGCGTTTTTCGGTCTCATTCCAGAGAATGAGAATGGTGTTCCAACTGCCAGCAAAATGTTGCACGCAGTGCACTTTTGCGATATACGCACATCACAGGCACTGCAAGGATTTACCGCAGTGCTTTGCTGAATACTGGCTATCAGCAAAGAGCAGAAACACTACCCACCAAAGCACCCCAAGAGTGAACTGGCCCTTAAGAGAACTTGATTGGTGATTACAAATTGTTGCAACCTGCAGAGTAGAACTCAGGGGTGTATTTAAAATGATTTAAATACACCCCCAAATTCTAATAATGGCCTCCTCCTCCCCATAGCCATACCAATCCTCACCAAAAAGGGACAAAGCATAGAAACGCAAACAAAACAAAAAAAGATGCAGGCCAACAATTGTAATTCTGGAAAATACCAATTGCACTAGCAAAAACCCGGCAATGCAATTTACATGTTCATCGCCGTGCTGTTGCTATTGGCAAAATGGGAACGATACAATTTTTAAATCGAAACGTTCTTAATAAAAAAGGGCCCTAATTAGTTAATCTCCATCTAAGATAGTTTATTATATTCTTTTTTTAACAGAGTCCTTTGGCTAATCCAGTTGGCTAAAAGTAAATCACATTTTGGCAAATAGGATTGTAAGCCGGCCCACCATGGTAAGGTAGACTCTATTAGGGCGGGTTAGGTGATGGGAGTGAGAGAGGAATAGAGTATAGTGTTTTGGAGAGGGAAGAGGGGGATAGGTGGACTTAAAGGGTACCACTCTTACACCCTCAAGTGCAAAGTCGGGGAACACAACGACCACCTGATAAATAATTGGGATCCAGCTGGTCCCCCTTAGGCCGGGTTCAACACTGGGATCGCAAAAGGCAAATCACAATCGCCTACGGAGTGTGATTGCATTTCTACTAAGCAACTGTGGCTCTATGTTGCAGTGATTGCGTTTTTCGGTCTCATTCCAGAGAATGAGAATGGTGTTCTAACTGCCAGCAAAATGTTGCACGCAGTGCACTTTTGCGATTTACGCACATCACAGGCACTGCAAGGATTTACCGCAGTGCTTTGCTGAATACCGGCTATCAGCAAAGAGCAGAAACACTACCCACCAAAGCACCCTAAGAGTGAACTGGCCCTTAAGAGAACTTGATTGGTGATTACAAATTGTTGCAACCTGCAGAGTAGAACTCAGGGGTGTATTTAAAATGATTTAAATACACCCCCAAATTCTAATAATGGCCTCCTCCTCCCCATAGCCATACCAATCCTCACCAAAAAGGGACAACGCATAGAAACGCAAACAAAACAAAAAAATATGCAGGCCAACAATTGTAATTCTGGAAAATACCAGGCTAATCCTTTGGCTAATCCAGTTGGCTAAAAGTAAATCACATTTTGGCAAATAGGATTGTAAGCCGGCCCACCATGGTAAGGTAGACTCTATTAGGGCGGGTTAGGTGATGGGAGTGAGAGAGGAAGAGTATAGTGTTTTGGAGAGGGAAGAGGGGGATCGCCTACGGAGTGTGATTGCATTTCTACTAAGCAACTGTGGCTCCATGTTGCAGTGATTGCGTTTTTCGGTCTCATTTCAGAGAATGAGAATGGCGCTCTAACTGCCAGCAAAATGTTGCACGCAGTGCACTTTTGCGATATACGCACATCACAGGCACTGCAAGGATTTACCGCAGTGCTTTGCTGAATACCGGCTATCAGCAAAGAGCAGAAACACTACCCACCAAAGCACCCCAAGAGTGAACTGGCCCTTAAGAGAACTTGATTGGTGATTACAAATTGTTGCAACCTGCAGAGTAGAACTCAGGGGTGTATTTAAAATGATTTAAATACACCCCCAAATTCTAATAATGGCCTCCTCCTCCCCATAGCCATACCAATCCTCACCAAAAAGGGACAAAGCATAGAAACGCAAACAAAACAAAAAAAGATGCAGGCCAACAATTGTAATTCTGGAAAATACCAATTGCACTAGCAAAAACCCGGCAATGCAATTTACATGTTCATCGCCGTGCTGTTGCTATTGGCAAAATGGGAACGATACAATTTTTAAATCGAAACGTTCTTAATAAAAAAGGGCCCTAATTAGTTAATCTCCATCTAAGATAGTTTATTATATTCTTTTTTTAACAGAGTCCTTTGGCTAATCCAGTTGGCTAAAAGTAAATCACATTTTGGCAAATAGGATTGTAAGCCGGCCCACCATGGTAAGGTAGACTCTATTAGGGCGGGTTAGGTGATGGGAGTGAGAGAGGAATAGAGTATAGTGTTTTGGAGAGGGAAGAGGGGGATAGGTGGACTTAAAGGGTACCACTCTTACACCCTCAAGTGCAAAGTTGGGGAACACAACGACCACCTAATAATTAATTGGGATCCAGCTGGTCCCCCTTAGGCCGGGTTCAACACTGGGATCGCAAAATTCAAATCACAATCGCCTACGGAGTATGATTGCATTTCTACTAAGCAACTGTGGCTTCATGTTGCAGTGATTGCGTTTTTCGGTCTCATTCCAGAGAATGAGAATGGTGTTCTAACTGCCAGCAAAATGTTGCACGCAGTGCACTTTTGCGATTTACGCACATCGAAGGCACTGCAAGGATTTACCGCAGTGCTTTGCTGAATACCGGCTATCAGCAAAGAGCAGAAACACTACCCACCAAAGCACCCTAAGAGTGAACTGCCCCTTAAGAGAACTTGATTGGTGATTACAAATTGTTGCAACCTGCAGAGTAGAACTCAGGGGTGTATGTAAAATGATTTAAATACACCCCCAAATTCTAATAATGGCGTCCTCCTCCCCATAGCCATACCAATCCTCACCAAAAAGGTATAAAGCATAGAAACGCAAAAAAAAAAAAAAAAAAGATGCAGACCAACAATTGTAATTCTGGAAAATACCAATTGCACTAGCAAAAACCCGGCAATGCAATGTGCATGTTCATCGCCGTGCTGTTGCTATTGGCAAAATGGGAACGATACAATTTTTAAATCGAAATGTGCTTAATAAAAAAGGGCCCTAATTAGTTAATCTCCATCTAAGATATTTTATTATATTCTTTTTTTAACAGAGTCCTTTGGCTAATCCAGTTGGCTAAAAGTAAATCACATTTTGGCAAATAGGATTGTAAGCCGGCCCACCATGGTAAGGTAGACTCTATTAGGGCGGGTTAGGTGATGGGAGTGAGAGAGGAAGAGTATAGTGTTTTGGAGAGGGAAGAGGGGGATAGGTGGACTTAAAGGGTACCACTCTTACACCCTCAAGTGCAAAGTCGGGGAACACAACGACCACCTGATAAATAATTGGGATCCAGCTGGTCCCCCTTAGGCCGGGTTCAACACTGGGATCGCAAAATTCAAATCACAATCGCCTACGGAGTATGATTGCATTTCTACTAAGCAACTGTGGCTTCATGTTGCAGTGATTGCGTTTTTCGGTCTCATTCCAGAGAATGAGAATGGTGTTCTAACTGCCAGCAAAATGTTGCACGCAGTGCACTTTTGCGATTTACGCACATCACAGGCACTGCAAGGATTTACCGCAGTGCTTTGCTGAATACCGGCTATCAGCAAAGAGCAGAAACACTACCCACCAAAGCACCCTAAAAGTGAACTGGCCCTTAAGAGAACTTGATTGGTGATTACAAATTGTTGCAACCTGCAGAGTAGAACTCAGGGGTGTATTTAAAATGATTTAAATACACCCCCAAATTCTAATAATGGCCTCCTCCTCCCCATAGCCATACCCATCCTCACCAAAAAGGTATAAAGCATAGAAACGCAAAAAAAACAAAAAAAGATGCAGACCAACAATTGTAATTCTGGAAAATACCAATTGCACTAGCAAAAACCCGGCAATGCAATTTACATGTTCATCGCCGTGCTGTTGCTATTGGCAAAATGAGAACGATACAATTTTTAAATCGAAACGTTCTTAATAAAAAAGGGCCCTAATTAGTTAATCTCCATCTAAGATAGTTTATTATATTCTTTTTTTAACAGAGTCCTTTGGCTAATCCAGTTGGCTAAAAGTAAATCACATTTTGGCAAATAGGATTGTAAGCCGGCCCACCATGGTAAGGTAGACTCTATTAGGGCGGGTTAGGTGATGGGAGTGAGAGAGGAATAGAGTATAGTGTTTTGGAGAGGGAAGATGGGGAGATAGGTGGACTTAAAGGGTACCACTCTTACACCCTCAAGTGCAAAGTCGGGGAACACAACGACCACCTGATAAATAATTGGGATCCAGCTGGTCCCCCTTAGGCCGGGTTCAACACAGGGATCGCAAAAGGCAAATCGCAATCGCCTATGGAGTGTGATTGCATTTCTACTAAGCAATTGTGGCTCCATGTTGCAGTGATTGCGTTTTTCGGTCTCATTCCAGAGAATTAGAATGGCGCTCTAACTGCCAGCAAAATGTTGCACGCAGTGCACTTTTGCGATATACGCACATCACAGGCACTGCAAGGATTTACCGCAGTGCTTTGCTGAATACCGGCTATCAGCAAAGAGCAGAAACACTACCCACTAAAGCACCCCAAGAGTGAACTGGCCCTTAAGAGAACTTGATTGGTGATTACAAATTGTTGCAACCTGCAGAGTAGAACTCAGGGGTGTATTTAAAATGATTTAAATACACCCCCAAATTCTAATAATGGCCTCCTCCTCCCCATAGCCATACCAATCCTCACCAAAAAGGGACAAAGCATAGAAACGCAAACAAAACAAAAAAAGATGCAGGCCAACAATTGTAATTCTGGAAAATACCAATTGCACTAGCAAAAACCCGGCAATGCAATTTACATGTTCATCACCGTGCTGTTGCTATTGGCAAAATGGGAACGATACAATTTTTAAATCGAAACGTTCTTAATAAAAAAGGGCCCTAATTAGTTAATCTCCATCTAAGATAGTTTATTATATTATTTTTTTAACAGAGTCCTTTGGCTAATCCAGTTGGCTAAAAGTAAATCACATTTTGGCAAATAGGATTGTAAGCCGGCCCACCATGGTAAGGTAGACTCTATTAGGGCGGGTTAGGTGATGGGAGTGAGAGAGGAATAGAGTATAGTGTTTTGGAGAGGGAAGAGGGGGATAGGTGGTCTTAAAGGGTACCACTCTTACACCCTCAAGTGCAAAGTTGGGGAACACAACGACCACCTGATAATTAATTGGGATCCAGCTGGTCCCCCTTAGGCCGGGTTCAACACTGGGATCGCAAAATTCAAATCACAATCGCCTACGGAGTATGATTGCATTTCTACTAAGCAACTGTGGCTTCATGTTGCAGTGATTGCGTTTTTCGGTCTCATTCCAGAGAATGAGAATGGTGTTCTAACTGCCAGCAAAATGTTGCACGCAGTGCACTTTTGCGATTTACGCACATCGAAGGCACTGCAAGGATTTACAGCAGTGCTTTGCTGAATACCGGCTATCAGCAAAGAGCAGAAACACTACCCACCAAAGCACCCTAAGAGTGAACTGGCCCTTAAGAGAACTTGATTGGTGATTACAAATTGTTGCAACCTGCAGAGTAGAACTCAGGGGTGTATGTAAAATGATTTAAATACACCCCCAAATTCTAATAATGGCGTCCTCCTCCCCATAGCCATACCAATCCTCACCAAAAAGGTATAAAGCATAGAAACGCAAAAAAAAAAAAAAAAAAAGATGCAGACCAACAATTGTAATTCTGGAAAATACCAATTGCACTAGCAAAAACCCGGCAATGCAATGTGCATGTTCATCGCCGTGCTGTTGCTATTGGCAAAATGGGAACGATACAATTTTTAAATCGAAATGTGCTTAATAAAAAAGGGCCCTAATTAGTTAATCTCCATCTAAGATAGTTTATTATATTCTTTTTTTAACAGAGTCCTTTGGCTAATCCAGTTGGCTAAAAGTAAATCACATTTTGGCAAATTGGATGTTAAGCTGGCCCACCATGGTAAGGTAGACTCTATTAGGGCGGGTTAGGTGATGGGAGTGAGAGAGGAAGAGTATAGTGTTTTGGAGAGGGAAGAGGGGGATAGGTGGACTTAAAGGGTACCACTCTTACACCCTCAAGTGCAAAGTTGGGGTACACAACGACCACCTGATAATTAATTGGGATCCAGCTGGTCCCCCTTGGGCCGGGTTCAACACTGGGATCGCAAAAGGCAAATCACAATCGCCTACGGAGTATGATTGCATTTCTACTAAGCAACTGTGGCTCCATGTTGCAGTGATTGCGTTTTTTGGGTCTCATTCCAGAGAATGAGAATGGTGTTCCAACTGCCAGCAAAATGTTGCACGCAGTGCACTTTTGCGATTTACGCACATCACAGGCACTGCAAGGATTTACCGCAGTGCTTTGCTGAATACCGGCTATCAGCAAAGAGCAGAAACACTACCCACCAAAGCACCCTAAGAGTGAACTGGCCCTTAAGAGAACTTGATTGGTGATTACAAATTGTTGCAACCTGCAGAGTAGAACTCAGGGGTGTATTTAAAAAGATTTAAATACACCCCCAAATTCTAATAATGGCCTCCTCCTCCCCATAGCCATACCAATCCTCACCAAAAAGGGACAAAGCATAGAAACGCAAACAAAACAAAAAAAGATGCAGGCCAACAATTGTAATTCTGGAAAATACCAATTGCACTAGCAAAAACCCGGCAATGCAATTTACATGTTCATCGCCGTGTTGTTGCTATTGGCAAAATGGGAACGATACAATTTTTAAATCGAAACGTTCTTAATAAAAAAGGGCCCTAATTAGTTAATCTCCATCTAAGATAGTTTATTATATTCTTTTTTTAACAGAGTCCTTTGGCTAATCCAGTTGGCTAAAAGTAAATCACATTTTGGCAAATAGGATTGTAAGCCGGCCCACCATGGTAAGGTAGACTCTATTAGGGCGGGTTAGGTGATGGGAGTGAGAGAGGAATAGAGTATAGTGTTTTGGAGAGAGAAGAGGGGGATAGGTGGACTTAAAGGGTACCACTCTTACACCCTCAAGTGCAAAGTTGGGAAACACAACGACCACCTGATAATTAATTGGGATCCGGCTGGTCCCCCTTAGGCCGGGTTCAACACTGGGATCGCAAAAGGCAAATCACAATCGCCTACGGAGTATGATTGCATTTCTACTAAGCAACTGTGGCTCCATGTTGCAGTGATTGCGTTTTTCGGTCTCATTCCAGAGAATGAGAATGGTGTTCTAACTGCCAGCAAAATGTTGCACGCAGTGCACTTTTGCGATTTACGCACATCACAGGCACTGCAAGGATTTACCGCAGTGCTTTGCTGAATACCGGCTATCAGCAAAGAGCAGAAACACTACCCACCAAAGCACCCCAAGAGTGAACTGGCCCTTAAGAGAACTTGATTGGTGATTACAAATTGTTGCAACCTGCAGAGTAGAACTCAGGGGTGTATTTAAAATGATTTAAATACACCCCCAAATTCTAATAATGGCCTCCTCCTCCCCATAGCCATACCAATCCTCACCAAAAAGGGACAAAGCATAGAAACGCAAACAAAACAAAAAAAGATGCAGGCCAACAATTGTAATTCTGGAAAATACCAATTGCACTAGCAAAAACCCGGCAATGCAATTTACATGTTCATCACCGTGCTGTTGCTATTGGCAAAATGGGAACGATACAATTTTTAAATCGAAACGTTCTTAATAAAAAAGGGCCCTAATTAGTTAATCTCCATCTAAGATAGTTTATTATATTCTTTTTTTAACAGAGTCCTTTGGCTAATCCAGTTGGCTAAAAGTAAATCACATTTTGGCAAATAGGATTGTAAGCCGGCCCACCATGGTAAGGTAGACTCTATTAGGGCAGGTTAGGTGATGGGAGTGAGAGAGGAATAGAGTATAGTGTTTTGGAGAGGGAAGAGGGGGATAGGTGGTCTTAAAGGGTACCACTCTTACACCCTCAAGTGCAAAGTTGGGGAACACAACGACCACCTGATAATTAATTGGGATCCAGCTGGTCCCCCTTAGGCCGAGTTCAACACTGGGATCGCAAAAGGCAAATCACGATCGCCTACGGAGTGTGATTGCATTTCTACTAAGCAACTGTGGCTCCATGTTGCAGTGATTGCGTTTTTCGGTCTCATTCCAGAGAATGAGAATGGTGTTCAAACTGCCAGCAAAATGTTGCACGCAGTGCACTTTTGCGATTTACGCACATCACAGGCACTGCAAGGATTTACCGCAGTGCTTTGCTGAATACCGGCTATCAGCAAAGAGCAGAAACACTACCCACCAAAGCACCCTAAGAGTTAACTGGCCCTTAAGAGAACTTGATTGGTGATTACAAATTGTTGCAACCTGCAGAGTAGAACTCAGGGGTGTATTTAAAATGATTTAAATACACCCCCAAATTCTAATAATGGCCTCCTCCTCCCCATAGCCATACCCATCCTCACCAAAAAGGTATAAAGCATAGAAACGCAAAAAAAACAAAAAAAGATGCAGACCAACAATTGTAATTCTGGAAAATACCAATTGCACTAGCAAAAACCCGGCAATGCAATTTACATGTTCATCGCCGTGCTGTTGCTATTGGCAAAATGAGAACGATACAATTTTTAAATCGAAACGTTCTTAATAAAAAAGGGCCCTAATTAGTTAATCTCCATCTAAGATAGTTTATTATATTCTTTTTTTAACAGAGTCCTTTGGCTAATCCAGTTGGCTAAAAGTAAATCACATTTTGGCAAATAGGATTGTAAGCCGGCCCACCATGGTAAGGTAGACTCTATTAGGGCGGGTTAGGTGATGGGAGTGAGAGAGGAATAGAGTATAGTGTTTTGGAGAGGGAAGAGGGGGATAGGTGGTCTTAAAGGGTACCACTCTTACACCCTCAAGTGCAAAGTTGGGGAACACAACGACCACCTGATAATTAATTGGGATCCAGCTGGTCCCCCTTAGGCCGGGTTCAACACTGGGATCGCAAAATTCAAATCACAATCGCCTACGGAGTATGATTGCATTTCTACTAAGCAACTGTGGCTTCATGTTGCAGTGATTGCGTTTTTCGGTCTCATTCCAGAGAATGAGAATGGTGTTCTAACTGCCAGCAAAATGTTGCACGCAGTGCACTTTTGCGATTTACGCACATCGAAGGCACTGCAAGGATTTACAGCAGTGCTTTGCTGAATACCGGCTATCAGCAAAGAGCAGAAACACTACCCACCAAAGCACCCTAAGAGTGAACTGGCCCTTAAGAGAACTTGATTGGTGATTACAAATTGTTGCAACCTGCAGAGTAGAACTCAGGGGTGTATGTAAAATGATTTAAATACACCCCCAAATTCTAATAATGGCGTCCTCCTCCCCATAGCCATACCAATCCTCACCAAAAAGGTATAAAGCATAGAAACGCAAAAAAAAAAAAAAAAAAAAGATGCAGACCAACAATTGTAATTCTGGAAAATACCAATTGCACTAGCAAAAACCCGGCAATGCAATGTGCATGTTCATCGCCGTGCTGTTGCTATTGGCAAAATGGGAACGATACAATTTTTAAATCGAAATGTGCTTAATAAAAAAGGGCCCTAATTAGTTAATCTCCATCTAAGATAGTTTATTATATTCTTTTTTTAACAGAGTCCTTTGGCTAATCCAGTTGGCTAAAAGTAAATCACATTTTGGCAAATAGGATGTTAAGCTGGCCCACCATGGTAAGGTAGACTCTATTAGGGCGGGTTAGGTGATGGGAGTGAGAGAGGAAGAGTATAGTGTTTTGGAGAGGGAAGAGGGGGATAGGTGGACTTAAAGGGTACCACTCTTACACCCTCAAGTGCAAAGTTGGGGAACACAACGACCACCTGATAATTAATTGGGATCCAGCTGGTCCCCCTTAGGCCGAGTTCAACACTGGGATCGCAAAAGGCAAATCACAATCGCCTACAGAGTGTGATTGCATTTCTACTAAGCAACTGTGGCTCCATGTTGCAGTGATTGCGTTTTTCGGTCTCATTCCAGAGAATGAGAATGGTGTTCTAACTGCCAGCAAAATGTTGCACGCAGTGCACTTTTGCGATTTACGCACATCACAGGCACTGCAAGGATTTACCGCAGTGCTTTGCTGAATACCGGCTATCAGCAAAGAGCAGAAACACTACCCACCAAAGCACCCTAAGAGTGAACTGGCCCTTAAGAGAACTTGATTGGTGATTACAAATTGTTGCAACCTGCAGAGTAGAACTGAGGGGTGTATTTAAAATGATTTAAATACACCCCCAAATTCTAATAATGGCCTCCTCCTCCCCATAGCCATACCCATCCTCACCAAAAAGGTATAAAGCATAGAAACGCAAAAAAAACCAAAAAAAGATGCAGACCAACAATTGTAATTCTGGAAAATACCAATTGCACTAGCAAAAACCCGGCAATGCAATTTACATGTTCATCGGCGTGCTGTTGCTATTGGCAAAATGAGAACGATACAATTTTTAAATCGAAACGTTCTTAATAAAAAAGGGCCCTAATTAGTTAATCTCCATCTAAGATAGTTTATTATATTCTTTTTTTAACAGAGTCCTTTGGCTAATCCAGTTGGCTAAAAGTAAATCACATTTTGGCAAATAGGATTGTAAGCCGGCCCACCATGGTAAGGTAGACTCTATTAGGGCGGGTTAGGTGATGGGAGTGAGAGAGGAATAGAGTATAGTGTTTTGGAGAGGGAAGAGGGGGATAGGTGGTCTTAAAGGGTACCACTCTTACACCCTCAAGTGCAAAGTTGGGGAACACAACGACCACCTGATAATTAATTGGGATCCAGCTGGTCCCCCTTAGGCCGGGTTCAACACTGGGATCGCAAAAGGCAAATCACAATCGCCTACGGAGTATGATTGCATTTCTACTAAGCAACTGTGGCTCCATGTTGCAGTGATTGCGTTTTTTGGGTCTCATTCCAGAGAATGAGAATGGTGTTCTAACTGCCAGCAAAATGTTGCACGCAGTGCACTTTTGCGATTTACGCACATCACAGGCACTGCAAGGATTTACCGCAGTGCTTTGCTGAATACCGGCTATCAGCAAAGAGCAGAAACACTACCCACCAAAGCACCCTAAGAGTGAACTGGCCCTTAAGAGAACTTGATTGGTGATTACAAATTGTTGCAACCTGCAGAGTAGAACTCAGGGGTGTATTTAAAAAGATTTAAATACACCCCCAAATTCTAATAATGGCCTCCTCCTCCCCATAGCCATACCAATCCTCACCAAAAAGGGACAAAGCATAGAAACGCAAACAAAACAAAAGAGATGCAGGCCAACAATTGTAATTCTGGAAAATACCAATTGCACTAGCAAAAACCCGGCAATGCAATTCACATGTTCATCGCCGTGCTGTTGCTATTGGCAAAATGGGAACGATACAATTTTTAAATCGAAACGTGCTTAATAAAAAAAGGGCCCTAATTACTTAATCTCCATCTAAGATAGTTTATTATATTCTTTTTTTAACAGAGTCCTTTGGCTAATCCAGTTGGCTAAAAGTAAATCACATTTTGGCAAATAGGATTGTAAGCCGGCCCACCATGGTAAGGTAGACTCTATTAGGGCGGGTTAGGTGATGGGAGTGAGAGAGGAATAGAGTATAGTGTTTTGGAGAGGGAAGAGGGGGATAGGTGGACTTAAAGGGTACCACTCTTACACCCTCAAGTGCAAAGTCGGGGAACACAACGACCACCTGATAAATAATTGGGATCCAGCTGGTCTCCCTTAGGCCGAGTTCAACACTGGGATCGCAAAAGGCAAATCACAATCGCCTACGGAGTGTGATTGCATTTCTACTAAGCAACTGTGGCTCCATGTTGCAGTGATTGCGTTTTTCGGTCTCATTCCAGAGAATGAGAATGGTGTTCTAACTGCCAGCAAAATGTTGCACGCAGTGCACTTTTGCGATATACGCACATCACAGGCACTGCAAGGATTTACCGCAGTGCTTTGCTGAATACCGGCTATCAGCAAAGAGCAGAAACACTACCCACCAAAGCACCCCAAGAGTGAACTGGCCCTTAAGAGAACTTGATTGGTGATTACAAATTGTTGCAACCTGCAGAGTAGAACTCAGGGGTGTATTTAAAATGATTTAAATACACCCCCAAATTCTAATAATGGCCTCCTCCTCCCCATAGCCATACCAATCCTCACCAAAAAGGGACAAAGCATAGAAACGCAAACAAAACAAAAAAATATGCAGGCCAACAATTGTAATTCTGGAAAATACCAATTGCACTAGCAAAAACCCGGCAATGCAATTTACATGTTCATCGCCGTGCTGTTGCTATTGGCAAAATGGGAACGATACAATTTTTAAATCGAAACGTTCTTAATAAAAAAGGGCCCTAATTAGTTAATCTCCATCTAAGATAGTTTATTATATTCTTTTTTTAACAGAGTCCTTTGGCTAATCCAGTTGGCTAAAAGTAAATCACATTTTGGCAAATAGGATTGTAAGCCGGCCCACCATGGTAAGGTAGACTCTATTAGGGCGGGTTAGGTGATGGGAGTGAGAGAGGAATAGAGTATAGTGTTTTGGAGAGGGAAGAGGGGGATAGGTGGTCTTAAAGGGTACCACTCTTACACCCTCAAGTGCAAAGTTGGGGAACACAACGACCACCTGATAATTAATTGGGATCCAGCTGGTCCCCCTTAGGCCGGGTTCAACACTGGGATCACAAAATTCAAATCACAATCGCCTACGGAGTATGATTGCATTTCTACTAAGCAACTGTGGCTCCATGTTGCAGTGATTGCGTTTTTCGGTCTCATTCCAGAGAATGAGAATGGTGTTCTAACTGCCAGCAAAATGTTGCACGCAGTGCACTTTTGCGATTTACGCACATCGAAGGCACTGCAAGGATTTACCGCAGTGCTTTGCTGAATACCGGCTATCAGCAAAGAGCAGAAACACTACCCACCAAAGCACCCTAAGAGTGAACTGGCCCTTAAGAGAACTTGATTGGTGATTACAAATTGTTGCAACCTGCAGAGTAGAACTCAGGGGTGTATGTAAAATGATTTAAATAAACCCCAAATTCTAATAATGGCGTCCTCCTCCCCATAGCCATACCAATCCTCACCAAAAAGGTATAAAGCATAGAAACGCAAAAAAAAAACAAGAAAAGATGCAGACCAACAATTGTAATTCTGGAAAATACCAATTGCACTAGCAAAAACCCGGCAATGCAATGTGCATGTTCATCGCCGTGCTGTTGCTATTGGCAAAATGGGAACGATACAATTTTTAAATCGAAATGTGCTTAATAAAAAAGGGCCCTAATTAGTTAATCTCCATCTAAGATAGTTTATTATATTCTTTTTTTAACAGAGTCCTTTGGCTAATCCAGTTGGCTAAAAGTAAATCACATTTTGGCAAATAGGATTGTAAGCCGGCCCACCATGGTAAGGTAGACTCTATTAGGGCGGGTTAGGTGATGGGAGTGAGAGAGGAAGAGTATAGTGTTTTGGAGAGGGAAGAGGGGGATAGGTGGACTTAAAGGGTACCACTCTTACACCCTCAAGTGCAAAGTCGGGGAACACAACGACCACCTGATAAATAATTGGGATCCAGCTGGTCCACCTTAGGCCGGTTCAACACTGGGATCGCAAAAGGCAAATCGCAATCGCCTATGGAGTGTGATTGTATTTCTACTAAGCAATTGTGGCTCCATGTTGCAGTGATTGCGTTTTTCGGTCTCATTCCAGAGAATGAGAATGGCGCTCTAACTGCCAGCAAAATGTTGCACGCAGTGCACTTTGCGATATACGCACATCACAGGCACTGCAAGGATTTACCGCAGTGCTTTGCTGAATACCGGCTATCAGCAAAGAGCAGAAACACTACCCACCAAAGCACCCCAAGAGTGAACTGGCCCTTAAGAGAACTTGATTGGTGATTACAAATTGTTGCAACCTGCAGAGTAGAACTCAGGGGTGTATTTAAAATGATTTAAATACACCCCCAAATTCTAATAATGGCCTCCTCCTCCCCATAGCCATACCAATCCTCACCAAAAAGGGACAAAGCATAGAAACGCAAACAAAACAAAAAAAGATGCAGGCCAACAATTGTAATTCTGGAAAATACCAATTGCACTAGCAAAAACCCGGCAATGCAATTTACATGTTCATCGCCGTGCTGTTGCTATTGGCAAAATGGGAACGATACAATTTTTAAATCGAAACGTTCTTAATAAAAAAGGGCACTAATTAGTTAATCTCCATCTAAGATAGTTTATTATATTCTTTTTTTAACAGAGTCCTTTGGCTAATCCAGTTGGCTAAAAGTAAATCACATTTTGGCAAATAGGATTGTAAGCCGGCCCACCATGGTAAGGTAGACTCTATTAGGGCGGGTTAGGTGATGGGAGTGAGAGAGGAATAGAGTATAGTGTTTTGGAGAGGGAAGAGGGGGATAGGTGGTCTTAAAGGGTACCACTCTTACACCCTCAAGTGCAAAGTTGGGGAACACAACGACCACCTGATAATTAATTGGGATCCAGCTGGTCCCCCTTAGGCCGGGTTCAACACTGGGATCGCAAAATTCAAATCACAATCGCCTACGGAGTATGATTGCATTTCTACTAAGCAACTGTGGCTCCATGTTGCAGTGATTGCGTTTTTCGGTCTCATTCCAGAGAATGAGAATGGTGTTCTAACTGCCAGCAAAATGTTGCACGCAGTGCACTTTTGCGATTTACGCACATCGAAGGCACTGCAAGGATTTACCGCAGTGCTTTGCTGAATACCGGCTATCAGCAAAGAGCAGAAACACTACCCACCAAAGCACCCTAAGAGTGAACTGGCCCTTAAGAGAACTTGATTGGTGATTACAAATTGTTGCAACCTGCAGAGTAGAACTCAGGGGTGTATGTAAAATGATTTAAATAAACCCCCAAATTCTAATAATGGCGTCCTCCTCCCCATAGCCATACCAATCCTCACCAAAAAGGTATAAAGCATAGAAAAGCAAAAAAAAAACAAGAAAAGATGCAGACCAACAATTGTAATTCTGGAAAATACCAATTGCACTAGCAAAAACCCGGCAATGCAATGTGCATGTTCATCGCCGTGCTGTTGCTATTGGCAAAATGGGAACGATACAATTTTTAAATCGAAATGTGCTTAATAAAAAAGGGCCCTAATTAGTTAATCTCCATCTAAGATAGTTTATTATATTCTTTTTTTAACAGAGTCCTTTGGCTAATCCAGTTGGCTAAAAGTAAATCACATTTTGGCAAATAGGATTGTAAGCCGGCCCACCATGGTAAGGTAGACTCTATTAGGGCGGGTTAGGTGATGGGAGTGAGAGAGGAAGAGTATAGTGTTTTGGAGAGGGAAGAGGGGGATAGGTGGACTTAAAGGGTACCACTCTTACACCCTCAAGTGCAAAGTCGGGGAACACAACGACCACCTGATAAATAATTGGGATCCAGCTGGTCCACCTTAGGCCGGTTCAACACTGGGATCGCAAAAGGCAAATCGCAATCGCCTATGGAGTGTGATTGTATTTCTACTAAGCAATTGTGGCTCCATGTTGCAGTGATTGCGTTTTTCGGTCTCATTTCAGAGAATGAGAATGGCGCTCTAACTGCCAGCAAAATGTTGCACGCAGTGCACTTTTGCGATATACGCACATCACAGGCACTGCAAGGATTTACCGCAGTGCTTTGCTGAATACCGGCTATCAGCAAAGAGCAGAAACACTACCCACCAAAGCACCCCAAGAGTGAACTGGCCCTTAAGAGAACTTGATTGGTGATTACAAATTGTTGCAACCTGCAGAGTAGAACTCAGGGGTGTATTTAAAATGATTTAAATACACCCCCAAATTCTAATAATGGCCTCCTCCTCCCCATAGCCATACCAATCCTCACCAAAAAGGGACAAAGCATAGAAACGCAAACAAAACAAAAAAAGATGCAGGCCAACAATTGTAATTCTGGAAAATACCAATTGCACTAGCAAAAACCCGGCAATGCAATTTACATGTTCATCGCCGTGCTGTTGCTATTGGCAAAATGGGAACGATACAATTTTTAAATCGAAACATTCTTAATAAAAAAGGGCACTAATTAGTTAATCTCCATCTAAGATAGTTTATTATATTCTTTTTTTAACAGAGTCCTTTGGCTAATCCAGTTGGCTAAAAGTAAATCACATTTTGGCAAATAGGATTGTAAGCCGGCCCACCATGGTAAGGTAGACTCTATTAGGGCGGGTTAGGTGATGGGAGTGAGAGAGGAATAGAGTATAGTGTTTTGGAGAGGGAAGAGGGGGATAGGTGGTCTTAAAGGGTACCACTCTTACACCCTCAAGTGCAAAGTTGGGGAACACAACGACCACCTGATAATTAATTGGGATCCAGCTGGTCCCCCTTAGGCCGGGTTCAACACTGGGATCGCAAAATTCAAATCACAATCGCCTACGGAGTATGATTGCATTTCTACTAAGCAACTGTGGCTCCATGTTGCAGTGATTGCGTTTTTCGGTCTCATTCCAGAGAATGAGAATGGTGTTCTAACTGCCAGCAAAATGTTGCACGCAGTGCACTTTTGCGATTTACGCACATCGAAGGCACTGCAAGGATTTACCGCAGTGCTTTGCTGAATACCGGCTATCAGCAAAGAGCAGAAACACTACCCACCAAAGCACCCTAAGAGTGAACTGGCCCTTAAGAGAACTTGATTGGTGATTACAAATTGTTGCAACCTGCAGAGTAGAACTCAGGGGTGTATGTAAAATGATTTAAATAAACCCCCAAATTCTAATAATGGCGTCCTCCTCCCCATAGCCATACCAATCCTCACCAAAAAGGTATAAAGCATAGAAACGCAAAAAAAAAACAAGAAAAGATGCAGACCAACAATTGTAATTCTGGAAAATACCAATTGCACTAGCAAAAACCCGGCAATGCAATGTGCATGTTCATCGCCGTGCTGTTGCTATTGGCAAAATGGGAACGATACAATTTTTAAATCGAAATGTGCTTAATAAAAAAGGGCCCTAATTAGTTAATCTCCATCTAAGATAGTTTATTATATTCTTTTTTTAACAGAGTCCTTTGGCTAATCCAGTTGGCTAAAAGTAAATCACATTTTGGCAAATAGGATTGTAAGCCGGCCCACCATGGTAAGGTAGACTCTATTAGGGCGGGTTAGGTGATGGGAGTGAGAGAGGAAGAGTATAGTGTTTTGGAGAGGGAAGAGGGGGATAGGTGGACTTAAAGGGTACCACTCTTACACCCTCAAGTGCAAAGTCGGGGAACACAACGACCACCTGATAAATAATTGGGATCCAGCTGGTCCACCTTAGGCCGGTTCAACACTGGGATCGCAAAAGGCAAATCGCAATCGCCTATGGAGTGTGATTGTATTTCTACTAAGCAATTGTGGCTCCATGTTGCAGTGATTGCGTTTTTCGGTCTCATTTCAGAGAATGAGAATGGCGCTCTAACTGCCAGCAAAATGTTGCACGCAGTGCACTTTTGCGATATACGCACATCACAGGCACTGCAAGGATTTACCGCAGTGCTTTGCTGAATACCGGCTATCAGCAAAGAGCAGAAACACTACCCACCAAAGCACCCCAAGAGTGAACTGGCCCTTAAGAGAACTTGATTGGTGATTACAAATTGTTGCAACCTGCAGAGTAGAACTCAGGGGTGTATTTAAAATGATTTAAATACACCCCCAAATTCTAATAATGGCCTCCTCCTCCCCATAGCTATACCAATCCTCACCAAAAAGGGACAAAGCATAGAAACGCAAACAAAACAAAAAAAGATGCAGGCCAACAATTGTAATTCTGGAAAATACCAATTGCACTAGCAAAAACCCGGCAATGCAATTTACATGTTCATCGCCGTGCTGTTGCTATTGGCAAAATGGGAATGATACAATTTTTAAATCGAAACGTTCTTAATAAAAAAGGGCACTAATTAGTTAATCTCCATCTAAGATAGTTTATTATATTCTTTTTTTAACAGAGTCCTTTGGCTAATCCAGTTGGCTAAAAGTAAATCACATTTTGGCAAATAGGATTGTAAGCCGGCCCACCATGGTAAGGTAGACTCTATTAGGGCGGGTTAGGTGATGGGAGTGAGAGAGGAATAGAGTATAGTGTTTTGGAGAGGGAAGAGGGGGATAGGTGGACCTAAAGGGTACCACTCTTACACCCTCAAGTGCAAAGTTGGGGAACACAACGACCACCTGATAATTAATTGGGATCCAGCTGGTCCCCCTTAGGCCGGGTTCAACACTGGGATCGCAAAATTCAAATCACAATCGCCTACGGAGTATGATTGCATTTCTACTAAGCAACTGTGGCTTCATGTTGCAGTGATTGCGTTTTTCGGTCTCATTCCAGAGAATGAGAATGGTGTTCTAACTGCCAGCAAAATGTTGCACACAGTGCACTTTTGCGATTTACGCACATCAAAGGCACTGCAAGGATTTACCGCAGTGCTTTGCTGAATACCGGCTATCAGCAAAGAGCAGAAACACTACCCACCAAAGCACCCCAAGAGTGAACTGGCCCTTAAGAGAACTTGATTGGTGATTACAAATTGTTGCAACCTGCAGAGTAGAACTCAGGGGTGTATTTAAAATGATTTAAATACACCCCCAAATTCTAATAATGGCCTCCTCCTCCCCATAGCCATACCAATCGTCACCAAAAAGGGATAAAGCATAGAAATGCAAACAAAACAAAAAAAGATGCAGGCCAACAATTGTAATTCTGGAAAATACCAATTGCACTAGCAAAAACCCGGCAATGCAATTTACATGTTCATCGCCGTGCTGTTGCTATTGGCAATATTGGAACGATACAATTTTTAAATCGAAACGTTCTTAATAAAAAAGGGCCCTAATTAGTTAATCTCCATCTAAGATAGTTTATTATATTCTTTTTTTAACAGAGTCCTTTGGCTAATCCAGTTCGCTAAAAGTAAATCACATTTTGGCAAATAGGATTGTAAGCCGGCCCACCATGGTAAGGTAGACTCTATTAGGGCGGGTTAGGTGATGGGAGTGAGAGAGGAATAGAGTATAGTGTTTTGGAGAGGGAAGAGGGGGATAGGTGGACTTAAAGGGTACCACTCTTACACCCTCAAGTGCAAAGTCGGGGAACACAACGACCACCTGATAAATAATTGGGATCCAGCTGGTCCCCCTTAGGCCGAGTTCAACACTGGGATCGCAAAAGGCAAATCACAATCGCCTACGGAGTGTGATTGCATTTCTACTAAGCAACTGTGGCTCCATGTTGCAGTGATTGCGTTTTTCGGTCTCATTCCAGAGAATGAGAATGGTGTTCTAACTGCCAGCAAAATGTTGCACGCAGTGCACTTTTGCGATTTACGCACATCACAGGCACTGCAAGGATTTACCGCAGTGCTTTGCTGAATACCGGCTATCAGCAAAGAGCAGAAACACTAGCCACCAAAGCACCCTAAGAGTGAACTGGCCCTTAAGAGAACTTGATTGGTGATTACAAATTGTTGCAACCTGCAGAGTAGAACTCAGGGGTGTATTTAAAATGATTTAAATACACCCCCATATTCTAATAATGGCCTCCTCCTCCCCATAGCCATACCCATCCTCACCAAAAAGGGACAAAGCATAGAAACGCAAACAAAACAAAAAAAGATGCAGGCCAACAATTGTAATTCTGGAAAATACCAATTGCACTAGCAAAAACCCGGCAATGCAATTTACATGTTCATCGCCGTGCTGTTGCTATTGGCAAAATGGGAACGATACAATTTTTAAATCGAAACGTGCTTAATAAAAAAGGGCCCAAATTAGTTAATCTCCATCTAAGATAGTTTATCATATTCTTTTTTCAACAGAGTCCTTTGGCTAATCCAGTTGGCTAAAACTAAATCACATTTTGGCCAATAGGATTGTAAGCCGGCCCACCATGGTAAGGTAGACTCTATTAGGGCAGGTTAGGGAATGGGAGTGAGAGAGGAATAGGGGATAGCGTTTTGGAGAGGGAAGATGGGGAAAGGTGGTCTTAAGGGGTACCACTCTTACACCATCAAGTGCAAAGTCGGGGAACACAACGACCACCTAATAAATAATTGGGATCCAGCTGGTCCCCCTTAGGCCGGGTTCAACACTGGGATTGCAAAAGGCAAATCGCAATCACCTATGGAGTGTAATTGCATTTCTACCAAGCAATTGTGGCTCCATGTTACAGTGATTGCGTTTTTCGGTCTCATTCCAGAGAATGAGAATGGCGTTCTAACTGCCAGCAAAATGTTGCACGCAGTGCACTTTTGCGATATACGCACATCACAGGCACTGCAAGGATTTACCGCAGTGCTTTGCTGAATACCGGCTATCAGCAAAGAGCAGAAAAACTACTTATTAAAGCACCCCAAGTGTGAACTGGCCCTTAAGAGAACTTTATTGGTGATTACAAATTGTTGCAACCTGCAGAGTAGAACTCAGGGGCATATTTAAAATGATTTAAATATACCCCCAAATTCTAATAATGGCCTCCTCCTCCCCATAGCCATACCAATCCCCACCAAAAAGGTACAAAGCATAGAAACGCAAACAAAACAAAAAAAAGATGCAGGCCAACAATTGTAATTCTGGAAAATACCAATTGCACTAGCAAAAACCCGGCAATGCAATTTACATGTTCATCGCCGTGCTGTTGCTATTGGCAAAATGGGAATGATACAATTTTTAAATCGAAATGTGCTTAATAAAAAAGGGCCCAAATTAGTTAATCTCCATCTACGATAGTTTATCATATTCTTTTTTTAACAGAGTCCTTTGGCTAATCCAGTTGGCTAAAACTAAATCACATTTTGGCCAATAGGATTGTAAGCCGGCCCACCATGGTAAAGTAGACTCTATTAGGGCGGGTTAGGGAATGGGAGTGAGAGAGGAATAGGGTATAGCGTTTTGGAGAAGGAAGATGGGGATAGGTGGTCTTAAGGGGTACCACTCTTACATCATCAAGTGCAAAGTCGGGGAACACAACGACCACCTGACAATTAATTGGGATTCAGCTGGTCCCCCTTAGGCCGGGTTCAACACTGGGATCGCAAAAGGCAAATCACAATCGCCTACGGAGTGTGATTGCATTTCTACTAAGCAACTGTGGCTCCATGTTGCAGTGATTGCGTTTTTCGGTCTCATTCCAGAGAATGAGAATGGTGTTCTAACTGCCAGCAAAATGTTGCACGCAGTGCACTTTTGCGATATACGCACATCACAGGCACTGCAAGGATTTACCGCAGTGCTTTGCTGAATACCGGCTATCAGCAAAGAGCAGAAACACTACCCACCAAAGCACCCCAAGAGTGAACTGGCCCTTAAGAGAACTTGATTGGTGATTACAAATTGTTGCAACCTGCAGAGTAGAACTCAGGGGTGTATTTAAAATGATTTAAATACACCCCCAAATTCTAATAATGGCCTCCTCCTCCCCATAGCCATACCAATCCTCACCAAAAAGGGACAAAGCATAGAAACGCAAACAAAACAAAAAAATATGCAGGCCAACAATTGTAATTCTGGAAAATACCAATTGCACTAGCAAAAACCCGGCAATGCAATTTACATGTTCATCGCCGTGCTGTTGCTATTGGCAAAATGGGAACGATACAATTTTTAAATCGAAACGTTCTTAATAAAAAAGGGCCCTAATTAGTTAATCTCCATCTAAGATAGTTTATTATATTCTTTTTTTAACAGAGTCCTTTGGCTAATCCAGTTGGCTAAAAGTAAATCACATTTTGGCAAATAGGATTGTAAGCCGGCCCACCATGGTAAGGTAGACTCTATTAGGGCGGGTTAGGTGATGGGAGTGAGAGAGGAATAGAGTATAGTGTTTTGGAGAGGGAAGAGGGGGATAGGTGGTCTTAAAGGGTACCACTCTTACACCCTCAAGTGCAAAGTTGGGGAACACAACGACCACCTGATAATTAATTGGGATCCAGCTGGTCCCCCTTAGGCCGGGTTCAACACTGGGATCGCAAAATTCAAATCACAATCGCCTACGGAGTATGATTGCATTTCTACTAAGCAACTGTGGCTCCATGTTGCAGTGATTGCGTTTTTCGGTCTCATTCCAGAGAATGAGAATGGTGTTCTAACTGCCAGCAAAATGTTGCACGCAGTGCACTTTTGCGATTTACGCACATCGAAGGCACTGCAAGGATTTACCGCAGTGCTTTGCTGAATACCGGCTATCAGCAAAGAGCAGAAACACTACCCACCAAAGCACCCTAAGAGTGAACTGGCCCTTAAGAGAACTTGATTGGTGATTACAAGTTGTTGCAACCTGCAGAGTAGAACTCAGGGGTGTATGTAAAATGATTTAAATAAACCCCAAATTCTAATAATGGCGTCCTCCTCCCCATAGCCATACCAATCCTCACCAAAAAGGTATAAAGCATAGAAACGCAAAAAAAAAACAAGAAAAGATGCAGACCAACAATTGTAATTCTGGAAAATACCAATTGCACTAGCAAAAACCCGGCAATGCAATGTGCATGTTCATCGCCGTGCTGTTGCTATTGGCAAAATGGGAACGATACAATTTTTAAATCGAAATGTGCTTAATAAAAAAGGGCCCTAATTAGTTAATCTCCATCTAAGATAGTTTATTATATTCTTTTTTTAACAGAGTCCTTTGGCTAATCCAGTTGGCTAAAAGTAAATCACATTTTGGCAAATAGGATTGTAAGCCGGCCCACCATGGTAAGGTAGACTCTATTAGGGCGGGTTAGGTGATGGGAGTGAGAGAGGAAGAGTATAGTGTTTTGGAGAGGGAAGAGGGGGATAGGTGGACTTAAAGGGTACCACTCTTACACCCTCAAGTGCAAAGTCGGGGAACACAACGACCACCTGATAAATAATTGGGATCCAGCTGGTCCACCTTAGGCCGGTTCAACACTGGGATCGCAAAAGGCAAATCGCAATCGCCTATGGAGTGTGATTGTATTTCTACTAAGCAATTGTGGCTCCATGTTGCAGTGATTGCGTTTTTCGGTCTCATTTCAGAGAATGAGAATGGCGCTCTAACTGCCAGCAAAATGTTGCACGCAGTGCACTTTTGCGATATACGCACATCACAGGCACTGCAAGGATTTACCGCAGTGCTTTGCTGAATACCGGCTATCAGCAAAGAGCAGAAACACTACCCACCAAAGCACCCCAAGAGTGAACTGGCCCTTAAGAGAACTTGATTGGTGATTACAAATTGTTGCAACCTGCAGAGTAGAACTCAGGGGTGTATTTAAAATGATTTAAATACACCCCCAAATTCTAATAATGGCCTCCTCCTCCCCATAGCCATACCAATCCTCACCAAAAAGGGACAAAGCATAGAAACGCAAACAAAACAAAAAAAGATGCAGGCCAACAATTGTAATTCTGGAAAATACCAATTGCACTAGCAAAAACCCGGCAATGCAATTTACATGTTCATCGCCGTGCTGTTGCTATTGGCAAAATGGGAACGATACAATTTTTAAATCGAAACGTTCTTAATAAAAAAGGGCACTAATTAGTTAATCTCCATCTAAGATAGTTTATTATATTCTTTTTTTAACAGAGTCCTTTGGCTAATCCAGTTGGCTAAAAGTAAATCACATTTTGGCAAATAGGATTGTAAGCCGGCCCACCATGGTAAGGTAGACTCTATTAGGGCGGGTTAGGTGATGGGAGTGAGAGAGGAATAGAGTATAGTGTTTTGGAGAGGGAAGAGGGGGATAGGTGGTCTTAAAGGGTACCACTCTTACACCCTCAAGTGCAAAGTTGGGGAACACAACGACCACCTGATAATTAATTGGGATCCAGCTGGTCCCCCTTAGGCCGGGTTCAACACTGGGATCGCAAAATTCAAATCACAATCGCCTACGGAGTATGATTGCATTTCTACTAAGCAACTGTGGCTCCATGTTGCAGTGATTGCGTTTTTCGGTCTCATTCCAGAGAATGAGAATGGTGTTCTAACTGCCAGCAAAATGTTGCACGCAGTGCACTTTTGCGATTTACGCACATCGAAGGCACTGCAAGGATTTACCGCAGTGCTTTGCTGAATACCGGCTATCAGCAAAGAGCAGAAACACTACCCACCAAAGCACCCTAAGAGTGAACTGGCCCTTAAGAGAACTTGATTGGTGATTACAAATTGTTGCAACCTGCAGAGTAGAACTCAGGGGTGTATGTAAAATGATTTAAATAAACCCCCAAATTCTAATAATGGCGTCCTCCTCCCCATAGCCATACCAATCCTCACCAAAAAGGTATAAAGCATAGAAACGCAAAAAAAAAACAAGAAACGATGCAGACGAACAATTGTAATTCTGGAAAATACCAATTGCACTAGCAAAAACCCGGCAATGCAATGTGCATGTTCATCGCCGTGCTGTTGCTATTGGCAAAATGGGAACGATACAATTTTTAAATCGAAATGTGCTTAATAAAAAAGGGCCCTAATTAGTTAATCTCCATCTAAGATAGTTTATTATATTCTTTTTTTAACAGAGTCCTTTGGCTAATCCAGTTGGCTAAAAGTAAATCACATTTTGGCAAATAGGATTGTAAGCCGGCCCACCATGGTAAGGTAGAATCTATTAGGGCGGGTTAGGTGATGGGAGTGAGAGAGGAAGAGTATAGTGTTTTGGAGAGGGAAGAGGGGGATAGGTGGACTTAAAGGGTACCACTCTTACACCCTCAAGTGCAAAGTCGGGGAACACAACGACCACCTGATAAATAATTGGGATCCAGCTGGTCCACCTTAGGCCGGTTCAACACTGGGATCGCAAAAGGCAAATCGCAATCGCCTATGGAGTGTGATTGTATTTCTACTAAGCAATTGTGGCTCCATGTTGCAGTGATTGCGTTTTTCGGTTTCATTCCAGAGAATGAGAATGGCGCTCTAACTGCCAGCAAAATGTTGCACGCAGTGCACTTTTGCGATATACGCACATCACAGGCACTGCAAGGATTTACCGCAGTGCTTTGCTAAATACCGGCTATCAGCAAAGAGCAGAAACACTACCCACCAAAGCACCCCAAGAGTGAACTGGCCCTTAAGAGAACTTGATTGGTGATTACAAATTGTTGCAACCTGCAGAGTAGAACTCAGGGGTGTATTTAAAATGATTTAAATACACCCCCAAATTCTAATAATGGCCTCCTCCTCCCCATAGCCATACCAATCGTCACCAAAAAGGGATAAAGCATAGAAACGCAAACAAAACAAAAAAAGATGCAGGCCAACAATTGTAATTCTGGAAAATACCAATTGCACTAGCAAAAACCCGGCAATGCAATTTACATGTTCATCGCCGTGCTGTTGCTATTGGCAATATGGGAACGATACAATTTTTAAATCGAAATGTGCTTAATAAAAAAGGGCCCTAATTAGTTAATCTCCATCTAAGATAGTTTATTATATTCTTTTTTTAACAGAGTCCTTTGGCTAATCCAGTTGGCTAAAAGTAAATCACATTTTGGCAAATAGGATTGTAAGCCGGCCCACCATGGTAAGGTAGACTCTATTAGGGCGGGTTAGGTGATGGGAGTGAGAGAGGAATAGAGTATAGTGTTTTGGAGAGGGAAGAGGGGGATAGGTGGACTTAAAGGGTACCACTCTTACACCCTCAAGTGCAAAGTCGGGGAACACAACGACCACCTGATAAATAATTGGGATCCAGCTGGTCCCCCTTAGGCCGAGTTCAACACTGGGATCGCAAAAGGCAAATCACAATCGCCTACGGAGTGTGATTGCATTTCTACTAAGCAACTGTGGCTCCATGTTGCAGTCATTGCGTTTTTCGGTCTCATTCCAGAGAATGAGAATGGTGTTCTAACTGCCAGCAAAATGTTGCACGCAGTGCACTTTTGCGATTTACGCACATCACAGGCACTGCAAGGATTTACCGCAGTGCTTTGCTGAATACCGGCTATCAGCAAAGAGCAGAAACACTACCCACCAAAGCACCCTAAGAGTGAACTGGCCCTTAAGAGAACTTGATTGGTGATTACAAATTGTTGCAACCTGCAGAGTAGAACTCAGGGGTGTATTTAAAATGATTTAAATACACCCCCATATTCTAATAATGGCCTCCTCCTCCCCATAGCCATACCCATCCTCACCAAAAAGGGACAAAGCATAGAAACGCAAACAAAACAAAAAAAGATGCAGGCCAACAATTGTAATTCTGGAAAATACCAATTGCACTAGCAAAAACCCGGCAATGCAATTTACATGTTCATCGCCGTGCTGTTGCTATTGGCAAAATGGGAACGATACAATTTTTAAATCGAAACGTGCTTAATAAAAAAGGGCCCAAATTAGTTAATCACCATCTAAGATAGTTTATCATATTCTTTTTTCAACAGAGTCCTTTGGCTAATCCAGTTGGCTAAAACTAAATCACATTTTGGCCAATAGGATTGTAAGCCGGCCCACCATGGTAAGGTAGACTCTATTAGGGCGGGTTAGGGAATGGGAGTGAGAGAGGAATAGGGTATAGCGTTTTGGAGAGGGAAGATGGGGATAGGTGGTCTTAAGGGGTACCACTCTTACACCATCAACTGCAAAGTCCTGGAACACAACGACCACCTGATAAATAATTGGGATCCAGCTGGTCCCCCTTAGGTCGGGTTCAACACTGGGATCGCAAAAGGCAAATCGCAATCACCTATGGAGTGTAATTGCATTTCTACCAAGCAATTGTGGCTCCATGTTACAGTGATTGCGTTTTTCGGTCTCATTCCAGAGAATGAGAATGGCGTTCTAACTGCCAGCAAAATGTTGCACGCAGTGCACTTTTGCGATATACGCACATCACAGGCACTGCAAGGATTTACTGCAGTGCTTTGCTGAATACCGGCTATCAGCAAAGAGCAGAAAAACTACTTATTAAAGCACCCCAAGTGTGAACTGGCCCTTAAGAGAACTTTATTGGTGATTACAAATTGTTGCAACCTGCAGAGTAGAACTCAGGGGCATATTTAAAATGATTTAAATATACCCCCAAATTCTAATAATGGCCTCCTCCTCCCCATAGCCATACCAATCCTCACCAAAAAGGTACAAAGCATAGAAACGCAAACAAAACAAAAATAGATGCAGGCCAACAATTGTAATTCTAGAAAATACCAATTGCACTAGCAAAAACCCGGCAATGCAATTTACATGTTCATCGCCGTGCTGTTGCTATTGGCAAAATGGGAACGATACAATTTTTAAATCGAAACGTGCTTAATAAAAAAGGGCCCTAATTAGTTAATCTCCATCTAAGATCGTTTATTATATTCTTTTTTTAACAGAGTCCTTTGGCTAATCCAGTTGGCTAAAACTAAATCACATTTTGGCCAATAGGATTGTAAGCCGGCCCACCATGGTAAAGTAGACTCTATTAGGGCGGGTTAGGGAATGGGAGTGAGAGAGGAATAGGGGATAGCGTTTTAGAGAAGGAAGATGGGGATAGGTGGTCTTAAGGGGTACCACTCTTACATCATCAAGTGCAAAGTCGGGGAACACAACGACCACCTGATAATTAATTGGGATCCAGCTGGTCCCCCTTAGGCCGGGTTCAACACTGGGATCGCAAAAGGCAAATCACAATCGCCTACGGAGTGTGATTGCATTTCTACTAAGCAACTGTGGCTCCATGTTGCAGTGATTGCGTTTTTCGGTCTCATTCCAGAGAATGAGAATGGTGTTCTAACTGCCAGCAAAATGTTGCACGCAGTGCACTTTTGCGATATACGCACATCACAGGCACTGCAAGGATTTACCGCAGTGCTTTGCTGAATACCGGCTATCAGCAAAGAGCAGAAACCCTACCCACCAAAGCACCCTAAGAGTGAACTGGCCCTTAAGAGAACTTGATTGGTGATTACAAATTGTTGCAACCTGCAGAGTAGAACTCAGGGGCATATTTAAAATGATTTAAATATACCCCCAAATTCTAATAATGGCCTCCTCCTCCCCAAAGCCATACCAATCCTCACCAAAAAGGGACAAAGCATAGAAACGCAAACAAAACAAAAAAAGATGCAGGCCAACAATTGTAATTCTGGAAAATACCAATTGCACTAGCAAAAACCCGGCAATGCAATTTACATGTTCATCGCCGTGCTGTTGCTATTGGCAAAATGGGAACGATACAATTTTTAAATCGAAATGTGCTTAATAAAAAAGGGCCCTAATTAGTTAATCTCCATCTAAGATAGTTTATTATATTCTTTTTTTAACAGAGTCCTTTGGCTAATCCAGTTGGCTAAAAGTAAATCACATTTTGGCAAATAGGATTGTAAGCCGGCCCACCATGGTAAGGTAGAGTCTATTAGGGCGGGTTAGGTGATGGGAGTGAGAGAGGAATAGAGTATAGTGTTTTGGAGAGGGAAGAGGGGGATAGGTGGTCTTAAAGGGTACCACTCTTACACCCTGAAGTGCAAAGTTGGGGAACACAACGACCACCTGATAATTAATTGGGATCCAGCTGGTCCCCCTTAGGCCGGGTTCAACACAAAGGGAAATCACAATCGACTACGGAGTATGATTGCATTTCTACTAAGCAACTGTGGCTCCATGTTGCAGTGATTGCGTTTTTCGGTCTCATTCCAGAGAATGAGCATGGTGTTCTAACTGCCAGCAAAATGTTGCACGCAGTGCACTTTTGCGATTTACGCACATCACAGGCACTGCAAGGATTTACCGCAGTGCTTTGCTGAATACCGGCTATCAGCAAAGAGCAGAAACACTACCCACCAAAGCACCCTAAGAGTGAACTGGCCCTTAAGAGAACTTGATTGGTGATTACAAATTGTTGCAACCTGCAGAGTAGAACTCAGGGGTGTATGTAAAATGATTTAAATACACCCCCAAATTCTAATAATGGCGTCCTCCTCCCCATAGCCATACCAATCCTCACCAAAAAGGTATAAAGCATAGAAACGCAAAAAAAAACAAAAAAAGATGCAGACCAACAATTGTAATTCTGGAAAATACCAATTGCACTAGCAAAAACCCGGCAATGCAATGTGCATGTTCATCGCCGTGCTGTTGCAATTGGCAAAATGGGAACGATACAATTTTTAAATCGAAATGTGCTTAATAAAAAAGGGCCCTAATTAGTTAATCTCCATCTAAGATAGTTTATTATATTCTTTTTTTAACAGAGTCCTTTGGCTAATCCAGTTGGCTAAAACTAAATCACATTTTGGCAAATAGGATTGTAAGCCGGCCCACCATGGTAAGGTAGACTCTATTAGGGCGGGTTAGGTGATGGGAGTGAGAGAGGAATAGAGTATAGTGTTTTGGAGAGGGAAGAGGGGGATAGGTGGACTTAAAGGGTACCACTCTTACACCCTCAAGTGCAAAGTCGGGGAACACAACGACCACCTGATAAATAATTGGGATCCAGCTGGTCCACCTTAGGCCGGTTCAACACTGGGATCGCAAAAGGCAAATCGCAATCGCCTATGGAGTGTGATTGTATTTCTACTAAGCAATTGTGGCTCCATGTTGCAGTGATTGCGTTTTTCGGTCTCATTCCAGAGAATGAGAATGGCGCTCTAACTGCCAGCAAAATGTTGCACGCAGTGCACTTTTGCGATATACGCACATCACAGGCACTGCAAGGATTTACCGCAGTGCTTTGCTGAATACCGGCTATCAGCAAAGAGCAGAAACACTACCCACCAAAGCACCCCAAGAGTGAACTGGCCCTTAAGAGAACTTGATTGGTGATTACAAATTGTTGCAACCTGCAGAGTAGAACTCAGGGGTGTATTTAAAATGATTTAAATACACCCCCAAATTCTAATAATGGCCTCCTCCTCCCCATAGCCATACCAATCCTCACCAAAAAGGGACAAAGCATAGAAACGCAAACAAAACAAAAAAAGATGCAGGCCAACAATTGTAATTCTGGAAAATACCAATTGCACTAGCAAAAACCCGGCAATGCAATTTACATGTTCATCGCCGTGCTGTTGCTATTGGCAATATGGGAACGATACAATTTTTAAATCGAAACGTTCTTAATAAAAAAGGGCCCTAATTAGTTAATCTCCATCTAAGATAGTTTATTATATTCTTTTTTTAACAGAGTCCTTTGGCTAATCCAGTTGGCTAAAAGTAAATCACATTTTGGCAAATAGGATTGTAAGCCGGCCCACCATGGTAAGGTAGACTCTATTAGGGCGGGTTAGGTGATGGGAGTGAGAGAGGAATAGAGTATAGTGTTTTGGAGAGGGAAGAGGGGGATAGGTGGACTTAAAGGGTACCACTCTTACACCCTCAAGTGCAAAGTCGGGGAACACAACGACCACCTGATAAATAATTGGGATCCAGCTGGTCCCCCTTAGGCCGAGTTCAACACTGGGATCACAAAAGGCAAATCACAATCGCCTACGGAGTGTGATTGCATTTCTACTAAGCAACTGTGGCTCCATGTTGCAGTGATTGCGTTTTTCGGTCTCATTCCAGAGAATGAGAATGGTGTTCTAACTGCCAGCAAAATGTTGCACGCAGTGCACTTTTGCGATTTACGCACATCACAGGCACTGCAAGGATTTACCGCAGTGCTTTGCTGAATACCGGCTATCAGCAAAGAGCAGAAACACTACCCACCAAAGCACCCTAAGAGTGAACTGGCCCTTAAGAGAACTTGATTGGTGATTACAAATTGTTGCAACCTGCAGAGTAGAACTCAGGGGTGTATGTAAAATGATTTAAATACACCCCCAAATTCTAATAATGGCGTCCTCCTCCCCATAGCCATACCAATCCTCACCAAAAAGGTATAAAGCATAGAAACGCAAAAAAAAAAAAAAAAAAAGATGCAGACCAACAATTGTAATTCTGGAAAATACCAATTGCACTAGCAAAAACCCGGCAATGCAATGTGCATGTTCATCGCCGTGCTGTTGCTATTGGCAATATGGGAACGATACAATTTTTAAATCGAAATGTGCTTAATAAAAAAGGGCCCTAATTAGTTAATCTCCATCTAAGATAGTTTATTATATTCTTTTTTTAACAGAGTCCTTTGGCTAATCCAGTTGGCTAAAAGTAAATCACATTTTGGCAAATAGGATGTTAAGCTGGCCCACCATGGTAAGGTAGACTCTATTAGGGCGGGTTAGGTGATGGGAGTGAGAGAGGAAGACTATAGTGTTTTGGAGAGGGAAGAGGGGGATAGGTGGACTTAAAGGGTACCACTCTTACACCCTCAAGTGCAAAGTCGGGGAACACAACGACCACCTAATAAATAATTGGGATCCAGCTGGTCCACCTTAGGCCGGTTCAACACTGGGATCGCAAAAGGCAAATCGCAATCGCCTATGGAGTGTGATTGTATTTCTACTAAGCAATTGTGGCTCCATGTTGCAGTGATTGCGTTTTTCGGTCTCATTCCAGAGAATGAGAATGGCGCTCTAACTGCCAGCAAAATGTTGCACGCAGTGCACTTTTGCGATATACGCACATCACAGGCACTGCAAGGATTTACCGCAGTGCTTTGCTGAATACCGGCTATCAGCAAAGAGCAGAAACACTACCCACCAAAGCACCCCAAGAGTGAACTGGCCCTTAAGAGAACTTGATTGGTGATTACAAATTGTTGCAACCTGCAGAGTAGAACTCAGGGGCGTATTTAAAATGATTTAAATACACCCCCAAATTCTAATAATGGCCTCCTCCTCCCCATAGCCATACCCATCCTCACCAAAAAGGTATAAAGCATAGAAACGCAAAAAAAACAAAAAAAGATGCAGACCAACAATTGTAATTCTGGAAAATACCAATTGCACTAGCAAAAACCCGGCAATGCAATTTACATGTTCATCGCCGTGCTGTTGCTATTGGCAAAATGGGAACGATACAATTTTTAAATCGAAACGTTCTTAATAAAAAAGGGCCCTAATTAGTTAATCTCCATCTAAGATAGTTTATTATATTCTTTTTTTAACAGAGTCCTTTGGCTAATCCAGTTGGCTAAAAGTAAATCACATTTTGGCAAATAGGATTGTAAGCCGGCCCACCATGGTAAGGTAGACTCTATTAGGGCGGGTTAGGTGATGGGAGTGAGAGAGGAATAGAGTATAGTGTTTTGGAGAGGGAAGAGGGGGATAGGTGGTCTTAAAGGGTACCACTCTTACACCCTCAAGTGCAAAGTTGGGGAACACAACGACCACCTGATAATTAATTGGGATCCAGCTGGTCCCCCTTAGGCCGGGTTCAACACTGGGATCGCAAAATTCAAATCACAATCGCCTACGGAGTATGATTGCATTTCTACTAAGCAACTGTGGCTCCATGTTGCAGTGATTGCGTTTTTCGGTCTCATTCCAGAGAATGAGAATGGTGTTCTAACTGCCAGCAAAATGTTGCACGCAGTGCACTTTTGCGATTTACGCACATCGAAGGCACTGCAAGGATTTACCGCAGTGCTTTGCTGAATACCGGCTATCAGCAAAGAGCAGAAACACTACCCACCAAAGCACCCTAAGAGTGAACTGGCCCTTAAGAGAACTTGATTGGTGATTACAAATTGTTGCAACCTGCAGAGTAGAACTCAGGGGTGTATGTAAAATGATTTAAATAAACCCCCAAATTCTAATAATGGCGTCCTCCTCCCCATAGCCATACCAATCCTCACCAAAAAGGTATAAAGCATAGAAACGCAAAAAAAAAACAAGAAAAGATGCAGACCAACAATTGTAATTCTGGAAAATACCAATTGCACTAGCAAAAACCCGGCAATGCAATGTGCATGTTCATCGCCGTGCTGTTGCTATTGGCAAAATGGGAACGATACAATTTTTAAATCGAAATGTGCTTAATAAAAAAGGGCCCTAATTAGTTAATCTCCATCTAAGATAGTTTATTATATTCTTTTTTTAACAGAGTCCTTTGGCTAATCCAGTTGGCTAAAAGTAAATCACATTTTGGCAAATAGGATTGTAAGCCGGCCCACCATGGTAAGGTAGACTCTATTAGGGCGGGTTAGGTGATGGGAGTGAGAGAGGAAGAGTATAGTGTTTTGGAGAGGGAAGAGGGGGATAGGTGGACTTAAAGGGTACCACTCTTACACCCTCAAGTGCAAAGTCGGGGAACACAACGAACACCTGATAAATAATTGGGATCCAGCTGGTCCACCTTAGGCCGGTTCAACACTGGGATCGCAAAAGGCAAATCGCAATCGCCTATGGAGTGTGATTGTATTTCTACTAAGCAATTGTGGCTCCATGTTGCAGTGATTGCGTTTTCGGTCTCATTTCAGAGAATGAGAATGGCGCTCTAACTGCCAGCAAAATGTTGCACGCAGTGCACTTTTGCGATATACGCACATCACAGGCACTGCAAGGATTTACCGCAGTGCTTTGCTGAATACCGGCTATCAGCAAAGAGCAGAAACACTACCCACCAAAGCACCCCAAGAGTGAACTGGCCCTTAAGAGAACTTGATTGGTGATTACAAATTGTTGCAACCTGCAGAGTAGAACTCAGGGGTGTATTTAAAATGATTTAAATACACCCCCAAATTCTAATAATGGCCTCCTCCTCCCCATAGCCATACCAATCCTCACCAAAAAGGGACAAAGCATAGAAACGCAAACAAAACAAAAAAAGATGCAGGCCAACAATTGTAATTCTGGAAAATACCAATTGCACTAGCAAAAACCCGGCAATGCAATTTACATGTTCATCGCCGTGCTGTTGCTATTGGCAAAATGGGAACGATACAATTTTTAAATCGAAACGTTCTTAATAAAAAAGGGCCCTAATTAGTTAATCTCCATCTAAGATAGTTTATTATATTCTTTTTTTAACAGAGTCCTTTGGCTAATCCAGTTGGCTAAAAGTAAATCACATTTTGGCAAATAGGATTGTAAGCCGGCCCACCATGGTAAGGTAGACTCTATTAGGGCGGGTTAGGTGATGGGAGTGAGAGAGGAATAGAGTATAGTGTTTTGGAGAGGGAAGAGGGGGATAGGTGGACTTAAAGGGTACCACTCTTACACCCTCAAGTGCAAAGTTGGGGAACACAACGACCACCTGATAATTAACTGGGATCCAGCTGGTCCCCCTTAGGCCGGGTTCAACACTGGGATCGCAAAATTCAAATCACAATCGCCTACGGAGTTTGATTGCATTTCTACTAAGCAACTGTGGCTTCATGTTGCAGTGATTGCGTTTTTCGGTCTCATTCCAGAGAATGAGAATGGTGTTCTAACTGCCAGCAAAATGTTGCACGCAGTGCACTTTTGCGATTTACGCACATCAAAGGCACTGCAAGGATTTACCGCAGTGCTTTGCTGAATACTGGCTATCAGCAAAGAGCAGAAACACTACCCACCAAAGCACCCTAAGAGTGAACTGGCCCTTAAGAGAACTTGATTGGTGATTACAAATTGTTGCAACCTGCAGAGTAGAACTCAGGGGTGTATGTAAAATGATTTAAATACACCCCCAAATTCTAATAATGGCGTCCTCCTCCCCATAGCCATACCAATCCTCACCAAAAAGGTATAAAGCATAGAAACGCAAAAAAAAAAAAAAAAAAAGATGCAGACCAACAATTGTAATTCTGGAAAATACCAATTGCACTAGCAAAAACCCGGCAATGCAATGTGCATGTTCATCGCCGTGCTGTTGCTATTGGCAAAATGGGAACGATACAATTTTTAAATTGAAACGTGCTTAATAAAAAAGGGCGCTAATTAGTTAATCTCCATCTAAGAGAGTTTATTATATTATTTTTTTAACAGAGTCCTTTGGCTAATCCAGTTGGCTAAAACTAAATCACATTTTGGCAAATAGGATTGTAAGCCGGCCCACCATGGTAAGGTAGACTCTATTAGGGCGGGTTAGGTGATGGGAGTGAGAGAGGAATAGAGTATAGTGTTTTGGAGAGGGAAGAGGGGGATAGGTGGTCTTAAAGGGTACCACTCTTACACCCTCAAGTGCAAAGTCGGGGAACACAACGACCACCTGATAAATAATTGGGATCCAGCTGGTCCCCCTTAGGCCGGTTCAACACTGGGATCGCAAAAGGCAAATCGCAATCGCCTATGGAGTGTGATTGCATTTCTACTAAGCAATTGTGGCTCCATGTTGCAGTGATTGCGTTTTTCGGTCTCATTCCAGAGAATGAGAATGGCGCTCTAACTGCCAGCAAAATGTTGCACGCAGTGCACTTTTGCGATATACGCACATCACAGGCACTGCAAGGATTTACCGCAGTGCTTTGCTGAATACCGGCTATCAGCAAAGAGCAGAAACACTACCCACCAAAGCACCCCAAGAGTGAACTGGCCCTTAAGAGAACTTGATTGGTGATTACAAATTGTTGCAACCTGCAGAGTAGAACTCAGGGGTGTATTTAAAATGATTTAAATACCCCCCCAAATTCTAATAATGGCCTCCTCCTCCCCCCATAGCCATACCAATCCTCACCAAAAAGGTACAAAGCATAGAAACGCAAACAAAACAAAAAAAGATGCAGGCCAACAATTGTAATTCTGGAAAATACCAATTGCACTAGCAAAAACCCGGCAATGCAATTTACATGTTCATCGCCGTGCTGTTGCTATTGGCAAAATGGGAACGATACAATTTTTAAATCGAAACGTTCTTAATAAAAAAGGGCCCTAATTAGTTAATCTCCATCTAAGATAGTTTATTATATTCTTTTTTTAACAGAGTCCTTTGGCTAATCCAGTTGGCTAAAAGTAAATCACATTTTGGCAAATAGGATTGTAAGCCGGCCCACCATGGTAAGGTAGACTCTATTAGGGCGGGTTAGGTGATGGGAGTGAGAGAGGAATAGAGTATAGTGTTTTGGAGAGGGAAGAGGGGGATAGGTGGTCTTAAAGGGTACCACTCTTACACCTTCAAGTGCAAAGTTGGGGAACACAACGACCACCTGATAAATAATTGGGATCCAGCTGGTCCCCCTTAGGCCGGGTTCAACACTGGGATCGCAAAAGGCAAATCACAATCGCCTACGGAGTATGATTGCATTTCTACTAAGCAACTGTGGCTCCATGTTGCAGTGATTGCGTTTTTCGGTCTCATTCCAGAGAATGAGAATGGTGTTCTAACTGCCAGCAAAATGTTGCACGCAGTGCACTTTTGCGATTTACGCACATCACAGGCACTGCAAGGATTTACCGCAGTGCTTTGCTGAATACCGGCTATCAGCAAAGAGCAGAAACACTACCCACCAAAGCACCCCAAGAGTGAACTGGCCCTTAAGAGAACTTGATTGGTGATTACAAATTGTTGCAACCTGCAGAGTAGAACTCAGGGGTGTATTTAAAATGATTTAAATACACCCCCAAATTCTAATAATGGCCTCCTCCTCCCCCCATAGCCATACCAATCCTCACCAAAAAGGTACAAAGCATAGAAACGCAAACAAAACAAAAAAAGATGCAGGCCAACAATTGTAATTCTGGAAAATACCAATTGCACTAGCAAAAACCCGGCAATGCAATTTACATGTTCATCGCCGTGCTGTTGCTATTGGCAAAATGGGAACGATACAATTTTTAAATCGAAACGTTCTTAATAAAAAAGGGCCCTAATTAGTTAATCTCCATCTAAGATAGTTTATTATATTCTTTTTTTAACAGAGTCCTTTGGCTAATCCAGTTGGCTAAAAGTAAATCACATTTTGGCAAATAGGATTGTAAGCCGGCCCACCATGGTAAGGTAGACTCTATTAGGGCGGGTTAGGTGATGGGAGTGAGAGAGGAAGAGTATAGTGTTTTGGAGAGGGAAGAGGGGGATAGGTGGACTTAAAGGGTACCACTCTTACACCCTCAAGTGCAAAGTCGGGGAACACAACGAACACCTGATAAATAATTGGGATCCAGCTGGTCCACCTTAGGCCGGTTCAACACTGGGATCGCAAAAGGCAAATCGCAATCGCCTATGGAGTGTGATTGTATTTCTACTAAGCAATTGTGGCTCCATGTTGCAGTGATTGCGTTTTCGGTCTCATTTCAGAGAATGAGAATGGCGCTCTAACTGCCAGCAAAATGTTGCACGCAGTGCACTTTTGCGATATACGCACATCACAGGCACTGCAAGGATTTACCGCAGTGCTTTGCTGAATACCGGCTATCAGCAAAGAGCAGAAACACTACCCACCAAAGCACCCCAAGAGTGAACTGGCCCTTAAGAGAACTTGATTGGTGATTACAAATTGTTGCAACCTGCAGAGTAGAACTCAGGGGTGTATTTAAAATGATTTAAATACACCCCCAAATTCTAATAATGGCCTCCTCCTCCCCATAGCCATACCAATCCTCACCAAAAAGGGACAAAGCATAGAAACGCAAACAAAACAAAAAAAGATGCAGGCCAACAATTGTAATTCTGGAAAATACCAATTGCACTAGCAAAAACCCGGCAATGCAATTTACATGTTCATCGCCGTGCTGTTGCTATTGGCAAAATGGGAACGATACAATTTTTAAATCGAAACGTTCTTAATAAAAAAGGGCCCTAATTAGTTAATCTCCATCTAAGATAGTTTATTATATTCTTTTTTTAACAGAGTCCTTTGGCTAATCCAGTTGGCTAAAAGTAAATCACATTTTGGCAAATAGGATTGTAAGCCGGCCCACCATGGTAAGGTAGACTCTATTAGGGCGGGTTAGGTGATGGGAGTGAGAGAGGAATAGAGTATAGTGTTTTGGAGAGGGAAGAGGGGGATAGGTGGACTTAAAGGGTACCACTCTTACACCCTCAAGTGCAAAGTTGGGGAACACAACGACCACCTGATAATTAACTGGGATCCAGCTGGTCCCCCTTAGGCCGGGTTCAACACTGGGATCGCAAAATTCAAATCACAATCGCCTACGGAGTTTGATTGCATTTCTACTAAGCAACTGTGGCTTCATGTTGCAGTGATTGCGTTTTTCGGTCTCATTCCAGAGAATGAGAATGGTGTTCTAACTGCCAGCAAAATGTTGCACGCAGTGCACTTTTGCGATTTACGCACATCAAAGGCACTGCAAGGATTTACCGCAGTGCTTTGCTGAATACTGGCTATCAGCAAAGAGCAGAAACACTACCCACCAAAGCACCCTAAGAGTGAACTGGCCCTTAAGAGAACTTGATTGGTGATTACAAATTGTTGCAACCTGCAGAGTAGAACTCAGGGGTGTATGTAAAATGATTTAAATACACCCCCAAATTCTAATAATGGCGTCCTCCTCCCCATAGCCATACCAATCCTCACCAAAAAGGTATAAAGCATAGAAACGCAAAAAAAAAAAAAAAAAAAGATGCAGACCAACAATTGTAATTCTGGAAAATACCAATTGCACTAGCAAAAACCCGGCAATGCAATGTGCATGTTCATCGCCGTGCTGTTGCTATTGGCAAAATGGGAACGATACAATTTTTAAATTGAAACGTGCTTAATAAAAAAGGGCGCTAATTAGTTAATCTCCATCTAAGAGAGTTTATTATATTATTTTTTTAACAGAGTCCTTTGGCTAATCCAGTTGGCTAAAACTAAATCACATTTTGGCAAATAGGATTGTAAGCCGGCCCACCATGGTAAGGTAGACTCTATTAGGGCGGGTTAGGTGATGGGAGTGAGAGAGGAATAGAGTATAGTGTTTTGGAGAGGGAAGAGGGGGATAGGTGGTCTTAAAGGGTACCACTCTTACACCCTCAAGTGCAAAGTCGGGGAACACAACGACCACCTGATAAATAATTGGGATCCAGCTGGTCCCCCTTAGGCCGGTTCAACACTGGGATCGCAAAAGGCAAATCGCAATCGCCTATGGAGTGTGATTGCATTTCTACTAAGCAATTGTGGCTCCATGTTGCAGTGATTGCGTTTTTCGGTCTCATTCCAGAGAATGAGAATGGCGCTCTAACTGCCAGCAAAATGTTGCACGCAGTGCACTTTTGCGATATACGCACATCACAGGCACTGCAAGGATTTACCGCAGTGCTTTGCTGAATACCGGCTATCAGCAAAGAGCAGAAACACTACCCACCAAAGCACCCCAAGAGTGAACTGGCCCTTAAGAGAACTTGATTGGTGATTACAAATTGTTGCAACCTGCAGAGTAGAACTCAGGGGTGTATTTAAAATGATTTAAATACACCCCCAAATTCTAATAATGGCCTCCTCCTCCCCATAGCCATACCAATCCTCACCAAAAAGGGACAAAGCATAGAAACGCAAACAAAACAAAAAAAGATGCAGGCCAACAATTGTAATTCTGGAAAATACCAATTGCACTAGCAAAAAACCGGCAATGCAATTTACATGTTCATCGCCGTGCTGTTGCTATTGCCAATATGGGAACGATACAATTTTTAAATCGAAACGTTCTTAATAAAAAAGGGCCCTAATTAGTTAATCTCCATCTAAGATAGTTTATTATATTCTTTTTTTAACAGAGTCCTTTGGCTAATCCAGTTGGCTAAAAGTAAATCACATTTTGGCCAATAGGATTGTAAGCCGGCCCACCATGGTAAGGTAGATTCTTTTAGGGCGGGTTAGGTGATGGGAGTGAGAGAGGAATAGAGTATAGTGTTTTGGAGAGGGAAGAGGGGGATAGGTGGTCTTAAACGGTACCACTCTTACACCCTCAAGTGCAAAGTTGGGGAACACAACGACCACCTGATAATTAATTGGGATCCAGCTGGTCCCCCTTAGGCCGGGTTCAACACAAAGGCAAATCACAATCGCCTACGGAGTATGATTGCATTTCTACTAAGCAACTGTGGCTCCATGTTGCAGTGATTGCGTTTTTCGGTCTCATTCCAGAGAATGAGAATGGTGTTCTAACTGCCAGCAAAATGTTGCACGCAGTGCACTTTTGCGATTTACGCACATCACACGCACTGCAAGGATTTACCGCAGTGCTTTGCTGAATACCGGCTATCAGCAAAGAGCAGAAACACTACCCACCAAAGCACCCTAAGAGTGAACTGGCCCTTAAGAGAACTTGATTGGTGATTACAAATTGTTGCAACCTGCAGAGTAGAACTCAGGGGTGTATGTAAAATGATTTAAATACACCCCCAAATTCTAATAATGGCGTCCTCCTCCCCATAGCCATACCAATCCTCACCAAAAAGGTATAAAGCATAGAAACGCAACAAAAAACAAAAAAAGATGCAGACCAACAATTGTAATTCTGGAAAATACCAATTGCACTAGCAAAAACCCGGCAATGCAATGTGCATGTTCATCGCCGTGCTGTTGCTATTGGCAAAATGGGAACGATACAATTTTTAAATCGAAATGTGCTTAATAAAAAAGGGCCCTAATTAGTTAATCTCCATCTAAGAGAGTTTATTATATTCTTTTTTTAACAGAGTCCTTTGGCTAATCCAGTTGGCTAAAAGTAAATCACATTTTGGCAAATAGGATTGTAAGCCGGCCCACCATGGTAAGGTAGACTCTATTAGGGCGGGTTAGGTGATGGGAGTGAGAGAGGAATAGAGTATAGTGTTTTGGAGAGGGAAGAGAGGGATAGGTGGACTTAAAGGGTACCACTCTTACACCCTCAAGTGCAAAGTCGGGGAACACAACGACCACCTGATAAATAATTGGTATCCAGCTGGTCCCCCTTAGGCCGGGTTCAACACTGGGATCGCAAAAGGCAAATCACAATCGCCTACGGAGTGTGATTGCATTTCTACTAAGCAATTGTGGCTCCATGTTGCAGTGATTGCGTTTTTCGGTCTCATTCCAGAGAATGAGAATGGTGTTCTAACTGCCAGCAAAATGTTGCACGCAGTGCACTTTTGCGATTTACACACATCACAGGCACTGCAAGGATTTACCGCAGTGCTTTGCTGAATACCGGCTATCAGCAATGAGCAGAAAAACTACTTATTAAAGCACCCCAAGAGTGAACTGGCCCTTAAGAGAACTTGATTGATGATTACAAATTGTTGCAACCTGCAGAGTAGAAGGCAGGGGTGTATTTAAAATGATTTAAATACACCCCCAAATTCTAATAATGGCCTCCTCCTCCCCATAGCCATACCAATCCTCACCAAAAAGGGACAAAGCATAGAAACGCAAACAAAACAAAAAAAGATGCAGGCCAACAATTGTAATTCTGGAAAATACCAATTGCACTAGCAAAAACCCGGCAATGCAATTTACATGTTCATCGCCGTGCTGTTGCTATTGGCAAAATGGGAATGATACAATTTTTAAATCGAAACGTTCTTAATAAAAAAGGGCGCTAATTAGTTAATCTCCATCTAAGATAGTTTATTATATTCTTTTCTTAACAGAGTCCTTTGGCTAATCCAGTTGGCTAAAAGTAAATCACATTTTGGCAAATAGGATTGTAAGCCGGCCCACCATGGTAAGGTAGACTCTATTAGGGCGGGTTAGGTGATGGGAGTGAGAGAGGAATAGAGTATAGTATTTTGGAGAGGGAAGATGGGGAGATAGGTGGACTTAAAGGGTACCACTCTTACACCCTCAAGTGCAAAGTCGGGGAACACAACGACCACCTGATAAATAATTGGGATCCAGCTGGTCCCCCTTAGGCCGGTTCAACACTGGGATCGCAAAAGGCAAATCGCAATCGCCTATGGAGTGTGATTGCATTTCTACTAAGCAATTGTGGCTCCATGTTGCAGTGATTGCGTTTTTCGGTCTCATTCCAGAGAATGAGAATGGCGCTCTAACTGCCAGCAAAATGTTGCACGCAGTGCACTTTTGCGATATACGCACATCACAGGCACTGCAAGGATTTACCGCAGTGCTTTGCTGAATACCGGCTATCAGCAAAGAGCAGAAACACTACCCCCCAAAGCACCCCAAGAGTGAACTGGCCCTTAAGAGAACTTGATTGGTGATTACAAATTGTTGCAACCTGCAGAGTAGAACTCAGGGGTGTATTTAAAATGATTTAAATACACCCCCAAATTCTAATAATGGCCTCCTCCTCCCCATAGCCATACCAATCCTCACCAAAAAGGGACAAAGCATAGAAACGCAAACAAAACAAAAAAAGATGCAGGCCAACAATTGTAATTCTGGAAAATACCAATTGCACTAGCAAAAACCCGGCAATGCAATGTGCATGTTCACCGCCGTGCTGTTGCTATTGGCAAAATGGGAACGATACAATTTTTAAATCGAAATGTGCTTAATAAAAAAGGGCCCTAATTAGTTAATCTCCATCTAAGATAGTTTATTATATTCTTTTTTTAACAGAGTCCTTTGGCTAATCCAGTTGGTTAAAGTAAATCACATTTTGGCAAATAGGATTGTAAGCCGGCCCACCATGGTAAGGTAGACTCTATTAGGGCGGGTTAGGTGATGGGAGTGAGAGAGGAATAGAGTATAGTGTTTTGGAGAGGGAAGATGGGGAGATAGGTGGACTTAAAGGGTACCACTCTTACACCCTCAAGTGCAAAGTCGGGGAACACAACGACCACCTGATAAATAATTGGGATCCAGCTGGTCCCCCTTAGGCCGGGTTCAACACTGGGATCGCAAAAGGCAAATCGCAATCGCCTATGGAGTGTGATTGCATTTCTACTAAGCAATTGTGGCTCCATGTTGCAGTGATTGCGTTTTCGGTCTCATTCCAGAGAATGAGAATGGCGCTCTAACTGCCAGCAAAATTTTGCACGCAGTGCACTTTTGCGATATACGCACATCACAGGCACTGCAAGGATTTACCGCAGTGCTTTGCTGAATATCGGCTATCAGCAAAGAGCAGAAACACTACCCACCAAAGCACCCCAAGAGTGAACTGGCCCTTAAGAGAACTTGATTGGTGATTACAAATTGTTGCAACCTGCAGAGTAGAACTCAGGGGTGTATTTAAAATGATTTAAATACACCCCCAAATTCTAATAATGGCCTCCTCCTCCCCATAGCCATACCAATCCTCACCAAAAAGGGACAAAGCATAGAAACGCAAACAAAACAAAAAAAGATGCAGGCCAACAATTGTAATTCTGGAAAATACCAATTGCACTAGCAAAAACCCGGCAATGCAATTTACATGTTCATCGCCGTGCTGTTGCTATTGGCAAAATGTGAACGATACAATTTTTAAATCGAAACATTCTTAATAAAAAAGGGCCCTAATTAGTTAATCTCCATCTAAGATAGTTTATTATATTCTTTTTTTAACAGAGTCCTTTGGCTAATCCAGTTGGCTAAAAGTAAATCACATTTTGGCAAATAGGATTGTAAGCCGGCCCACCATGGTAAGGTAGACTCTATTAGGGCGGGTTAGGTGATGGGAGTGAGAGAGGAATAGAGTATAGTGTTTTGGAGAGGGAAGATGGGGAGATAGGTGGACTTAAAGGGTACCACTCTTACACCCTCAAGTGCAAAGTCGGGGAACACAACGACCACCTGATAAATAATTGGGATCCAGCTGGTCCCCCTTAGGCCGGGTTCAACACTGGGATCGCAAAAGGCAAATCGCAATCGCCTATGGAGTGTGATTGCATTTCTACTAAGCAATTGTGGCTCCATGTTGCAGTGATTGCGTTTTCGGTCTCATTCCAGAGAATGAGAATGGCGCTCTAACTGCCAGCAAAATTTTGCACGCAGTGCACTTTTGCGATATACGCACATCACAGGCACTGCAAGGATTTACCGCAGTGCTTTGCTGAATACCGGCTATCAGCAAAGAGCAGAAACACTACCCACCAAAGCACCCCAAGAGTGAACTGGCCCTTAAGAGAACTTGATTGGTGATTACAAATTGTTGCAACCTGCAGAGTAGAACTCAGGGGTGTATTTAAAATGATTTAAATACACCCCCAAATTCTAATAATGGCCTCCTCCTCCCCATAGCCATACCAATCCGCACCAAAAAGGGACAAAGCATAGAAACGCAAACAAAACAAAAAAAGATGCAGGCCAACAATTGTAATTCTGGAAAATACCAATTGCACTAGCAAAAACCCGGCAATGCAATTTACATGTTCATCGCCGTGCTGTTGCTATTGGCAAAATGGGAACGATACAATTTTTAAATCGAAACATTCTTAATAAAAAAGGGCCCTAATTAGTTAATCTCCATCTAAGATAGTTTATTATATTCTTTTTTTAACAGAGTCCTTTGGCTAATCCAGTTGGCTAAAAGTAAATCACATTTTGGCAAATAGGATTGTAAGCCGGCCCACCATGGTAAGGTAGACTCTATTAGGGCGGGTTAGGTGATGGGAGTGAGAGAGGAATAGAGTATAGTGTTTTGGAGAGGGAAGAGAGGGATAGGTGGACTTAAAGGGTACCACTCTTACACCCTCAAGTGCAAAGTCGGGGAACACAACGACCACCTGATAAATAATTGGTATCCAGCTGGTCCCCCTTAGGCCGGGTTCAACACTGGGATCGCAAAAGGCAAATCACAATCGCCTACGGAGTGTGATTGCATTTCTACTAAGCAATTGTGGCTCCATGTTGCAGTGATTGCGTTTTTCGGTCTCATTCCAGAGAATGAGAATGGTGTTCTAACTGCCAGCAAAATGTTGCACGCAGTGCACTTTTGCGATTTACACACATCACAGGCACTGCAAGGATTTACCGCAGTGCTTTGCTGAATACCGGCTATCAGCAATGAGCAGAAAAACTACTTATCAAAGCACCCCAAGAGTGAACTGGCCCTTAAGAGAACTTGATTGATGATTACAAATTGTTGCAACCTGCAGAGTAGAAGTCAGGGGTGTATTTAAAATGATTTAAATACACCCCCAAATTCTAATAATGGCCTCCTCCTCCCCATAGCCATACCAATCCTCACCAAAAAGGGACAAAGCATAGAAACGCAAACAAAACAAAAAAAGATGCAGGCCAACAATTGTAATTCTGGAAAATACCAATTGCACTAGCAAAAACCCGGCAATGCAATTTACATGTTCATCGCCGTGCTGTTGCTATTGGCAAAATGGGAATGATACAATTTTTAAATCGAAACGTTCTTAATAAAAAAGGGCGCTAATTAGTTAATCTCCATCTAAGAGAGTTTATTATATTCTTTTTTTAACAGAGTCCTTTGGCTAATCCAGTTGGCTAAAACTAAATCACATTTTGGCAAATAGGATTGTAAGCCGGCCCAGCATGGTAAGGTAGACTCTATTAGGGCGGGTTAGGTGATGGGAGTGAGAGAGGAATAGAGTATAGCGTTTTGGAGAGGGAAGAGGGGGATAGGTGGTCTTAAAGGGTACCACTCTTACACCCTCAAGTGCAAAGTCGGGGAACACAACGACCACCTGATAAATAATTGGGATCCAGCTGGTCCCCCTTAGGCCGGTTCAACACTGGGATCGCAAAAGGCAAATCGCAATCGCCTATGGAGTGTGATTGCATTTCTACTAAGCAATTGTGGCTCCATGTTGCAGTGATTGCGTTTTTCGGTCTCATTCCAGAGAATGAGAATGGCGCTCTAACTGCCAGCAAAATGTTGCACGCAGTGCACTTTTGCGATATACGCACATCACAGGCACTGCAAGGATTTACCACAGTGCTTTGCTGAATACCGGCTATCAGCAATGAGCAGAAAAACTACTTATTAAAGCACCCCAAGAGTGAACTGGCCCTTAAGAGAACTTGATTGGTGATTACAAATTGTTGCAACCTGCAGAGTAGAACTCAGGGGTGTATTTAAAATGATTTAAATACACCCCCAAATTCTAATAATGGCCTCCTCCTCCCCATAGCCATACCAATCCTCACCAAAAAGGGACAAAGCATAGAAACGCAAACAAAACAAAAAAAGATGCAGGCCAACAATTTTAATTCTGGAAAATACCAATTGCACTAGCAAAAACCCGGCAATGCAATTTACATGTTCATCGCCGTGCTGTTGCTATTGGCAAAATGAGAACGATACAATTTTTAAATCGAAACGTTCTTAATAAAAAAGGGCCCTAATTAGTTAATCTCCATCTAAGATAGTTTATTATATTCTTTTTTTAACAGAGTCCTTTGGCTAATCCAGTTGGCTAAAACTAAATCACATTTTGGCAAATAGGATTGTAAGCCGGCCCACCATGGTAAGGTAGACTCTATTAGGGCGGGTTAGGTGATGGGAGTGAGAGAGGAATAGAGTATAGTGTTTTGGAGAGGGAAGAGGGGGATAGGTGGTCTTAAACGGTACCACTCTTACACCCTCAAGTGCAAAGTTGGGGAACACAACGACCACCTGATAATTAATTGGGATCCAGCTGGTCCCCCTTAGGCCGGGTTCAACACAAAGGCAAATCACAATCGCCTACGGAGTATGATTGCATTTCTACTAAGCAACTGTGGCTCCATGTTGCAGTGATTGCGTTTTTCGGTCTCATTCCAGAGAATGAGAATGGTGTTCTAACTGCCAGCAAAATGTTGCACGCAGTGCACTTTTGCGATTTACGCACATCACAGGCACTGCAAGGATTTACCGCAGTGCTTTGCTGAATACCGGCTATCAGCAAAGAGCAGAAACACTACCCACCAAAGCACCCTAAGAGTGAACTGGCCCTTAAGAGAACTTGATTGGTGATTACAAATTGTTGCAACCTGCAGAGTAGAACTCAGGGGTGTATGTAAAATGATTTAAATACACCCCCAAATTCTAATAATGGCGTCCTCCTCCCCATAGCCATACCAATCCTCACCAAAAAGGTATAAAGCATAGAAACGCAACAAAAAACAAAAAAAGATGCAGACCAACAATTGTAATTCTGGAAAATACCAATTGCACTAGCAAAAACCCGGCAATGCAATGTGCATGTTCATCGCCGTGCTGTTGCTATTGGCAAAATGGGAACGATACAATTTTTAAATCGGAATGTGCTTAATAAAAAAGGGCCCTAATTAGTTAATCTCCATCTAAGATAGTTTATTATATTCTTTTTTTAACAGAGTCCTTTGGCTAATCCAGTTGGCTAAAAGTAAATCACATTTTGGCAAATAGGATTGTAAGCCGGCCCACCATGGTAAGGTAGACTTTATTAGGGCTGGTTAGGTGATGGGAGTGAGAGAGGAATAGAGTATAGTGTTTTGGAGAGGGAAGAGAGGGATAGGTGGACTTAAAGGGTACCACTCTTACACCCTCAAGTGCAAAGTCGGGGAACACAACGACCACCTGATAAATAATTGGGATCCAGCTGGTCCCCCTTAGGCCGGGTTCAACACTGGGATCGCAAAAGGCAAATCACAATCGCCTACGGAGTGTGATTGCATTTCTACTAAGCAATTGTGGCTCCATGTTGCAGTGATTGCGTTTTTCGGTCTCATTCCAGAGAATGAGAATGGTGTTCTAACTGCCAGCAAAATGTTGCACGCAGTGCACTTTTGCGATTTACACACATCACAGGCACTGCAAGGATTTACCGCAGTGCTTTGCTGAATACCGACTATCAGCAAAGAGCAGAAAAACCACTTATTAAAGCACCCCAAGTGTGAACTGGCCCTTAAGAGAACTTTATTGGTGATTACAAATTGTTGCAACCTGCAGAGTAGAACTCGGGCGTATTTAAAATGATTTAAATATACCCCCAAATTCTAATAATGGCCTCCTCCTCCCCATAGCCATACCAATCCTCACCAAAAAGGTACAAAGCATAGAAACGCAAACAAAACAAAAAAAATGCAGGCCAACAATTGTAATTCTGGAAAATACCAATTGCACTAGCAAAAACCCGGCAATGCAATTTACATGTTCATCGCCGTGCTGTTGCTATTGGAAAAATGGGAACGATACAATTTTTAAATTGAAACGTGCTTAATAAAAAAGGGCGCTAATTAGTTAATCTCCATCTAAGAGAGTTTATTATGTTCTTTTTTTAACAGAGTCCTTTGGCTAATCCAGTTGGCTAAAACTAAATCACATTTTGGCAAATAGGATTGTAAGCCGGCCCACCATGGTAAGGTAGACTCTATTAGGGCGGGTTAGGTGATGGGAGTGAGAGAGGAATAGAGTATAGCGTTTTGGAGAGGGAAGAGGGGGATAGGTGGTCTTAAAGGGTACCACTCTTACACCCTCAAGTGCAAAGTCGGGGAACACAACGACCACCTGATAAATAATTGGGATCCAGCTGGTCCCCCTTAGGCCGCTTCAACACTGGGATCGCAAAAGGCAAATCACAATCGCCTACGGAGTGTGATTGCATTTCTACTAAGCAACTGTGGCTCCATGTTGCAGTGATTGCGTTTTTCGGTCTCATTCCAGAGAATGAGAATGGTGTTCTAACTGCCAGCAAAATGTTGCACGCAGTGCACTTTTGCGATTTACGCACATCACAGGCACTGCAAGGATTTACTGCAGTGCTTTGCTGAATACCGGCTATCAGCAAAGAGCAGAAACACTACCCACCAAAGCACCCTAAGAGTGAACTGGCCCTTAAGAGAACTTGATTGGTGATTACAAATTGTTGCAACCTGCAGAGTAGAACTCAGGGGCATATTTAAAATGATTTAAATATACCCCCAAATTCTAATAATGGCCTCCTCCTCCCCATAGCCATACCAATCCTCACCAAAAAGGTACAAAGCATAGAAACGCAAACAAAACAAAAAAAGATGCAGGCCAACAATTGTAATTCTGGAAAATACCAATTGCACTAGCAAAAACCCGGCAATGCAATTTACATGTTCATCGCCGTGCTGTTGCTATTGGCAAAATGGGAACGATACAATTTTTAAATCGAAGCGTGCTTAATAAAAAAGGGCGCTAATTAGTTAATCTCCATCTAAGATAGTTTATTATATTCTTTTTTTAACAGAGTCCTTTGGCTAATCCAGTTGGCTAAAACTAAATCACATTTTGGCAAATAGGATTGTAAGCCGGCCCACCATGGTAAGGTAGACTCTATTAGGGCGGGTTAGGTGATGGGAGTAAGAGAGGAATAGAGTATAGCGTTTTGGAGAGGGAAGAGGGGGATAGGTGGTCTTAAAGGGTACCACTCTTACACCCTCAAGTGCAAAGTCGGGGAACACAACGACCACCTGATAAATAATTGGGATCCAGCTGGTCCCCCTTAGGCCGGGTTCAACACTGGGATCGCAAAAGGCAAATCGCAATCGCCTATGGAGTGTGATTGCATTTCTACTAAGCAATTGTGGCTCCATGTTGCAGTGATTGCGTTTTCGGTCTCATTCCAGAGAATGAGAATGGCGCTCTAACTGCCAGCAAAATTTTGCACGCAGTGCACTTTTGCGATATACGCACATCACAGGCACTGCAAGGATTTACCGCAGTGCTTTGCTGAATACCGGCTATCAGCAAAGAGCAGAAACACTACCCATCAAAGCACCCTAAGAGTGAACTGGCCCTTAAGAGAACTTGATTGGTGATTACAAATTGTTGCAACCTGCAGAGTAGAACTCAGGGGTGTATGTAAAATGATTTAAATCCCCCCCCAATTTCTAATAATGGCCTCCTCCTCCCCATAGCCATACCAATCCTCACCAAAAAGGTACAAAGCATAGAAACGCAAACAAAACAAAAAAAGATGCAGGCCAACAATTGTAATTCTGGAAAATACCAATTCCACTAGCAAAAACCCGGCAATGCAATTTACATGTTCATCGCCGTGCTGTTGCTATTGGAAAAATGGGAACGATACAATTTTTAAATTGAAACGTGCTTAATAAAAAAGGGCGCTTATTAGTTAATCTCCATCTAAGAGAGTTTATTATATTCTTTTTTTAACAGAGTCCTTTGGCTAATCCAGTTGGCTAAAAGTAAATCACATTTTGGCAAATAGGATTGTAAGCCGGCCCACCATGGTAAGGTAGACTCTATTAGGGCGGGTTAGGTGATGGGAGTGAGAGAGGAATAGAGTATAGTGTTTTGGAGAGGGAAGATGGGGAGATAGGTGGACTTAAAGGGTACCACTCTTACACCCTCAAGTGCAAAGTTGGGGAACACAACGACCACCTGATAATTAATTGGGATCCAGCTGGTCCCCCTTAGGCCGGGTTCAACACTGGGATCGCAAAATTCAAATCATAATCGCCTACGGAGTATGATTGCATTTCTACTAAGCAACTGTGGCTCCATGTTGCAGTGATTGCGTTTTTCGGTCTCATTCCAGAGAATGAGAATGGTGTTCTAACTGCCAGCAAAATGTTGCACGCAGTGCACTTTTGCGATTTACGCACATCACACGCACTGCAAGGATTTACCGCAGTGCTTTGCTGAATACCGGCTATCAGCAAAGAGCAGAAACACTACCCACCAAAGCACCCTAAGAGTGAACTGGCCCTTAAGAGAACTTGATTGGTGATTACAAATTGTTGCAACCTGCAGAGTAGAACTCAGGGGTGTATGTAAAATGATTTAAATACACCCCCAAATTCTAATAATGGCGTCCTCCTCCCCATAGCCATACCAATCCTCACCAAAAAGGTATAAAGCATAGAAACGCAACAAAAAACAAAAAAAGATGCAGACCAACAATTGTAATTCTGGAAAATACCAATTGCACTAGCAAAAACCCGGCAATGCAATGTGCATGTTCATCGCCGTGCTGTTGCTATTGGCAAAATGGGAACGATACAATTTTTAAATCGAAATGTGCTTAATAAAAAAGGGCCCTAATTAGTTAATCTCCATCTAAGAGAGTTTATTATATTCTTTTTTTAACAGAGTCCTTTGGCTAATCCAGTTGGCTAAAAGTAAATCACATTTTGGCAAATAGGATTGTAAGCCGGCCCACCATGGTAAGGTAGACTCTATTAGGGCGGGTTAGGTGATGGGAGTGAGAGAGGAATAGAGTATAGTGTTTTGGAGAGGGAAGAGAGGGATAGGTGGACTTAAAGGGTACCACTCTTACACCCTCAAGTGCAAAGTCGGGGAACACAACGACCACCTGATAAATAATTGGTATCCAGCTGGTCCCCCTTAGGCCGGGTTCAACACTGGGATCGCAAAAGGCAAATCACAATCGCCTACGGAGTGTGATTGCATTTCTACTAAGCAATTGTGGCTCCATGTTGCAGTGATTGCGTTTTTCGGTCTCATTCCAGAGAATGAGAATGGTGTTCTAACTGCCAGCAAAATGTTGCACGCAGTGCACTTTTGCGATTTACACACATCACAGGCACTGCAAGGATTTACCGCAGTGCTTTGCTGAATACCGGCTATCAGCAATGAGCAGAAAAACTACTTATTAAAGCACCCCAAGAGTGAACTGGCCCTTAAGAGAACTTGATTGATGATTACAAATTGTTGCAACCTGCAGAGTAGAAGTCAGGGGTGTATTTAAAATGATTTAAATACACCCCCAAATTCTAATAATGGCCTCCTCCTCCCCATAGCCATACCAATCCTCACCAAAAAGGGACAAAGCATAGAAACGCAAACAAAACAAAAAAAGATGCAGGCCAACAATTGTAATTCTGGAAAATACCAATTGCACTAGCAAAAACCCGGCAATGCAATTTACATGTTCATCGCCGTGCTGTTGCTATTGGCAAAATGGGAATGATACAATTTTTAAATCGAAACGTTCTTAATAAAAAAGGGCGCTAATTAGTTAATCTCCATCTAAGAGAGTTCATTATATTCTTTTTTTAACAGAGTCCTTTGGCTAATCCAGTTGGCTAAAACTAAATCACATTTTGGCAAATAGGATTGTAAGCCGGCCCAGCATGGTAAGGTAGACTCTATTAGGGCGGGTTAGGTGATGGGAGTGAGAGAGGAATAGAGTATAGCGTTTTGGAGAGGGAAGAGGGGGATAGGTGGTCTTAAAGGGTACCACTCTTACACCCTCAAGTGCAAAGTCGGGGAACACAACGACCACCTGATAAATAATTGGGATCCAGCTGGTCCCCCTTAGGCCGGTTCAACACTGGGATCGCAAAAGGCAAATCGCAATCGCCTATGGAGTGTGATTGCATTTCTACTAAGCAATTGTGGCTCCATGTTGCAGTGATTGCGTTTTTCGGTCTCATTCCAGAGAATGAGAATGGCGCTCTAACTGCCAGCAAAATGTTGCACGCAGTGCACTTTTGCGATATACGCACATCACTGGCACTGCAAGGATTTACCGCAGTGCTTTGCTGAATACCGGCTATCAGCAAAGAGCAGAAACACTACCCCCCAAAGCACCCCAAGAGTGAACTGGCCCTTAAGAGAACTTGATTGGTGGTTACAAATTGTTGCAACCTGCAGAGTAGAACTCAGGGGTGTATTTAAAATGATTTAAATACACCCCCAAATTCTAATAATGGCCTCCTCCTCCCCATAGCCATACCAATCCTCACCAAAAAGGGACAAAGCATAGAAACGCAAACAAAACAAAAAAAGATGCAGGCCAACAATTGTAATTCTGGAAAATACCAATTGCACTAGCAAAAACCCGGCAATGCAATGTGCATGTTCATCGCCGTGCTGTTGCTGTTGGCAAAATGGGAACGATACAATTTTTAAATCGAAATGTGCTTAATAAAAAAGGGCCCTAATTAGTTAATCTCCATCTAAGATAGTTTATTATATTCTTTTTTTAACAGAGTCCTTTGGCTAATCCAGTTGGTTAAAGTAAATCACATTTTGGCAAATAGGATTGTAAGCCGGCCCACCATGGTAAGGTAGACTCTATTAGGGCGGGTTAGGTGATGGGAGTGAGAGAGGAATAGAGTATAGTGTTTTGGAGAGGGAAGAGGGGGATAGGTGGTCTTAAACGGTACCACTCTTACACCCTCAAGTGCAAAGTTGGGGAACACAACGACCACCTGATAATTAATTGGGATCCAGCTGGTCCCCCTTAGGCCGGGTTCAACACAAAGGCAAATCACAATCGCCTACGGAGTATGATTGCATTTCTACTAAGCAACTGTGGCTCCATGTTGCAGTGATTGCGTTTTTCGGTCTCATTCCAGAGAATGAGAATGGTGTTCTAACTGCCAGCAAAATGTTGCACGCAGTGCACTTTTGCGATTTACGCACATCACACGCACTGCAAGGATTTACCGCAGTGCTTTGCTGAATACCGGCTATCAGCAAAGAGCAGAAACACTACCCACCAAAGCACCCTAAGAGTGAACTGGCCCTTAAGAGAACTTGATTGGTGATTACAAATTGTTGCAACCTGCAGAGTAGAACTCAGGGGTGTATGTAAAATGATTTAAATACACCCCCAAATTCTAATAATGGCGTCCTCCTCCCCATAGCCATACCAATCCTCACCAAAAAGGTATAAAGCATAGAAACGCAACAAAAAACAAAAAAAGATGCAGACCAACAATTGTAATTCTGGAAAATACCAATTGCACTAGCAAAAACCCGGCAATGCAATGTGCATGTTCATCGCCGTGCTGTTGCTATTGGCAAAATGGGAACGATACAATTTTTAAATCGAAATGTGCTTAATAAAAAAGGGCCCTAATTAGTTAATCTCCATCTAAGAGAGTTTATTATATTCTTTTTTTAACAGAGTCCTTTGGCTAATCCAGTTGGCTAAAAGTAAATCACATTTTGGCAAATAGGATTGTAAGCCGGCCCACCATGGTAAGGTAGACTCTATTAGGGCGGGTTAGGTGATGGGAGTGAGAGAGGAATAGAGTATAGTGTTTTGGAGAGGGAAGAGAGGGATAGGTGGACTTAAAGGGTACCACTCTTACACCCTCAAGTGCAAAGTCGGGGAACACAACGACCACCTGATAAATAATTGGTATCCAGCTGGTCCCCCTTAGGCCGGGTTCAACACTGGGATCGCAAAAGGCAAATCACAATCGCCTACGGAGTGTGATTGCATTTCTACTAAGCAATTATGGCTCCATGTTGCAGTGATTGCGTTTTTCGGTCTCATTCCAGAGAATGAGAATGGTGTTCTAACTGCCAGCAAAATGTTGCACGCAGTGCACTTTTGCGATTTACACACATCACAGGCACTGCAAGGATTTACCGCAGTGCTTTGCTGAATACCGGCTATCAGCAATGAGCAGAAAAACTACTTATTAAAGCACCACAAGAGTGAACTGGCCCTTAAGAGAACTTGATTGATGATTACAAATTGTTGCAACCTGCAGAGTAGAAGTCAGGGGTGTATTTAAAATGATTTAAATACACCCCCAAATTCTAATAATGGCCTCCTCCTCCCCATAGCCATACCAATCCTCACCAAAAAGGGACAAAGCATAGAAACGCAAACAAAACAAAAAAAGATGCAGGCCAACAATTGTAATTCTGGAAAATACCAATTGCACTAGCAAAAACCCGGCAATGCAATTTACATGTTCATCGCCGTGCTGTTGCTATTGGCAAAATGGGAACGATACAATTTTTAAATCGAAACGTTCTTAATAAAAAAGGGCGCTAATTAGTTAATCTCCATCTAAGATAGTTTATTATATTCTTTTCTTAACAGAGTCCTTTGGCTAATCCAGTTGGCTAAAAGTAAATCACATTTTGGCAAATAGGATTGTAAGCCGGCCCACCATGGTAAGGTAGACTCTATTAGGGCGGGTTAGGTGATGGGAGTGAGAGAGGAATAGAGTATAGTATTTTGGAGAGGGAAGATGGGGAGATAGGTGGACTTAAAGGGTACCACTCTTACACCCTCAAGTGCAAAGTCGGGGAACACAACGACCACCTGATAAATAATTGGGATCCAGCTGGTCCCCCTTAGGCCGGTTCAACACTGGGATCGCAAAAGGCAAATCGCAATCGCCTATGGAGTGTGATTGCATTTCTACTAAGCAATTGTGGCTCCATGTTGCAGTGATTGCGTTTTTCGGTCTCATTCCAGAGAATGAGAATGGCGCTCTAACTGCCAGCAAAATGTTGCACGCAGTGCACTTTTGCGATATACGCACATCACAGGCACTGCAAGCATTTACCGCAGTGCTTTGCTGAATACCGGCTATCAGCAAAGAGCAGAAACACTACCCCCCAAAGCACCCCAAGAGTGAACTGGACCTTAAGAGAACTTGATTGGTGATTACAAATTGTTGCAACCTGCAGAGTAGAACTCAGGGGTGTATTTAAAATGATTTAAATACACCCCCAAATTCTAATAATGGCCTCCTCCTCCCCATAGCCATACCAATCCTCACCAAAAAGGGACAAAGCATAGAAACGCAAACAAAACAAAAAAAGATGCAGGCCAACAATTGTAATTCTGGAAAATACCAATTGCACTAGCAAAAACCCGGCAATGCAATGTGCATGTTCATCGCCGTGCTGTTGCTATTGGCAAAATGGGAACGATACAATTTTTAAATCGAAATGTGCTTAATAAAAAAGGGCCCTAATTAGTTAATCTCCATCTAAGATAGTTTATTATATTCTTTTTTTAACAGAGTCCTTTGGCTAATCCAGTTGGTTAAAGTAAATCACATTTTGGCAAATAGGATTGTAAGCCGGCCCACCATGGTAAGGTAGACTCTATTAGGGCGGGTTAGGTGATGGGAGTGAGAGAGGAATAGAGTATAGTGTTTTGGAGAGGGAAGATGGGGAGATAGGTGGACTTAAAGGGTACCACTCTTACACCCTCAAGTGCAAAGTCGGGGAACACAACGACCACCTGATAAATAATTGGGATCCAGCTGGTCCCATTTAGGCCGGGTTCAACACTGGGATCGCAAAAGGCAAATCGCAATCGCCTATGGAGTGTGATTGCATTTCTACTAAGCAATTGTGGCTCCATGTTGCAGTGATTGCGTTTTCGGTCTCATTCCAGAGAATGAGAATGGCGCTCTAACTGCCAGCAAAATTTTGCACGCAGTGCACTTTTGCGATATACGCACATCACAGGCACTGCAAGGATTTACCGCAGTGCTTTGCTGAATACCGGCTATCAGCAAAGAGCAGAAACACTACCCACCAAAGCACCCCAAGAGTGAACTGGCCCTTAAGAGAACTTGATTGGTGATTACAAATTGTTGCAACCTGCAGAGTAGAACTCAGGGGTGTATTTAAAATGATTTAAATACACCCCCAAATTCTAATAATGGCCTCCTCCTCCCCATAGCCATACCAATCCTCACCAAAAAGGGACAAAGCATAGAAACGCAAACAAAACAAAAAAAGATGCAGGCCAACAATTGTAATTCTGGAAAATACCAATTGCACTAGCAAAAACCCGGCAATGCAATTTACATGTTCATCGCCGTGCTGTTGCTATTGGCAAAATGTGAACGATACAATTTTTAAATCGAAACATTCTTAATAAAAAAGGGCCCTAATTAGTTAATCTCCATCTAAGATAGTTTATTATATTCTTTTTTTAACAGAGTCCTTTGGCTAATCCAGTTGGCTAAAAGTAAATCACATTTTGGCAAATAGGATTGTAAGCCGGCCCACCATGGTAAGGTAGACTCTATTAGGGCGGGTTAGGTGATGGGAGTGAGAGAGGAATAGAGTATAGTGTTTTGGAGAGGGAAGATGGGGAGATAGGTGGACTTAAAGGGTACCACTCTTACACCCTCAAGTGCAAAGTCGGGGAACACAACGACCACCTGATAAATAATTGGGATCCAGCTGGTCCCCCTTAGGCCGGGTTCAACACTGGGATCGCAAAAGGCAAATCGCAATCGCCTATGGAGTGTGATTGCATTTCTACTAAGCAATTGTGGCTCCATGTTGCAGTGATTGCGTTTTCGGTCTCATTCCAGAGAATGAGAATGGCGCTCTAACTGCCAGCAAAATTTTGCACGCAGTGCACTTTTGCGATATACGCACATCACAGGCACTGCAAGGATTTACCGCAGTGCTTTGCTGAATACCGGCTATCAGCAAAGAGCAGAAACACTACCCACCAAAGCACCCCAAGAGTGAACTGGCCCTTAAGAGAACTTGATTGGTGATTACAAATTGTTGCAACCTGCAGAGTAGAACTCAGGGGTGTATTTAAAATGATTTAAATACACCCCCAAATTCTAATAATGGCCTCCTCCTCCCCATAGCCATACCAATCCGCACCAAAAAGGGACAAAGCATAGAAACGCAAACAAAACAAAAAAAGATGCAGGCCAACAATTGTAATTCTGGAAAATACCAATTGCACTAGCAAAAACCCGGCAATGCAATTTACATGTTCATCGCCGTGCTGTTGCTATTGGCAAAATGGGAACGATACAATTTTTAAATCGAAACATTCTTAATAAAAAAGGGCCCTAATTAGTTAATCTCCATCTAAGATAGTTTATTATATTCTTTTTTTAACAGAGTCCTTTGGCTAATCTAGTTGGCTAAAAGTAAATCACATTTTGGCAAATAGGATTGTAAGCCGGCCCACCATGGTAAGGTAGACTCTATTAGGGCGGGTTAGGTGATGGGAGTGAGAGAGGAATAGAGTATAGTGTTTTGGAGAGGGAAGAGAGGGATAGGTGGACTTAAAGGGTACCACTCTTACACCCTCAAGTGCAAAGTCGGGGAACACAACGACCATCTGATAAATAATTGGTATCCAGCTGGTCCCCCTTAGGCCGGGTTCAACACTGGGATCGCAAAAGGCAAATCACAATCGCCTACGGAGTGTGATTGCATTTCTACTAAGCAATTGTGGCTCCATGTTGCAGTGATTGCGTTTTTCGGTCTCATTCCAGAGAATGAGAATGGTGTTCTAACTGCCAGCAAAATGTTGCACGCAGTGCACTTTTGCGATTTACACACATCACAGGCACTGCAAGGATTTACCGCAGTGCTTTGCTGAATACCGGCTATCAGCAATGAGCAGAAAAACTACTTATCAAAGCACCCCAAGAGTGAACTGGCCCTTAAGAGAACTTGATTGATGATTACAAATTGTTGCAACCTGCAGAGTAGAAGTCAGGGGTGTATTTAAAATGATTTAAATACACCCCCAAATTCTAATAATGGCCTCCTCCTCCCCATAGCCATACCAATCCTCACCAAAAAGGGACAAAGCATAGAAACGCAAACAAAACAAAAAAAGATGCAGGCCAACAATTGTAATTCTGGAAAATACCAATTGCACTAGCAAAAACCCGGCAATGCAATTTACATGTTCATCGCCGTGCTGTTGCTATTGGCAAAATGGGAATTATACAATTTTTAAATCGAAACGTTCTTAATAAAAAAGGGCGCTAATTAGTTAATCTCCATCTAAGAGAGTTTATTATATTCTTTTTTTAACAGAGTCCTTTGGCTAATCCAGTTGGCTAAAACTAAATCACATTTTGGCAAATAGGATTGTAAGCCGGCCCAGCATGGTAAGGTAGACTCTATTAGGGCGGGTTAGGTGATGGGAGTGAGAGAGGAATAGAGTATAGCGTTTTGGAGAGGGAAGAGGGGGATAGGTGGTCTTAAAGGGTACCACTCTTACACCCTCAAGTGCAAAGTCGGGGAACACAACGACCACCTGATAAATAATTGGGATCCAGCTGGTCCCCCTTAGGCCGGTTCAACACTGGGATCGCAAAAGGCAAATCGCAATCGCCTATGGAGTGTGATTGCATTTCTACTAAGCAATTGTGGCTCCATGTTGCAGTGATTGCGTTTTTCGGTCTCATTCCAGAGAATGAGAATGGCGCTCTAACTGCCAGCAAAATGTTGCACGCAGTGCACTTTTGCGATATACGCACATCACAGGCACTGCAAGGATTTACCACAGTGCTTTGCTGAATACCGGCTATCAGCAATGAGCAGAAAAACTACTTATTAAAGCACCCCAAGAGTGAACTGGCCCTTAAGAGAACTTGATTGGTGATTACAAATTGTTGCAACCTGCAGAGTAGAACTCAGGGGTGTATTTAAAATGATTTAAATACACCCCCAAATTCTAATAATGGCCTCCTCCTCCCCATAGCCATACCAATCCTCACCAAAAAGGGACAAAGCATAGAAACGCAAACAAAACAAAAAAAGATGCAGGCCAACAATTTTAATTCTGGAAAATACCAATTGCACTAGCAAAAACCCGGCAATGCAATTTACATGTTCATCGCCGTGCTGTTGCTATTGGCAAAATGAGAACGATACAATTTTTAAATCGAAACGTTCTTAATAAAAAAGGGCCCTAATTAGTTAATCTCCATCTAAGATAGTTTATTATATTCTTTTTTTAACAGAGTCCTTTGGCTAATCCAGTTGGCTAAAACTAAATCACATTTTGGCAAATAGGATTGTAAGCCGGCCCACCATGGTAAGGTAGACTCTATTAGGGCGGGTTAGGTGATGGGAGTGAGAGAGGAATAGAGTATAGTGTTTTGGAGAGGGAAGTGGGGGATAGGTGGTCTTAAACGGTACCACTCTTACACCCTCAAGTGCAAAGTTGGGGAACACAACGACCACCTGATAATTAATTGGGATCCAGCTGGTCCCCCTTAGGCCGGGTTCAACACAAAGGCAAATCACAATCGCCTACGGAGTATGATTGCATTTCTACTAAGCAACTGTGGCTCCATGTTGCAGTGATTGCGTTTTTCGGTCTCATTCCAGAGAATGAGAATGGTGTTCTAACTGCCAGCAAAATGTTGCACGCAGTGCACTTTTGCGATTTACGCACATCACAGGCACTGCAAGGATTTACCGCAGTGCTTTGCTGAATACCGGCTATCAGCAAAGAGCAGAAACACTACCCACCAAAGCACCCTAAGAGTGAACTGGCCCTTAAGAGAACTTGATTGGTGATTACAAATTGTTGCAACCTGCAGAGTAGAACTCAGGGGTGTATGTAAAATGATTTAAATACACCCCCAAATTCTAATAATGGCGTCCTCCTCCCCATAGCCATACCAATCCTCACCAAAAAGGTATAAAGCATAGAAACGCAACAAAAAACAAAAAAAGATGCAGACCAACAATTGTAATTCTGGAAAATACCAATTGCACTAGCAAAAACCCGGCAATGCAATGTGCATGTTCATCGCCGTGCTGTTGCTATTGGCAAAATGGGAACGATACAATTTTTAAATCGGAATGTGCTTAATAAAAAAGGGCCCTAATTAGTTAATCTCCATCTAAGATAGTTTATTATATTCTTTTTTTAACAGAGTCCTTTGGCTAATCCAGTTGGCTAAAAGTAAATCACATTTTGGCAAATAGGATTGTAAGCCGGCCCACCATGGTAAGGTAGACTTTATTAGGGCTGGTTAGGTGATGGGAGTGAGAGAGGAATAGAGTATAGTGTTTTGGAGAGGGAAGAGAGGGATAGGTGGACTTAAAGGGTACCACTCTTACACCCTCAAGTGCAAAGTCGGGGAACACAACGACCACCTGATAAATAATTGGGATCCAGCTGGTCCCCCTTAGGCCGGGTTCAACACTGGGATCGCAAAAGGCAAATCACAATCGCCTACGGAGTGTGATTGCATTTCTACTAAGCAATTGTGGCTCCATGTTGCAGTGATTGCGTTTTTCGGTCTCATTCCAGAGAATGAGAATGGTGTTCTAACTGCCAGCAAAATGTTGCACGCAGTGCACTTTTGCGATTTACACACATCACAGGCACTGCAAGGATTTACCGCAGTGCTTTGCTGAATACCGACTATCAGCAAAGAGCAGAAAAACCACTTATTAAAGCACCCCAAGTGTGAACTGGCCCTTAAGAGAACTTTATTGGTGATTACAAATTGTTGCAACCTGCAGAGTAGAACTCAGGGGCGTATTTAAAATGATTTAAATATACCCCCAAATTCTAATAATGGCCTCCTCCTCCCCATAGCCATACCAATCCTCACCAAAAAGGTACAAAGCATAGAAACGCAAACAAAACAAAAAAAATGCAGGCCAACAATTGTAATTCTGGAAAATACCAATTGCACTAGCAAAAACCCGGCAATGCAATTTACATGTTCATCGCCGTGCTGTTGCTATTGGAAAAATGGGAACGATACAATTTTTAAATTGAAACGTGCTTAATAAAAAAGGGCGCTAATTAGTTAATCTCCATCTAAGAGAGTTTATTATGTTCTTTTTTTAACAGAGTCCTTTGGCTAATCCAGTTGGCTAAAACTAAATCACATTTTGGCAAATAGGATTGTAAGCCGGCCCACCATGGTAAGGTAGACTCTATTAGGGCGGGTTAGGTGATGGGAGTGAGAGAGGAATAGAGTATAGCGTTTTGGAGAGGGAAGAGGGGGATAGGTGGTCTTAAAGGGTACCACTCTTACACCCTCAAGTGCAAAGTCGGGGAACACAACGACCACCTGATAAATAATTGGGATCCAGCTGGTCCCCCTTAGGCCGCTTCAACACTGGGATCGCAAAAAGGAAATCACAATCGCCTACGGAGTGTGATTGCATTTCTACTAAGCAACTGTGGCTCCATGTTGCAGTGATTGCGTTTTTCGGTCTCATTCCAGAGAATGAGAATGGTGTTCTAACTGCCAGCAAAATGTTGCACGCAGTGCACTTTTGCGATTTACGCACATCACAGGCACTGCAAGGATTTACTGCAGTGCTTTGCTGAATACCGGCTATCAGCAAAGAGCAGAAACACTACCCACCAAAGCACCCTAAGAGTGAACTGGCCCTTAAGAGAACTTGATTGGTGATTACAAATTGTTGCAACCTGCAGAGTAGAACTCAGGGGCATATTTAAAATGATTTAAATATACCCCCAAATTCTAATAATGGCCTCCTCCTCCCCATAGCCATACCAATCCTCACCAAAAAGGTACAAAGCATAGAAACGCAAACAAAACAAAAAAAGATGCAGGCCAACAATTGTAATTCTGGAAAATACCAATTGCACTAGCAAAAACCCGGCAATGCAATTTACATGTTCATCGCCGTGCTGTTGCTATTGGCAAAATGGGAACGATACAATTTTTAAATCGAAGCGTGCTTAATAAAAAAGGGCGCTAATTAGTTAATCTCCATCTAAGATAGTTTATTATATTCTTTTTTTAACAGAGTCCTTTGGCTAATCCAGTTGGCTAAAACTAAATCACATTTTGGCAAATAGGATTGTAAGCCGGCCCACCATGGTAAGGTAGACTCTATTAGGGCGGGTTAGGTGATGGGAGTAAGAGAGGAATAGAGTATAGCGTTTTGGAGAGGGAAGAGGGGGATAGGTGGTCTTAAAGGGTACCACTCTTACACCCTCAAGTGCAAAGTCGGGGAACACAACGACCACCTGATAAATAATTGGGATCCAGCTGGTCCCCCTTAGGCCGGGTTCAACACTGGGATCGCAAAAGGCAAATCGCAATCGCCTATGGAGTGTGATTGCATTTCTACTAAGCAATTGTGGCTCCATGTTGCAGTGATTGCGTTTTCGGTCTCATTCCAGAGAATGAGAATGGCGCTCTAACTGCCAGCAAAATTTTGCACGCAGTGCACTTTTGCGATATACGCACATCACAGGCACTGCAAGGATTTACCGCAGTGCTTTGCTGAATACCGGCTATCAGCAAAGAGCAGAAACACTACCCATCAAAGCACCCTAAGAGTGAACTGGCCCTTAAGAGAACTTGATTGGTGATTACAAATTGTTGCAACCTGCAGAGTAGAACTCAGGGGTGTATGTAAAATGATTTAAATCCCCCCCCAATTTCTAATAATGGCCTCCTCCTCCCCATAGCCATACCAATCCTCACCAAAAAGGTACAAAGCATAGAAACGCAAACAAAACAAAAAAAGATGCAGGCCAACAATTGTAATTCTGGAAAATACCAATTCCACTAGCAAAAACCCGGCAATGCAATTTACATGTTCATCGCCGTGCTGTTGCTATTGGAAAAATGGGAACGATACAATTTTTAAATTGAAACGTGCTTAATAAAAAAGGGCGCTAATTAGTTAATCTCCATCTAAGAGAGTTTATTATATTCTTTTTTTAACAGAGTCCTTTGGCTAATCCAGTTGGCTAAAACTAAATCACATTTTGGCAAATAGGATTGTAAGCCGGCCCACCATGGTAAGGTAGACTCTATTAGGGCAGGTTAGGTGATGGGAGTGAGAGAGGAATAGAGTATAGCGTTTTGGAGAGGGAAGAGGGGGATAGGTGGTCTTAAAGGGTACCACTCTTACACCCTCAAGTGCAAAGTCGGGGAACACAACGACCACCTGATAAATAATTGGGATCCAGCTGGTTCCCCTTAGGCCGGGTTCAACACTGGGATCGCAAAAGGCAAATCGCAATCGCCTATGGAGTGTGATTGCGTTTCTACCAAGCAATTGTGGCTCCATGTTGCAGTGATTGAAATTTTTGGTCACATTCCAGAGAATGAGAATGGTGTTCTAACTGCCAGCAAAATGTTGCACGCAGTGCACTTTTGCGATTTAAGCACATCACAGGCACTGCAAGGATTTACCACAGTGCTTTGCTGAATACCGGCTATCAGCAATGAGCAGAAAAACTACTTATTAAAGCACCCCAAGAGTGAACTGGCCCTTAAGAGAACTTGATTGGTGATTACAAATTGTTGCAACCTGCAGAGTAGAACTCAGGGGCATATTTAAAATGATTTAAATACACCCCCAAATTCTAATAATGGCCTCCTCCTCCCCATAGCCATACCAATCCTCACCAAAAAGGGACAAAGCATAGAAACGCAAACAAAACAAAAAAAGATGCAGGCCAACAATTTTAATTCTGGAAAATACCAATTGCACTAGCAAAAACCCGGCAATGCAATTTACATGTTCATCGCCGTGCTGTTGCTATTGGCAAAATGGGAACGTTACAATTTTTGAATCGAAACGTTCTTAATAAAAAAGGGCCCTAATTAGTTAATCTCCATCTAAGATAGTTTATTATATTCTTTTTTTAACAGAGTCCTTTGGCTAATCCAGTTGGCTAAAAGTAAATCACATTTTGGCAAATAGGATTGTAAGCCGGCCCACCATGGTAAGGTAGACTCTATTAGGGCGGGTTAGGTGATGGGAGTGAGAGAGGAATAGAGTATAGTGTTTTGGAGAGGGAAGAGGGGGATAGGTGGTCTTAAACGGTACCACTCTTACACCCTCAAGTGCAAAGTTGGGGAACACAACGACCACCTGATAATTAATTGGGATCCAGCTGGTCCCCCTTAGGCCGGGTTCAACACAAAGGCAAATCACAATCGCCTACGGAGTATGATTGCATTTCTACTAAGCAACTGTGGCTCCATGTTGCAGTGATTGCGTTTTTCGGTCTCATTCCAGAGAATGAGAATGGTGTTCTAACTGCCAGCAAAATGTTGCACGCAGTGCACTTTTGCGATTTACGCACATCACAGGCACTGCAAGGATTTACCGCAGTGCTTTGCTGAATACCGGCTATCAGCAAAGAGCAGAAACACTACCCACCAAAGCACCCTAAGAGTGAACTGGCCCTTAAGAGAACTTGATTGGTGATTACAAATTGTTGCAACCTGCAGAGTAGAACTCAGGGGTGTATGTAAAATGATTTAAATACACCCCCAAATTCTAATAATGGCGTCCTCCTCCCCATAGCCATACCAATCCTCACCAAAAAGGTATAAAGCATAGAAACGCAACAAAAAACAAAAAAAGATGCAGACCAACAATTGTAATTCTGGAAAATACCAATTGCACTAGCAAAAACCCGGCAATGCAATGTGCATGTTCATCGCCGTGCTGTTGCTATTGGCAAAATGGGAACGATACAATTTTTAAATCGGAATGTGCTTAATAAAAAAGGGCCCTAATTAGTTAATCTCCATCTAAGATAGTTTATTATATTCTTTTTTTAACAGAGTCCTTTGGCTAATCCAGTTGGCTAAAAGTAAATCACATTTTGGCAAATAGGATTGTAAGCCGGCCCACCATGGTAAGGTAGACTTTATTAGGGCTGGTTAGGTGATGGGAGTGAGAGAGGAATAGAGTATAGTGTTTTGGAGAGGGAAGAGAGGGATAGGTGGACTTAAAGGGTACCACTCTTACACCCTCAAGTGCAAAGTCGGGGAACACAACGACCACCTGATAAATAATTGGGATCCAGCTGGTCCCCCTTAGGCCGGGTTCAACACTGGGATCGCAAAAGGCAAATCACAATCGCCTACGGAGTGTGATTGCATTTCTACTAAGCAATTGTGGCTCCATGTTGCAGTGATTGCGTTTTTCGGTCTCATTCCAGAGAATGAGAATGGTGTTCTAACTGCCAGCAAAATGTTGCACGCAGTGCACTTTTGCGATTTACACACATCACAGGCACTGCAAGGATTTACCGCAGTGCTTTGCTGAATACCGACTATCAGCAAAGAGCAGAAAAACCACTTATTAAAGCACCCCAAGTGTGAACTGGCCCTTAAGAGAACTTTATTGGTGATTACAAATTGTTGCAACCTGCAGAGTAGAACTCAGGGGCGTATTTAAAATGATTTAAATATACCCCCAAATTCTAATAATGGCCTCCTCCTCCCCATAGCCATACCAATCCTCACCAAAAAGGTACAAAGCATAGAAACGCAAACAAAACAAAAAAAATGCAGGCCAACAATTGTAATTCTGGAAAATACCAATTGCACTAGCAAAAACCCGGCAATGCAATTTACATGTTCATCGCCGTGCTGTTGCTATTGGAAAAATGGGAACGATACAATTTTTAAATTGAAACGTGCTTAATAAAAAAGGGCGCTAATTAGTTAATCTCCATCTAAGAGAGTTTATTATGTTCTTTTTTTAACAGAGTCCTTTGGCTAATCCAGTTGGCTAAAACTAAATCACATTTTGGCAAATAGGATTGTAAGCCGGCCCACCATGGTAAGGTAGACTCTATTAGGGCGGGTTAGGTGATGGGAGTGAGAGAGGAATAGAGTATAGCGTTTTGGAGAGGGAAGAGAAGGATAGGTGGTCTTAAAGGGTACCACTCTTACACCCTCAAGTGCAAAGTCGGGGAACACAACGACCACCTGATAAATAATTGGGATCCAGCTGGTCCCCCTTAGGCCGCTTCAACACTGGGATCGCAAAAGGCAAATCACAATCGCCTACGGAGTGTGATTGCATTTCTACTAAGCAACTGTGGCTCCATGTTGCAGTGATTGCGTTTTTCGGTCTCATTCCAGAGAATGAGAATGGTGTTCTAACTGCCAGCAAAATGTTGCACGCAGTGCACTTTTGCGATTTACGCACATCACAGGCACTGCAAGGATTTACTGCAGTGCTTTGCTGAATACCGGCTATCAGCAAAGAGCAGAAACACTACCCACCAAAGCACCCTAAGAGTGAACTGGCCCTTAAGAGAACTTGATTGGTGATTACAAATTGTTGCAACCTGCAGAGTAGAACTCAGGGGCATATTTAAAATGATTTAAATATACCCCCAAATTCTAATAATGGCCTCCTCCTCCCCATAGCCATACCAATCCTCACCAAAAAGGTACAAAGCATAGAAACGCAAACAAAACAAAAAAAGATGCAGGCCAACAATTGTAATTCTGGAAAATACCAATTGCACTAGCAAAAACCCGGCAATGCAATTTACATGTTCATCGCCGTGCTGTTGCTATTGGCAAAATGGGAACGATACAATTTTTAAATCGAAACGTGCTTAATAAAAAAGGGCGCTAATTAGTTAATCTCCATCTAAGATAGTTTATTATATTCTTTTTTTAACAGAGTCCTTTGGCTAATCCAGTTGGCTAAAACTAAATCACATTTTGGCAAATAGGATTGTACGCCGGCCCACCATGGTAAGGTAGACTCTATTAGGGCGGGTTAGGTGATGGCAGTAAGAGAGGAATAGAGTATAGCGTTTTGGAGAGGGAAGAGGGGGATAGGTGGTCTTAAAGGGTACCACTCTTACACCCTCAAGTGCAAAGTCGGGGAACACAACGACCACCTGATAAATAATTGGGATCCAGCTGGTCCCCCTTAGGCCGGTTCAACACTGGGATCGCAAAAGGCAAATCGCAATCGCCTATGGAGTGTGATTGCATTTCTACTAAGCAATTGTGGCTCCATGTTGCAGTGATTGCGTTTTTCGGTCTCATTCCAGAGAATGAGAATGGCGGTCTAACTGCCAGCAAAATGTTGCACGCAGTGCACTTTTGCGATATACGCACATCACAGGCACTGCAAGGATTTACCGCAGTGCTTTGCTGAATACCGGCTATCAGCAAAGAGCAGAAACACTACCCACCAAAGCACCCCAAGAGTGAACTGGCCCTTAAGAGAACTTGATTGGTGATTACAAATTGTTGCAACCTGCAGAGTAGAACTCAGGGGTGTATTTAAAATGATTTAAATACACCCGCAAATTCTAATAATGGCCTCCTCCTCCCCATAGCCATACCAATCCTCACCAAAAAGGGACAAAGCATAGAAACGCAAACAAAACAAAAAAAGATGCAGGCCAACAATTGTAATTCTGGAAAATACCAATTGCACTAGCAAAAACCCAGCAATGCAATTTACATGTTCATCGCCGTGCTGTTGCTATTGGCAAAATGGGAACGATACAATTTTTAAATCGAAACGTTCTTAATAAAAAAGGGCCCTAATTAGTTAATCTCCATCTAAGATAGTTTATTATATTCTTTTTTTAACAGAGTCCTTTGGCTAATCCAGTTGGCTAAAAGTAAATCATATTTTGGCAAATAGGATTGTAAGCCGGCCCACCATGGTAAGGTAGACTCTATTAGGGCGGGTTAGGTGATGGGAGTGAGAGAGGAATAGAGTATAGTGTTTTGGAGAGGGAAGAGGGGGATAGGTGGACTTAAAGGGTACCACTCTTACACCCTCAAGTGCAAAGTCGGGGAACACAACGACCACCTGATAAATAATTGGGATCCAGCTGGTCCCCCTTAGGCCGGGTTCAACACTGGGATCGCAAAAGGCAAATCACAATCGCCTACGGAGTGTGATTGCATTTCTACTAAGCAACTGTGGCTCCATGTTGCAGTGATTGCGTTTTTCGGTCTCATTCCAGAGAATGAGAATGGTGTTCTAACTGCCAGCAAAATGTTGCACGCAGTGCACTTTTGCGATTCACGCACATCACAGGCACTGCAAGGATTTACCGCAGTGCTTTGCTGAATACAGGCTATCAGCAAAGAGCAGAAACACTACCCACCAAAGCACCCTAAGAGTGAACTGGCCCTTAAGAGAACTTGATTGGTGATTACAAATTGTTGCAACCTGCAGAGTAGAACTCAGGGGTGTATTTAAAATGATTTAAATACACCCCCAAATTCTAATAATGGCCTCCTCCTCCCCATAGCCATACCCATCCCCACCAAAAAGTTATAAAGCATAGAAACGCAAAAAAAAACAAAAAAAGATGCAGACCAACAATTGTAATTCTGGAAAATACCAATTGCACTAGCAAAAACCCGGCAATGCAATTTACATGTTCATCGCCGTGTTGTTGCTATTGGCAAAATGAGAACGATACAATTTTTAAATCGAAACGTTCTTAATAAAAAAGGGCCCTAATTAGTTAATCTCCATCTAAGATAGTTTATTATATTCTTTTTTTAACAGAGTCCTTTGGCTAATCCAGTTGGCTAAAAGTAAATCACATTTTGGCAAATAGGATTGTAAGCCGGCCCACCATGGTAAGGTAGACTCTATTAGGGCGGGTTAGGTGATGGGAGTGAGAGAGGAATAGAGTATAGTGTTTTGGAGAGGGAAGATGGGGAGATAGGTGGACTTAAAGGGTACCACTCTTACACCCTCAAGTGCAAAGTCGGGGAACACAACGACCACCTGATAAATAATTGGGATCCAGCTGGTCCCCCTTAGGCCGGGTTCAACACTGGGATCGCAAAAGGCAAATCGCAATCGCCTATGGAGTGTGATTGCATTTCTACTAAGCAATTGTGGCTCCATGTTGCAGTGATTGCGTTTTCGGTCTCATTCCAGAGAATGAGAATGGCGCTCTAACTGCCAGCAAAATTTTGCACGCAGTGCACTTTTGCGATATACGCACATCACAAGCACTGCAAGGATTTACCGCAGTGCTTTGCTGAATACCAGCTATCAGCAAAGAGCAGAAACACTACCCACCAAAGCACCCCAAGAGTAAGCTGGCCCTTAAGAGAACTTGATTGGTGATTACAAATTGTTGGAACCTGCAGAGTAGAACTCAGGGGTGTATTTAAAATGATTTAAATATACCCCCAAATTCTAATAATGGCCTCCTCCTCCCCATAGCCATACCAATCCTCACCAAAAAGATACAAAGCATAGAAACGCAAACAAAACAAAAAAAGATGCAGGCCAACAATTGTAATTCTGGAAAATACCAATTGCACTAGCAAAAACCCGGCAATGCAATTTACATGTTCATCGCCGTGCTGTTGCTATTGGCAAAATGAGAACGATACAATTTTTAAATCGAAACGTTCTTAATAAAAAAGGGCCCTAATTAGCTAATCTCCATCTAAGATAGTTTATTATATTCTTTTTTTAACAGAGTCCTTTGGCTAATCCAGTTGGCTAAAAGTAAATCACATTTTGGCAAATAGGATTGTAAGCCGGCCCACCATGGTAAGGTAGACTCTATTAGGCCTGGAACCCACTGAAAACCGCAAACGCAAAACGCAACCGCTAGCGTTTTGTCTGAGCGGTTTGCAAGCGGATTCATGCGCGTTTTTGGTCGTGTTTTGCAACATTGTATTTTTTTCCCCAGCGGGTGCCTAGCGTTTTGCGTTTTGCGTTTTTATCCTGATTGGTCCTGTGAATTATTTTTCATTTTGTTACAGTGTGCTGAACCGCAAAACGCTAGCAAAACCGCTCAGTTTAGGTTTTGCTGAGCGTTTCTGCTAGCGTTTCAATACTTTACATTGAAGCGCTAACGCTCCCAAAATGCTGCAGGTCCTGTGTTTGCATTTCTGGGAAACGCAAACGCTCCTGTGGAAGTTGCCCCATCCATTAACATTAGCCCAGCGTTTTGGCAAACTGCTAGCGTATCGCAGTGCTGCCAAAACGCTGCCAAAAGCGCTCCTGTGGGTTCCAGCCCTTAGGGCGGGTTAGGTGATGGGAGTGAGAGAGGAATAGAGTATAGTGTTTTGGAGAGGGAAGAGGGGGATAGGTGGACTTAAAGGGTACCACTCTTACACCCTCAAGTGCAAAGTCGGGGAACACAACGACCACCTGATAAATAATTGGGATCCAGCTGGTCCCCCTTAGGCCGGTTCAACACTGGGATCGCAAAAGGCAAATCACAATCGCCTACGGAGTGTGATTGCATTTCTACTAAGCAACTGTGGCTCCATGTTTCAGTGATTGCGTTTTTCGGTCTCATTCCAGAGAATGAGAATGGTGTTCTAACTGCCAGCAAAATGTTGCACGCAGTGCACTTTTGCGATTTACGCACATCACAGGCACTGCAAGGATTTACCGCAGTGCTTTGCTGAATACCGGCTATCAGCAAAGAGCAGAAACACTACCCACCAAAGCACCCTAAGAGTGAACTGGCCCTTAAGAGAACTTGATTGGTGATTACAAATTGTTGCAACCTGCAGAGTAGAACTCAGGGGTGTATTTAAAATGATTTAAATACACCCCCAAATTCTAATAATGGCCTCCTCCTCCCCATAGCCATACCCATCCTCACGAAAAAGGTATAAAGCATAGAAACGCAAAAAAAACAAAAAAAGATGCAGACCAACAATTGTAATTCTGGAAAATACCAATTGCACTAGCAAAAACCCGGCAATGCAATTTACATGTTCATCGCCGTGCTGTTGCTATTGGCAAAATGAGAACGATACAATTTTTAAATCGAAACGTTCTTAATAAAAAAGGGCCCTAATTAGTTAATCTCCATCTAAGATAGTTTATTATATTCTTTTTTTAACAGAGTCCTTTGGCTAATCCAGTTGGCTAAAAGTAAATCACATTTTGGCAAATAGGATTGTAAGCCGGCCCACCATGGTAAGGTAGACTCTATTAGGGCGGGTTAGGTGATGGGAGTGAGAGAGGAATAGAGTATAGTGTTTTGGAGAGGGAAGATGGGGAGATACCACTCTTACACCCTCAAGTGCAAAGTCGGGGAACACAATGACCACCTGATAAATAATTGGGATCCAGCTGGTCCCCCTTAGGCCGGGTTCAACACTGGGATCGCAAAAGGCAAATCACAAACGCCTACGGAGTGTGATTGCATTTCTACTAAGCAATTGTGGCTCCATGTTGCAGTGATTGCGTTTTTGGGTCTCATTCCAGAGAATGAGAATGGCGCTCTAACTGCCAGAAAAATGTTGCACGCAGTGCACTTTTGCGATATACGCACATCACAGGCACTGCAAGGATTTACCGCAGTGCTTTGCTGAATACCGGCTATCAGCAAAGAGCAGAAACACTACCTACCAAAGCACCCCAAGAGTGAACTGGCCCTTAAGAGAACTTGATTGGTGATTACAAATTGTTGCAACCTGCAGAGTAGAACTCAGGGGTGTATTTAAAATGATTTAAATACACCCCCAAATTCTAATAATGGCCTCCTCCTCCCCATAGCCATACCAATCCTCACCAAAAAGATACAAAGCATAGAAACGCAAACAAAACAAAAAAAGATGCAGGCCAACAATTGTAATTCTGGAAAATACCAATTGCACTAGCAAAAACCCGGCAATGCAATTTACATGTTCATCGCCGTGCTGTTGCTATTGGCAAAATGAGAACGATACAATTTTTAAATCGAAACGTTCTTAATAAAAAAGGGCCCTAATTAGCTAATCTCCATCTAAGATAGTTTATTATATTCTTTTTTTAACAGAGTCCTTTGGCTAATCCAGTTGGCTAAAAGTAAATCACATTTTGGCAAATAGGATTGTAAGCCGGCCCACCATGGTAAGGTAGACTCTATTAGGGCGGGTTAGGTGATGGGAGTGAGAGAGGAATAGAGTATAGTGTTTTGGAGAGGGAAGATGGGGAGATACCACTCTTACACCCTCAAGTGCAAAGTCGGGGAACACAATGACCACCTGATAAATAATTGGGATCCAGCTGGTCCCCCTTAGGCCGGGTTCAACACTCGGATCGCAAAAGGCAAATCACAATCGCCTACGTAGTGTGATTGCATTTCTACTGAGCAATTGTGGCTCCATGTTGCAGTGATTGCGTTTTTGGGTCTCATTCCAGAGAATGAGAATGGCGCTCTAACTGCCAGAAAAATGTTGCACGCAGTGCACTTTTGCGATATACGCACATCACAGGCACTGCAAGGATTTATCGCAGTGCTTTGCTGAATACCGGCTATCAGCAAAGAGCAGAAACACTACCCACCACAGCACCCCAAGAGTGAACTGGCCCTTAAGAGAACTTGATTGGTGATTACAAATTGTTGCAACCTGCAGAGTAGAACTCAGGGGTGTATTTAAAATGATTTAAATACACCCCCAAATTCTAATAATGGCCTCCTCCTCCCCATAGCCATACCAATCCTCACCAAAAGGATACAAAGCATAGAAACGCAAACAAAACAAAAAAAGATGCAGGCCAACAATTGTAATTCTGGAAAATACCAATTGCACTAGCAAAAACCCGTCAATGCAATTTACATGTTCATCGCCGTGCTGTTGCTATTGGCAAAATGAGAATGATACAATTTTTAAATCGAAACGTTCTTAATAAAAAAGGGCCCTAATTAGCTAATCTCCATCTAAGATAGTTTATTATATTCTTTTTTTAACAGAGTCCTTTGGCTAATCCAGTTGGCTAAAAGTAAATCACATTTTGGCAAATAGGATTGTAAGCCGGCCCACCATGGTAAGGTAGACTCTATTAGGCCTGGAACCCACTAAAAACCGCAAACGCAAAACGCAACCGCTAGCGTTTTGTCTGAGCGGTTTGCAAGCGGATTCATGCGCGTTTTTGGTCGTGTTTTGCAACATTGTATTTTTTTCCCCAGCGGGTGCCTAGCGTTTTGCGTTTTTATCCTGATTGGTCCTGTGAATTATTTTTCATTTTGTTACAGTGTGCTGAACCGCAAAACGCTAGCAAAACCGCTCAGTTTAGGTTTTGCTGAGCGTTTCTGCTAGCAATACTTTACATTGAAGCGCTAACGCTCCCAAAATGCTGCAGGTCCTGCGTTTGCGTTTCTGGGAAACGCAAAGGCTCCTGTGGAAGTTGGCCCATCCATTAACATTAGCCCAGCGTTTTGGCAAACTGCTAGCGTATCGCAGTGCTGCCAAAACGCTGCCAAAAGCGCTCCTGTGGGTTCCAGCCCTTAGGGCAGGTTAGGTGATGGGAGTGAGAGAGGAATAGAGTATAGTGTTTTGGAGAGGGAAGATGGGGAGATAGGTGGACTTAAAGGGTACCACTCTTACACCCTCAAGTGCAAAGTCGGGGAACACAACGACCACCTGATAAATAATTGGGATCCAGCTGGTCCCCCTTAGGCCGGTTCAACACTGGGATCGCAAAAGGCAAATCGCAATCGCCTATGGAGTGTGATTGCATTTCTACTAAGCAATTGTGGCTCCATGTTGCAGTGATTGCGTTTTTCGGTCTCATTCCAGAAAATGAGAATGGCGCTCTAACTGCCAGCAAAATGTTGCACGCAGTGCACTTTTGCGATATACGCACATCACAGGCACTGCAAGGATTTACCGCAGTGCTTTGCTGAATACCGGCTATCAGCAAAGAGCAGAAACACTACCCACCAAAGCACCCCAAGAGTGAACTGGCCCTTAAGAGAACTTGATTGGTGATTACAAATTGTTGCAACCTGCAGAGTAGAACTCAGGGGTGTATTTAAAATGATTTAAATACACCCCCAAATTCTAATAATGGCCTCCTCCTCCCCATAGCCATACCAATCCTCACCAAAAAGGTACAAAGCATAGAAACGCAAACAAAACAAAAAAAGATGCAGGCCAACAATTGTAATTCTGGAAAATACCAATTGCACTAGCAAAAACCCGGCAATGCAATTTACATGTTCATCGTCGTGCTGTTGCTATTGGCAAAATGAGAACGATACAATTTTTAAATCGAAACGTTCTTAATAAAAAAGGGCCATAATTAGTTAATCTCCATCTAAGATAGTTTATTATATTCTTTTTTTAACAGAGTCCTTTGGCTAATCCAGTTGGCTAAAAGTAAATCACATTTTGGCAAATAGGATTGTAAGCCGGCCCACCATGGTAAGGTAGACTCTATTAGGGCGGGTTAGGTGATGGGAGTGAGAGAGGAATAGAGTATAGTGTTTTGGAGAGGGAAGAGGGGGATAGGTGGACTTAAAGGGTACCACTCTTACACCCTCAAGTGCAAAGTCGGGGAACACAACGACCACCTGATAAATAATTGGGATCCAGCTGGTCCCCCTTAGGCCGGTTCAACACTGGGATCGCAAAAGGCAAATCACAATCGCCTACGGAGTGTGATTGCATTTCTACTAAGCAACTGTGGCTCCATGTTGCAGTGATTGCGTTTTTCGGTCTCATTCCAGAGAATGAGAATGGTGCTCTAACTGCCAGCAAAATGTTGCACGCAGTGCACTTTTGCGATTTACGCACATCACAGGCACTGCAAGGATTTACCGCAGTGCTTTGCTGAATACCGGCTATCAGCAAAGAGCAGAAACACTACCCACCAAAGCACCCTAAGAGTGAACTGGCCCTTAAGAGAACTTGATTGGTGATTACAAATTGTTGCAACCTGCAGAGTAGAACTCAGGGGTGTATTTAAAATGATTTAAATACACCCCCAAATTCTAATAATGGCCTCCTCCTCCCCATAGCCATACCCATCCTCACGAAAAAGGTATAAAGCATAGAAACGCAAAAAAAACAAAACAAGATGCAGACCAACAATTGTAATTCTGGAAAATACCAATTGCACTAGCAAAAACCCGGCAATGCAATTTACATGTTCATCGCCGTGCTGTTGCTATTGGCAAAATGAGAACGATACAATTTTTAAATCGAAACGTTCTTAATAAAAAAGGGCCCTAATTAGTTAATCTCCATCTAAGATAGTTTATTATATTCTTTTTTTAACAGAGTCCTTTGGCTAATCCAGTTGGCTAAAAGTAAATCACATTTTGGCAAATAGGATTGTAAGCCGGCCCACCATGGTAAGGTAGACTCTATTAGGGCGGGTTAGGTGATGGGAGTGAGAGAGGAATAAAGTATAGTGTTTTGGAGAGGGAAGATGGGGAGATATGTGGACTTAAAGGGTACCACTCTTACACCCTTAAGTGCAAAGTCGGGGAACACAATGACCACCTGATAAATAATTGGGATCCAGCTGGTCCCCCTTAGGCCGGGTTCAACACTGGGATCGCAAAAGGCAAATCACAATCGCCTACGGAGTGTGATTGCATTTCTACTAAGCAACTGTGGCTCCATGTTGCAGTGATTGCGTTTTTCGGTCTCATTCCAGAGAATGAGAATGGTGTTCTAACTGCCAGCAAAATGTTACACGCGGTGCACTTTTGCGATTTACGCACATCACAGGCACTGCAAGGATTTACCGCAGTGCTTTGCTGAATACCGGCTATCAGCAAAGAGCAGAAACACTACCCACCAAAGCACCCTAAGAGTGAACTGGCCCTTAAGAGAACTTGATTGATGATTACAAATTGTTGCAACCTGCAGAGTAGAACTCAGGGGTGTATGTAAAATGATTTAAATACACCCCCAAATTCTAATAATGGCGTCCTCCTCCCCATAGCCATACCAATCCTCACCAAAAAGGTATAAAGCATAGAAACGCAACAAAAAACAAAAAAAAGATGCAGACCAACAATTGTAATTCTGGAAAATACCAATTGCACTAGCAAAAACCCGGCAATGCAATATGCATGTTCATCGCCGTGCTGTTGCTATTGGCAAAATGGGAACGATACAATTTTTAAATCGAAATGTGCTTAATAAAAAAGGGCCCTAATTAGTTAATCTCCATCTAAGATAGTTTATTATATTCTTTTTTTAACAGAGTCCTTTGGCTAATCCAGTTGGCTAAAAGTAAATCACATTTTGGCAAATAGGATTGTAAGCCGGCCCACCATGGTAAGGTAGACTCTATTAGGGCGGGTTAGGTGATGGGAGTGAGAGAGGAATAGAGTATAGTGTTTTGGAGAGGGAAGAGGGGGATAGGTGGACTTAAAGGGTACCACTCTTACACCCTCAAGTGCAAAGTCGGGGAACACAACGACCACCTGATAAATAATTGGGATCCAGCTGGTCCCCCTTAGGCCGGGTTCAACACTGGGATCGCAAAAGGCAAATCACAATCGCCTACGGAGTGTGATTGCATTTCTACTAAGCCATTGTGGCTCCATGTTGCAGTGATTGCGTTTTTCGGTCTCATTCCAGAGAATGAGAATGGTGTTCTAACTGCCAGCAAAATGTTGCACGCAGTGCACTTTTGCGATTTACACACATCACAGGCACTGCAAGGATTTACCGCAGTGCTTTGCTGAATACCGGCTATCAGCAAAGAGCAGAAACACTACCCACCAAAGCACCCCAAGAGTGAACTGGCCCTTAAGAGAACTTGATTGGTGATTACAAATTGTTGCAACCTGCAGAGTAGAACTCGGGTGTATTTAAAATGATTTAAATACACCCCCAAATTCTAATAATGGCCTCCTCCTCCCCATAGCCATACCAATCCTCACCAAAAAGGTACAAAGCATAGAAACGCAAACAAAACAAAAAAAGATGCAGGCCAACAATTGTAATTCTGGAAAATACCAATTGCACTAGCAAAAACCCGGCAATGCAATTTACATGTTCATCGCCGTGCTGTTGCTATTGGCAAAACGGGAACGATACAATTTTTAAATTGAAACGTTCTTAATAAAAAAGGGCCCTAATTAGTTAATCTCCATCTAAGATAGTTTATTATATTCTTTTTTTAACAGAGTCCTTTGGCTAATCCAGTTGGCTAAAACTAAATCACATTTTGGCAAATAGGATTGTAAGCCGGCCCACCATGGTAAGGTAGACTCTATTAGGGCGGGTTAGGTGATGGGAGTGAGAGAGGAATAGAGTATAGTGTTTTGGAGAGGGAAGAGGGGGATAGGTGGTCTTAAAGGGTACCACTCTTACACCCTCAAGTGCAAAGTTGGGGAACACAACGACCACCTGATAATTAATTGGGATCCAGCTGGTCCCCCTTAGGCCGGGTTCAACACTGGGATCGCAAAAGGCAAATCACAATCGCCTACGGAGTATGCTTGCATTTCTACTAAGCAACTGTGGCTCCATGTTGCAGTGATTGCGTTTTTCGGTCTCATTCCAGAGAATGAGAATGGTGTTCTAACTGCCAGAAAAATGTTGCACGCAGTGCACTTTTGCGATTTACGCACATCACAGGCACTGCAAGGATTTACCGCAGTGCTTTGCTGAATACCGGCTATCAGCAAAGAGCAGAAACACTACCCACCAAAGCACCCTAAGAGTGAACTAACCCTTAAGAGAACTTGATTGGTGATTACAAATTGTTGCAACCTGCAGAGTAGAACTCAGGGGTGTATGTAAAATGATTTAAATACACCCCCAAATTCTAATAATGGCCTCCTCCTCCCCATAGCCATACCAATCCTCACCAAAAAGGTACAAAGCATAGAAACGCAAACAAAACAAAAAAAGATGCAGGCCAACAATTGTAATTCTGGAAAATACCAATTGCACTAGCAAAAACCCGGCAATGCAATGTGCATGTTCATCGCCGTGCTGTTGCTATTGGCAAAATTGGAACGATACAATTTTTAAATCGAAATGTGCTTAATAAAAAAGGGCCCTAATTAGTTAATCTCCATCTAAGATAGTTTATTATATTCTTTTTTTAACAGAGTCCTTTGGCTAATCCAGTTGGCTAAAAGTAAATCACATTTTGGCAAATAGGATTGTAAGCCGGCCCACCATGGTAAGGTAGACTCTATTAGGGCGGGTTAGGTGATGGGAGTGAGAGAGGAATAGAGTATAGTGTTTTGGAGAGGGAAGAGGGGGATAGGTGGACTTAAAGGGTACCACTCTTACACCCTCAAGTGCAAAGTCGGGGAACACAACGACCACCTGATAAATAATTGGGATCCAGCTGGTCCCCCTTAGGCCGAGTTCAACACTGGGATCGCAAAAGGCAAATCACAATCACCTACGGAGTGTGATTGCATTTCTACTAAGCAACTGTGGCTCCATGTTGCAGTGATTGCGTTTTTCGGTCTCATTCCAGAGAATGAGAATGGTGTTCTAACTGCCAGCAAAATGTTGCACGCAGTGCACTTTTGCGATTTACGCACATCACAGTCACTGCAAGGATTTACAGCAGTGCTTTGCTGAATACCGGCTATCAGCAAAGAGCAGAAACACTACCCACCAAAGCTCCCTTAGAGTGAACTGGCCCTTAAGAGAACTTGATTGGTGATTACAAATTGTTGCAACCTGCAGAGTAGAACTCAGGGGCGTATTTAAAATGATTTAAATATACCCCCAATTTCTAATAATGGCCTCCTCCTCCCCATAGCCATACCAATCCTCACCAAAAAGGTACAAAGCATAGAAACGCAAACAAAACAAAAAAAGATGCAGGCCAACAATTGTAATTCTGGAAAATACCAATTGCACTAGCAAAAACCCGGCAATGCAATTTACATGTTCATCGCCGTGCTGTTGCTATTGGAAAAATGGGAACGATACAATTTTTAAATCGAAACGTGCTTAATAAAAAAGGGCGCTAATTAGTTAATCTCCATCTAAGAGAGTTTATTATATTATTTTTTTAACAGAGTCCTTTGGCTAATCCAGTTGGCTAAAACTAAATCACATTTTGGCAAATAGGATTGTAAGCCGGCCCACCATGGTAAGATAGACTCTATTAGGGCGGGTTAGGTGATGGGAGTGAGAGAGGAATAGAGTATAGCGTTTTGGAGAGGGAAGAGGGGGATAGGTGGTCTTAAAGGGTACCACTCTTACACCCTCAAGTGCAAAGTCGGGGAACACAACGACCACCTGATAAATAATTGGGATCCAGCTGGTTCCCCTTAGGCCGGGTTCAACACTGGGATCGCAAAAGGCAAATCGCAATCGCCTATGGAGTGTGATTGCGTTTCTACCAAGCAATTGTGGCTCCATGTTGCAGTGATTGAGTTTTTTGGTCACATTCCAGAGAATGAGAATGGTGTTCTAACTGCCAGCAAAATGTTGCACGCAGTGCACTTTTGCGATTTAAGCACATCACAGGCACTGCAAGGATTTACCACAGTGCTTTGCTGAATACCGGCTATCAGCAATGAGCAGAAAAACTACTTATTAAAGCACCCCAAGAGTGCACTGGCCCTTAAGAGAACTTGATTGGTGATTACAAATTGTTGCAACCTGCAGAGTAGAACTCAGGGGTGTATTTAAAATGATTTAAATACACCCCCAAATTCTAATAATGGCCTCCTCCTCCCCATAGCCATACCAATCCTCACCAAAAAGGGACAAAGCATAGAAACGCAAACAAAACAAAAAAAGATGCAGGCCAACAATTGTAATTCTGGAAAATACAAATTGCACTAGCAAAAACCCGGCAATGCAATTTACATGTTCATCGCGGTGCTGTTGCTATTGGCAAAATGGGAACGATACAATTTTTAAATCGAAACGTTCTTAATAAAAAAGGGCCCTAATTAGTTAATCTCCATCTAAGATAGTTTATTATATTCTTTTTTTAACAGAGTCCTTTGGCTAATCCAGTTGGCTAAAAGTAAATCACATTTTGGCCAATAGGATTGTAAGCCGGCCCACCATGGTAAGGTAGACTCTATTAGGGCGGGTTAGGTGATGGGAGTGAGAGAGGAATAGAGTATAGTGTTTTGGAGAGGGAAGAGGGGGATAGGTGGTCTTAAACGGTACCACTCTTACACCCTCAAGTGCAAAGTTGGGGAACACAACGACCACCTGATAATTAATTGGGATCCAGCTGGTCCCCCTTAGGCCGGGTTCAACACAAAGGCAAATCACAATCGCCTACGGAGTATGATTGCATTTCTACTAAGCAACTGTGGCTCCATGTTGCAGTGATTGCGTTTTTCGGTCTCATTCCAGAGAATGAGAATGGTGTTCTAACTGCCAGCAAAATGTTGCACGCAGTGCACTTTTGCGATTTACGCACATCACAGGCACTGCAAGGATTTACCGCAGTGCTTTGCTGAATACCGGCTATCAGCAAAGAGCAGAAACACTACCCACCAAAGCACCCTAAGAGTGAACTGGCCCTTAAGAGAACTTGATTGGTGATTACAAATTGTTGCAACCTGCAGAGTAGAACTCAGGGGCATATTTAAAATGATTTAAATATACCCCCAAATTCTAATAATGGCCTCCTCCTCCCCATAGCCATACCAATCCTCACCAAAAAGGTACAAAGCATAGAAACGCAAACAAAACAAAAAAAGATGCAGGCCAACAATTGTAATTCTGGAAAATACCAATTGCACTAGCAAAAACCCGGCAATGCAATTTACATGTTCATCGCCGTGCTGTTGCTATTGGCAAAATGGGAACGATACAATTTTTAAATCGAAACGTGCTTAATAAAAAAGGGCGCTAATTAGTTAATCTCCATCTAAGATAGTTTATTATATTCTTTTTTTAACAGAGTCCTTTGGCTAATCCAGTTGGCTAAAACTAAATCACATTTTGGCAAATAGGATTGTAAGCTGGCCCACCATGGTTAGGTAGACTCTATTAGGGCGGGTTAGGTGATGGGAGTGAGAGAGGAATAGAGTATAGTGTTTTGGAGAGGGAAGAGGGGGATAGGTGGACTTAAAGGGTACCACTCTTACACCCTCAAGTGCAAAGTCGGGGAAAACAACGACCACCTGATAAATAATTGGGATCCAGCTGGTCCCCCTTAGGCCGGGTTCAACACTGGGATCGCAAAAGGCAAATCACAATCGCCTACGGAGTGTGATTGCATTTCTACTAAGCAACTGTGGCTCCATGTTGCAGTGATTGCATTTTTCGGTCTCATTCCAGAGAATGAGAATGGTGTTCTAACTGCCAGCAAAATGTTGCACGCAGTGCACTTTTGCGATTTACGCACATCACAGGCACTGCAAGGATTTATCGCAGTGCTTTGCTGAATACCATCTATCAGCAAAGAGCAGAAACACTACCCACCAAAGCACCCCAAGAGGAGCTGGCCCTTAAGAGAACTTGATTGGTGATTACAAATTGTTGGAACCTGCAGAGTAGAACTCAGGGGCGTATTTAAAATGATTTAAATATACCCCCAAATTCTAATAATGGCCTCCTCCTCCCCATAGCCATACCAATCCTCACCAAAAACATACAAAGCATAGAAACGCAAACAAAACAAAAAAAGATGCAGGCCAACAATTGTAATTCTGGAAAATACCAATTGCACTAGCAAAAACCCGGCAATGCAATTTACATGTTCATCGCCGTGCTGTTGCTATTGGCAAAATGAGAACGATACAATTTTTAAATCGAAACGTTCTTAATAAAAAAGGGCGCTAATTAGCTCATCTCCATCTAAGATAGTTTATTATATTCTTTTTTTAACAGAGTCCTTTGGCTAATCCAGTTGGCTAAAAGTAAATCACATTTTGGCAAATAGGATTGTAAGCCGGCCCACCATGGTAAGGTAGACTCTATTAGGGCGGGTTAGGTGATGGGAGTGAGAGAGGAATAGAGTGTAGTGTTTTGGAGAGGGAAGATGGGGAGATATGTGGACTTAAAGAGTACCACTCTTACACCCGCAAGTGCAAAGTCGGGGAACACAACGACCACCTGATAAATAATTGGGATCCAGCTGGTCCCCCTTAGGCCGAGTTCAACACTGGGATCGCAAAAGGCAAATCACAATCGCCTACGGAGTGTGATTGCATTTCTACTAAGCAACTGTGGCTCCATGTTTCAGTGATTGCTTTTTTCGGTCTCATTGCACAGAATGAGAATGGTGTTCTAACTGCCAGCAAAATGTTGCACGCAGTGCACTTTTGCGATTCACGCACATCACAGGCACTGCAAGGATTTACCGCAGTGCTTTGCTGAATACAGGCTATCAGCAAAGAGCAGAAACACTACCCACCAAAGCACCCTAATAGTGAACTGGCCCTTAAGAGAACTTGATTGGTGATTACAAATTGTTGCAACCTGCAGAGTAGAACTCAGGGGTGTATTTAAAATGATTTAAATACACCCCCAAATTCTAATAATGGCCTCCTCCCCATAGGCATACCCATCCTCACCAAAAAGTTATAAAGCATAGAAACGCAAAAAAAAAACCAAAAAAAGATGCAGACCAACAATTGTAATTCTGGAAAATACCAATTGCACTAGCAAAAACCCGGCAATGCAATTTACATGTTCATCGCCGTGTTGTTGCTATTGGCAAAATGAGAACGATACAATTTTTAAATCGAAACGTTCTTAATAAAAAAGGGCCCTAATTAGTTAATCTCCATCTAAGATAGTTTATTATATTCTTTTTTTAACAGAGTCCTTTGGCTAATCCAGTTGGCTAAAAGTAAATCACATTTTGGCAAATAGGATTGTAAGCCGGCCCACCATGGTAAGGTAGACTCTATTAGGGCGGGTTAGGTGATGGGAGTGAGAGAGGAATAGAGTATAGTGTTTTGGAGAGGGAAGATGGGGAGATATGTGGACTTAAAGGGTACCACTCTTACACCCTCAAGTGCAAAGTCGGGGAACACAACGACCACCTGATAAATAATTGGGATCCAGCTGGTCCCCCTTAGGCCGGGTTCAACACTGGGATCGCAAAAGGCAAATCACAATAGCCTACGGAGTGTGATTGCATTTCTACTAAGCAATTGTGGCTCCATGTTGCAATGATTGCGTTTTTCGGTCTCATTCCAGAGAATGAGAATGGCGTTCTAACTGCCAGCAAAATGTTGCACGCAGTGCACTTTTGCGATATACGCACATCACAAGCACTGCAAGGATTTACCGCAGTGCTTTGCTGAATACCAGCTATCAGCAAAGAGCAGAAACACTACCCACCAAAGCACCCCAAGAGTAAGCTGGCCCTTAAGAGAACTTGATTGGTGATTACAAATTGTTGGAACCTGCAGAGTAGAACTCAGGGGTGTATTTAAAATGATTTAAATATACCCCCAAATTCTAATAATGGCCTCCTCCTCCCCATAGCCATACCAATCCTCACCAAAAAGATACAAAGCATAGAAACGCAAACAAAACAAAAAAAGATGCAGGCCAACAATTGTAATTCTGGAAAATACCAATTGCACTAGCAAAAACCCGGCAATGCAATTTACATGTTCATCGCCGTGCTGTTGCTATTGGCAAAATGAGAACGATACAATTTTTAAATCGAAACGTTCTTAATAAAAAAGGGCCCTAATTAGCTAATCTCCATCTAAGATAGTTTATTATATTCTTTTTTTAACAGAGTCCTTTGGCTAATCCAGTTGGCTAAAAGTAAATCACATTTTGGCAAATAGGATTGTAAGCCGGCCCACCATGGTAAGGTAGACTCTATTAGGCCTGGAACCCACTGAAAACCGCAAACGCAAAACGCAACCGCTAGCGTTTTGTCTGAGCGGTTTGCAAGCGGATTCATGCGCGTTTTGGTCGTGTTTTGCAACATTGTATTTTTTTCCCCAGCGGGTGCCTAGCGTTTTGCGTTTTGCGTTTTTATCCTGATTGGTCCTGTGAATTATTTTTCATTTTGTTACAGTGTGCTGAACCGCAAAACGCTAGCAAAACCGCTCAGTTTAGGTTTTGCTGAGCGTTTCTGCTAGCGTTTCAATACTTTACATTGAAGCGCTAACGCTCCCAAAATGCTGCAGGTCCTGTGTTTGCATTTCTGGGAAACGCAAACGCTCCTGTGGAAGTTGCCCCATCCATTAACATTAGCCCAGCGTTTTGGCAAACTGCTAGCGTATCGCAGTGCTGCCAAAACGCTGCCAAAAGCGCTCCTGTGGGTTCCAGCCCTTAGGGCGGGTTAGGTGATGGGAGTGAGAGAGGAATAGAGTATAGTGTTTTGGAGAGGGAAGAGGGGGATAGGTGGACTTAAAGGGTACCACTCTTACACCCTCAAGTGCAAAGTCGGGGAACACAACGACCACCTGATAAATAATTGGGATCCAGCTGGTCCCCCTTAGGCTGGTTCAACACTGGGATCGCAAAAGGCAAATCACAATCGCCTACGGAGTGTGATTGCATTTCTACTAAGCAACTGTGGCTCCATGTTTCAGTGATTGCGTTTTTCGGTCTCATTCCAGAGAATGAGAATGGTGTTCTAACTGCCAGCAAAATGTTGCACGCAGTGCACTTTTGCGATTTACGCACATCACAGGCACTGCAAGGATTTACCGCAGTGCTTTGCTGAATACCGGCTATCAGCAAAGAGCAGAAACACTACCCACCAAAGCACCCTAAGAGTGAACTGGCCCTTAAGAGAACTTGATTGGTGATTACAAATTGTTGCAACCTGCAGAGTAGAACTCAGGGGTGTATTTAAAATGATTTAAATACACCCCCAAATTCTAATAATGGCCTCCTCCTCCCCATAGCCATACCCATCCTCACCAAAAAGTTATAAAGCATAGAAACGCAAAAAAAAAAAAAAAAAAAAGATGCAGACCAACAATTGTAATTCTGGAAAATACCAATTGCACTAGCAAAAACCCGGCAATGCAATTTACATGTTCATCGCCGTGTTGTTGCTATTGGCAAAATGAGAACGATACAATTTTTAAATCGAAACGTTCTTAATAAAAAAGGGCCCTAATTAGTTAATCTCCATCTAAGATAGTTTATTATATTCTTTTTTTAACAGAGTCCTTTGGCTAATCCAGTTGGCTAAAAGTAAATCACATTTTGGCAAATAGGATTGTAAGCCGGCCCACCATGGTAAGGTAGACTCTATTAGGGCGGGTTAGGTGATGGGAGTGAGAGAGGAATAGAGTATAGTGTTTTGGAGAGGGAAGATGGGGAGATATGTGGACTTAAAGGGTACCACTCTTACACCCTCAAGTGCAAAGTCGGGGAACACAACGACCACCTGATAAATAATTGGGATCCAGCTGGTCCCCCTTAGGCCGGGTTCAACACTGGGATCGCAAAAGGCAAATCACAATCGCCTACGGAGTGTGATTGCATTTCTACTAAGCAATTGTGGCTCCATGTTGCAGTGATTGCGTTTTTCGGTCTCATTCCAGAGAATGAGAATGGCGTTCTAACTGCCAGCAAAATGTTGCACTCAGTGCACTTTTGCGATATACGCACATCACAGGCACTGCAAGGATTTACCGCAGTGCTTTGCTGAATACCAGCTATCAGCAAAGAGCAGAAACACTACCCACCAAAGCACCCCAAGAGTAAGCTGGCCCTTAAGAGAACTTGATTGGTGATTACAAATTGTTGCAACCTGCAGAGTAGAACTCAGGGGCATATTTAAAATGATTTAAATATACCCCCAAATTCTAATAATGGCCTCCTCCTCCCCATAGCCATACCAATCCTCACCAAAAAGGTACAAAGCATAGAAACGCAAACAAAACAAAAAAAGATGCAGGCCAACAATTGTAATTCTGGAAAATACCAATTGCACTAGCAAAAACCCGGCAATGCAATTTACATGTTCATCGCCGTGCTGTTGCTATTGGCAAAATGGGAACGATACAATTTTTAAATCGAAACGTGCTTAATAAAAAAGGGCGTTAATTAGTTAATCTCCATCTAAGATAGTTTATTATATTCTTTTTTTAACAGAGTCCTTTGGCTAATCCAGTTGGCTAAAACTAAATCACATTTTGGCAAATAGGATTGTAAGCTGGCCCACCATGGTTAGGTAGACTCTATTAGGGCGGGTTAGGTGATGGGAGTGAGAGAGGAATAGAGTATAGTGTTTTGGAGAGGGAAGAGGGGGATAGGTGGACTTAAAGGGTACCACTCTTACACCCTCAAGTGCAAAGTCGGGGAAAACAACGACCACCTGATAAATAATTGGGATCCAGCTGGTCCCCCTTAGGCCGGGTGCAACACTGGGATCGCAAAAGGCAAATCACAATCGCCTACGGAGTGTGATTGCATTTCTACTAAGCAACTGTGGCTCCATGTTGCAGTGATTGCGTTTTTCGGTCTCATTCCAGAGAATGAGAATGGTGTTCTAACTGCCAGCAAAATGTTGCACGCAGTGCACTTTTGCGACTTACGCACATCACAGGCACTGCAAGGATTTATCGCAGTGCTTTGCTGAATACCATCTATCAGCAAAGAGCAGAAACACTACCCACCAAAGCACCCCAAGAGGAGCTGGCCCTTAAGAGAACTTGATTGGTGATTACAAATTGTTGGAACCTGCAGAGTAGAACTCAGGGGCGTATTTAAAATGATTTAAATATACCCCCAAATTCTAATAATGGCCTCCTCCTCCCCATAGCCATACCAATCCTCACCAAAAACATACAAAGCATAGAAACGCAAACAAAACAAAAAAAGATGCAGGCCAACAATTGTAATTCTGGAAAATACCAATTGCACTAGCAAAAACCCGGCAATGCAATTTACATGTTCATCGCCGTGCTGTTGCTATTGGCAAAATGAGAACGATACAATTTTTAAATCGAAACGTTCTTAATAAAAAAGGGCCCTAATTAGCTCATCTCCATCTAAGATAGTTTATTATATTCTTTTTTTAACAGAGTCCTTTGGCTAATCCAGTTGGCTAAAAGTAAATCACATTTTGGCAAATAGGATTGTAAGCCGGCCCACCATGGTAAGGTAGACTCTATTAGGGCGGGTTAGGTGATGGGAGTGAGAGAGGAATAGAGTGTAGTGTTTTGGAGAGGGAAGATGGGGAGATATGTGGACTTAAAGAGTACCACTCTTACACCCGCAAGTGCAAAGTCGGGGAACACAACGACCACCTGATAAATAATTGGGATCCAGCTGGTCCCCCTTAGGCCGAGTTCAACACTGGGATCGCAAAAGGCAAATCACAATCGCCTACGGAGTGTGATTGCATTTCTACTAAGCAACTGTGGCTCCATGTTTCAGTGATTGCTTTTTTCGGTCTCATTGCACAGAATGAGAATGGTGTTCTAACTGCCAGCAAAATGTTGCACGCAGTGCACTTTTGCGATTCACGCACATCACAGGCACTGCAAGGATTTACCGCAGTGCTTTGCTGAATACAGGCTATCAGCAAAGAGCAGAAACACTACCCACCAAAGCACCCTAATAGTGAACTGGCCCTTAAGAGAACTTGATTGGTGATTACAAATTGTTGCAACCTGCAGAGTAGAACTCAGGGGTGTATTTAAAATGATTTAAATACACCCCCAAATTCTAATAATGGCCTCCTCCCCATAGGCATACCCATCCTCACCAAAAAGTTATAAAGCATAGAAACGCAAAAAAAAAACCAAAAAAAGATGCAGACCAACAATTGTAATTCTGGAAAATACCAATTGCACTAGCAAAAACCCGGCAATGCAATTTACATGTTCATCGCCGTGTTGTTGCTATTGGCAAAATGAGAACGATACAATTTTTAAATCGAAACGTTCTTAATAAAAAAGGGCCCTAATTAGTTAATCTCCATCTAAGATAGTTTATTATATTCTTTTTTTAACAGAGTCCTTTGGCTAATCCAGTTGGCTAAAAGTAAATCACATTTTGGCAAATAGGATTGTAAGCCGGCCCACCATGGTAAGGTAGACTCTATTAGGGCGGGTTAGGTGATGGGAGTGAGAGAGGAATAGAGTATAGTGTTTTGGAGAGGGAAGATGGGGAGATATGTGGACTTAAAGGGTACCACTCTTACACCCTCAAGTGCAAAGTCGGGGAACACAACGACCACCTGATAAATAATTGGGATCCAGCTGGTCCCCCTTAGGCCGGGTTCAACACTGGGATCGCAAAAGGCAAATCACAATAGCCTACGGAGTGTGATTGCATTTCTACTAAGCAATTGTGGCTCCATGTTGCAATGATTGCGTTTTTCGGTCTCATTCCAGAGAATGAGAATGGCGTTCTAACTGCCAGCAAAATGTTGCACGCAGTGCACTTTTGCGATATACGCACATCACAAGCACTGCAAGGATTTACCGCAGTGCTTTGCTGAATACCAGCTATCAGCAAAGAGCAGAAACACTACCCACCAAAGCACCCCAAGAGTAAGCTGGCCCTTAAGAGAACTTGATTGGTGATTACAAATTGTTGGAACCTGCAGAGTAGAACTCAGGGGTGTATTTAAAATGATTTAAATATACCCCCAAATTCTAATAATGGCCTCCTCCTCCCCATAGCCATACCAATCCTCACCAAAAAGATACAAAGCATAGAAACGCAAACAAAACAAAAAAAGATGCAGGCCAACAATTGTAATTCTGGAAAATACCAATTGCACTAGCAAAAACCCGGCAATGCAATTTACATGTTCATCGCCGTGCTGTTGCTATTGGCAAAATGAGAACGATACAATTTTTAAATCGAAACGTTCTTAATAAAAAAGGGCCCTAATTAGCTAATCTCCATCTAAGATAGTTTATTATATTCTTTTTTTAACAGAGTCCTTTGGCTAATCCAGTTGGCTAAAAGTAAATCACATTTTGGCAAATAGGATTGTAAGCCGGCCCACCATGGTAAGGTAGACTCTATTAGGCCTGGAACCCACTGAAAACCGCAAACGCAAAACGCAACCGCTAGCGTTTTGTCTGAGCGGTTTGCAAGCGGATTCATGCGCGTTTTTGGTCGTGTTTTGCAACATTGTATTTTTTTCCCCAGCGGGTGCCTAGCGTTTTGCGTTTTGCGTTTTTATCCTGATTGGTCCTGTGAATTATTTTTCATTTTGTTACAGTGTGCTGAACCGCAAAACGCTAGCAAAACCGCTCAGTTTAGGTTTTGCTGAGCGTTTCTGCTAGCGTTTCAATACTTTACATTGAAGCGCTAACGCTCCCAAAATGCTGCAGGTCCTGTGTTTGCATTTCTGGGAAACGCAAACGCTCCTGTGGAAGTTGCCCCATCCATTAACATTAGCCCAGCATTTTGGCAAACTGCTAGCGTATCGCAGTGCTGCCAAAACGCTGCCAAAAGCGCTCCTGTGGGTTCCAGCCCTTAGGGCGGGTTAGGTGATGGGAGTGAGAGAGGAATAGAGTATAGTGTTTTGGAGAGGGAAGAGGGGGATAGGTGGACTTAAAGGGTACCACTCTTACACCCTCAAGTGCAAAGTCGGGGAACACAACGACCACCTGATAAATAATTGGGATCCAGCTGGTCCCCCTTAGGCCGGTTCAACACTGGGATCGCAAAAGGCAAATCACAATCGCCTACGGAGTGTGATTGCATTTCTACTAAGCAACTGTGGCTCCATGTTTCAGTGATTGCGTTTTTCGGTCTCATTCCAGAGAATGAGAATGGTGTTCTAACTGCCAGCAAAATGTTGCACGCAGTGCACTTTTGCGATTTACGCACATCACAGGCACTGCAAGGATTTACCGCAGTGCTTTGCTGAATACCGGCTATCAGCAAAGAGCAGAAACACTACCCACCAAAGCACCCTAAGAGTGAACTGGCCCTTAAGAGAACTTGATTGGTGATTACAAATTGTTGCAACCTGCAGAGTAGAACTCAGGGGTGTATTTAAAATGATTTAAATACACCCCCAAATTCTAATAATGGCCTCCTCCTCCACATAGCCATACCAATCCAATTTACATGTTCATCGCCCTGCTGTTGCTATTAGAAGAATGTGAACGATACAATTTTTTAAATCGAAACGTGTTTAATAAAAAAGGGCCCTAATTAGTTAATCTCCATCTAAGATATTTCATTATATTCTTTTTTTAACAGAGTCCTTTGGCTAATCCAGTTGGCTAAAACTAAATCACATTTTGGCCAATAGGATTGTAAGCCGGCCCACCATGGTAAGGTAGACTCTATTAGGGCGGGTTAGGAGATGGGAGTGAGAGAGGAATAGGGGATGGCGTTTTGGAGAGGAAAGAGGGGGATAGTTGGTCTTAAGGGGTACCACTCTTACACCCTCAAGTGCAAAGTCGGGGAACACAACGACCACCTGATAAATAATTGGGATCCAGCTGGTCCCCCTTAGGCCGGGTTCAACACTGGGATCGCAAAAGGCAAATCGCAATCGCCTGTGGAGTGTGATTTTTGTTGCACGATTGTGGCTCCATGTTTTCGATTACTATTCCAAAGAATGAGAATTGCATTCCAACTGCTAGCAAAATGTATGGAGTGCGTCTTTGCTATATATGCACATCGCAAGCACTGCAGGGATTTACCAAAGTGCTTTGCTGAATACCGGCTATCAGCAAAGAGCAAAAACATTCCCCACCAAAAGCACCCCAAATGCCAACAAATTTCTGTGTGCGATACAAAGTAAGGAAAAACAGAGAGTGCATTGTAATACAGAAATTGGTAAACATCATAAATAAACAATGGCTCAAAATACAGAATTGGTTGACAAAGTAAGTACAGTGACAAATGTTACATGATGAATAAAATGTAGAACACATTACACACAAAATGGTGAGAGAGCCTTGTCCTTGTGAGCTTCCTATCTACAGGAATGGGAGGATGGGGTAGTAAACAATATGTACAGTATACCAAGAGGTGATGTGTTTTTAGGTTACCTAATGAGGAGCAAAACTTGGCCAAAGACTGATGAGGGAATGGTCTAAGTTGGAGTTTGTTTTTCTGTTGTATGAAAGAACTGGAAAATGATCACCACCTTGTCATCCTTTAAGTTGTGACATCAGACTACTATTGAGTGTGACCATTATTTTAGGGTCATATACAGTTGTCAATCATTTGTAAATGGTGGTGATAAATGACTTTGGGTACCTCTTCCATTTGTAGTGCTGCAGGACTGTCTTACAGGATGTATTCTCTGCAGAATCCTGCACCTGGCCTCCAGTACTACAGAGTGACCAGGAGCTGCTTTCCATTCCTCCCTCTTCCCCAATGTGTATCCAGACTAGAACAGCAGTGAAAAGCACCACCTGAGTGGGCGTGTGCCAGAGACTCCCAGCATCCTCTATCTATGCCCAGCTTAGTATTGTGAGGCCATAAAGAAATCCCAGCATCCTCCTAGCTGAGTATTGTGAGGCCATCAGGTAATCCCAGCATCCTCTATCTATACCCAGCTTAGTATTGTGAGGTTATAAGGTAATCCCAGCATCCTCCTAGCTGAGTATTGTGAGGCCATCAGGTAATCCCAGCATCCTCTATCTATACCCAGCTGAGTATTGTGAGGCCATCAGGTAATCCCAGCATCCTCTATCTATACCCAGCTTAGTATTGTGAGGCCATAAAGAAATTCCAGCATCCTCCTAGCTGAGTATTGTGAGGCCATCAGGTAATCCCAGCATCCTCTATCTATACCCAGCTGAGTACTGTGAGGCCATCAGGTAATCCCAGCATCCTCTATCTATACCCAGCTTAGTATTGTGAGGCCATAAAGAAATTCCAGCATCCTCCTAGCTGAGTATTGTGAGGCCATCAAGTAATCCCAGCATCCTCGATCTATACCCAGCTGAGTATTGTGAGGCCATCAGGTAATCCCAGCATCCTCTATTTTTATCCAGCTGAGTATTGTGAGGTTATAAGGTAATCCCAGCATCCTCTTTTCATACCCAAGTTGAGTATTGTGAGGTCATCAGGTAATACATAAAACAGCTGTATCTGGTTGGTGATTTTTTTTATCTGGAAACACATCAGGATTGCAGCACATCAGGATTGTTTGAATTTCATTGATAGTCTGTTCTGTATTGGAGATAGGCAATTTGATGCAAATAAAGCCAAGTTGGTGCAAAATTATGCAACTCTAATGCAAATATATGGCTTGGCCAAATAAATGAAGGCTAGGTGGGATTTGATTGCTTACTAAAGTTTGCATAATTCTGCATCAACTCAGAACTATTTGCATCTCATTGATCATCCTCATTCTGACCCAGATCATCCCATAACCAGACAGGAAGAAACAAGTGGGATAATACCTGACGTAATACCTATCACTTGAGGAGGTGGGAAATAATTCTGAATTGATGCAGAATTATGCAGCTTAAAAATTGACCTATTACATTCCCCCAAGGTTGAATACTATTGGTCCATTTTTAAAATGCATACATTCACATAATTCTACATCATCTTAGAATTATTCCTTTAGAACTAGGTTAAGGTCAATGAGATGCAAAGAATTCCAACCTGATGCAAACTTTGTATGCAGCTAAATGACCACTGGAATTCCAGCTTGTCAGGATTCTATTGGTCTATTTTTCAAACTGCATAAATGTACATACAAAACCTGCATCAACTCATAATTATTTGCATCTCAATTGCCACGCCCAATTTCTAACCTGACACTGTAGGAAAATATGATCTTCCTACCTTTCACAGGTTAAAAATGAAAAGCACCACCTCAGATTTCTGGTCTCTCACACTGTGTGGATCTGTGAGCAGAGACAGGGTGAAGTCCCCCTCAGGATAAAGACACTGATCATTTATATTTGCTATCAAAAGGAATTCAAGGCTGTTTTTTTTTTTTTTTTTTAAGTAATCGATCAACTCAGGATAGCTGCCATAAACCCATTTATGTTATTAGAAATCTAATGCTATCGCCTCTATCCTACCTCACTGTGTAATTCCTGCTACCGGCCGCTAGGAGGAGCTCCGGGATAACTGCTGGTTCCTTCCTGGAGCTTCTGCCGGAGAATGTCGGGGCTGAGAGCTCCTGGCTATCGGGGATACAGAGAGAGACGCTGCATGTCTGTCTCTAATGCTGCCGCAGCTCTGTCTGTGAGGAGGATGAGTGCCTGGGTGACATCATAGAAGCTATTGTGACGCATGTGTGCAGGTGGGCCTCACGTGTACCGCTGAGGATGGCACCTGCAGTGACACGTGGCCACGCCCCTCTGCTATTGCTGTGCCAATGCTAGTGGATGGAGGTGAGGCATTATGTGCAATAGGGAAAGGTGAGGGAGCGCGTGCTGCGCTGTATATTCTGCTGTACATGCATCATGCAGCTATGTACTCAGTGAAGTGCATATGCCTATCCACACTCAAGCTTGATACACACATCCAATTCTGATTGGCCAATCTTATCACTGCCATGTCGTATGAGAGGCTTACTTGCACAAGCTGGTCTTAGTATTTAAAGTCTCTCACTCTACATTGAGGTGGTAAAAGTGGCTAGCAATTGGCCAATCAATTTTGGATGTGTGTATGCACCCAAAGTTACTTTCCCTCTATCTTCAATGCTGGGGTTATGTGATATACACAGGGCTCGGCTGTCTAGAGTACTCTGGCCCGCCCCTTAGAATGTGGCTGCTCCTCCCCTTCTTAGGCCTCTATTCATAAAACTTTTTCCGCCAGTTTAACGCTCAAAACAGCTGACTTTCCCGTCCATTTAGCAAAATGCGCATTCATAAAAGCTGTTTCCGCATGATAAGCTACTATTCCCCAGCAGAGCGAGAAATTTCCGCCTTGTGCTGTGTTTTTCTAGATTTATCTAGAAAAAGTTACAAAACGTCAGTTCATAAAGATTAGAGGAAGCGTTATGCGGACGGGAAATGCTGCTTCCTATGATGTAGCGAGCAGAGTTCGGATTACATGAAAGTGAATGGGACAGACCTCCCAGAGAGAGCAGCGCACGGAGGGACTGCCGGCTTCAGTGTTTCCGCATGCCTTCCGACAGCTTACCGTCACCCTACAGTGGGAGATCTCCGCACTTGTATCACAGCGGGCAACATTTTTATGAATAACCACCCAGAAGTCTAAAATACCGCTGCGGTATTTTACCTCCACGAGTTTTTTCTCTACTTTTGTTTTATGAATAGAGGCCTTAGTGCTGTCAGACTGGGCAGCTCCGCCCCCTGATCTCCAAACAATACAGCAGAAGCTATCACCTTGTTAGCCACAGCTTGGCACTGACACACTGGCCTGCCCTTCAGTATGTCGCTGCTCCTCCCCTCCTCAATGCTGCTGGTGCACCCAGAGAAGCATATAGTAAAATATCTGTAGATTTAAGGCCTGTATACACTGAAAATCACCAAACGCAGTGTGGTGCATTTTGCTGAGGCTATCTGTTGCTGGTTTTGTGATTGTTACGTTATAAAATGCAATGAAAAGTACCAGTATGAGCTGCTGGGCGGCGGGGAGAGCACTACTGTCTGCTCAGTGAGAGGCGACCTGCAGCCATACTACAGAGGCAGTATCAGGAAGCTTGGAAGGCCCCATTCACCTGTAGTGTCGGCGGTTGGGGTGAGCAGCACAGGCAGCCTGCTGTGGACAGTACTTCTTCCCTGCAGTGACCTGCGCCACCAACACAGGCCTACCCTGCAGTCACTGATGTACCCAGCAGTCACCTTGCTTTGATGATTGAACCCCCATTGCACTGTGTTTACCTAAGCAGCCTGCCATGTGCAGCATCAGCGCCCCTGATCACGTGCAGCTCAGTCTGCAGCCACTTGCATCCATATACAGCCGCCCTGTCCCTTCCAGCAGCCTAACTACTGTATTCCCCAGACTCACACCATACACAGGTTCTCAGAGGGCTCCCATAGAACTGGCTCCTAACAGCATCTATTTACATCAATAAGACATTCTATAGCGGCCACACGGGGGAGCTCCGCACACAAGTTCCATGGTCATTTTTACAGTCCGGCCACAAGAGGGAGCTCCGCACACAATGCTGCCAGCTTACATACGCGATCCTGGTTCCTGGCTGCTCCGTTTGATGCCTCCAGAAGGTAGGCGGATTCTCGTCCTCGGCTGTGCAGAGCGGAGACTCGTCCACCTCCTCCGGCTGTCAGTCTCTTGAGCATGCTGTGTCCACGGAGGGCGTGTTTCCGGTCACCTCACCTGTTGCAGATGCCTCGCGCTTCCAGCTCACCCGGCCAGTGCTATATGTAACGTATGCAATAGCATTGCTGACTATACTGTAATATATATGCTGTATATTAATAGAAGATTAATACTAGGCACAACATATATTGTCAGGCTGTATAATGGTAAAGCACAGCTTTTATGCAATGATGTAACACTTGTTTCTGCAACTAGGTTTACAATCATTACCTTTGTGCTGTTACTGTGGACTTATCATTCTGGTGGACTATATTTACATTGATAACACAGTCCACTTCAGCTTATAGGAGGGCTATCTAACTCTGGGCTCACCTCCATCTCTTTCCCTGAACTCTAGCAATCATTAGGGCTCTTTCACATCACAGAACGTGTGCAGGAACCAATTTCGTGCACGCATTATTACCTGCGGCATGAAAGTCGTGAAGTTGCGGTGCAACGCTCATTAGTGGCGGTAGTTCTAATTCACCCGACGGGAGAACGCCGAGGCTGGACGTTACGAAGCTCCCACATGTGTTGCAGCGTATTTGCTCTGGAATGCTTTGTCTAATGTGAAAGTTAACATGAAAGTCAAATAGGATTTCATGTTACCTTCCTAAACACAGCCTAGGAGGGATCCGTCAAAACGCACAGTGCAGCTCCTAGTGTGAAAGAGCCCTTACTGGTTCAGCTGCAGATCAAGTTGCACAGCTGCTGAGTCATAAAACATCACCTGCAATTCTTCTTAGGGCTCATTTACACTAAGTGCTGCGCTGTCAGTTTTGACGCATTGCACATAGTGTGCCATCCACATGGTAACATGAAAGCCCATAGACTTTCATGTTACTATTCACCGTACAGCTGTGCGTTCCCTGGCATTGCGATATAACGCGACTGGGAACATCTTATCACACAACGAATGCGTTTTCCCAATGGGTTCTACTGTGTTGCTGCTGCCAATGTCTGCGCTTTGAGACCCCTCGATGTGCATTCCGTGTGATGGAGACGCATGCACAAAATCGCATTCATGCATGTGTTCTGTAGTGTGACTGAGCTCTTAGCAATGATGCTGGGGATATCATGTTTAACAGAGGCCTCCTGACCTGAATCTTGGGCCTGTCATCTGGCATACTGTGATCTTCTAGGCTGTGTCTATAACCTGAGGTCCGTGTATGGGGTGATGCTGAGCGATATTATACCTGAGGTCTGTGTATGGGGTGATGCTGAGCGATATTATACCTGAGTTCTGTGTATGGGGCGATGCTGAGCGATATTATACATGAGGTCTGTGTATGGGGCGATGCTGAGCGATATTATACCTGAGGTCTGTGTATGGGGTGATGCTGAGCGATATTATACCTGAGGTCTGTGTATGGGGTGATGCTGAGCGATATTATACCTGAGGTCTGTGTATGGGGCAATGCTGAACGATATTATACCTGAGGTCTGTGTATGGGGCGATGCTGAGCGATATTATACCTGAGGTCTGTGTATGGGGCCATGCTGAGTGATATTATACCTGAGGTCTGTGTATGGGGTGATGCTGAGCAATATTATACCTGAGGTCTGTGTATGGGGCCATGCTAAGCGATATTATACATGAGGTCTGTGTATGGGGCGATGCTGAGCGATATTATACCTGAGGTCTGTGTATGGGGCGATGCTGAGCAATATTATACCTGAGGTCTGTGTATGGGGCGATGCTGAGCGATATTATACCTGAGGTCTGTGTATGGGGCGATGCTGAGCGATATTATATCTGAGGTCTGTGTATGGGGCCATGCTGAGCGATATTATACCTGAGGTCTGTGTATGGAGCGATGCTGAGCGATATTATACCTGAGGTCCGTGTATGGGGCGATGCTGAGTAATATTATACCTGAGGTCTGTGTATGAGGCCATGCTGAGCGATATTATACCTGAGGTCTGTGTATGGGGCAATGCTGAACGATATTATACCTGAGGTCTGTGTATGGGGCGATGCTGAGTGATATTATACCTGAGGTCCGTGTATGGGGCGATGCTGAGTAATATTATACCTGAGGTCTGTGTATGGGGTGATGCTGAGCGATATTATACCTAAGGTCTGTGTATGGGGCAATACTGAGCGATATTATACCTGAGGTCTGTGTATGGGGCGATGCTGAGCAATATTATACCTGAGGTCCGTGTATGGGGCGATGCTGAGCGATATTATACCTGAGGTCTGTGTATGGGGCGATGCTGAGCAATATTATACCTGAGGTCCGTGTATGGGGCGATGCTGAGCGATATTATACCTGAGGTCTGTGTATGGGGCGATGCTGAGCGATATTATACCTGAGGTCTGTGTATGGGGCAATACTGAGTGATATTATACCTGAGGTCCGTGTATGGGGCGATGCTGAGTAATATTATACCTGAGGTCTGTGTATGGGGCGATGCTGAGTGATATTATACCTGAGGTCCGTGTATGGGGCGATGCTGAGCGATATTATACCTGAGGTCTGTGTATGGGGCGATGCTGAGCGATATTATACATGAGGTCTGTGTATGGGGCGATGCTGAGCGATATTATACCTGAGGTCTGTGTATGGGGCGATGCTGAGCGATATTATACATGAGGTCTATGTATGGGGCGATGCTGAGCGATATTATGCCTGAGGTCTGTGTATGGGGCCATGCTGAGCGATATTATACCTGAGGTCTGTGTATGAAGCCATGCTGAGCGATATTATACCTGAGGTCTGTGTATGGGGCGATGCTGAGCGATATTATACCTGAGGTCTGTGTATGGGGCAATGCTGAGCGATATTATACCTGAGATCTGTGTATGGGGCGATGCTGAGTGATATTATACCTGAGGTCTGTGTATAGGGCGATGCTGAGCGATATTATACCTGAGATCTGTGTATGGGGCGATGCTGAGTGATATTATACCTGAGGTCTGTGTATAGGGCGATACTGAGCGATATTATACCTGAGGTCTGTGTATGGGGTGATGCTGAGCGATATTATACCTGAGGTCTGTGTATGGGGCCATGCTGAGCGATATTATACCTGAGATCTGTGTATGGGGTGATGCTGAGCGATATTATACCTGAGGTCTGTGTATGGGGTGATGCTGAGCGATATTATACCTGAGGTCTGTGTATGGGGCGCTACTGAGCGATATTATACCTGAGGTCTGTGTATGGGGCCATGCTGAGCGATATACCTGAGGTCTGTGTATGGGGCGATGCTGAGCCATATTATGGTGCAGTTTGGGAAGGGGAGGTGGGGAGTTTAGCTGGCAGTGTGTAGGGCCGGATCATATTCCACAAGGTGGCTGCTATGGTTTCAATACGCTAAAGCTACGTACACACATGCGAGAAATGTCACCCATAAGAGATCGAGAAACGATCCCTCGGGCAATAATTCGGGGAATGATGTTGTACAGACATGCCCCTAGCCTTGAGGCCAGCAATGTGCTCTGTTGCTATGTAGGAGGGCAGAGGGACAACAATCAGCGTATGACGGAGGTGCTTTAATTAATGGGCGGGGCTAGTAAAAAGCATTGTGAATAGTTGTGCTCAGGCATCGGGGATCGTTAAAAATCCTACAGGACGGATCTTCAATGTTGCCCGAGCAATAGCGATCTGCAGCCTCTGTACACACATAATGATCGTCAGTTGAAACTGAAACAGCGGATAACGACAGACGCATGTGTGTGCGTAGCTTTAGGGTGCATATACACATGCAGTTTTGATTGGACAATAATTGACATATTTTTCCACCTCTATGTAGTGTGAGGGCCAATAGACTGCATAATATGAGCAGACTGTGTAGGTAAAACCTCATACTGCACGGAAGTAGTAAAATTGGTCGATCAGAAGTGAAGCAGGCATGTACAGGGAGCAGTCCTCATGCTCACTGCCCCCCCCCCCCCCCTATTCACCTCTGTCCCCCCTGTTCTCTCCTAAATGCCAGCAGAAGCTGCTTCAGGGTTGGTAGGCACTAGGCCCGGCGTGTGCGCGTCATTGACTTGTGCACAATGATGTGTGCTGCCGGGCCTAACGCTTGCGCACTGCTGCTGACCCGGAAGCAGCTTTTGCTGGCTTCTAGGAGAGAGCAGAGGGGGATAGAAGTGAATGGGGAGGGGGCGGGGGGGGGGGGGGGGACAGTGGGCATGAGGACTACTCCCTGTACCTGCCTGCTTCAATTCTGATTGGCCAATTTTACTACTTCCATGCAGTATGAGGTTTGAGGCTTAAGAGCCCCTTGAAAGCGGATCAGAGATGAAAAACTAACTATAACAAGTAACTTGTTTATATATCTTATCTAAAGTTTAGATAGTTCACACAGCATATCTAGCTGCAAACAGCTTCAAAAGTTTATGATTATTTATTCCTATGATACAATGAGGGAAGCCATGTTCTGTTTGTCACATTGTCACAGGCTGAGGGCTGGAGATGCTATCAGTCTATAGCGGCGCTCAGTGAGTAACGTCGGCTCCGTCAGAAGACGGAGCCGAAGTTGCTTAAAAAACACAATAATTCGGCCTCCAGCAATCGCTGGAAGCCAAATTATTTCATTCCCCCACTATCCATGGCGACCTGGAGGGGGAATAGTAATTAAAATGGCCCGGACTTGTGCAGCAGCAGGATCAGCCATATACCGCTGTATCCTGCGCCCAAGTCTACCGGCGCCGATTTGAAATGTACTCTATTGAGGAGCCGCATGTGCGCAGTGGCCAGTCAGTCTGGAAGAGGATCGCTGAGGGGGACTGGAGGGCAGCTTAGTGACAGCGTGGGCACAGGCCAGCTGCAGGGGGCTGGTAGAAGCCCAAGGTAAATTAAACCTGCTTTGATTTCTTTTTTTTCTTTTTTTACTTAATACGATTCCCTTTAACTCACCTCTCCAAGTTTGCATCCAGCTGCACACAAGCATATGACTGTAGGCGGAGCATAACAGACATTGGAGGTGGGGCTTATTGTGGTCTAGCGGGGGACGGGGCTGTGGTTCGATTTAGAGGCAGAGATTTGCAAGGGGACATTGGGCTCTATTCTCAAAGACTTCCCGCATGCGGTAAAGTGCATGCGGGAAGTTACTGACCAAAACACCGCCACATTGAAATTCTGAAAAGGTTCCGCATGTTTTTTCCGCATGCGGAAAAAAAGTGTGGTAAAAGTGCGGGATTCATGCAGAAAAATTTCCGCAAAAGTCGGTATTTTCCGTAATAAAAGATCAATTCTCAAAAATGTTCAGGCGCATCATTTCGTCGTTAATTACCGATTTCTCATCACCTACAAGTAGTAGGTGATATATTCCGCCTCCCATTGACTTTAATGAAGTGTGGAGGCTTAAGGGCTGTGCTTGCTGGACTTTAACTTTTTTTTAAACACTTTTTCATGCGACCTTTTTACTGCATGATTCCCGCATGAATAATGGCTGTTTCCGCATCTTTTTTTCCCTCATGCGGAAAATATTAATGAAATGTGGAAAAAATGCGGAGTTTACCGCTGGCGGGAATATAGCAGTAAAATTTTGCGGAAAATTTGGCTCTTTGAGAATAGAGCCCATTGTGGTCAATGACCGCTGCTCAGGGTAAAGTCCCCCTCAGGATAAAGACCCTAACCATGTATATTTGCTACCAAAACGATTCAAGGCAGTTTTTTTTTTTTAAGTAATTGACCAGCCCAGGATGGGTGCCATAAACCTATTTCTACTAGACATCTAATTGTATCGTATCCATCCTACCTCACTGTGTAATTCATGCTACCGGCCGCTAGGGGGAGCTCCGGTATAACTGCTTGTTCCTTCCTGGAGCTTCTGCCTGAGAATGTCGGGGCTGAGAGAGCTCCTGGCTATCGGGGATGCAGAGAGAGAGGCCGCACGTCTGCCTCCGATGTTGCTGCTGCTCCGTCTGCGAGCCGAGGAGGCTGAGTGCCGGGTGACGTCATAGAAGCTATTGTGACGCGTGTGCAGGTGGACCGCTCGAGACCGCTGAGGATGGCACCTGCAGTGACACGTGACCACGCCCCTCTGCTATTGCTGTGCCATGCTAGTGGATGGAGGTGACGTCATATCAGCTATTGTGACGCGCGTGTGCAGGTGGGCAGCTGGAGCACCGCTGAGGATGGCACCTGCAGTGACACGTGACCACGCCCCTCTGCTATTGCTGAGTCATGCTAGTGGATTGGTGAGGCATTATGTACAGTAGGGAAAGGTGAGGGAGCGTGTGCTGCGCTGTATATACTGCTGTACATGCATCATGCAGTTATGTACTCAGTGAGGTGCATATGCCTATCCACACTCAAGCTTGGCACACACATCCAATTTTGATTGGCCAATCATTGGCCAATTTTATCACAGCCATGTCACGAGAGGCTTACTTGCACAAGCTGGTCTCAGTATTTATAGTCTCTCACTCTACCTTGAGGTGGTAAAAGTGGCTAGCAATTGGCCAATCAATGTTGGATGTGTGTAGGCACCCTAAGTTACTTTCCCTCTATCTGCAATGCTGGGGTTATGTGATATACACAGGGCCCGGCTGTCTAGAGTATTCTGGCCCGCTCCTTAGAATGTGGCTGCTCCTCCCCTCAGTGCTGTCATACTGGGTAGCTCCGCCCCCTGATCTCCCAGCAATACAGCAGAAGCTGTCACCTTGTTAGCCACAGCTTGGCACTGACACACTGGCCTGCCCTTCAATATGTCGCTGCTCCTCCCCTCCTCAATGCTGCCGGTGCACCCAGAGCAGCATATAGTAACATGTCTGTAGATGTAAGGCCTGTATACAGTGAACATCACTAAACGCTAGGCCTGAACGATTTTAGGAAAAGATTGAATTGAACGATTTCTGCCAGAAATTGCGATTTCGATTCAATACACGATTTTCTACTCACAACGATGGATCAGATCGCTCTGACCATCCATGACACAAAACCTCAACGTGTGTGAACCCAGGCTTAACCCAGGTGTAGAATTTAGTAATAGGTGCCCCTTTTATGCAGCTTATTACTACTGGAAGAAAAAAATATATATAAGGCAGCACAGTGGCGTAGTGGTTAGTGCTCTTGCCTTGCAGCGCTGGGTCCCTGGTTCAAATTCTAGCCTGGTCCTAGCCCTGCGAGGAGTTTGTATGTTCTCTCCATGTCTGTTTGGGTTTCCTCTGGACACTTCGGTTTCCCCCCACATCCAAAAAAAACTACAGTTAAGGTAAAACCACCCTGGCGTTCTGATAAGATCGCCAGGGCGGCTGCGGGAGGGTTTTTTTTAAATAAAAAAAAACCTATTCCATGCAGCCAACTGAAAGTTGGCTGCATGAAAGCCCACTAGAGGGCGCTCCGGAGGCGTTCTTCAGATCGCCTCCGGCGGCCAGAAGTAACACGGAAGGCCGCAATGAGCGGCCTTCCGTGTTTCGCTTACCTCGTCGCCATGGCGACGAGCGGAGTGACGTCATGGACGTCAGCCGACGTCCTGACGTCAGCCGCCTCCGATCCAGCCCTTAGCGCTGGCCGGAACTGTTTGTTCCGGCTACGCTGGGCTCGGGCGGCTGGGGGGACCCTCTTTCGCCGCTGCACGCGGCGGATCGCCGCGCTGCAGCAGCGATCAGGCAGCACGCGGCTGGCAAAGTGCCGGCTGCGTGTGCTGCTTTTTATTTCATTCAAATCGGCCCAGCAGGGCCTGAGCGGCAGCCTCCGGCGGTGTTGGACGAGCTGAGCTCGTCCAGACCGCTCAGGTGGTTATTAATTGGCTACTGAAAATTCGGGTCAGGAAAATATGGCGTGGGGAAAAAATGGCGCACAGTGATAAATCTTTTAAAACGGTATTTATAGTTTTAAGGATATGCAGTAACTTTATTTAAAACGCTATTTATCGTTGGTCTGACCCCCGCCCCTCATGTCCTGCGGTGTCCCCCGGTTCCTGTCTTCTGCCTCCCCCGCCCCCCCTCGCACGTCCAATTTTGTCTCCCAGTGATTTCATCTCTGCCCCGGACTGGAGTGTAATGCTACAACAGTCCTACCTAAGCAGATCTTACGAACAGCTGGTGGATGTATCTGCTCGCTGCCGCTGGAGACTTTCTGATGCACCAATCACGCTGGGGGCGCTGCTCCAGAATTGCCAATCACCGCTGCTCATTTCTCTGCTCCGTCTGCTAATTGGACCCAATGCTCCCGCCTCCGAGACCATCGCGTCCAATTAGCAGACGGAGCAGAGACATGAGCAGCGGTGATTGGCAGTTCTGGAGCAGCGCCCCCAGCGTGATTGGTGCATCAGAAAGTCTCCAGCGGCAGCGAGCAGATACATCCACCAGCTGTTCGTAAGATCTGCTTAGGTAGGACTGTTGTAGCATTACACTCCAGTCCGGGGCAGAGATGAAATCACTGGGAGACAAAATTGGACGTGCGAGGGGGGGGGCGGGGGAGGCAGAAGACAGGAACCGGGGGACACCGCAGGACATGAGGGGCGGGGGTCAGACCAACGATAAATAGCGTTTTAAATAAAGTTACTGCATATCCTTAAAACTATAAATACCGTTTTAAAAGATTTATCACTGCGCCATTTTTTCCCCACGCCATTTTTGACTGTACGCTGAAAATTGGCCCTATACTATGGTACATATATTGACATATGACTATGGTAGGAATTAGATTGTGAGCTCCTCTGAGGGACAGTTAAGTGACAAGACAATATAACCTGTACAGCGCTGCGTAAGAGATAGAGATATATCTATATATTTATAATCTATATTACTATACATTTCTCAGTACTGTGTGACATCACATGACAACAATGACTCCCCATGTAGCCTATCAGGGTGACATTTTCAGTGTCAGTCACTGTCACCCAGGCACGCAGCAGCACACACCACAGGGCATGCAGAGAGGGGACCACAGTAATGGCCCGTACTCACGGGCTGCAGAAGTGGCCTGTCGCCAGCACACGTGAGCGTGTGGGCGACAGGCCGGCGACAGCTCCTCGCCAGGTCCCTCCGCGTACACACGCGGAAGAGGGACCAGCGGTGAGACGGAAGCTGTCGCCGACGTTCCTCCTCCCCCCGCCGGAAGCTCCATTTACCACAATGGAGGTTGCTGTCGCTAGTCCGCGTACTCACGCGGACTAGCGACAGTTGCGGGGGAGGTGCGGCGGCGACTGTCGCCATGCGATTGAAACTTTCAATCGCATGGCGACATGAGCGACGGGCGACAGTTCGGGGTGCGCGCGCGACGGCCCATACTCACGGGCGACCTGTCGCCGCAACACGCGCGCGCCGCGTGTTGAGGCGACAAAAGTCCCTCGTGAGTATGGGCCATAATAGTAGTTTGCTGACTGTCTCCTGCCAGGTAGAGAGCAGACAGAAGTGTTAATTAATTACTGCGTGAATGGCTCGGCTCCCCGGGCAGTGCGTGCGTCTCTCAGGCTCTTCTCATTTTCCGGGCGACGGGGGGGCGGGACAAGCCCATCCTTCCTGTGTATGCCTGTCTGCCCCATTAACCAGCCTGGCTGTCACCCGGAGAGGGAGGGGGAATGATCCGACTCATTAACCCCTCACTGGCCTCCTCTCCAGCACCTACAGGGAGCATTTCTGCTTTTGCTATACGCGACTGAGGAGGAGGGAGCCGGAAGCAGAGCAGGAATCAGCAGCTGCAAAAACTGCAGCTCTGACGATCTCAAGATCGTCACACTGCTGATCGCGATTTTCGGTTTAAAACCGAAAATCGTTCAGCCCTACTAAACGCAGTGTGATGCAATGTTGCTGAGGCTATCTGTTGCTGGTTTCATAATTGTTAGGGCCCGTTCAGATCACAAATGCGGATGGCCAGCGTGCGGAACGCGTGCGGACCGCAACGCGTACGAACGCATGGCCATCCGCGTTTGTGTGCGTTGCGTGGCTGATCCCATCACTGAAAAGTGAATGGGACAGCCACGCGTTTTGTCAAAATCTGCGTGCAGCATGCGTTCCCGGACCGCACAGGTCCGGAACGCATGCAGTGGGAACATCAGACATTGCACTCTATGCAATGTCTGATGTCGTGCGTGTCGGCCTCCTGCACGCGTTTCCAAAATGCGGCTGGAAATGCGTGCAGTGTGAACTGACTATAAAACACAATGCAAAGTACCAGTATGGGCTGCTGGCCGGGGGAGAGCACTCCTGTCTGCTTAGCCTGCCATGTGCAGCAGCAGCGCCCCTGACCACGTGCAGCTCAGTCTGCAGCCACCTGCATCCATATACAGCAGCCCTGTCCCTTACAGCAGGCTCACTCACTACTGTATTCCCCAGACTCACAATATATACACAGCCCTCCCATAGAACTGGCTCCTAACAGTGTCTATGTACATCAATAAGTCTTCTATAGCGGCCACACGGGGAAGCTCCGCACACAAGTTCCATGGACATTTTACAGTCCGGCCACAAGAGGGAGCTCCGCACACAATGTTGCCAGCTTACATACGCGATCCTGGTTCCTGGCTGCTCCGTGTGATGCCTCCAAGGGCGTAGGCGGGACTCTCCTCCTCGGCTGTGCAGAGCGGTGACTCGTCCACCTCCTCTGGCTGTCAGTGTCTCGAGCGTGCTGTGTCTGCAGAGGGCATGTTTCCGGTCACCTCACCTGCTGCAGATGCCTCGCGCTTCCAGCTCACCCGGCCAGTGCTATATGTAATGTATGCAATAGCATTGCTGACTATACTGTAATATATATATGCTGTATATTAAAAGAAGATTAATACTAGGCACAGCATATATTGTCAGGCTGTATAATGGTAAAGCACAGCTTTTATGCAATGATGTAACACTTGTTTCTGCAACTAGGTTTACAATCATTACCTTTGTGCTGTTACTGTGGACTTATCATTCTGGTGGACTATATTTACATTGATAACACAGTCCACTTCAGCTTATAGGAGGGCTATCTAATTCTGGGCTCACCTCCATCTCTTTACCTGAACTCTAGCAATCATTAGGGCTCTTTCACATCACAGAACGTGTGCAGGAACCAATTTCGTGCACGCATTATTACCTGCGGCGTGAACGTCGGGAAGTTGCGGTGCAACGCTCATTAGTGGCGGTAGTTCTAATTCACCCGACGGGAGAACGCCGAGGCTGGACGTTACAAAGCTCCCACATGTGTTACAGCGTATTTGCTCTGGAATGCTTTGTCTGATGTGAAAGTTAGCTCAAAAGTCAAATAGGATTTCATGTTACCTCTCTAAACACAGCCAGGGAGCGGTCCGTCAAAACGCACACTGCAGCTCCTAGTGTGAAAGAGCCCTTACTGGTTCAGCTGTATCACACTGCAGACCAAGTTGCACAGCTGCTGAGCCATAAAACATCACCTGCAATTCTTCTTAGGGCTCATTCACACTAAGTGCTGCGCTGTCAGTTTTGACACATTGCACATAGTGTGCCATCGACATGGTCTATTGACTTTCATGTTACTTTTCACCTTTTCACTGTACACATTTTCCCAATGGGTTCTATTGTGTTGCTGCTGGCAATGTCTGCGCTTTGAGACACCTCAATGTGCATTCCATGCAATTGAAACGCATGCACAAAATTGCATTCATGCATGTGTTCTGTAGTGTGAATGAGCCCTTAGCAATGATGCTGGGGAAATCATGTTTAACAGAGGCCTCCTGACCTGAATCTCGGGCCTGTCATCTGGCATACTGTGATCTTCTGGGCTGTGTCTGTAACCTGAGGTCTGTGTATGGGGCGATGCTGAGCGATATTATACCTGAGGTCTGTGTATGGGGCGATGCTGAGCGATATTATACCTGAGGTTTGTGTATGGGGCGATGCTGAGCGATATTATACCTGAGGTCTGTGTATGGGGCGATACTGAGCGATATTATACCTGAGGTCTGTGTATGGGGCGATGCTGAGCGATATTATACCTGAGGTCTGTGTATGGGGCAATGCTGAGCGATATTATACCTGAGGTCTGTGTATGGGGCGATGCTGAGCGATATTATACCTGAGGTCTGTGTATGGGGCGATGCTGAGCGATATTATACCTGAGGTCTGTGTATGGGGCGATGCTGAGCGATATTATACCTGAGGTCTGTGTATGGGGCCATGCTGAGCGATATTATACCTGAGGTCTGTGTATGGGGCCATGCTGAGCGATATTATACCTGAGGTCTGTGTATGGGGCGATACTGAGCGATATTATACCTGAGGTCTGTGTATGGGGCCATGCTGAGCGATATTATACCTGAGGTCTGTGTATGGGGCCATGCTGAGCGATATTATACCTGAGGTCTGTGTATGGGGCGATGCTGAGCGATATTATACCTGAGGTCTGTGTATGGGGCCATGCTGAGCGATATTATACCTGAGGTCTGTGTATGGGGCGATGCTGAGCGATATTATACCTGAGGTCTGTGTATGGGGCCATGCTGAGCGATATTATACCTGAGGTCTGTGTATGGGGCAATACTGAGCGAAATTATACCTGAGGTCTGTGTATGGGGCAATGCTGAGCGATATTATACCTGAGGTCTGTGTATGGGGCAATGCTGAGCGATATTATACCTGAGGTCTGTGTATGGGGCAATACTGAGCGATATTATACCTGAGGTCTGTGTATAGGGCCATGCTGAGCGATATTATACCTGAGGTCTGTGTATGGGGCGATGCTGAGCGATATTATACCTGAGGTCTGTGTATGGGGCGATGCTGAGCGATATTATACCTGAGGTCTGTGTATGGGGCAATACTGAGCGATATTATACCTGAGGTCTGTGTATAGGGCCATGCTGAGCGATATTATACCTGAGGTCTGTGTTTGGGGCGATGCTGAGCGATATTATACCTGAGGTCTGTGTATGGGGCAATGCTGAGCGATATTATACCTGAGGTCTGTGTATGGGGCGATGCTGAGCGATATTATACCTGAGGTCTGTGTATGGGGCAATACTGAGCGATATTATACCTGAGATCTGTGTATGGGGCCATGCTGAGCGATATTATACCTGAGTTCTGTGTATGGGGCGATGCTGAGCGATATTATACCTAAGGTCTGTGTATGGGGCGATGCTGAGCGATATTATACCTGAGGTCTGTGTATGGGGCAATGCTGAGCGATATTATACCTGAGGTCTGTGTATGGGGCAATACTGAGCGATATTATACCTGAGGTCTGTGTATAGGGCCATGCTGAGCGATATTATACCTGAGGTCTGTGTATGGGGCGATGCTGAGCGATATTATACCTGAGGTCTGTGTATGGGGCGATGCTGAGCGATATTATACCTGAGGTCTGTGTATAGGGCGCTACTGAGCGATATTATACCTGAGGTCTGTGTATGGGGCGATGCTGAGCGATATTATACCTGAGGTCTGTGTATGGGGTGATGCTCAGCCATATTATGGTGCAGTTTGGGAAGGGGAGGTGGGGAGTTTAGCTGGCAGTGTGTAGGGCTGGCTCATATTCCACAAGGTGGCTGCTATGGCTTCGATATGCTGAAGCTATGTACACACATGCGAGAAATGTCACCCATAAGAGATCGAGAAACGATCCCTCGGGCAATAATTCGGGGAATGATGTTGTACAGACATGCCTCTAGACTTGAGGCCAGCAATGTGCTCTGTTGCTATGGAGGTGGGCAGAGGGGACGACAATCTGCGTATGACGGAGGCGCTTTAATTAGTGGGTGGGGCTAGTAAAAAGCATTGTGAATGGTTGTGCTTGGGCATCGGGGATCATTAAAAATCCTACCGGACGGAACTTTACTGTTGCCCGAGCAATAGCGATCTGCGGCCTCTGCACACACATAATGATCGTCAGTTGAAACTGAAACAGCGGATAACGACAGACGCATGTGTGTCCCCATTCACCTCTATCCCCCTCTGTTCTCTCCTAAATGCCAGCAGGAGCTGCTTCAGGGTTGGCAGGCACTAGACCCGGCACTGCCAGGCCTAACGCTTGTGCACTGCTGCTGACCCAGATCAGCTTTTGCTGGCTCCTAGGAGAGAGCAGAGGGGGATGGAAGTGAATGTGGAGGGGGGGGGGGCAGTGGGCATGAGGACTACTCACTGTACCTGCTTCAATTCTGATTGGCCAATTTTACTACTTCCATGCAGTATGAGGTTTGAGGCTTAAGTGCCTCTTTAAAGGACTTACGAGGCGAAATTAAGAAAAAAAGTTAATCACCTGCCTCATCTTTTAAGGCACGGAGGACGCTCTCCGCACCCTCCGTGCCGATCTGCCGGGTCCCCCCGCTCATTAGCCCCCCGGGCCGGCTGCCGACCCCACGGCCCGGGTCGGGCTCTCCTGCCTCTCGTAAAATGGCCGCTTGCTCTGGCCGCGGCTGCATAGCGTGGATCGGGGGGGATGGCCCTAGAGCTGCGCAGCCGCACTCGCGGCTATGCGGACTGCTCAGCCGCAGCCAGAGCAAGCGGCCATTTTACGAGAGGCAGGAGAGCTCGACCCGGGCCGTGGGGTCGGCAGCCGGCCCGGGGGGCTAATGAGCGGGGGGACCCGGCGGATCGGCACAGAGGGCGCGGACGGCGTCCTCTGTGCCTTAAAAGATGAGGCAGGTCATTAACTTTTTTTCTTAACTTCGCCTCGTAAGTCCTTTAACCTCCCTGGCGGTAAGCCCGAGCTGAGCTCGGGCTATGCCGCGCAGGGGGAGATCTCAGCCCCTGGTGCGGCGATTTACAAGCTGTAAAGTGCTGTGCGCGCAGCCAACACTTTGCTAGCCGCGCGCACAGCTTGATCGCCGCCGCTCTGCGGCGATCGGCCGCACGCAGCGGCTAAAGAGGGCCCCCCCCCCGCCAGAGCCCTGCGCTGCCCGGATCAATGAGTTCCGGGCAGCGCTATGGGCTGGATCGGGTGTGCCTGACGTCAGGACGTCGGCTGACGTCCATGACGTCATCCCGATCGTCGCCATGGCGACAGAAGAAGCCAAACAGGGGAACGTGTTATATACGCGTTCCCCTGTTTGCAATAGATGCCGGCGACGATCGGACTAGAGGGCCACATGCGCCCTCTAGTGGTGTTTCATGTAGCTACCACTCTGGTAGCTTTACATGAAACAAAAATTTATTTTTTTTTAAAAAAAAGGATTTTTTCAATTTGGAAAAAAAAAATTAACCGCCAGGGAGGTTAAAGCAGATCCGAGATGAAAAACTAACTATAACAAGTAACTTGTCTATATATCTTATCTAAAGTTTAGATAGTTTACACAGCATATCTAGCTGCAAACAGGTTCAAACGTTTATGATTATTTATTCCTGTGATACAATGAGGGCAGCCATGTTCTGTTTGTCACATTGTCACAGGCTAAGGGCTGGAGATGCTATCAGCTTGCCTGTGTGTAAATGTAGTCCCCTCTCCTCCTCCATCCTCCCCTCTGCCTCTGAAATCAATGGCTAGTAACAACCTCCTCCTCCTCCTGCCCAGACTGAGCTCCCATAAGCCCTTGCTACAGTGCCAAGGCACAATAGGAGCTGTGGGCGAGGCCTGTTTAGTTTTAGGGAATTTAGAGTATTAAAACAAAACAAAAAAGTATTTGGCTTGAGGAATGCCCCATAAACTAAATGAAAGGAACACAATTATGCAATGAGTAAAAGTTTATCTCGGATCCACGTTAAGTTTTGGGTAGGTTGGAAAATGAGAAGCGCCTTTAAAGACCCTTGATGTGACAGAAAATGAGAGAATGTATCTAGGTTCCAGCAACTGAAAATTTCAAATGCAAATAAACTTTTTTATTGTTGATTGTGTCCTCACTTTTATAACAGTCCGGTATAACAGGGAGGTCGAGTGTGTAATATGAAGCTGCTGTAGCCCCCTTCTGGTTACTTATATTTTATTTAGGCTAATTTCACACCAGGACGTTGCGTTAGAGGTTAAGGTTAAGGTCGCATAACGTCCCCCTAACGGAACGCCTAGTGGTGCTGGATCTGGACGTCAGAGTGAGCCGCGTTGTGCAGCTCACTCTGGCGTCAGTGATGCCGTGATGCGCACTCTTATGCGCATGCGGCATCACGTGGTCCCGCCGGCCAATCACCGCACAGAGCGGCTGCTCCAGGAAGTAAACACTGCACGTCATAATGTGCAGTGAATATTAATTAGCCATGTGCCTGGCCGCTCTCCGTTCCTCCCCCACATTACTGAGCATGTGCAAGCAGTCTAACGCGGCTCAGCCGCGTCCAAAGTACTGCATGCAGTACGTTGTCTTGTGACGCAGCATTACAATGTAACGCAACGTCCGCACTGTGAACAGCCCCATTGATTTTTCATTACTGTGCGGTGGGCTGCGTTACAGGCTGCTCTAACGTGCGCCTGTAACGTCCCACTGTGAAACCAGCCTTAGTAACTTCAGATCCAGATAGACATCTGCTGATGGTTGTGTAGCCTTAGGGCTTCTTTCCATTGAAGCGCAGAGCCCAGTGGCTACACGTCACACTCGGCGGATGAGCGGGGCTTGCGACGGGCTAAAGCACCCCGAAATGCAGCAAACCATGAGCGATTCAGCGCTGAATCACCGTGCATGAATGGTAATGGCAGACAGTGCAGTCTATGCACTGTCTGCTGTCCCTGCGATTGCATTTCCATAAGTGTACATAAAAGTGCACTATATGGAAACGAGCCCTTATTTTGTATTTAGTGCCAGTAGAGAGGGTTAGCACACAGCTGACTTCCATGCATCCAGATTTGCTTGCTAATGCTGTCCCTTTCTTCTGTATCAATACAGATGTCTCTAAATATCTGTTTTTGCCTAGAAAAAGTGTGATCACCTGACCAGCCTGAACCGCAATGTTCATCCCACTAGCATTCTGGGACATACAAATCTGCCATGGCACTCTATGGGGCTCTACATCATTACCTTTGGATGCAGCCCCTGGCTCACAAGAAACAAGATACACGGAGGACAACATCTCTGAGAAAAAAAAGGTATGAAAGACCATCTTTGAGTAAAACAAAGCAGAAAAAAATGAATACCTTAAAGAGAACCCGAGGTGTGTTTAAAGAATGTTATCTGCATACAGAGGCTGGATCTGCCTATACAGCCCAGCCTCTGTTGCTATCCCAAACCCCACTAAGGTCCCCCTGCACTCTGCAATCCCTCATAAATCACAGCCATGCTGTGAGGCTGTGTTTACATCTGTAGTGTCAGTCTCAGCTGCTCCCCCGCCTCCTGCATAGCTCCGGTCCCTGCCCCCATCCCTTCCCTCCAATCAGCAGAGAGGGAAGGGATGCAGGTGGAGACTGGAGTTCTGCAGGAGGCGGGGAGAGCAGCAGACTGACACTATAGAGATAAACACAGCCAGCTCTGACAAGCTGTTTGTCAGCAGCGTGGCTGTGATTTATGAGGGATTGCAGAGTGCAGGGGGACCTTAGGGGGGTTTGGGATAGCAACAGAGGCTGGGCTGTATAGGCAGATCCAGCCTCTGTATGCAGATAATATTCTTCAAACCCACCTCGGGTTCTCTTTAAGGCCCCTGTTTCCGTTAGGGTTTTTTTGTGTCTGACTTCACATGCAGTGATGCTCAAATCCGGATCCAGAAGGCATCCGGATAGTTCTATCCGAATATCTCCCCGTTAACTGTGCGGGGGGGGGGGGTCAATCTTACCTGTCTGATGTCTTCTTTGGTCCGTCCCTCGGTGCCTCCCACGATGCGGTCCAAGCGGCGGTCACGTGATTACAAACACGTCCTCCTTCCGGGTTGAAGGAGGAAGTGTTTGTAATCATGTGACGCGTGTGGAACGCATCGTGCGAGGCACCGAGGGACGGACGAAAAAGACTTCAGACAGATAAGATTGACCCCCCCTCCCCCCCCCCCGCACAGGTTTACTGGGAGATATCCAGATAGCAACTATCCGGGCATCTCCCGGATCCGGATTTGAGCAGCACTGTTCACATGCACACATCTAAATTCAGAATTGCAGCCTATTGAAATCAATGGGCTGCTTCACAATTTGTGTGCATGAAGAAAAACAGAAGCACTGCTTTTCTTCTTTCTCTGCCTGAAAGAGGTAATATTGTATTATGCAACTAAAAGTGCCCATACATCAGGCTATTTGGCGGTCCATTGACCAACCAATCCGATTATTATCGAATTGGTTGAAAATCGGTGCCATCAAGTGCAGACCCAATCGATGATACAACCAATTTGAGACCGAAAGTTGGTTGCTCGGGTATGCGGCGGTATGGCGGCCGATTTTGAAATGAGCACGAAACCCCCGCCGCTGCCGCCTTAATGTATAAATGTGCCCACCTGTGTGTGCATTTTTACATTACCTGTCCTGTAGCAGCCTCCTCACGGTGTCTGTAACCTCCGGGTGGCCTCCGTACACGCCACCAGCGCACAGCGTGCAACGCCAGACACTATGCGCCAGTGGCGTGTACAGAGAGCCGCTCGGACGTTACGGACACTGCGCAGAGGCTGCTACAGGACAGGTAATGTATAAATGCACACACTGGGGGGGCACATTTATACATTAGGGGGGCAGCGGCTGGGCGGACGCGGTGGGCACAGCCGATTCCCTTAAGATTTCATGCTTAAATCGGACGGGAATTGGCCTGCAGTATATGGGCAGCTTTGGTTAACAGACAAATTTATCTAATCAAATTCGATTAGAGTTAAATTTGTCTTTGTCGAACCTGCCCATGATCTCCTGATATATGGGCACCTTAACAGTTTTTCTCCAGTCAGGACCCAGTGAGACTACTGATAAGGAATTACAGAGCCATAAACTACTTTACTCTAGGAAGCCCAGTTCTCTGCCAGGAGAGGATAGAAATATAAAAAGGTCAATATTTCATATTTCTGAATAGAGCACTAGTGGCTGGATAGTGTACTGGTTAAGGGCACTGCCTTTGACATGGGAGACCAGGGTTTGAATCCTGGCTAGGGTCAGTACCTATTCAGTAAGAAGTTCAAGGCAAGACTCCCTAACACTGCAGGGTGGCCTCTTGAATGCGTCCCAGTGGCTGCAGCTCTTGAGCGCTTAGAGTCTGAAAGGAGAAAAGCGCTATATAAATGTTCGGTTTATTATTATATATTTCAGCACTCTGAGGCACAGAGACAGACTGTTACATTCAGCTGAGACAAAACAATAAATACGCTTTCTTTAAGTTTTTAAAAATAGAACACAAAACCGTGGGATATCTAAAAGTCATTTTACCTCTTCACTTAAGTGGCACTTTAAATGACTGGTAGCGTGTCCCTTGAATAACATCAGTATGTCCTGCAAATCAGGTGATTAAGGGCCCTTTTCCACGAGCAGTTGATAAGCAGTGAAAAGCGCGCAGTTCAGCCGCTTGTGGAAAAGGGCCTTGAAGGAAACCTAAAGCAAAAAGAAAACGGTTTCACTTCTACCAACAGCCTGCAGCTGCCCTGTGCTCGTGCCATGATCCTGCCATGCTCCAGTCACCTGCAGTGCCGCAGCTAGATTCACAGGCCCGGTCTACGCACCTCCTGATTGCATCCCCATGGATTTGTGTAGTATGGGAAAATCTATACTTCATATGCACAGAGCAAAGCAACCAGCATTGTTTACAAGGAAATAAATATGGCAGCCTCCATGTGCTGCTTTTATCATAATTTAGGCTTCGTCTTTTAATGGCGCCCAAATTACTGGCTGAGCGCTGCTATAGCCGTAATTCACATGGCACCTATTGCAGCTCCCAAATCTCCAGCGCTGTTCTTGCCCGATTACCCCTGAGACTGATCCCCGTCCATCCAGGAAACTGCATACTGCATTAGAGGACCCTTTGTTTCTCATAAATCTACCCCCTTCGGGTCCCGAACCAGCTGCAGAGTGAACTCACCAGTCCGGCGACACGCTCCTCCATCAGTCCATGCGCTGCTGTCTTCCTCTCTGCAGGGGCCCCTCTGCACCGTGACCTGGCGGTATGTTGTTATGTAATAATATGCCATGAAGAGGCAGCTAGAGGAAAGACGGGAGCACACATACTGACGGAGGAGCGAGCCGGCCGGACAGGGGAGTTCACTTTGCAGCTGAACACTCTGCAGAGTACAAGAAAGTTGGGGAGACCTGGGGGTGTGGCAGCGGGCTCAGGGGCCCTTAGCTTTACCCTATGAAAATGCCGGCTCTGGGTTTGTGAGGCAGAACCTGAATTTTGCAGAAGCTAAACCGATATGGGAGCTGCAGAGTTACACCGCCGGCAGATAACGCATCTTAATTGTACAGTTGTTCTGCACTCTCTATTAGTCGCTGTGCATTTTCCTGCACATTTGTATGTATTGGGCCATAATGCATAAAAAGTACATGCAGCAGTGGGTTATGAAAAGCTTTTATTTAAAGGAATGCTGAGCAGTCGTAAAAAATTAAATTAGTACTCACCTGGGGCTTCCTCCAGCCCACCATAGGCTGCAAGGTCCCCCGGTGTCCTACTGGCTCCTCTCCCAGCCCTGCTGGTGGCTCTGGTAATGGCGACTTTTGGGCTGAAAGTTGTCCGTATACTTCCAGGAAGACCATGCTCTGCGTCCTCATGCCAGCCGCTACGCATCATCACGCTGGCCGGAGTGACAATCCTGCGTCAGACTGTAACATTGGCCGTCATGCTGACGCGGAACGTGAACTTCCTGGAAGTATATGGACAACTTTCAGCCCAAAAGTCACTGTTAACAGAGCCACCAGCAGGACTGGGAGAGGAGCCAAGAGGACCCTGGGGGACCTCGCAGCCTACGGTGGGCTGGAGGAAGCCCCAGGTAAGTACCAATATCATTTTTAATTCAGGGTCCCTTTAAAAACACATAGATGCAGGGCTGGTTTACACTGAATCAGCTGCTTTCAGCTATATCGCAATGTACAATTAATGCTCAGTGCAGGTAAAGGAATTTTCCATGTTTCCCTAAAGCCCGGTACACACTTTCAATCTTGATTGGCCAATCACTGACCAATTTTATCATCTCCATGTAGTATGAGTTTCAACAGATATTGAAAACTACGAACAGATTGGGTAGGTAATCTCTCATTACTACACCCATTTGGTAAAATTGGTCAGTGATTGGCCAATCATAATTGAAAGTGTGGTGATGCGCTGATCCTACTTTTTTGCGCAATTTTCAATTTTACTTGGTAGCGCGCCCAGGCTATGCATATGCATAGGTAGGATTTAGTTAGTGTTAGGTCCCCTCCCATGGAGGAAAGACTTCTTCGACAGTGGGAGGGACGAGTACTTAACAAGTTGCATGCAAACTGTTAAAGGAAACCAACATCCTCCAAGTGGTAGACAGGTCATGTGTATGCTCAGTGTGTATTTTATCCCATAAGTGGGGCTTGCACTCTTTTGCAGGTAGGCACTCATCTGTTTTTAAGTAGCGCTGTTCATTTCTTTGCTATGTACTAATTTAATTTATTTTTGGTCAGCTGCTCCCTCTTAACAGCTTTGCTTTTGGTGTATATGCAGAGCCTCTGTTTGGGTTCAAGGTGCGTTTGTAGTTTCTGGGGGGGCTCAGCGCATCTCTGAGCAGAGGCCATTCGGAGGCGGCCTGGTGATGTTCTGCTCCCACTTTTTTGCGCAATTTTCAATTTTACTTGGTAGCGCGCCCAGGCTATGCATATGCATAGGTAGGATTTAGTTAGTGTTAGGTCCCCTCCCATGGAGGAAAGACTTCTTCGACAGTGGGAGGGACGAGTACTTAACAAGTTGCATGCAAGCTGTTACAGGAAACCAACATCCTCCAAGTGGTAGACAGGTCATGTGTATGCTCAGTGTGTATTTTATCCCATAAGTGGGGCTTGCACTTTTTTGCAGGTAGGCACGCATCTGTTTTTAAGTAGCGCTGTTCATTTCTTTGCTATGTAAGTGCCATTTATTACAAAGTGATTTACAACTTACCACGAATTTACCAAGCATTCACCCAGGAATTCAAACAGGATTCAACAGCCACAGGACTCTGCTGGAAACTACTACTCTGTATCCACAACTGCCTCCAATGCTATTGCTAAAAATGCCACTGCTGGACATATGTTGCACAGCCAGGTACACTCTGCTTCTTCATTTACACAGGTTTGCTTGCACTAACTGCATACTCATATAAACTGTTTAGGATTTACTGCAGTGCTTTGCTAAATACCGGCTATCAGCAAAGAGCAGAAACGCTACCCACCAAAGCACCCCAAGTGTGAACTGGGGTGCTAACTGCATTTTGCAAAATGTTGCATGCAGCGCACTTTTGCGATATACGCACATCACAGGCACTGCAAGGATTTACTGCAGTGCTTTGCTGAATACCGGCTATCAGCAAAGAGCAGAAAAACTACTTACCAAAGCACCCCAAGTGTGAACTGGCCCTTAAGGGCCCTTTCACACCAGAGGACTTTTTCGGCGTTTTAACGCCACAGCCGAAGTTGGTGTTTTCTAAGGTGAAATGAAAGTCCATAGACTTTCATTTTACCTTTCACATCTAACTCGGCGTTTTGGAGCGTTGCGTTTCAACGCTCCCAGGAGCTTTTTCAGGGCTGTTTACAGCCGAAGTTGGCTGTTGGCGTTTCAATGATAGTCAATGGAAAACGCCAACTTCAGCGTTTTCAAAGCATTTTACAGCTGACTTGTTCACTTATTTTTATAGAAATAAAAAGGACGTTTTCATATGAGCTGTAAAACTCTTTGAAAACGCTATGTATTGGCGTTAAGCAAAAGGCTGACTTTCAGCCTTTTCTACCGCAGCCTCTAGTGTGAAAGAGCCCTAAGGGAACTTGATTGGTGATTACAAATTGTTGCAACCTACAGAGTAGAACTCAGGGGTGTATTTAAAATGATTTAAATACACCCCCAAATTCTAATAATGGCCTCCTCCTCCCCATAGCCATACCAATCCTCACCAAAAAGGTACAAAGCATAAAAACACAAACAAAACAAAAAAAGAAGCAGGCCAACAATTGTAATTCTGGAAAATACCAATTGCACTAGCAAAAACCCAGCAATGCAATTTACATGTTCATCGCCGTGCTGTTACTAAGGGCAAAATGGGAACGATACAATTGTTAAATCGAAACGTGATTAATAAAAAAGGGCCCTAATTAGTTAATCTCCATCTAAGATCGTTTATTATATTCTTTTTTTTACAGAGTCCTTTGACTAATCCAGTTGGCTAAAACTAAATCACTTTTTTGGCAAATAGGATTGTAAGCTGGCCCACCATGGTAAGGTAGACTCTATTAGGGCGGGTTAGCACCTATACCATTTATACCAATATGCATTTATACCAAGCAATTGTGGCTCCATGTTAACAGTGATTGAGTTTTTCGGTCACATTCCAGAGAATGAGTATGGTGTTCTAACTGCCAGCAAAATGTTGCACGCAGTGCACTTTTGCGATATACGCACAGGCACTGCAAGGATTTACTGCAGTGCTTTGCTGAATACCGGCTATCAGCAAAGAGCAGAAACACTACCCACCAAAGCACCCCAAGTGTGAACTGGCCCTTAAGAGAACTTGATTGGTGATTACAAATTGTTGCAACCTACAGAGTAGAACTCAGGGGCGTATTTAAAATGATTTAAATACACCCCCAAATTCTAATAATGGCGTCCTCCTCCCCATAGCCATACCAATCCTCACCAAAAAGGTACAAAGCATAGAAACGCAAACAAAACAAAAAAAGATGCAGGCCAACAATTGTAATTCTGGAAAATACCAATTGCACTAGCAAAAACCCGGCAATGCAATTTACATGTTCATCGCCGTGCTGTTGCTATTGGCAAAATGGGAACGATACAATTTTTAAATCGAAACGTGCTTAATAAAAAAGGGCCCAAATTAGTTAATCTCCATCTAAGATCGTTTAAGCATAGAAACGCAAAAAAAAACAACAAAAAAAGATGCAGACCAACAATTGTAATTCTGGAAAATACCAATTGCACTAGCAAAAACCCGGCAATGCAATTTACATGTTCATCGCCGTGCTGTTGCTATTGGCAAAATGGGAACGATACAATTTTTAAATCGAAACGTTCTTAATAAAAAAGGGCCCTAATTAGTTAATCTCCATCTAAGATAGTTTATTATATTCTTTTTTTAACAGAGTCCTTTGGCTAATCCAGTTGGCTAAAAGTAAATCACATTTTGGCAAATAGGATTGTAAGCCGGCCCACCATGGTAAGGTAGACTCTATTAGGGCGGGTTAGGTGATGGGAGTGAGAGAGGAATAGAGTATAGTGTTTTGGAGAGGGAAGAGGGGGATAGGTGGTCTTAAAGGGTACCACTCTTACACCCTCAAGTGCAAAGTTGGGGAACACAACGACCACCTGATAATAATTGGGATCCAGTTGGTCCCCCTTAGTCTGGGTTCAACACTGGGATCGCAAAAGGCAAATCACAATCGCCTACGGAGTATGATTGCATTTCTACTAAGCAACTGTGGCTCCATGTTGCAGTGATTGAGTTTTTCAGTCACATTCCAGAGAATGAGAATGGTGTTCTAACTGCCAGCAAAATGTTGCACGCAGTGCACTTTTGCGATTTAAGCACATCACAGGCACTGCAAGGATTTACCGCAGTGCTTTGCTGAATACCGGCTATCAGCAATGAGCAGAAAAACTACTTATTAAAGCACCCCAAGAGTGAACTGGCCCTTAAGAGAACTTTATTGGTGATTACAAATTGTTGCAACCTGCAGAGTAGAACTCAGGGGCATATTTAAAATGATTTAACTACTTGCTGCATGCCGTGCAGTATATTCACGGCCCTTTAAAAAAGACAGGATGCAGCAGGGCCGTAAAAACAAGTCTGCAGCGGCATGCAGCCGCCGCTCGCTCCCGTTCGCGCGTGCGCGCGCACCGCCGTTACCGCCGCTTAGAGGGGAAGTTAATGAATGGGACCGCAGGTCCCATTCATAAATCTAAGTCCCCGATTCAATGAATACCAGCGTCTACGAGACGCCGGCATTCATTGTATCTTCCTGTGTTACACAGCCACGGATTACTTCCGATTCACGTGCTTACGTACGTGAATCGGAAATGACGACTGAGGACATCTTGTGGCCAAATAGTATATTGCACCAAAATTGCATTTTATTTAATAAAAATCCCCACACTGACTGATATAATTAACTATTTCCCTCCCACACCCTCCCATAATACCCAAACTTTTTTTTTTATTTATAAAAGGGGGGAAAAAAATTTCATCAAAAAAAAAAATATAAGTAGTTACCTTAGGGACTGAACTTTTTAAAAATTTATGTCAAGGCAGTATATTACTATTAATTTTTAATTTATGGGCTTGTAATTAGTGATGGACGCAAAATTATAAAAAATGCACCTTTATTTCCAAATGAAATATTGGTGCCATACATTGTACTAGGGAAATTTTTTGAACGTTGCAATAACCGGGACAAAAGGGCACATAAAATGTGTGGCTTTTATCCACAGTAGAATGTTTTATTTTAACACTATAATGGTCAAAAACGGAAAAATAATGCATTTTATAATTTTTTTTTCTTATTATTCATGTTAAAATGCATTTAGGATAAAATAATTCTTGGCATACTGTACACCCAAAGAAAGCCTAATTGGTGGCAAGAAAAACAAGATATAGATCATTACGCTGTGATTAGTAGTGATTAAGTTATTGGTAAAAGAAAGGGAGGAGCGCTGACAGGTGAAAATTGCTCTGGTCCACAAGAGGAAAAATGCCTCAGGTGTCAAGTGGTTAAATATACCCCCAAATTCTAATAATGGCCTCCTCCTCCCCATAGCCATACCAATCCTCACCAAAAAGGTACAAAGCATAGAAACGCAAACAAAACAAAAAAAAAGATGCAGGCCAACAATTGTAATTCTGGGAACTACCAATTGCACTAGCAAAAACCCAGCAATGCAATTTACATGTTCATCGCCGTGCTGTTGCTAAGGGCAACATGGGAACGATACAATTTTTAAATCGAAACGTGCTTAATAAAAAAGGGCCCTAATTAGTTAATCTCCATCTAAGATCGTTTATTATATTCTTTTTTTAACAGAGTCCTTTGGCTAATCCAGTTGGCTAAAACTAAAAATCACATTTTGGCCAATAGGATTGTAAGCCCACCATGGTAAGGTAGACTCTATTAGGGCGGGTTAGGGGATGGGAGTGAGTGAGGAATAGGGGATGGCGTTTTGGAGAGGGAAGATAGGATAGGTGGTCTTAAGGCGTACCATTCTTACACCCTCAAGTGCAAAGTCGGGGAACACAACGACCACCTGATAAATAATTGGGATCCAGCTGGTCCCACTTAGGCCGGTTCAACATTGGGATCGCAAAAGGCAAATCGCAATCGCCTATGGAGTGTGATTGCATTTCTACTAAGCAATTGTGGCTCCATGTTGCAGTGATTGCGTTTTTCGGTCTCATTCCAGAGAATGAGAATGGCGCTCTAACTGCCAGCAAAATGTTGCACGCAGTGCACTTTTGCGATATACGCACATCACAGGCACTGCAAGGATTTACCGCAGTGCTTTGCTGAATACCGGCTATCAGCAAAGAGCAGAAACACTACCCACCAAAGCACCCCAAGAGTGAACTGGCCCTTAAGAGAACTTGATTGGTGATTACAAATTGTTGCAACCTGCAGAGTAGAAGTCAGGGGTGTATTTAAAATGATTTAAATACACCCCCAAATTCTAATAATGGCCTCCTCCTCCCCATAGCCATACCAATCCTCACCAAAAAGGGACAAAGCATAGAAACGCAAACAAAACAAAAAAAGATGCAGGCCAACAATTGTAATTCTGGAAAATACCAATTGCACTAGCAAAAACCCGGCAATGCAATTTACATGTTCATCGCCGTGCTGTTGCTATTGGCAAAATGGGAACGATACAATTTTTAAATCGAAACGTTCTTAATAAAAAAGGGCCCTAATTAGTTAATCTCCATCTAAGATAGTTTATTATATTCTTTTTTTAACAGAGTCCTTTGGCTAATCCAGTTGGCTAAAAGTAAATCATATTTTGGCAAATAGGATTGTAAGCCGGCCCACCATGGTAAGGTAGACTCTATTAGGGCGAGTTAGGTGATGGGAGTGAGAGAGGAATAGAGTATAGTGTTTTGGAGAGGGAAGATGGGGAGATAGGTGGACTTAAAGGGTACCACTCTTACACCCTCAAGTGCAAAGTCGGGGAACACAACGACCACCTGATAAATAATTGGGATCCAGCTGGTCCCCCTTAGGCCGGGTTCAACACTGGGATCGCAAAAGGCAAATCACAATCGCCTACGGAGTGTGATTGCATTTCTACTAAGCAACTGTGGCTCCATGTTGCAGTGATTGCGTTTTTCGGTCTCATTCCAGAGAATGAGAATGGTGTTCTAACTGCCAGCAAAATGTTGCACGCAGTGCACTTTTGCGATTCACGCACATCACAGGCACTGCAAGGATTTACCGCAGTGCTTTGCTGAATACAGGCTATCAGCAAAGAGCAGAAACACTACCCACCAAAGCACCCTAAGAGTGAACTGGCCCTTAAGAGAACTTGATTGGTGATTACAAATTGTTGCAACCTGCAGAGTAGAACTCAGGGGTGTATTTAAAATGATTTAAATACACCCCCAAATTCTAATAATGGCCTCCTCCTCCCCATAGCCATACCCATCCTCACCAAAAAGTTATAAAGCATAGAAACGCAAAAAAAAAAACAAAAAAAGATGCAGACCAACAATTGTAATTCTGGAAAATACCAATTGCACTAGCAAAAACCCGGCAATGCAATTTACATGTTCATCGCCGTGTTGTTGCTATTGGCAAAATGAGAACGATACAATTTTTAAATCGAAACGTTCTTAATAAAAAAGGGCCCTAATTAGTTAATCTCCATCTAAGATAGTTTATTATATTCTTTTTTTAACAGAGTCCTTTGGCTAATCCAGTTGGCTAAAAGTAAATCACATTTTGGCAAATAGGATTGTAAGCCGGCCCACCATGGTAAGGTAGACTCTATTAGGGCGGGTTAGGTGATGGGAGTGAGAGAGGAATGGAGTATAGTGTTTTGGAGAGGGAAGATGGGGAGATAGGTGGACTTAAAGGGTACCACTCTTACACCCTCAAGTGCAAAGTCGGGGAACACAACGACCACCTGATAAATAATTGGGATCCAGCTGGTCCCCCTTAGGCCGGGTTCAACACTGGGATCGCAAAAGGCAAATCGCAATCGCCTATGGAGTGTGATTGCATTTCTACTGAGCAATTGTGGCTCCATGTTGCAGTGATTGCGTTTTCGCTCTCATTCCAGAGAATGAGAATGGCGCTCTAACTGCCAGCAAAATGTTGCACGCAGTGCACTTTTGCGATTCACGCACATCACAGGCACTGCAAGGATTTACCGCAGTGCTTTGCTGAATACAGGCTATCAGCAAAGAGCAGAAACACTACCCACCAAAGCACCCTAAGAGTGAACTGGCCCTTAAGAGAACTTGATTGGTGATTACAAATTGTTGCAACCTGCAGAGTAGAACTCAGGGGTGTATTTAAAATGATTTAAATACACCCCCAAATTCTAATAATGGCCTCCTCCTCCCCATAGCCATACCAATCCTCACCAAAAAGGTATAAAGCATAGAAACGCAACAAAAAACAAAAAAAGATGCAGACCAACAATTGTAATTCTGGAAAATACCAATTGCACTAGCAAAAACCCGGCAATGCAATGTGCATGTTCATCGCCGTGCTGTTGCTATTGGCAAAATGGGAACGATACAATTTTTAAATCGAAATGTGCTTAATAAAAAAGGGCCCTAATTAGTTAATCTCCATCTAAGATAGTTTATTATATTCTTTTTTTAACAGAGTCCTTTGGCTAATCCAGTTAGCTAAAAGTAAATCACATTTTGGCAAATAGGATTGTAAGCCGGCCCACCATGGTAAGGTAGACTCTATTAGGGCGGGTTAGGTGATGGGAGTGAGAGAGGAATAGAGTATAGTGTTTTGGAGAGGGAAGAGAGGGATAGGTGGACTTAAAGGGTACCACTCTTACACCCTCAAGTGCAAAGTTGGGGAACACAACGACCACCTGATAATAATTGGGATCCAGTTGGTCCCCCTTAGTCTGGGTTCAACACTGGGATCGCAAAAGGCAAATCACAATCGCCTACGGAGTATGATTGCATTTCTACTAAGCAACTGTGGCTCCATGTTGCAGTGATTGAGTTTTTCAGTCACATTCCAGAGAATGAGAATGGTGTTCTAACTGCCAGCAAAATGTTGCACGCAGTGCACTTTTGCGATTTAAGCACATCACAGGCACTGCAAGGATTTACCGCAGTGCTTTGCTGAATACCGGCTATCAGCAATGAGCAGAAAAACTACTTATTAAAGCACCCCAAGAGTGAACTGGCCCTTAAGAGAACTTTATTGGTGATTACAAATTGTTGCAACCTGCAGAGTAGAACTCAGGGGCATATTTAAAATGATTTAAATATACCCCCAAATTCTAATAATGGCCTCCTCCTCCCCATAGCCATACCAATCCTCACCAAAAAGGTACAAAGCATAGAAACGCAAACAAAACAAAAAAAAAGATGCAGGCCAACAATTGTAATTCTGGGAACTACCAATTGCACTAGCAAAAACCCAGCAATGCAATTTACATGTTCATCGCCGTGCTGTTGCTAAGGGCAACATGGGAACGATACAATTTTTAAATCGAAACGTGCTTAATAAAAAAGGGCCCTAATTAGTTAATCTCCATCTAAGATCGTTTATTATATTCTTTTTTTAACAGAGTCCTTTGGCTAATCCAGTTGGCTAAAACTAAATCACATTTTGGCCAATAGGATTGTAAGCCGGCCCACCATGGTAAGGTAGACTCTATTAGGGCGGGTTAGGGGATGGGAGTGAGTGAGGAATAGGGGATGGCGTTTTGGAGAGGGAAGATAGGATAGGTGGTCTTAAGGCGTACCATTCTTACACCCTCAAGTGCAAAGTCGGGGAACACAACGACCACCTGATAAATAATTGGGATCCAGCTGGTCCCCCTTAGGCCGGTTCAACATTGGGATCGCAAAAGGCAAATCGCAATCGCCTATGGAGTGTGATTGCATTTCTACTAAGCAATTGTGGCTCCATGTTGCAGTGATTGCGTTTTTCGGTCTCATTCCAGAGAATGAGAATGGCGCTCTAACTGCCAGCAAAATGTTGCACGCAGTGCACTTTTGCGATATACGCACATCACAGGCACTGCAAGGATTTACCGCAGTGCTTTGCTGAATACCGGCTATCAGCAAAGAGCAGAAACACTACCCACCAAAGCACCCCAAGAGTGAACTGGCCCTTAAGAGAACTTGATTGGTGATTACAAATTGTTGCAACCTGCAGAGTAGAACTCAGGGGTGTATTTAAAATGATTTAAATACACCCCCAAATTCTAATAATGGCCTCCTCCTCCCCATAGCCATACCAATCCTCACCAAAAAGGGACAAAGCATAGAAACGCAAACAAAACAAAAAAAGATGCAGGCCAACAATTGTAATTCTGGAAAATACCAATTGCACTAGCAAAAACCCAGCAATGCAATTTACATGTTCATCGCCGTGCTGTTACTAAGGGCAAAATGGGAACGATACAATTGTTAAATCGAAACGTGATTAATAAAAAAGGGCCCTAATTAGTTAATCTCCATCTAAGATCGTTTATTATATTCTTTTTTTTACAGAGTCCTTTGACTAATCCAGTTGGCTAAAACTAAATCACTTTTTTGGCAAATAGGATTGTAAGCTGGCCCACCATGGTAAGGTAGACTCTATTAGGGCGGGTTAGCACCTATACCATTTATACCAATATGCATTTATACCAAGCAATTGTGGCTCCATGTTAACAGTGATTGAGTTTTTCGGTCACATTCCAGAGAATGAGTATGGTGTTCTAACTGCCAGCAAAATGTTGCACGCAGTGCACTTTTGCGATATACGCACAGGCACTGCAAGGATTTACTGCAGTGCTTTGCTGAATACCGGCTATCAGCAAAGAGCAGAAACACTACCCACCAAAGCACCCCAAGTGTGAACTGGCCCTTAAGAGAACTTGATTGGTGATTACAAATTGTTGCAACCTACAGAGTAGAACTCAGGGGCGTATTTAAAATGATTTAAATACACCCCCAAATTCTAATAATGGCGTCCTTCTCCCCATAGCCATACCAATCCTCACCAAAAAGGTACAAAGCATAGAAACGCAAACAAAACAAAAAAAGATGCAGGCCAACAATTGTAATTCTGGAAAATACCAATTGCACTAGCAAAAACCCGGCAATGCAATTTACATGTTCATCGCCGTGCTGTTGCTATTGGCAAAATGGGAACGATACAATTTTTAAATCGAAACGTGCTTAATAAAAAAGGGCCCAAATTAGTTAATCTCCATCTAAGATCGTTTAAGCATAGAAACGCAAAAAAAAAAAACAAAAAAAGATGCAGACCAACAATTGTAATTCTGGAAAATACCAATTGCACTAGCAAAAACCCGGCAATGCAATTTACATGTTCATCGCCGTGCTGTTGCTATTGGCAAAATGGGAACGATACAATTTTTAAATCGAAACGTTCTTAATAAAAAAGGGCCCTAATTAGTTAATCTCCATCTAAGATAGTTTATTATATTCTTTTTTTAACAGAGTCCTTTGGCTAATCCAGTTGGCTAAAAGTAAATCACATTTTGGCAAATAGGATTGTAAGCCGGCCCACCATGGTAAGGTAGACTCTATTAGGGCGGGTTAGGTGATGGGAGTGAGAGAGGAATAGAGTATAGTGTTTTGGAGAGGGAAGAGGGGGATAGGTGGTCTTACAGGGTACCACTCTTACACCCTCAAGTGCAAAGTTGGGGAACACAACGACCACCTGATAATAATTGGGATCCAGTTGGTCCCCCTTAGTCTGGGTTCAACACTGGGATCGCAAAAGGCAAATCACAATCGCCTACGGAGTATGATTGCATTTCTACTAAGCAACTGTGGCTCCATGTTGCAGTGATTGAGTTTTTCAGTCACATTCCAGAGAATGAGAATGGTGTTCTAACTGCCAGCAAAATGTTGCACGCAGTGCACTTTTGCGATTTAAGCACATCACAGGCACTGCAAGGATTTACCGCAGTGCTTTGCTGAATACCGGCTATCAGCAATGAGCAGAAAAACTACTTATTAAAGCACCCCAAGAGTGAACTGGCCCTTAAGAGAACTTTATTGGTGATTACAAATTGTTGCAACCTGCAGAGTAGAACTCAGGGGCATATTTAAAATGATTTAAATATACCCCCAAATTCTAATAATGGCCTCCTCCTCCCCATAGCCATACCAATCCTCACCAAAAAGGTACAAAGCATAGAAACGCAAACAAAACAAAAAAAAAGATGCAGGCCAACAATTGTAATTCTGGGAACTACCAATTGCACTAGCAAAAACCCAGCAATGCAATTTACATGTTCATCGCCGTGCTGTTGCTAAGGGCAACATGGGAACGATACAATTTTTAAATCGAAACGTGCTTAATAAAAAAGGGCCCTAATTAGTTAATCTCCATCTAAGATCGTTTATTATATTCTTTTTTTAACAGAGTCCTTTGGCTAATCCAGTTGGCTAAAACTAAATCACATTTTGGCCAATAGGATTGTAAGCCGGCCCACCATGGTAAGGTAGACTCTATTAGGGCGGGTTAGGGGATGGGAGTGAGTGAGGAATAGGGGATGGCGTTTTGGAGAGGGAAGATAGGATAGGTGGTCTTAAGGCGTACCATTCTTACACCCTCAAGTGCAAAGTCGGGGAACACAACGACCACCTGATAAATAATTGGGATCCAGCTGGTCCCCCTTAGGCCGGTTCAACATTGGGATCGCAAAAGGCAAATCGCAATCGCCTATGGAGTGTGATTGCATTTCTACTAAGCAATTGTGGCTCCATGTTGCAGTGATTGCGTTTTTCGGTCTCATTCCAGAGAATGAGAATGGCGCTCTAACTGCCAGCAAAATGTTGCACGCAGTGCACTTTTGCGATATACGCACATCACAGGCACTGCAAGGATTTACCGCAGTGCTTTGCTGAATACCGGCTATCAGCAAAGAGCAGAAACACTACCCACCAAAGCACCCCAAGAGTGAACTGGCCCTTAAGAGAACTTGATTGGTGATTACAAATTGTTGCAACCTGCAGAGTAGAACTCAGGGGTGTATTTAAAATGATTTAAATACACCCCCAAATTCTAATAATGGCCTCCTCCTCCCCATAGCCATACCAATCCTCACCAAAAAGGGACAAAGCATAGAAACGCAAACAAAACAAAAAAAGATGCAGGCCAACAATTGTAATTCTGGAAAATACCAATTGCACTAGCAAAAACCCAGCAATGCAATTTACATGTTCATCGCCGTGCTGTTGCTATTGGCAAAATGGGAACGATACAATTTTTAAATCGAAACGTTCTTAATAAAAAAGGGCCCTAATTAGTTAATCTCCATCTAAGATAGTTTATTATATTCTTTTTTTAACAGAGTCCTTTGGCTAATCCAGTTGGCTAAAAGTAAATCATATTTTGGCAAATAGGATTGTAAGCCGGCCCACCATGGTAAGGTAGACTCTATTAGGGCGGGTTAGGTGATGGGAGTGAGAGAGGAATAGAGTATAGTGTTTTGGAGAGGGAAGATGGGGAGATAGGTGGACTTAAAGGGTACCACTCTTACACCCTCAAGTGCAAAGTCGGGGAACACAACGACCACCTGATAAATAATTGGGATCCAGCTGGTCCCCCTTAGGCCGGGTTCAACACTGGGATCGCAAAAGGCAAATCACAATCGCCTACGGAGTGTGATTGCATTTCTACTAAGCAACTGTGGCTCCATGTTGCAGTGATTGCGTTTTTCGGTCTCATTCCAGAGAATGAGAATGGTGTTCTAACTGCCAGCAAAATGTTGCACGCAGTGCACTTTTGCGATTCACGCACATCACAGGCACTGCAAGGATTTACCGCAGTGCTTTGCTGAATACAGGCTATCAGCAAAGAGCAGAAACACTACCCACCAAAGCACCCTAAGAGTGAACTGGCCCTTAAGAGAACTTGATTGGTGATTACAAATTGTTGCAACCTGCAGAGTAGAACTCAGGGGTGTATTTAAAATGATTTAAATACACCCCCAAATTCTAATAATGGCCTCCTCCTCCCCATAGCCATACCCATCCTCACCAAAAAGTTATAAAGCATAGAAACGCAAAAAAAAAAACAAAAAAAGATGCAGACCAACAATTGTAATTCTGGAAAATACCAATTGCACTAGCAAAAACCCGGCAATGCAATTTACATGTTCATCGCCGTGTTGTTGCTATTGGCAAAATGAGAACGATACAATTTTTAAATCGAAACGTTCTTAATAAAAAAGGGCCCTAATTAGTTAATCTCCATCTAAGATAGTTTATTATATTCTTTTTTTAACAGAGTCCTTTGGCTAATCCAGTTGGCTAAAAGTAAATCACATTTTGGCAAATAGGATTGTAAGCCGGCCCACCATGGTAAGGTAGACTCTATTAGGGCGGGTTAGGTGATGGGAGTGAGAGAGGAATGGAGTATAGTGTTTTGGAGAGGGAAGATGGGGAGATAGGTGGACTTAAAGGGTACCACTCTTACACCCTCAAGTGCAAAGTCGGGGAACACAACGACCACCTGATAAATAATTGGGATCCAGCTGGTCCCCCTTAGGCCGGGTTCAACACTGGGATCGCAAAAGGCAAATCGCAATCGCCTATGGAGTGTGATTGCATTTCTACTAAGCAATTGTGGCTCCATGTTGCAGTGATTGCGTTTTCGCTCTCATTCCAGAGAATGAGAATGGCGCTCTAACTGCCAGCAAAATGTTGCACGCAGTGCACTTTTGCGATTCACGCACATCACAGGCACTGCAAGGATTTACCGCAGTGCTTTGCTGAATACAGGCTATCAGCAAAGAGCAGAAACACTACCCACCAAAGCACCCTAAGAGTGAACTGGCCCTTAAGAGAACTTGATTGGTGATTACAAATTGTTGCAACCTGCAGAGTAGAACTCAGGGGTGTATTTAAAATGATTTAAATACACCCCCAAATTCTAATAATGGCCTCCTCCTCCCCATAGCCATACCAATCCTCACCAAAAAGGTATAAAGCATAGAAACGCAACAAAAAACAAAAAAAGATGCAGACCAACAATTGTAATTCTGGAAAATACCAATTGCACTAGCAAAAACCCGGCAATGCAATGTGCATGTTCATCGCCGTGCTGTTGCTATTGGCAAAATGGGAACGATACAATTTTTAAATCGAAATGTGCTTAATAAAAAAGGGCCCTAATTAGTTAATCTCCATCTAAGATAGTTTATTATATTCTTTTTTTAACAGAGTCCTTTGGCTAATCCAGTTAGCTAAAAGTAAATCACATTTTGGCAAATAGGATTGTAAGCCGGCCCACCATGGTAAGGTAGACTCTATTAGGGCGGGTTAGGTGATGGGAGTGAGAGAGGAATAGAGTATAGTGTTTTGGAGAGGGAAGAGAGGGATAGGTGGACTTAAAGGGTACCACTCTTACACCCTCAAGTGCAAAGTCGGGGAACACAACGACCACCTGATAAATAATTGGTATCCAGCTGGTCCCCCTTAGGCCGGGTTCAACACTGGGATCGCAAAAGGCAAATCACAATCGCCTACGGAGTGTGATTGCATTTCTACTAAGCAATTGTGGCTCCATGTTGCAGTGATTGCGTTTTTCGGTCTCATTCCAGAGAATGAGAATGGTGTTCTAACTGCCAGCAAAATTTTGCACGCAGTGCACTTTTGCGATTTACACACATCACAGGCACTGCAAGGATTTACCGCAGTGCTTTGCTGAATACAGGCTATCAGCAAAGAGCAGAAACACTACCCACCAAAGCACCCTAAGAGTGAACTGGCCCTTAAGAGAACTTGATTGGTGATTACAAATTGTTGCAACCTGCAGAGTAGAACTCAGGGGTGTATTTAAAATGATTTAAATACACCCCCAAATTCTAATAATGGCCTCCTCCTCCCCATAGCCATACCCATCCTCACCAAAAAGTTATAAAGCATAGAAACGCAAAAAAAAAACAAAAAAAGATGCAGACCAACAATTGTAATTCTGGAAAATACCAATTGCACTAGCAAAAACCCGGCAATGCAATTTACATGTTCATCGCCGTGTTGTTGCTATTGGCAAAATGAGAACGATACAATTTTTAAATCGAAACGTTCTTAATAAAAAAGGGCCCTAATTAGTTAATCTCCATCTAAGATAGTTTATTATATTCTTTTTTTAACAGAGTCCTTTGGCTAATCCAGTTGGCTAAAAGTAAATCACTTTTTGGCAAATAGGATTGTAAGCCGGCCCACCATGGTAAGGTAGACTCTATTAGGGCGGGTTAGGTGATGGGAGTGAGAGAGGAATGGAGTATAGTGTTTTGGAGAGGGAAGATGGGGAGATAGGTGGACTTAAAGGGTACCACTCTTACACCCTCAAGTGCAAAGTCGGGGAACACAACGACCACCTGATAAATAATTGGGATCCAGCTGGTCCCCCTTAGGCCGGGTTCAACACTGGGATCGCAAAAGGCAAATCGCAATCGCCTATGGAGTGTGATTGCATTTCTACTGAGCAATTGTGGCTCCATGTTGCAGTGATTGCGTTTTCGCTCTCATTCCAGAGAATGAGAATGGCGCTCTAACTGCCAGCAAAATGTTGCACGCAGTGCACTTTTGCGATTCACGCACATCACAGGCACTGCAAGGATTTACCGCAGTGCTTTGCTGAATACAGGCTATCAGCAAAGAGCAGAAACACTACCCACCAAAGCACCCTAAGAGTGAACTGGCCCTTAAGAGAACTTGATTGGTGATTACAAATTGTTGCAACCTGCAGAGTAGAACTCAGGGGTGTATTTAAAATGATTTAAATACACCCCCAAATTCTAATAATGGCCTCCTCCTCCCCATAGCCATACCAATCCTCACCAAAAAGGTATAAAGCATAGAAACGCAACAAAAAACAAAAAAAGATGCAGACCAACAATTGTAATTCTGGAAAATACCAATTGCACTAGCAAAAACCCGGCAATGCAATGTGCATGTTCATCGCCGTGCTGTTGCTATTGGCAAAATGGGAACGATACAATTTTTAAATCGAAATGTGCTTAATAAAAAAGGGCCCTAATTAGTTAATCTCCATCTAAGATAGTTTATTATATTCTTTTTTTAACAGAGTCCTTTGGCTAATCCAGTTAGCTAAAAGTAAATCACATTTTGGCAAATAGGATTGTAAGCCGGCCCACCATGGTAAGGTAGACTCTATTAGGGCGGGTTAGGTGATGGGAGTGAGAGAGGAATAGAGTATAGTGTTTTGGAGAGGGAAGAGAGGGATAGGTGGACTTAAAGGGTACCACTCTTACACCCTCAAGTGCAAAGTTGGGGAACACAACGACCACCTGATAATAATTGGGATCCAGTTGGTCCCCCTTAGTCTGGGTTCAACACTGGGATCGCAAAAGGCAAATCACAATCGCCTACGGAGTATGATTGCATTTCTACTAAGCAACTGTGGCTCCATGTTGCAGTGATTGAGTTTTTCAGTCACATTCCAGAGAATGAGAATGGTGTTCTAACTGCCAGCAAAATGTTGCACGCAGTGCACTTTTGCGATTTAAGCACATCACAGGCACTGCAAGGATTTACCGCAGTGCTTTGCTGAATACCGGCTATCAGCAATGAGCAGAAAAACTACTTATTAAAGCACCCCAAGAGTGAACTGGCCCTTAAGAGAACTTTATTGGTGATTACAAATTGTTGCAACCTGCAGAGTAGAACTCAGGGGCATATTTAAAATGATTTAAATATACCCCCAAATTCTAATAATGGCCTCCTCCTCCCCATAGCCATACCAATCCTCACCAAAAAGGTACAAAGCATAGAAACGCAAACAAAACAAAAAAAAAGATGCAGGCCAACAATTGTAATTCTGGGAACTACCAATTGCACTAGCAAAAACCCAGCAATGCAATTTACATGTTCATCGCCGTGCTGTTGCTAAGGGCAACATGGGAACGATACAATTTTTAAATCGAAACGTGCTTAATAAAAAAGGGCCCTAATTAGTTAATCTCCATCTAAGATCGTTTATTATATTCTTTTTTTAACAGAGTCCTTTGGCTAATCCAGTTGGCTAAAACTAAATCACATTTTGGCCAATAGGATTGTAAGCCGGCCCACCATGGTAAGGTAGACTCTATTAGGGCGGGTTAGGGGATGGGAGTGAGTGAGGAATAGGGGATGGCGTTTTGGAGAGGGAAGATAGGATAGGTGGTCTTAAGGCGTACCATTCTTACACCCTCAAGTGCAAAGTCGGGGAACACAACGACCACCTGATAAATAATTGGGATCCAGCTGGTCCCCCTTAGGCCGGTTCAACATTGGGATCGCAAAAGGCAAATCGCAATCGCCTATGGAGTGTGATTGCATTTCTACTAAGCAATTGTGGCTCCATGTTGCAGTGATTGCGTTTTTCGGTCTCATTCCAGAGAATGAGAATGGCGCTCTAACTGCCAGCAAAATGTTGCACGCAGTGCACTTTTGCGATATACGCACATCACAGGCACTGCAAGGATTTACCGCAGTGCTTTGCTGAATACCGGCTATCAGCAAAGAGCAGAAACACTACCCACCAAAGCACCCCAAGAGTGAACTGGCCCTTAAGAGAACTTGATTGGTGATTACAAATTGTTGCAACCTGCAGAGTAGAACTCAGGGGTGTATTTAAAATGATTTAAATACACCCCCAAATTCTAATAATGGCCTCCTCCTCCCCATAGCCATACCAATCCTCACCAAAAAGGGACAAAGCATAGAAACGCAAACAAAACAAAAAAAGATGCAGGCCAACAATTGTAATTCTGGAAAATACCAATTGCACTAGCAAAAACCCAGCAATGCAATTTACATGTTCATCGCCGTGCTGTTACTAAGGGCAAAATGGGAACGATACAATTGTTAAATCGAAACGTGATTAATAAAAAAGGGCCCTAATTAGTTAATCTCCATCTAAGATCGTTTATTATATTCTTTTTTTTACAGAGTCCTTTGACTAATCCAGTTGGCTAAAACTAAATCACTTTTTTGGCAAATAGGATTGTAAGCTGGCCCACCATGGTAAGGTAGACTCTATTAGGGCGGGTTAGCACCTATACCATTTATACCAATATGCATTTATACCAAGCAATTGTGGCTCCATGTTAACAGTGATTGAGTTTTTCGGTCACATTCCAGAGAATGAGTATGGTGTTCTAACTGCCAGCAAAATGTTGCACGCAGTGCACTTTTGCGATATACGCACAGGCACTGCAAGGATTTACTGCAGTGCTTTGCTGAATACCGGCTATCAGCAAAGAGCAGAAACACTACCCACCAAAGCACCCCAAGTGTGAACTGGCCCTTAAGAGAACTTGATTGGTGATTACAAATTGTTGCAACCTACAGAGTAGAACTCAGGGGCGTATTTAAAATGATTTAAATACACCCCCAAATTCTAATAATGGCGTCCTTCTCCCCATAGCCATACCAATCCTCACCAAAAAGGTACAAAGCATAGAAACGCAAACAAAACAAAAAAAGATGCAGGCCAACAATTGTAATTCTGGAAAATACCAATTGCACTAGCAAAAACCCGGCAATGCAATTTACATGTTCATCGCCGTGCTGTTGCTATTGGCAAAATGGGAACGATACAATTTTTAAATCGAAACGTGCTTAATAAAAAAGGGCCCAAATTAGTTAATCTCCATCTAAGATCGTTTAAGCATAGAAACGCAAAAAAAAAAAACAAAAAAAGATGCAGACCAACAATTGTAATTCTGGAAAATACCAATTGCACTAGCAAAAACCCGGCAATGCAATTTACATGTTCATCGCCGTGCTGTTGCTATTGGCAAAATGGGAACGATACAATTTTTAAATCGAAACGTTCTTAATAAAAAAGGGCCCTAATTAGTTAATCTCCATCTAAGATAGTTTATTATATTCTTTTTTTAACAGAGTCCTTTGGCTAATCCAGTTGGCTAAAAGTAAATCACATTTTGGCAAATAGGATTGTAAGCCGGCCCACCATGGTAAGGTAGACTCTATTAGGGCGGGTTAGGTGATGGGAGTGAGAGAGGAATAGAGTATAGTGTTTTGGAGAGGGAAGAGGGGGATAGGTGGTCTTACAGGGTACCACTCTTACACCCTCAAGTGCAAAGTTGGGGAACACAACGACCACCTGATAATAATTGGGATCCAGTTGGTCCCCCTTAGTCTGGGTTCAACACTGGGATCGCAAAAGGCAAATCACAATCGCCTACGGAGTATGATTGCATTTCTACTAAGCAACTGTGGCTCCATGTTGCAGTGATTGAGTTTTTCAGTCACATTCCAGAGAATGAGAATGGTGTTCTAACTGCCAGCAAAATGTTGCACGCAGTGCACTTTTGCGATTTAAGCACATCACAGGCACTGCAAGGATTTACCGCAGTGCTTTGCTGAATACCGGCTATCAGCAATGAGCAGAAAAACTACTTATTAAAGCACCCCAAGAGTGAACTGGCCCTTAAGAGAACTTTATTGGTGATTACAAATTGTTGCAACCTGCAGAGTAGAACTCAGGGGCATATTTAAAATGATTTAAATATACCCCCAAATTCTAATAATGGCCTCCTCCTCCCCATAGCCATACCAATCCTCACCAAAAAGGTACAAAGCATAGAAACGCAAACAAAACAAAAAAAAAGATGCAGGCCAACAATTGTAATTCTGGGAACTACCAATTGCACTAGCAAAAACCCAGCAATGCAATTTACATGTTCATCGCCGTGCTGTTGCTAAGGGCAACATGGGAACGATACAATTTTTAAATCGAAACGTGCTTAATAAAAAAGGGCCCTAATTAGTTAATCTCCATCTAAGATCGTTTATTATATTCTTTTTTTAACAGAGTCCTTTGGCTAATCCAGTTGGCTAAAACTAAATCACATTTTGGCCAATAGGATTGTAAGCCGGCCCACCATGGTAAGGTAGACTCTATTAGGGCGGGTTAGGGGATGGGAGTGAGTGAGGAATAGGGGATGGCGTTTTGGAGAGGGAAGATAGGATAGGTGGTCTTAAGGCGTACCATTCTTACACCCTCAAGTGCAAAGTCGGGGAACACAACGACCACCTGATAAATAATTGGGATCCAGCTGGTCCCCCTTAGGCCGGTTCAACATTGGGATCGCAAAAGGCAAATCGCAATCGCCTATGGAGTGTGATTGCATTTCTACTAAGCAATTGTGGCTCCATGTTGCAGTGATTGCGTTTTTCGGTCTCATTCCAGAGAATGAGAATGGCGCTCTAACTGCCAGCAAAATGTTGCACGCAGTGCACTTTTGCGATATACGCACATCACAGGCACTGCAAGGATTTACCGCAGTGCTTTGCTGAATACCGGCTATCAGCAAAGAGCAGAAACACTACCCACCAAAGCACCCCAAGAGTGAACTGGCCCTTAAGAGAACTTGATTGGTGATTACAAATTGTTGCAACCTGCAGAGTAGAACTCAGGGGTGTATTTAAAATGATTTAAATACACCCCCAAATTCTAATAATGGCCTCCTCCTCCCCATAGCCATACCAATCCTCACCAAAAAGGGACAAAGCATAGAAACGCAAACAAAACAAAAAAAGATGCAGGCCAACAATTGTAATTCTGGAAAATACCAATTGCACTAGCAAAAACCCAGCAATGCAATTTACATGTTCATCGCCGTGCTGTTGCTATTGGCAAAATGGGAACGATACAATTTTTAAATCGAAACGTTCTTAATAAAAAAGGGCCCTAATTAGTTAATCTCCATCTAAGATAGTTTATTATATTCTTTTTTTAACAGAGTCCTTTGGCTAATCCAGTTGGCTAAAAGTAAATCATATTTTGGCAAATAGGATTGTAAGCCGGCCCACCATGGTAAGGTAGACTCTATTAGGGCGGGTTAGGTGATGGGAGTGAGAGAGGAATAGAGTATAGTGTTTTGGAGAGGGAAGATGGGGAGATAGGTGGACTTAAAGGGTACCACTCTTACACCCTCAAGTGCAAAGTCGGGGAACACAACGACCACCTGATAAATAATTGGGATCCAGCTGGTCCCCCTTAGGCCGGGTTCAACACTGGGATCGCAAAAGGCAAATCACAATCGCCTACGGAGTGTGATTGCATTTCTACTAAGCAACTGTGGCTCCATGTTGCAGTGATTGCGTTTTTCGGTCTCATTCCAGAGAATGAGAATGGTGTTCTAACTGCCAGCAAAATGTTGCACGCAGTGCACTTTTGCGATTCACGCACATCACAGGCACTGCAAGGATTTACCGCAGTGCTTTGCTGAATACAGGCTATCAGCAAAGAGCAGAAACACTACCCACCAAAGCACCCTAAGAGTGAACTGGCCCTTAAGAGAACTTGATTGGTGATTACAAATTGTTGCAACCTGCAGAGTAGAACTCAGGGGTGTATTTAAAATGATTTAAATACACCCCCAAATTCTAATAATGGCCTCCTCCTCCCCATAGCCATACCCATCCTCACCAAAAAGTTATAAAGCATAGAAACGCAAAAAAAAAAACAAAAAAAGATGCAGACCAACAATTGTAATTCTGGAAAATACCAATTGCACTAGCAAAAACCCGGCAATGCAATTTACATGTTCATCGCCGTGTTGTTGCTATTGGCAAAATGAGAACGATACAATTTTTAAATCGAAACGTTCTTAATAAAAAAGGGCCCTAATTAGTTAATCTCCATCTAAGATAGTTTATTATATTCTTTTTTTAACAGAGTCCTTTGGCTAATCCAGTTGGCTAAAAGTAAATCACATTTTGGCAAATAGGATTGTAAGCCGGCCCACCATGGTAAGGTAGACTCTATTAGGGCGGGTTAGGTGATGGGAGTGAGAGAGGAATGGAGTATAGTGTTTTGGAGAGGGAAGATGGGGAGATAGGTGGACTTAAAGGGTACCACTCTTACACCCTCAAGTGCAAAGTCGGGGAACACAACGACCACCTGATAAATAATTGGGATCCAGCTGGTCCCCCTTAGGCCGGGTTCAACACTGGGATCGCAAAAGGCAAATCGCAATCGCCTATGGAGTGTGATTGCATTTCTACTAAGCAATTGTGGCTCCATGTTGCAGTGATTGCGTTTTCGCTCTCATTCCAGAGAATGAGAATGGCGCTCTAACTGCCAGCAAAATGTTGCACGCAGTGCACTTTTGCGATTCACGCACATCACAGGCACTGCAAGGATTTACCGCAGTGCTTTGCTGAATACAGGCTATCAGCAAAGAGCAGAAACACTACCCACCAAAGCACCCTAAGAGTGAACTGGCCCTTAAGAGAACTTGATTGGTGATTACAAATTGTTGCAACCTGCAGAGTAGAACTCAGGGGTGTATTTAAAATGATTTAAATACACCCCCAAATTCTAATAATGGCCTCCTCCTCCCCATAGCCATACCAATCCTCACCAAAAAGGTATAAAGCATAGAAACGCAACAAAAAACAAAAAAAGATGCAGACCAACAATTGTAATTCTGGAAAATACCAATTGCACTAGCAAAAACCCGGCAATGCAATGTGCATGTTCATCGCCGTGCTGTTGCTATTGGCAAAATGGGAACGATACAATTTTTAAATCGAAATGTGCTTAATAAAAAAGGGCCCTAATTAGTTAATCTCCATCTAAGATAGTTTATTATATTCTTTTTTTAACAGAGTCCTTTGGCTAATCCAGTTAGCTAAAAGTAAATCACATTTTGGCAAATAGGATTGTAAGCCGGCCCACCATGGTAAGGTAGACTCTATTAGGGCGGGTTAGGTGATGGGAGTGAGAGAGGAATAGAGTATAGTGTTTTGGAGAGGGAAGAGAGGGATAGGTGGACTTAAAGGGTACCACTCTTACACCCTCAAGTGCAAAGTCGGGGAACACAACGACCACCTGATAAATAATTGGTATCCAGCTGGTCCCCCTTAGGCCGGGTTCAACACTGGGATCGCAAAAGGCAAATCACAATCGCCTACGGAGTGTGATTGCATTTCTACTAAGCAATTGTGGCTCCATGTTGCAGTGATTGCGTTTTTCGGTCTCATTCCAGAGAATGAGAATGGTGTTCTAACTGCCAGCAAAATTTTGCACGCAGTGCACTTTTGCGATTTACACACATCACAGGCACTGCAAGGATTTACCGCAGTGCTTTGCTGAATACCGGCTATCAGCAATGAGCAGAAAAACTACTTATTAAAGCACCCCAAGAGTGAACTGGCCCTTAAGAGAACTTGATTGATGATTACAAATTGTTGCAACCTGCAGAGTAGAAGTCAGGGGTGTATTTAAAATGATTTAAATACACCCCCAAATTCTAATAATGGCCTCCTCCTCCCCATAGCCATACCAATCCTCACCAAAAAGGGACAAAGCATAGAAACGCAAACAAAACAAAAAAAGATGCAGGCCAACAATTGTAATTCTGGAAAATACCAATTGCACTAGCAAAAACCCGGCAATGCAATTTACATGTTCATCGCCGTGCTGTTGCTATTGGCAAAATGGGAATGATACAATTTTTAAATCGAAACGTTCTTAATAAAAAAGGGCGCTAATTAGTTAATCTCCATCTAAGATCGTTTATTATATTATTTTTTTTAGTCCTTTGGCTAATCCAGTTGGCTAAAACTAAATTACATTTTGTCCAATAGGATTGTAAGCTGGCCCACCATAGTAAGGTAGACTCTATTAGGTCGGGTTAGGGAATGGGAGTGAGAGAGGAATAGGGGATAGCGTTTTGGAGAGGGAAGATGGGGATAGGTGGTCTTAAAGAGACTCTGAAGCGAGAATAAATCTCGCTTCAGAGCTCAAAGTTAGCAGGGGCACGTGTGCCCCTGCTAAACCGCCGCTATTTCGACGCTAAACGGGGGTCCCTTCACCCCCAAACCCACCACTGCAACACTTGGTTGCAGACTTGGTCGCTCCTGGAGGCAGGGCTAACCGCCGCAGCCCTGCCTCCAGTCGTGTCTATCAGCGGCGCATCGCCGCCTCTCCCCCGCCCCTCTCAGTGAAGGAAGACTGAGAGGGGCGGGGGAGAGGCGGAGATACGCGCTGACAGACGCGCGTGGGGCAGGGCTGCGGCGGTTAGCCCTGCCCCAACCAGGAAGCGCTCCCCCTCTGCACCGAGGGGATTTGGGGGATCAGGGCCCCCCGTTAAGCCGCGGGATAGCGGCGGTTTAGCAGGGGCACACATGCCCCTGCTATTTATGAGGTCTGAAGTGAGATTTATTCTCGCTTCAGGCTCTCTTTAAGGGGTACCACTCTTACACCATCAAGTGCAAAGTCAGGGAACACAACGACCACCAGATAAATAAATGGGATCCAGCTGGTCCCCCTTAGGCCGGGTTCAACACTGGCATCGCAAAAGGCAAATCGCAATCACCTATGGAGTGTAATTGCATTTCTACCAAGCAATTGTGGCTCCATGTTACAGTGATTGCGTTTTTCGGTCTTATTCCAGAGAATGAGAATGGCGTTCTAACTGCCAGCAAAATGTTGAACGCAGTGCACTTTTGCGATATACGCACATCACAGGCACTGCAAGGATTTACTGCAGTGCTTTGCTGAATACTGGCTATCAGCAAAGAGCAGAAACACTACCCACCAAAGCACCCCAAGTGTGAACTGGCCCTTAAGAGAACTTGATAAGTGATTACAAATTGTTGCAACCTGCAGAGTAGAACTCAGGGGCATATTTAAAATGATTTAAATATACCCCCAAATTCTAATAATGGGAAACAGTAAATTCGGGCGCCTGAGGCTAGTGGACAAATCGGGCGCCGCCATTCACTCCTATAATAAATATCGTTTAATGGGCGCCCGATAGGAAAAAAGGGCGCCGGTGAAAAATAACGTTTTAAAAGCGGCGCCCGGAGACTTAATGTTTTATTACTGCTTCTCATGATTACACATTATTTAATGATTTATACATTTTAAATATTATTTTTAAACGAAAAACAGTACAATATTTTTTTTCAAACATTATTTTTAAACGAAAAAAAGTACATTTTTTTTTTTACATTATTTTTAAACGAAAAAACCAACAGGGGGGTCTTAGGTTTAGGCACCAACAGGGGGGTCTTAGGTTTAGGAATCAACAGGGGGGGTCTTAGGTTTAGGCACCAACAGGGGGTCTTAGGTTTAGGCACCAAAAGGGGGGTCTTAGGTTTAGGCACCAACAGGGGGGTCTTAGGTTTAGGCACCAACAGGGGGGTCTTAGGTTTAGGCACCAACAGGGGGGTCTTAGGTTTAGGCACCAACAGGGGGGTCTTAGGTTTAGGCACCCACAGGGGGGTCTTAGGTTTAGGCACTAACAGGGGGGTCTAGGGGTTAGGGGTAGGTACAGGGAGGGTTACTTAGTAATTTTTTTTTTTTTAACGTTATTATACGTTTCAGTATTTAAACGAAAGATTAACGTTTTTACAATTGCCGATTTAATGCACATTATTTAATGATTTATAACTTTAAAAAACATTAATTTTAAACGAAATATAGTACAATACATTTTTAAACGTTATCCATGCTTATCGTTAAAAACCCGGCGCCCTTTTTTCCCAGCGCCCCTTTTTAACGTACGCCTAATAATGGCCTCCTCCTCCCCATAGCCATACCAATCCTCACCAAAAAGATACAAAGCATAGAAACGCAAACAAAACAAAAAAAGATGCAGGCCAACAATTGTAATTCTGGAAAATACCAATTGCACTAGCAAAAACCCGGCAATGCAATTTACATGTTCATCGCCGTGCTGTTGCTATTGGCAAAATGGGAACGATACAATTTTTAAATCGAAACTTGCTTAATAAAAAAGGGCGCTAATTAGTTAATCTCCATCTAAGATCGTTTATTATATTCTTTTTTAACAGAGTCCTTTGGCTAATCCAGTTGGCTAAAACTAAATTACATTTTGGCCAATAGGATTGTAAGCCGGCCCACCATGGTAAGGTAGACTCTATTAGGGCGGGTTAGGGAATAGGAGTGAGAGAGGAATAGGGGATAGCGTTTTGGAGAAGGAAGATGGGGATAGGTGGTCTTAAAGGGTACCACTCTTACACCCTCAAGTGCAAAGTTGGGGAACACAACGACCACCTGATAATTAATTGGGATCCAGCTGGTCCCCCTTAGGCCAGGTTCAACACTGGGATCGCAAAAGGCAAATCACAATCGCCTACGGAGTATGATTGCATTTCTACTAAGCAACTGTGGCTCCATGTTGCAGTGATTGCGTTTTTCGGTCTCATTCCAGAGAATGAGAATGGTGTTCTAACTGCCAGCAAAATGTTGCACGCAGTGCACTTTTGCGATTTACGCACATCACAGGCACTGCAAGGATTTACCGCAGTGCTTTGCTGAATACCGGCTATCAGCAAAGAGCAGAAACACTACCCACCAAAGCACCCTAAGAGTGAACTGGCCTTTAAGAGAACTTGATTGGTGATTACAAATTGTTGCAACTTGCAGAGTAGAACTCAGGGGTGTATGTAAAATGATTTAAATACACCCCCAAATTCTAATAATGGCGTCCTCCTCCCCATAGCCATACCAATCCTCAACAAAAAGGTATAAAGCATAGAAACGCAAAAAAAAACAAAAAAAGATGCAGACCAACAATTGTAATTCTGGAAAATACCAATTGCACTAGCAAAAACCCGGCAATGCAATGTGCATGTTCATCGCCGTGCTGTTGCTATTGGCAAAATGGGAACGATACAATTTTTAAATCGAAATGTGCTTAATAAAAAAGGGCCCTAATTAGTTAATCTCCATCTAAGATAGTTTATTATATTCTTTTTTTAACAGAGTCCTTTGGCTAATCCAGTTGGCTAAAAGTAAATCACATTTTGGCAAATAGGATTGTAAGCCGGCCCACCATGGTAAGGTAGACTCTATTAGGGCGGGTTAGGTGATGGGAGTGAGAGAGGAATAGAGTATAGTGTTTTGGAGAGGGAAGAGGGGGATAGGTGGTCTTAAAGGGTACCACTCTTACACCTTCAAGTGCAAAGTTGGGGAACACAACGACCACCTGATAATTAATTGGGATCCAGCTGGTCCCCCTTAGGCCGGGTTCAACACTGGGATCGCAAAAGGCAAATCACAATCGCCTACGGAGTGTGATTGCATTTCTACTAAGCAACTGTGGCTCCATGTTGCAGTGATTGCGTTTTTCGGTCTCATTCCAGAGAATGAGAATGGTGTTCTAACTGCCAGCAAAATGTTGCACGCAGTGCACTTTTGCGATTTACGCACATCACAGGCACTGCAAGGATTTACCGCAGTGCTTTGCTGAATACCGGCTATCAGCAAAGAGCAGAAACACTACCCACCAAAGCACCCTAAGAGTGAACTGGCCCTTAAGAGAACTTGATTGGTGATTACAAATTGTTGCAACCTGCAGAGTAGAACTCAGGGGTGTATTTAAAATGATTTAAATACACCCCCAAATTCTAATAATGGCCTCCTCCTCCCCATAGCCATACCCATCCTCACCAAAAAGGTATAAAGCATAGAAACGCAAAAAAAACAAAAAAAGATGCAGACCAACAATTGTAATTCTGGAAAATACCAATTGCACTAGCAAAAACCCGGCAATGCAATTTACATGTTCATCGCCGTGCTGTTGCTATTGGCAAAATGAGAACGATACAATTTTTAAATCGAAACGTTCTTAATAAAAAAGGGCCCTAATTAGTTAATCTCCATCTAAGATAGTTTATTATATTCTTTTTTTAACAGAGTCCTTTGGCTAATCCAGTTGGCTAAAAGTAAATCACATTTTGGCAAATAGGATTGTAAGCCAGCCCACCATGGTAAGGTAGACTCTATTAGGGCGGGTTAGGTGATGGGAGTGAGAGAGGAATAGAGTATAGTGTTTTGGAGAGGGAAGATGGGGAGATAGGTGGACTTAAAGGGTACCACTCTTACACCCTCAAGTGCAAAGTCGGGGAACACAACGACCACCTGATAAATAATTGGGATCCAGCTGGTCCCCCTTAGGCCGGGTTCAACACTGGGATCGCAAAAGGCAAATCGCAATCACCTATGGAGTGTGATTGCATTTCTACTAAGCAATTGTGGCTCCATGTTGCAGTGATTGCGTTTTTCGGTCTCATTCCAGAGAATGAGAATGGCGCTCTAACTGCCAGCAAAATTTTGCACGCAGTGCACTTTTGCAATATACGCACATCACAGGCACTGCAAGGATTTACCGCAGTGCTTTGCTGAATACCGGCTATCAGCAAATAGCAGAAACACTACCCACCAAAGCACCCCAAGAGTGAACTGGCCCTTAAGAGAACTTGATTGGTGATTACAAATTGTTGCAACCTGCAGAGTAGAACTCAGAGGTGTATTTAAAATGATTTAAATACACCCCCAAATTCTAATAATGGCCTCCTCCTCCCCATAGCCATACCAATCCTCACCAAAAAGGGACAAAGCATAGAAACGCAAACAAAACAAAAAAAGATGCAGGCCAACAATTGTAATTCTGGAAAATACCAATTGCACTAGCAAAAACCCGGCAATGCAATTTACATGTTCATCGCCATGCTGTTGCTATTGGCAAAATGGGAACGATACAATTTTTAAATCGAAACGTTCTTAATAAAAAAGGGCCCTAATTAGTTAATCTCCATCTAAGATAGTTTATTATATTCTTTTTTTAACAGAGTCCTTTGGCTAATCCAGTTGGCTAAAAGTAAATCACATTTTGGCAAATAGGATTGTAAGCCGGCCCACCATGGTAAGGTAGACTCTATTAGGGCGGGTTAGGTGATGGGAGTGAGAGAGGAATAGTGTTTTGGAGAGGGAAGAGGGGGATAGGTGGTCTTAAAGGGTACCACTCTTACACCCTCAAGTGCAAAGTTGGGGAACACAACGACCACCTGATAATTAATTGGGATCCAGCTGGTCCCCCTTAGGCCGGGTTCAACACTGGGATCGCAAAATTCAAATCATAATCGCCTACGGAGTATGATTGCATTTCTACTAAGCAACTGTGGCTCCATGTTGCAGTGATTGCGTTTTTCGGTCTCATTCCAGAGAATGAGAATGGTGTTCTAACTGCCAGCAAAATGTTGCACGCAGTGCACTTTTGCGATTTACGCACATCGAAGGCACTGCAAGGATTTACCGCAGTGCTTTGCTGAATATCGGCTATCAGCAAAGAGCAGAAACACTACCCACCAAAGCACCCTAAGAGTGAACTGGCCCTTAAGAGAACTTGATTGGTGATTACAAATTGTTGCAACCTGCAGAGTAGAACTCAGGGGTGTATGTAAAATGATTTAAATACACCCCCAAATTCTAGTAATGGCGTCCTCCTCCCCATAGCCATACCAATCCTCACCAAAAAGGTATAAAGCATAGAAACGCAAAAAAAAAAAAAAAAAAGATGCAGACCAACAATTGTAATTCTGGAAAATACCAATTGCACTAGCAAAAACCCGGGAATGCAATGTGCATGTTCATCGCCGTGCTGTTGCTATTGGCAAAATGGGAACGATACAATTTTTAAATCGAAATGTGCTTAATAAAAAAGGGCCCTAATTAGTTAATCTCCATCTAAGATAGTTTATTATATTCTTTTTTTAACAGAGCCCTTTGGCTAATCCAGTTGGCTAAAAGTAAATCACATTTTGGCAAATAGGATTGTAAGCCGGCCCACCATGGTAAGGTAGACTCTATTAGGGCAGGTTAGGTGATGGGAGTGAGAGAGGAATAGAGTATAGTGTTTTGGAGAGGGAAGAGGGGGATAGGTGGACTTAAAGGGTACCACTCTTACACCCTCAAGTGCAAAGTCGGGGAACACAACGACCACCTGATAAATAATTGGGATCCAGCTGGTCCCCCTTAGGCCGAGTTCAACACTGGGATCGCAAAAGGCAAATCACAATCGCCTACGGAGTGTGATTGCATTTCTACTAAGCAACTGTGGCTCCATGTTGCAGTGATTGCGTTTTTCGGTCTCATTCCAGAGAATGAGAATGGTGTTCTAACTGCCAGCAAAATGTTGCACGCAGTGCACTTTTGCGATTTACGCACATCACAGGCACTGCAAGGATTTACCGCAGTGCTTTGCTGAATACCGGCTATCAGCAAAGAGCAGAAAAACTACCCACCAAAGCACCCTAAGAGTGAACTTAAGAGAACTTGATTGGTGATTACAAATTGTTGCAACCTGCAGAGTAGAACTCAGGGGTGTATGTAAAATGATCTAAATACACCCCCAAATTCTAATAATGGCGTCCTCCTCCCCATAGCCATACCAATCCTCACCAAAAAGGTATAAAGCATAGAAACGCAAAAAAAAAACCAAAAAAAGATGCAGACCAACAATTGTAATTCTGGAAAATACCAATTGCACTAGCAAAAACCCGGCAATGCAATGTGCATGTTCATCGCCGTGCTGTTGCTATTGGCAAAATGGGAACGATACAATTTTTTAAATCGAAATGTGCTTAATAAAAAAGGGCCCTAATTAGTTAATCTCCATCTAAGATAGTTTATTATATTCTTTTTTTAACAGAGTCCTTTGGCTAATCCAGTTGGCTAAAAGTAAATCACATTTTGGCAAATAGGATTGTAAGCCGGCCCACCATGGTAAGGTAGACTCTATTAGGGCGGGTTAGGTGATGGGAGTGAGAGAGGAATAGAGTATAGTGTTTTGGAGAGGGAAGATGGGGAGATAGGTGGACTTAAAGGGTACCACCCTTACACCCTCAAGTGCAAAGTCGGGGAACACAACGACCACCTGATAAATAATTGGGATCCAGCTGGTCCCCCTTAGGCCGGGTTCAACACTGGGATCGCAAAAGGCAAATCGCAATCACCTATGGAGTGTGATTGCATTTCTACTAAGCAATTGTGGCTCCATGTTGCAGTGATTGCGTTTTTCGGTCTCATTCCAGAGAATGAGAATGGCGCTCTAACTGCCAGCAAAATTTTGCACGCAGTGCACTTTTGCGATATACGCACATCACAGGCACTGCAAGGATTTACCGCAGTGCTTTGCTGAATACCGGCTATCAGCAAAGAGCAGAAACACTACCCACCAAAGCACCCCAAGTGTGAACTGGCCCTTAAGAGAACTTTATTGGCGATTACAAATTGTTGCAACCTGCAGAGTAGAACTCAGGGGCGTATTTAAAATGATTTAAATATACCCCCAAATTCTAATAATGGCCTCCTCCTCCCCATAGCCATACCAATCCTCACCAAAAAGGTACAAAGCATAGAAACGCAAACAAAACAAAAAAAGATGCAGGCCAACAATTGTAATTCTGGAAAATACCAATTGCACTAGCAAAAACCCGGCAATGCAATTTACATGTTCATCGCCGTGCTGTTGCTATTGGCAAAATGAGAACGATACAATTTTTAAATCGAAACGTTCTTAATAAAAAAGGGCCCTAATTAGTTAATCTCCATCTAAGATAGTTTATTATATTCTTTTTTTAACAGAGTCCTTTGGCTAATCCAGTTGGCTAAAAGTAAATCACATTTTGGCAAATAGGATTGTAAGCCGGCCCACCATGGTAAGGTAGACTCTATTAGGGCGGGTTAGGTGATGGGAGTGAGAGAGGAATAGAGTATAGTGTTTTGGAGAGGGAAGATGGGGAGATAGGTGGACTTAAAGGGTACCACCCTTACACCCTCAAGTGCAAAGTCGGGGAACACAACGACCACCTGATAAATAATTGGGATCCAGCTGGTCCCCCTTAGGCCGGGTTCAACACTGGGATCGCAAAAGGCAAATCGCAATCGCCTATGGAGTGTGATTGCATTTCTACTAAGCAATTGTGGCTCCATGTTGCAGTGATTGCGTTTTCGGTCTCATTCCAGAGAATGAGAATGGCGCTCTAACTGCCAGCAAAATTTTGCACGCAGTGCACTTTTGCGATATACGCACATCACAGGCACTGCAAGGATTTACCGCAGTGCTTTGCTGAATACCGGCTATCAGCAAAGAGCAGAAACACTACCCACCAAAGCACCCCAAGAGTGAACTGGCCCTTAAGAGAACTTGATTGGTGATTACAAATTGTTGCAACCTGCAGAGTAGAACTCAGGGGTGTATTTAAAATGATTTAAATACACCCCCAAATTCTAATAATGGCCTCCTCCTCCCCATAGCCATACCAATCCTCACCAAAAAGGGACAAAGCATAGAAACGCAAACAAAACAAAAAAAGATGCAGGCCAACAATTGTAATTCTGGAAAATACCAATTGCACTAGCAAAAACCCGGCAATGCAATTTACATGTTCATCGCCGTGCTGTGCTATTGGCAAAATGGGAACGATACAATTTTTAAATCGAAATGTGCTTAATAAAAAAGGGCCCTAATTAGTTAATCTCCATCTAAGATAGTTTATTATATTCTTTTTTTAACAGAGTCCTTTGGCTAATCCAGGTGGCTAAAAGTAAATCACATTTTGGCAAATAGGATTGTAAGCCGGCCCACCATGGTAAGGTAGACTCTATTAGGGCGGGTTAGGTGATGGGAGTGAGAGAGGAATAGAGTATAGTGTTTTGGAGAGGGAAGAGGGGGATAGGTGGTCTTAAAGGGTACCACTCTTACACCTTCAAGTGCAAAGTTGGGGAACACAACGACCACCTGATAATTAATTGGGATCCAGCTGGTCCCCCTTAGGCCGGGTTCAACACTGGGATCGCAAAAGGCAAATCACAATCGCCTACGGAGTGTGATTGCATTTCTACTAAGCAATTGTGGCTCCATGTTGCAGTGATTGCGTTTTTCGGTCTCATTCCAGAGAATGAGAATGGCGCTCTAACTGCCAGCAAAATTTTGCACGCAGTGCACTTTTGCGATATACGCACATCACAGGCACTGCAAGGATTTACCGCAGTGCTTTGCTGAATACCGGCTATCAGCAAAGAGCAGAAACACTACCCACCAAAGCACCCCAAGAGTGAACTGGCCCTTAAGAGAACTTGATTGGTGATTACAAATTGTTGCAACCTGCAGAGTAGAACTCAGGGGTGTATTTAAAATGATTTAAATACACCCCCAAATTCTAATAATGGCCTCCTCCTCCCCATAGCCATACCAATCCTCACCAAAAAGGGACAAAGCATAGAAACGCAAACAAAACAAAAAAAGATGCAGGCCAACAATTGTAATTCTGGAAAATACCAATTGCACTAGCAAAAACCCGGTTATGCAATTTACATGTTCATCGCCGTGCTGTTGCTATTGGCAAAATAAGAACGATACAATTTTTAAATCGAAACGTTCTTAATAAAAAAGGGCCCTAATTAGTTAATCTCCATCTAAGATAGTTTATTATATTCTTTTTTTAACAGAGTCCTTTGGCTAATCCAGTTGGCTAAAAGTAAATCACATTTTGGCAAATAGGATTGTAAGCCGGCCCACCATGGTAAGGTAGACTCTATTAGGGCGGGTTAGGTGATGGGAGTGAGAGAGGAATAGAGTATAGTGTTTTGGAGAGGGAAGAGGGGGATAGGTGGTCTTAAAGGGTACCACTCTTACACCCTCAAGTGCAAAGTTGGGGAACACAACGACCACCTGATAATTAATTGGGATCCAGCTGGTCCCCCTTAGGCCGGGTTCAACACTGGGATCGCAAAATTCAAATCATAATCGCCTACGGAGTATGATTGCATTTCTACTAAGCAACTGTGGCTCCATGTTGCAGTGATTGCGTTTTTCGGTCTCATTCCAGAGAATGAGAATGGTGTTCTAACTGCCAGCAAAATGTTGCACGCAGTGCACTTTTGCGATTTACGCACATCGAAGGCACTGCAAGGATTTACCGCAGTGCTTTGCTGAATACCGGCTATCAGCAAAGAGCAGAAACACTACCCACCAAAGCACCCTAAGAGTGAACTGGCCCTTAAGAGAACTTGATTGGTGATTACAAATTGTTGCAACCTGCACAGTAGAACTCAGGGGTGTATGTAAAATGATTTAAATACACCCCCAAATTCTAGTAATGGCGTCCTCCTCCCCATAGCCATACCAATCCTCACCAAAAAGGTATAAAGCATAGAAACGCAAAAAAAAAACCAAAAAAAGATGCAGACCAACAATTGTAATTCTGGAAAATACCAATTGCACTAGCAAAAACCCGGCAATGCAATGTGCATGTTCATCGCCGTGCTGTTGCTATCGGCAAAATGGGAACGATACAATTTTTAAATCGAAATGTGCTTAATAAAAAAGGGCCCTAATTAGTTAATCTCCATCTAAGATAGTTTATTATATTCTTTTTTTAACAGAGTCCTTTGGCTAATCCAGTTGGCTAAAAGTAAATCACATTTTGGCAAATAGGATTGTAAGCCGGCCCACCATGGTAAGGTAGACTCTATTAGGGCGGGTTAGGTGATGGGAGTGAGAGAGGAATAGAGTATAGTGTTTTGGAGAGGGAAGAGGGGGAGATAGGTGGACTTAAAGGGTACCACTCTTACACCCTCAAGTGCAAAGTCGGGGAACACAACGACCACCTGATAAATAATTGGGATCCAGCTGGTCCACCTTAGGCCGGTTCAACACTGGGATCGCAAAAGGCAAATCGCAATCGCCTATGGAGTGTGATTGTATTTCTACTAAGCAATTGTGGCTCCATGTTGCAGTGATTGCGTTTTTCGGTCTCATTCCAGAGAATGAGAATGGCGCTCTAACTGCCAGCAAAATGTTGCACGCAGTGCACTTTTGCGATATACGCACATCACAGGCACTGCAAGGATTTACCGCAGTGCTTTGCTGAATACCGACTATCAGCAAAGAGCAGAAAAACCACTTATTAAAGCACCCCAAGTGTGAACTGGCCCTTAAGAGAACGTTATTGGCGATTACAAATTGTTGCAACCTGCAGAGTAGAACTCAGGGGCGTATTTAAAATGATTTAAATATACCCCCAAATTCTAATAATGGCCTCCTCCTCCCCATAGCCATACCAATCCTCACCAAAAAGGTACAAAGCATAGAAACGCAAACAAAACAAAAAAAGATGCAGGCCAACAATTGTAATTCTGGAAAATACCAATTGCACTAGCAAAAACCCGGCAATGCAATTTACATGTTCATCGCCGTGCTGTTGCTATTGGCAAAATGAGAACGATACAATTTTTAAATCGAAACGTTCTTAATAAAAAAGGGCCCTAATTAGTTAATCTCCATCTAAGATAGTTTATTATATTCTTTTTTTAACAGAGTCCTTTGGCTAATCCAGTTGGCTAAAACTAAATCACATTTTGGCAAATAGGATTGTAAGCCGGCCCACCATGGTAAGGTAGACTCTATTAGGGCGGGTTAGGTGATGGGAGTGAGAGAGGAATAGTGTTTTGGAGAGGGAAGAGGGGGATAGGTGGTCTTAAAGGGTACCACTCTTACACCCTCAAGTGCAAAGTTGGGGAACACAACGACCACCTGATAATTAATTGGGATCCAGCTGGTCCCCCTTAGGCCGGGTTCAACACTGGGATCGCAAAATTCAAATCATAATCGCCTACGGAGTATGATTGCATTTCTACTAAGCAACTGTGGCTCCATGTTGCAGTGATTGCGTTTTTCGGTCTCATTCCAGAGAATGAGAATGGTGTTCTAACTGCCAGCAAAATGTTGCACGCAGTGCACTTTTGCGATTTACGCACATCGAAGGCACTGCAAGGATTTACCGCAGTGCTTTGCTGAATATCGGCTATCAGCAAAGAGCAGAAACACTACCCACCAAAGCACCCTAAGAGTGAACTGGCCCTTAAGAGAACTTGATTGGTGATTACAAATTGTTGCAACCTGCAGAGTAGAACTCAGGGGTGTATGTAAAATGATTTAAATACACCCCCAAATTCTAGTAATGGCGTCCTCCTCCCCATAGCCATACCAATCCTCACCAAAAAGGTATAAAGCATAGAAACGCAAAAAAAAAAAAAAAAAAGATGCAGACCAACAATTGTAATTCTGGAAAATACCAATTGCACTAGCAAAAACCCGGGAATGCAATGTGCATGTTCATCGCCGTGCTGTTGCTATTGGCAAAATGGGAACGATACAATTTTTAAATCGAAATGTGCTTAATAAAAAAGGGCCCTAATTAGTTAATCTCCATCTAAGATAGTTTATTATATTCTTTTTTTAACAGAGCCCTTTGGCTAATCCAGTTGGCTAAAAGTAAATCACATTTTGGCAAATAGGATTGTAAGCCGGCCCACCATGGTAAGGTAGACTCTATTAGGGCAGGTTAGGTGATGGGAGTGAGAGAGGAATAGAGTATAGTGTTTTGGAGAGGGAAGAGGGGGATAGGTGGACTTAAAGGGTACCACTCTTACACCCTCAAGTGCAAAGTCGGGGAACACAACGACCACCTGATAAATAATTGGGATCCAGCTGGTCCCCCTTAGGCCGAGTTCAACACTGGGATCGCAAAAGGCAAATCACAATCGCCTACGGAGTGTGATTGCATTTCTACTAAGCAACTGTGGCTCCATGTTGCAGTGATTGCGTTTTTCGGTCTCATTCCAGAGAATGAGAATGGTGTTCTAACTGCCAGCAAAATGTTGCACGCAGTGCACTTTTGCGATTTACGCACATCACAGGCACTGCAAGGATTTACCGCAGTGCTTTGCTGAATACCGGCTATCAGCAAAGAGCAGAAAAACTACCCACCAAAGCACCCTAAGAGTGAACTTAAGAGAACTTGATTGGTGATTACAAATTGTTGCAACCTGCAGAGTAGAACTCAGGGGTGTATGTAAAATGATCTAAATACACCCCCAAATTCTAATAATGGCGTCCTCCTCCCCATAGCCATACCAATCCTCACCAAAAAGGTATAAAGCATAGAAACGCAAAAAAAAAACCAAAAAAAGATGCAGACCAACAATTGTAATTCTGGAAAATACCAATTGCACTAGCAAAAACCCGGCAATGCAATGTGCATGTTCATCGCCGTGCTGTTGCTATTGGCAAAATGGGAACGATACAATTTTTTAAATCGAAATGTGCTTAATAAAAAAGGGCCCTAATTAGTTAATCTCCATCTAAGATAGTTTATTATATTCTTTTTTTAACAGAGTCCTTTGGCTAATCCAGTTGGCTAAAAGTAAATCACATTTTGGCAAATAGGATTGTAAGCCGGCCCACCATGGTAAGGTAGACTCTATTAGGGCGGGTTAGGTGATGGGAGTGAGAGAGGAATAGAGTATAGTGTTTTGGAGAGGGAAGATGGGGAGATAGGTGGACTTAAAGGGTACCACCCTTACACCCTCAAGTGCAAAGTCGGGGAACACAACGACCACCTGATAAATAATTGGGATCCAGCTGGTCCCCCTTAGGCCGGGTTCAACACTGGGATCGCAAAAGGCAAATCGCAATCACCTATGGAGTGTGATTGCATTTCTACTAAGCAATTGTGGCTCCATGTTGCAGTGATTGCGTTTTTCGGTCTCATTCCAGAGAATGAGAATGGCGCTCTAACTGCCAGCAAAATTTTGCACGCAGTGCACTTTTGCGATATACGCACATCACAGGCACTGCAAGGATTTACCGCAGTGCTTTGCTGAATACCGGCTATCAGCAAAGAGCAGAAACACTACCCACCAAAGCACCCCAAGTGTGAACTGGCCCTTAAGAGAACTTTATTGGCGATTACAAATTGTTGCAACCTGCAGAGTAGAACTCAGGGGCGTATTTAAAATGATTTAAATATACCCCCAAATTCTAATAATGGCCTCCTCCTCCCCATAGCCATACCAATCCTCACCAAAAAGGTACAAAGCATAGAAACGCAAACAAAACAAAAAAAGATGCAGGCCAACAATTGTAATTCTGGAAAATACCAATTGCACTAGCAAAAACCCGGCAATGCAATTTACATGTTCATCGCCGTGCTGTTGCTATTGGCAAAATGAGAACGATACAATTTTTAAATCGAAACGTTCTTAATAAAAAAGGGCCCTAATTAGTTAATCTCCATCTAAGATAGTTTATTATATTCTTTTTTTAACAGAGTCCTTTGGCTAATCCAGTTGGCTAAAAGTAAATCACATTTTGGCAAATAGGATTGTAAGCCGGCCCACCATGGTAAGGTAGACTCTATTAGGGCGGGTTAGGTGATGGGAGTGAGAGAGGAATAGAGTATAGTGTTTTGGAGAGGGAAGATGGGGAGATAGGTGGACTTAAAGGGTACCACCCTTACACCCTCAAGTGCAAAGTCGGGGAACACAACGACCACCTGATAAATAATTGGGATCCAGCTGGTCCCCCTTAGGCCGGGTTCAACACTGGGATCGCAAAAGGCAAATCGCAATCGCCTATGGAGTGTGATTGCATTTCTACTAAGCAATTGTGGCTCCATGTTGCAGTGATTGCGTTTTCGGTCTCATTCCAGAGAATGAGAATGGCGCTCTAACTGCCAGCAAAATTTTGCACGCAGTGCACTTTTGCGATATACGCACATCACAGGCACTGCAAGGATTTACCGCAGTGCTTTGCTGAATACCGGCTATCAGCAAAGAGCAGAAACACTACCCACCAAAGCACCCCAAGAGTGAACTGGCCCTTAAGAGAACTTGATTGGTGATTACAAATTGTTGCAACCTGCAGAGTAGAACTCAGGGGTGTATTTAAAATGATTTAAATACACCCCCAAATTCTAATAATGGCCTCCTCCTCCCCATAGCCATACCAATCCTCACCAAAAAGGGACAAAGCATAGAAACGCAAACAAAACAAAAAAAGATGCAGGCCAACAATTGTAATTCTGGAAAATACCAATTGCACTAGCAAAAACCCGGCAATGCAATTTACATGTTCATCGCCGTGCTGTGCTATTGGCAAAATGGGAACGATACAATTTTTAAATCGAAATGTGCTTAATAAAAAAGGGCCCTAATTAGTTAATCTCCATCTAAGATAGTTTATTATATTCTTTTTTTAACAGAGTCCTTTGGCTAATCCAGGTGGCTAAAAGTAAATCACATTTTGGCAAATAGGATTGTAAGCCGGCCCACCATGGTAAGGTAGACTCTATTAGGGCGGGTTAGGTGATGGGAGTGAGAGAGGAATAGAGTATAGTGTTTTGGAGAGGGAAGAGGGGGATAGGTGGTCTTAAAGGGTACCACTCTTACACCTTCAAGTGCAAAGTTGGGGAACACAACGACCACCTGATAATTAATTGGGATCCAGCTGGTCCCCCTTAGGCCGGGTTCAACACTGGGATCGCAAAAGGCAAATCACAATCGCCTACGGAGTGTGATTGCATTTCTACTAAGCAATTGTGGCTCCATGTTGCAGTGATTGCGTTTTTCGGTCTCATTCCAGAGAATGAGAATGGCGCTCTAACTGCCAGCAAAATTTTGCACGCAGTGCACTTTTGCGATATACGCACATCACAGGCACTGCAAGGATTTACCGCAGTGCTTTGCTGAATACCGGCTATCAGCAAAGAGCAGAAACACTACCCACCAAAGCACCCCAAGAGTGAACTGGCCCTTAAGAGAACTTGATTGGTGATTACAAATTGTTGCAACCTGCAGAGTAGAACTCAGGGGTGTATTTAAAATGATTTAAATACACCCCCAAATTCTAATAATGGCCTCCTCCTCCCCATAGCCATACCAATCCTCACCAAAAAGGGACAAAGCATAGAAACGCAAACAAAACAAAAAAAGATGCAGGCCAACAATTGTAATTCTGGAAAATACCAATTGCACTAGCAAAAACCCGGTTATGCAATTTACATGTTCATCGCCGTGCTGTTGCTATTGGCAAAATAAGAACGATACAATTTTTAAATCGAAACGTTCTTAATAAAAAAGGGCCCTAATTAGTTAATCTCCATCTAAGATAGTTTATTATATTCTTTTTTTAACAGAGTCCTTTGGCTAATCCAGTTGGCTAAAAGTAAATCACATTTTGGCAAATAGGATTGTAAGCCGGCCCACCATGGTAAGGTAGACTCTATTAGGGCGGGTTAGGTGATGGGAGTGAGAGAGGAATAGAGTATAGTGTTTTGGAGAGGGAAGAGGGGGATAGGTGGTCTTAAAGGGTACCACTCTTACACCCTCAAGTGCAAAGTTGGGGAACACAACGACCACCTGATAATTAATTGGGATCCAGCTGGTCCCCCTTAGGCCGGGTTCAACACTGGGATCGCAAAATTCAAATCATAATCGCCTACGGAGTATGATTGCATTTCTACTAAGCAACTGTGGCTCCATGTTGCAGTGATTGCGTTTTTCGGTCTCATTCCAGAGAATGAGAATGGTGTTCTAACTGCCAGCAAAATGTTGCACGCAGTGCACTTTTGCGATTTACGCACATCGAAGGCACTGCAAGGATTTACCGCAGTGCTTTGCTGAATACCGGCTATCAGCAAAGAGCAGAAACACTACCCACCAAAGCACCCTAAGAGTGAACTGGCCCTTAAGAGAACTTGATTGGTGATTACAAATTGTTGCAACCTGCACAGTAGAACTCAGGGGTGTATGTAAAATGATTTAAATACACCCCCAAATTCTAGTAATGGCGTCCTCCTCCCCATAGCCATACCAATCCTCACCAAAAAGGTATAAAGCATAGAAACGCAAAAAAAAAACCAAAAAAAGATGCAGACCAACAATTGTAATTCTGGAAAATACCAATTGCACTAGCAAAAACCCGGCAATGCAATGTGCATGTTCATCGCCGTGCTGTTGCTATCGGCAAAATGGGAACGATACAATTTTTAAATCGAAATGTGCTTAATAAAAAAGGGCCCTAATTAGTTAATCTCCATCTAAGATAGTTTATTATATTCTTTTTTTAACAGAGTCCTTTGGCTAATCCAGTTGGCTAAAAGTAAATCACATTTTGGCAAATAGGATTGTAAGCCGGCCCACCATGGTAAGGTAGACTCTATTAGGGCGGGTTAGGTGATGGGAGTGAGAGAGGAATAGAGTATAGTGTTTTGGAGAGGGAAGAGGGGGAGATAGGTGGACTTAAAGGGTACCACTCTTACACCCTCAAGTGCAAAGTCGGGGAACACAACGACCACCTGATAAATAATTGGGATCCAGCTGGTCCACCTTAGGCCGGTTCAACACTGGGATCGCAAAAGGCAAATCGCAATCGCCTATGGAGTGTGATTGTATTTCTACTAAGCAATTGTGGCTCCATGTTGCAGTGATTGCGTTTTTCGGTCTCATTCCAGAGAATGAGAATGGCGCTCTAACTGCCAGCAAAATGTTGCACGCAGTGCACTTTTGCGATATACGCACATCACAGGCACTGCAAGGATTTACCGCAGTGCTTTGCTGAATACCGACTATCAGCAAAGAGCAGAAAAACCACTTATTAAAGCACCCCAAGTGTGAACTGGCCCTTAAGAGAACGTTATTGGCGATTACAAATTGTTGCAACCTGCAGAGTAGAACTCAGGGGCGTATTTAAAATGATTTAAATATACCCCCAAATTCTAATAATGGCCTCCTCCTCCCCATAGCCATACCAATCCTCACCAAAAAGGTACAAAGCATAGAAACGCAAACAAAACAAAAAAAGATGCAGGCCAACAATTGTAATTCTGGAAAATACCAATTGCACTAGCAAAAACCCGGCAATGCAATTTACATGTTCATCGCCGTGCTGTTGCTATTGGCAAAATGAGAACGATACAATTTTTAAATCGAAACGTTCTTAATAAAAAAGGGCCCTAATTAGTTAATCTCCATCTAAGATAGTTTATTATATTCTTTTTTTAACAGAGTCCTTTGGCTAATCCAGTTGGCTAAAACTAAATCACATTTTGGCAAATAGGATTGTAAGCCGGCCCACCATGGTAAGGTAGACTCTATTAGGGCGGGTTAGGTGATGGGAGTGAGAGAGGAATAGAGTATAGTGTTTTGGAGAGGGAAGAGGGGGATAGGTGGTCTTAAAGGGTACCACTCTTACACCCTCAAGTGCAAAGTCGGGGAACACAACGACCACCTGATAAATAATTGGGATCCAGCTGGTCCCCCTTAGGCCGGTTCAACACTGGGATCGCAAAAGGCAAATCGCAATCGCCTATGGAGTGTGATTGCATTTCTACTAAGCAATTGTGGCTCCATGTTGCAGTGATTGCGTTTTTCGGTCTCATTCCAGAGAATGAGAATGGCGCTCTAACTGCCAGCAAAATGTTGCACGCAGTGCACTTTTGCGATTTACGCACATCACAGGCACTGCAAGGATTTACCGCAGTGCTTTGCTGAATACCGGCTATCAGCAAAGAGCAGAAACACTACCCACCAAAGCACCGTAAGTGTGAACTGGCCCTTAAGAGAACTTGATTGGTGATTACAAATTGTTGCAACCTGCAGAGTAGAACTCAGGGGTGTATTTAAAATGATTTAAATACACCCCCAAATTCTAATAATGGCCTCCTCCTCCCCATAGCCATACCCATCCTCACCAAAAAGGTATAAAGCATAGAAACGCAAAAAAAACAAAAAAAGATGCAGACCAACAATTGTAATTCTGGAAAATACCAATTGCACTAGAAAAAACCCGGCAATGCAATTTACATGTTCATCGCCGTGCTGTTGCTATTGGCAAAATGAGAACGATACAATTTTTAAATCGAAACGTTCTTAATAAAAAAGGGCCCTAATTAGTTAATCTCCATCTAAGGAAGTTTATTATATTCTTTTTTTAACAGAGTCCTTTGGCTAATCCAGTTCGCTAAAAGTAAATCACATTTTGGCAAATAGGATTGTAAGCCGGCCCACCATGGTAAGGTAGACTCTATTAGGGCGGGTTAGGTGATGGGAGTGAGAGAGGGATAGAGTATAGTGTTTTGGAGAGGGAAGAGGGGGATAGGTGGACTTAAAGGGTACCACTCTTACACCCTCAAGTGCAAAGTCGGGGAACACAACGACCACCTGATAAATAATTGGGATCCAGCTGGTCCACCTTAGGCCGGTTCAACACTGGGATCGCAAAAGGCAAATCACAATCGCCTATGGAGTGTGATTGTATTTCTACTAAGCAATTGTGGCTCCATGTTGCAGTGATTGAGTTTTTCGGTCTCATTCCAGAGAATGAGAATGGCGCTCTAACTGCCAGCAAAATGTTGCACGCAGTGCACTTTTGCGATATACGCACATCACAGGCACTGCAAGGATTTACCGCAGTGCTTTGCTGAATACCGACTATCAGCAAAGAGCAAAAAAACCACTTATTAAAGCACCCCAAGTGTGAACTGGCCCTTAAGAGAACTTGATTGGTGATTACAAATTGTTGCAACCTGCAGAGTAGAACTCAGGGGTGTATTTAAAATGATTTAAATACACCCCCAAATTCTAATAATGGCCTCCTCCTCCCCATAGCCATACCAATCCTCACCAAAAAGGTACAAAGCATAGAAACGCAAACAAAACAAAAAAAGATGCAGGCCAACAATTGTAATTCTGGAAAATACCAATTGCACTAGCAAAAACCCGGCAATGCAATTTACATGTTCATCGCCGTGCTGTTGCTATTGGAAAAATGGGAACGATACAATTTTTAAATTGAAACGTGCTTAATAAAAAAGGGCCCTAATTAGTTAATCTCCATCTAAGAGAGTTTATTATATTCTTTTTTTAACAGAGTCCTTTGGCTAATCCAGTTGGCTAAAACTAAATCACATTTTGGCAAATAGGATTGTAAGCCGGCCCACCATGGTAAGGTAGACTCTATTAGGGCGGGTTAGGTGATGGGAGTGAGAGAGGAATAGAGTATAGTGTTTTGGAGAGGGAAGAGGGGGATAGGTGGTCTTAAAGGGTACCACTCTTACACCCTCAAGTGCAAAGTCGGGGAACACAACGACCACCTGATAAATAATTGGGATCCAGCTGGTCCCCCTTAGGCCGGTTCAACACTGGGATCGCAAAAGGCAAATCGCAATCGCCTATGGAGTGTGATTGCATTTCTACTAAGCAATTGTGGCTCCATGTTGCAGTGATTGCGTTTTTCGGTCTCATTCCAGAGAATGAGAATGGCGCTCTAACTGCCAGCAAAATGTTGCACGCGGTGCACTTTTGCGATATACGCACATCACAGGCACTGCAAGGATTTACCGCAGTGCTTTGCTGAATACCGGCTATCAGCAAAGAGCAGAAACACTACCCACCAAAGCACCCCAAGAGTGAACTGGCCCTTAACCACCCTGGCGTTCTGATTAAATCGCCAGGGTGGCTGCAGGAGGGTTTTTTTTAAATAAAAAAAAAACTATTTCATGCAGCCAACTGAAAGTTGGCTGCATGAAAGCCCACTAGAGGGCGCTCCGGAGGCGATCTTCCGATCGCCTCCGGCGCCCAGAATAAACAAGGAAGGCCGCAATGAGCGGCCTTCCTTGTTTTGCTTATATCGTCGCCATAGCGACGAGCGGAGTGACGTCATCGACGTCAGCCGCCTCCGATCCAGCCATTAGCGCTGGCCGGAACTTTTTGTTCCGGCTACGCTGGGCTCAGGCGGCTGGGGGGACCCTCTTTCGCCGCTGCTCGCGGCGGATCGCCGCAGAGCGGCGGCGATCAGGCAGCACACGCGGCTGGCAAAGTGCCGGCTACGTGTGCTGCTTTTTATTTGATGAAAATCGGCCCAGCAGGGCCTGAGCGGCGACCTCCGGCGGTGTTGGACGAGCTGAGCTCGTCCAGACCGCTCAGGTGGTTAAGAGAACTTGATTGGTGATTACAAATTGTTGCAACCTGCAGAGTAGAACTCAGGGGTGTATTTAAAATGATTTAAATACACCCCCAAATTCTAATAATGGCCTCCTCCTCCCCATAGCCATACCAATCCTCACCAAAAAGGGACAAAGCATAGAAACGCAAACAAAACAAAAAAAGATGCAGGCCAACAATTGTAATTCTGGAAAATACCAATTGCACTAGCAAAAACCCGGCAATGCAATGTGCATGTTCATCGCCGTGCTGTTGCTATTGGCAAAATGGGAACGATACAATTTTTAAATCGAAACGTTCTTAATAAAAAAGGGCCCTAATTAGTTAATCTCCATCTAAGATAGTTTATTATATTCTTTTTTTAACAGAGTCCTTTGGCTAATCCAGTTGGCTAAAAGTAAATCACATTTTGGCAAATAGGATTGTAAGCCGGCCCACCATGGTAAGGTAGACTCTATTAGGGCGGGTTAGGTGATGGGAGTGAGAGAGGAATAGAGTATAGTGTTTTGGAGAGGGAAGAGGGGGATAGGTGGTCTTAAAGGGTACCACTCTTACACCTTCAAGTGCAAAGTTGGGGAACACAACGACCACCTGATAATTAATTGGGATCCAGCTGGTCCCCCTTAGGCCTGGTTCAACACTGGGATCGCAAAAGGCAAATCACAATCGCCTACGGAGTGTGATTGCATTTCTACTAAGCAACTGTGGCTCCATGTTGCAGTGATTGCGTTTTTCGGTCTCATTCCAGAGAATGAGAATGGTGTTCTAACTGCCAGCAAAATGTTGCACGCAGTGCACTTTTGCGATTTACGCACATCACAGGCACTGCAAGGATTTACCGCAGTGCTTTGCTGAATACCGGCTATCAGCAAAGAGCAGAAACACTACCCACCAAAGCACCCTAAGAGTGAACTGGCCCTTAAGAGAACTTGATTGGTGATTACAAATTGTTGCAACCTGCAGAGTAGAACTCAGGGGTGTATGTAAAATGATTTAAATACACCCCCAAATTCTAATAATGGCCTCCTCCTCCCCATAGCCATACCCATCCTCACCAAAAAGGTATAAAGCATAGAAACGCAAAAAAAAAACAAAAAAAGATGCAGACCAACAATTGTAATTCTGGAAAATACCAATTGCACTAGCAAAAACCCGGCAATGCAATTTACATGTTCATCGCCGTGCTGTTGCTATTGGCAAAATGAGAACGATACAATTTTTAAATCGAAACGTTCTTAATAAAAAAGGGCCCTAATTAGTTAATCTCCATCTAAGATAGTTTATTATATTCTTTTTTTTAACAGAGTCCTTTGGCTAATCCAGTTGGCTAAAAGTAAATCACATTTTGGCAAATAGGATTGTAAGCCGGCCCACCATGGTAAGGTAGACTCTATTAGGGCGGGTTAGGTGATGGGAGTGAGAGAGGAATAGAGTATAGTGTTTTGGAGAGGGAAGAGGGGGATAGGTGGACTTAAAGGGTACCACTCTTACACCCTCAAGTGCAAAGTCGGGGAACACAACGACCACCTGATAAATAATTGGGATCCAGCTGGTCCACCTTAGGCCGGTTCAACTCTGGGATCGCAAAAGGCAAATCGCAATCGCCTATGGAGTGTGATTGTATTTTTACTAAGCAATTGTGGCTCCATGTTGCAGTGATTGCGTTTTTCGGTCTCATTCCAGAGAATGAGAATGGCGCTCTAACTGCCAGCAAAATGTTGCACGCAGTGCACTTTTGCGATATACGCACATCACAGGCACTGCAAGGATTTACCGCAGTGCTTTGCTGAATACCGACTATCAGCAAAGAGCAGAAAAACCACTTATTAAAGCACCCCAAGTGTGAACTGGCCCTTAAGAGAACTTTATTGGCGATTACAAATTGTTGCAACCTGCAGAGTAGAACTCAGGGGCGTATTTAAAATGATTTAAATATACCCCCAAATTCTAATAATGGCCTCCTCCTCCCCATTAGTGTTGGGCGAACATCTAGATGTTCGGGTTCGGGCCGAACAGGCCGAACATGGCCGCGATGTTCGGGTGTTCGACCCGAACTCCGAACATAATGGAAGTCAATGGGGACCCGAACTTTTGTGGTTTGTAAAGCCTCCTTGCATGCTACATACCCCAAATTTACAGGGTATGTGCACCTTGGGAGTGGGTACAAGAGGAAAAAAAATTAGCAAAAAGAGCTTATAGTTTTTGAGAAAATCGATTTTAAAGTTTCAAAGGGAAAACTGTCTTTTAAATGCGGGAAATGTCTGTTTTCTTTGCACAGGTAACATGTTTTTTTGTCGGCATGCAGTCATAAATGTAATACATATAAGAGGTTCCAGGAAAAGGGACCGGTAACGCTAACCCAGCAGCAGCACACGTGATGGAACAGGAGGAGGGTGGCGCAGGAGGAGAAGAAGGCCACGCTTTGTGAGACACAACAACCCCGGCCTTGCATGAGGGCAAGAAGCGTGCGGATAGCAGGCTTTGTACCGCCATGCAGTCATAAATGTAATAAAGATAAGTGGTTCAATAAACAGGGACCACGCGGCAACGCTAACCCAGCAGCAGCAGACGTGATGGAACAGGAGGAGGCGCAGGAGGAGAAGGCCACGCTTTGTGAGACACAACAACCCAGGCCTTGCATGAGGGCAAGAAGCGTGCGGATAGCATGCTTTGTACCGCCATGCAGTCATAAATGTAATAAAGATAAGTGGTTCAATAAACAGGGACCACGCGGCAACGCTAACCCAGCAGCAGCAGACGTGATGGAACAGGAGCAGGCGCAGGAGGAGAAGGCCACGCTTTGTGAGACACAACAACCCAGGCCTTGCATGAGGGCAAGAAGCGTGCGGATAGCATGCTTTGTACCGCCATGCAGTCATAAATGTAATAAAGATAAGTGGTTCAATAAACAGGGACCACGCGGCAACGCTAACCCAGCAGCAGCAGACGTGATGGAACAGGAGGAGGCGCAGGAGGAGAAGGCCACGCTTTGTGAGACACAACAACCCAGGCCTTGCATGAGGGCAAGAAGCGTGCGGATAGCATGCTTTGTACCGCCATGCAGTCATAAATGTAATAAAGATAAGTGGTTCAATAAACAGGGACCACGCGGCAACGCTAACCCAGCAGCAGCAGACGTGATGGAACAGGAGCAGGCGCAGGAGGAGAAGGCCACGCTTTGTGAGACACAACAACCCAGGCCTTGCATGAGGGCAAGAAGCGTGCGGATAGCATGCTTTGTACCGCCATGCAGTCATAAATGTAATAAAGATAAGTGGTTCAATAAACAGGGACCACGCGGCAACGCTAACCCAGCAGCAGCAGACGTGATGGAACAGGAGCAGGCGCAGGAGGAGAAGGCCACGCTTTGTGAGACACAACAACCCAGGCCTTGCATGTGGACAAAAAGCGTGCGGATATAGCAGCAATGCTTTTTGCCGCCATGCAGTCATAAATGTAATACAGATGAGAGGTTCAATAAACAGGGCCCGGAAACGCAACACCATCCCAGATGTTCATTGGTCATGTTACTTGGTTGGGGTCCTGGAGTGTTGCGTAGTCATTTCCAATCCAGGATTGATTCATTTTAATTTGAGTCAGACGGTCTGCATTTTCTGTAGAGAGGCGGATACGCCGATCTGTGACGATGCCTCCGGCAGCACTGAAACAGCGTTCCGACATAACGCTGGCTGCCGGGCAAGCCAGCACCTCTATTGCGTACATTGCCAGTTCGTGCCAGGTGTCTAGCTTCGATACCCAATAGTTGAAGGGTGCAGATGGATGGTTCGACACAGCTACGCCATCTGACATGTAGTCCTTGACCATCTTCTCCAGGCGATCGGTGTTGGAGGTGGATCTGCACGCTTGCTGTTCAGTGGGCTGCGGCTGCATGGGTGTCAGAAAATTTTCCCACTCCAAGGACACTGCCGATACCATTCCCTTTTGGGTACTAGCTGCGGCTTGCGTTGTTTGCTGCCCTCCTGGTCGTCCTGGGTTTGCGGAAGTCAGTCTGTCTGCGTACAACTGGCTAGAGGAGGGGGAGGATGTCAATCTCCTCTCTAAAGTCTCCACAAGGGCCTGCTGGTATTCTTCCATTTTGACCTGTCTGACTCTTTCTTCAAGCAGTTTTGGAACATTGTGTTTGTACCGTGGATCCAGAAGGGTATAAACCCAGTAATTGGTGTTGTCCAGAATGCGCACAATGCGTGGGTCACGTTCAATGCAGTCTAGCATGAATTGAGCCATATGTGCCAGAGTCCTACCAGAATCCTCATCATCCTCTTGTGAGCGTTGTGATAGTTGTTGTGATGCATCATAGTCGTCACCTTCCTCCTGGTCTGCTTCTGCTGACCATTCGCGTTGAATTGTGGAAGTCCAACGTGCACCGCTCTGGCCCTCGTCAGTGGTGGCATGAAATTCCTGCTCCAACTCCAGCTGTTCCTCCTCCTCTTCTTCGTCATAGCTGCTGGGGCCAGCGTTCCCTGAGGCGGATGGCCTGATGTTGGTACCATCACGCTGATCGTTTTCTCCTTCAGATTCCCCCAGTTGCATCATGACAGCTGTTTCCTTGATTTTTAACATCGACCTCTTCAGTAAACACAGCAGTGGTATGGTAATGCTGACTGAAGAGTTGTCACTGCTCACAAGCAACGTGGATTGCTCAAAATTTTGGAGGACTTGGCAGAGGTCCAACATGTTGGCCCAATCGGATCCACAGAAGCTTGGCAGCTGGCCGGATGCGCCTCGGTACTGCGCCGTCATGTACTGGACCACTGCACTCTTCTGCTCGCAAAAGCCGGCTAGCATGTGCAGCGTAGAATTCCAGCGCGTAGGGACATCACACAGCAAGCGATGGTGGGGGAGATTGAAGCGCTCCTGCATCTTGGCGAGTGCCCCCGAAGCAGTACTGGAATTTCTACAATGTTTGGACACTCGACGCACCTTCAACAGCAGATCGGGCACGCCTGGGTATGTCCTCAGGAACCGCTGAACTACTAGGTTCATCACGTGCGCCAGGCAAGGGATGTGTGTCAGCTTAGCCAACCTTAAAGCGCGAATGAGATTACTCCCATTATCACACACAACCATGCCCGGTTTCAGGTCCAGCGGTGCCAGCCACAAATCCGTCTGTTCCTTTATTCCCCTCCAAATTTCCTCCCCTGTGTGCTGCTTATCCCCAAGGCAGATTAGCTTCAGCAACGCTTGCTGACGCATGCCAACAGCTGTGCTGCACTGCTTCCACGATCCTACTGCTGCTGGGTTAGCGTTTCCGGATGAGGTACAGCTTTGAGATGCGTTGGAGGAGAAGGAGTCAGAGAGGTAGGTGCTGCTGTTATCCAGTGGGAGGGACGGCGGTGCAGCTGTTTGTGGCGTGGGCAACACCCGTGCCGTAGCAGGTGAGGAATCGCTGCCAGGCTCCACAAGGTTCACCCAGTGCGCGGTAAGGGAGATGTATCGACCCTGGCCGAACGCACTCGTCCAGGTGTCAGTGGTGAGGTGAACCTTGCAGGCAACGGCATTCTTCAAGCTTCGGGTTATTTTGCTGACCACGTGCTCATGCAACTCAGGCACTGCAGAGCGCGCAAAGTGGTAGCGGCTGGGAACCACGTAACGTGGGATGGCCACTGACATCATGCCCTTGAAGCTGTTTGTCTCCACCAATCGATATGGCAGCATTTCGCAGGCCAGAAGCTTGGCTATGCTGGCTGTTACTGCCACGGCCCGGGGGTCATTTGCTGGCAATTTCCTCTTGCGCTCAAACATCTCCGACACAGACAACTGAACCGTAGCGCTGCACACGGAAGGGCTGTTGGTTGTTGTGTTTGATGAACACTGGGAGACCTCAAGAGCACTACTCCGGAAAGTGACAGTGTCAGCGTCGTCTGATGTTTGTGAATGTTGTGAACCACGCAATGGCTGGGCTACTGCTGCTGCTGAGGCGGGTCTGGTGGTGAGTCTGGTGAACCCAAGGGAGGCAGTGTTGTTTCTGGTACCCTGTCCTGACGCGTTTGCCCAAAGAGTGGGATGTTTGGATAGCATGTGACGGCTCATGCTGGTGGTGGAGAGGTTGTTAATATTTTTCCCCCTGCTCAGGCGGGTCTTGCACACCTTGCAAATCGCCATGGTAACATCCTCAGTGCAGTCTTCAAAGAAAGCCCAGACTTTGGAGCACCTGCCTCCTTGCTGGCGATTTCTGTTTGCTCCTCTTTTGCCTCTCACTTGAACTTCCACGCTTGTGGTGCCTGAAATTGCGCGCCGCCTACCTTGTGGCACAAGGCGAACTCGTGCAGCAGTGTGTTCTTCAACAGACTCATCTGTGCTGCTGCTACGACGGCGATGTTCTCGTTCACAAACAAAATCTGGGTCTCTGTCCACATTGTCCATACCCTCCTCTTCCATCTCCTCAAACTCGTCATATGTCATTGTGGGCCACCGCCGTGGAGTAGAGCTCCCCACAACAACCTCTGCGCAGCACACTCCAACGTCGTCTTCCAGATCTTGTCGGCCGACCTCCTGCAATTGCAACCCCTCCTGCCCAAATTGCTCTGGGATTTGGGTTTCCGAGTCCTCTTCGGACTCGCCTTGTATTTCAGTGCGCGGTGCATTTCCCACAGTTAACGGTTGTGAATCCAGGCACAACATTTCTGGCTGTTCCTCCATTGACCTTTGAAAGGTGGAAGTTTGTTGGGCTGGGAATAGCTCCTGCGAATACCCCATTGTGTCCTGAGGTAATTCATCGGACTGGTTATCTGGCAGTTGTGTGCGTGGTGTCGCTGCCGGTTGTGTCAGCTTTGTGCCCACTGGCTCCTTGTAACTGGCTGAGGACTCGGACCTCGTGCGTGATGTGCTGGTGCTGCTTAACCCACTGCTGGACGCTTGAGAGGTCATCCAAGTAATTATCTGGTCCTGTTCTTTTGGATTTGTGAGGGTTGTTGTCCTGGACAACATGGGCGGTATTGAGTGGGTTTTCTTGGGTGCTCCCCTGTGGCCTGTACGTGAACCGTCAGGGGAAACACCTCTTCCCTTGCCCCTCCCTCTTTCACCGGATTTCTTCCTCATTTCACTTATCCTTACAGTACACGCTGACTGGCAGCAGTACAGTGGCAGTACAGAAATGCTATACAGTACCACTATTCCCAGCAGCGACACAGAGCACAATGCTATACAGTGACGGGTGAGCGGTGTACCACTATTCCCAGCAGCGACACAGAGCACAATGCTATACAGTGACGGGTGAGCGGTGTACCACTATTCCCAGCAGCGACACAGAGCACAATGCTATACAGTGGCGAACGAGCGGTGTACCACTATTCCCAGCAGACACAGAACAGTACACAGAATGCTATATAGTGTGGCTGAACGAGCGGTGTACCACTATTCCCAGCAGACACAGAACAGTACACAGAATGCTATATAGTGTGGCTGAACGAGCGGTGTACTACTGTTCCCAGCAGACACAGAACAGTACACAGAATGCTATATAGTGTGGCTGAACGAGCGGTGTACTACTGTTCCCAGCAGACACAGAACAGTACACAGAATGCTATATAGTGTGGCTGAACGAGCGGTGTACTACTGTTCCCAGCAGACACAGAACAGTACACAGAATGCTATATAGTGTGGCTGAACGAGCGGTGTACTACTGTTCCCAGCAGACACAGAACAGTACACAGAATGCTATATAGTGTGGCTGAACGAGCGGTGTACCACTGTTCCCAGCAGACACAGAACAGTACACAGAATGCTATATAGTGTGGCTGAACGAGCGGTGTACTACTGTTCCCAGCAGACACAGAACAGTACACAGAATGCTATATAGTGTGGCTGAACGAGCGGTGTACTACTGTTCCCAGCAGACACAGAACAGTACACAGAATGCTATATAGTGTGGCTGAACGAGCGGTGTACTACTGTTCCCAGCAGACACAGAACAGTACACAGAATGCTATATAGTGTGGCTGAACGAGCGGTGTACTACTGTTCCCAGCAGACACAGAACAGTACACAGAATGCTATATAGTGTGGCTGAACGAGCGGTGTACCACTATTCCCAGCAGACACAGAACAGTACACAGAATGCTATATAGTGTGGCTGAACGAGCGGTGTACTACTGTTCCCAGCAGACACAGAACAGTACACAGAATGCTATATAGTGTGGCTGAACGAGCGGTGTACTACTGTTCCCAGCAGACACAGAACAGTACACAGAATGCTATATAGTGTGGCTGAACGAGCGGTGTACTACTGTTCCCAGCAGACACAGAACAGTACACAGAATGCTATATAGTGTGGCTGAACGAGCGGTGTACTACTGTTCCCAGCAGACACAGAACAGTACACAGAATGCTATATAGTGTGGCTGAACGAGCGGTGTACCACTATTCCCAGCAGACACAGAACAGTACACAGAATGCTATATAGTGTGGCTGAACGAGCGGTGTACCACTGTTCCCAGCAGACACAGAACAGTACACAGAATGCTATATAGTGTGGCTGAACGAGCGGTGTACTACTGTTCCCAGCAGACACAGAACAGTACACAGAATGCTATATAGTGTGGCTGAACGAGCGGTGTACTACTGTTCCCAGCAGACACAGAACAGTACACAGAATGCTATATAGTGTGGCTGAACGAGCGGTGTACTACTGTTCCCAGCAGACACAGAACAGTACACAGAATGCTATATAGTGTGGCTGAACGAGCGGTGTACCACTATTCCCAGCAGACACAGAACAGTACACAGAATGCTATATAGTGTGGCTGAACGAGCGGTGTACTACTGTTCCCAGCAGACACAGAACAGTACACAGAATGCTATATAGTGTGGCTGAACGAGCGGTGTACTACTGTTCCCAGCAGACACAGAACAGTACACAGAATGCTATATAGTGTGGCTGAACGAGCGGTGTACTACTGTTCCCAGCAGACACAGAACAGTACACAGAATGCTATATAGTGTGGCTGAACGAGCGGTGTACCACTGTTCCCAGCAGACACAGAACAGTACACAGAATGCTATATAGTGTGGCTGAACGAGCGGTGTACTACTGTTCCCAGCAGTGACACACAATGACTGGGGGGGACCCTGGCTAGCGTGGCTGGAGCGCGAACTACCCTGCCTGCCTACCCAAAGCTAAACCCACAGACAAATGGCGGAGATATGACGTGGTTCGGGTATTTATTTACCCGAACCACGTGACAGTTCGGCCAATCAGAGCGCGTTCGGGTCCGAACCACGTGACCCGTTCGGCCAATCACAGCGCTAGCCGAACGTTCGGGGAACGTTCGGCCATGCGCTCTTAGTTCGGCCATATGGCCGAACGGTTTGGCCGAGCACCGTCAGGTGTTCGGCCGAACTCGAACATCACCCGAACAGGGTGATGTTCTGCAGAACCCGAACAGTGGCGAACACTGTTCGCCCAACACTACTCCCCATAGCCATACCAATCCTCACCAAAAAGGTACAAAGCATAGAAACGCAAACAAAACAAAAAAAGATGCAGGCCAACAATTGTAATTCTGGAAAATACCAATTGCACTAGCAAAAACCCGGCAATGCAATTTACATGTTCATCGCCGTGCTGTTGCTATTGGAAAAATGGGAACGATACAATTTTTAAATTGAAACGTGCTTAATAAAAAAGGGCGCTAATTAGTTAATCTCCATCTAAGAGAGTTTATTATATTATTTTTTTAACAGAGTCCTTTGGCTAATCCAGTTGGCTAAAACTAAATCACATTTTGGCAAATAGGATTGTAAGCCGGCCCACCATGGTAAGGTAGACTCTATTAGGGCGGGTTAGGTGATGGGAGTGAGAGAGGAATAGAGTATAGTGTTTTGGAGAGGGAAGAGGGGGATAGGTGGTCTTAAAGGGTACCACTCTTACACCCTCAAGTGCAAAGTCGGGGAACACAACGACCACCTGATAAATAATTGGGATCCAGCTGGTCCCCCTTAGGCCGGTTCAACACTGGGATCGCAAAAGGCAAATCGCAATCGCCTATGGAGTGTGATTGCATTTCTACTAAGCAATTGTGGCTCCATGTTGCAGTGATTGCGTTTTTCGGTCTCATTCCAGAGAATGAGAATGGTGTTCTAACTGCCAGCAAAATGTTGCACGCAGTGCACTTTTGCGATTTACGCACATCACAGGCACTGCAAGGATTTACCGCAGTGCTTTGCTGAATACCGGCTATCAGCAAAGAGCAGAAACACTACCCACCAAAGCACCCTAAGAGTGAACTGGCCCTTAAGAGAACTTGATTGGTGATTACAAATTGTTGCAACCTGCAGAGTAGAACTCAGGGGTGTATGTAAAATGATTTAAATACACCCCCAAATTCTAATAATGGCCTCCTCCTCCCCATAGCCATACCCATCCTCACCAAAAAGGTATAAAGCATAGAAACGCAAAAAAAAAACAAAAAAAGATGCAGACCAACAATTGTAATTCTGGAAAATACCAATTGCACTAGCAAAAACCCGGCAATGCAATTTACATGTTCATCGCCGTGCTGTTGCTATTGGCAAAATGAGAACGATACAATTTTTAAATCGAAACGTTCTTAATAAAAAAGGGCCCTAATTAGTTAATCTCCATCTAAGATAGTTTATTATATTCTTTTTTTTAACAGAGTCCTTTGGCTAATCCAGTTGGCTAAAAGTAAATCACATTTTGGCAAATAGGATTGTAAGCCGGCCCACCATGGTAAGGTAGACTCTATTAGGGCGGGTTAGGTGATGGGAGTGAGAGAGGAATAGAGTATAGTGTTTTGGAGAGGGAAGAGGGGGATAGGTGGACTTAAAGGGTACCACTCTTACACCCTCAAGTGCAAAGTCGGGGAACACAACGACCACCTGATAAATAATTGGGATCCAGCTGGTCCACCTTAGGCCGGTTCAACTCTGGGATCGCAAAGGCAAATCGCAATCGCCTATGGAGTGTGATTGTATTTTTACTAAGCAATTGTGGCTCCATGTTGCAGTGATTGCGTTTTTCGGTCTCATTCCAGAGAATGAGAATGGCGCTCTAACTGCCAGCAAAATGTTGCACGCAGTGCACTTTTGCGATATACGCACATCACAGGCACTGCAAGGATTTACCGCAGTGCTTTGCTGAATACCGACTATCAGCAAAGAGCAGAAAAACCACTTATTAAAGCACCCCAAGTGTGAACTGGCCCTTAAGAGAACTTGATTGGTGATTACAAATTGTTGCAACCTGCAGAGTAGAACTCAGGGGTGTATTTAAAATGATTTAAATACACCCCCAAATTCTAATAATGGCCTCCTCCTCCCCATAGCCATACCAATCCTCACCAAAAAGGGACAAAGCATAGAAACGCAAACAAAACAAAAAAAGATGCAGGCCAACAATTGTAATTCTGGAAAATACCAATTGCACTAGCAAAAAACCGGCAATGCAATTTACATGTTCATCGCCGTGCTGTTGCTATTGCCAATATGGGAACGATACAATTTTTAAATCGAAACGTTCTTAATAAAAAAGGGCCCTAATTAGTTAATCTCCATCTAAGATAGTTTATTATATTCTTTTTTTAACAGAGTCCTTTGGCTAATCCAGTTGGCTAAAAGTAAATCACATTTTGGCCAATAGGATTGTAAGCCGGCCCACCATGGTAAGGTAGATTCTATTAGGGCGGGTTAGGTGATGGGAGTGAGAGAGGAATAGAGTATAGTGTTTTGGAGAGGGAAGAGGGGGATAGGTGGTCTTAAACGGTACCACTCTTACACCCTCAAGTGCAAAGTTGGGGAACACAACGACCACCTGATAATTAATTGGGATCCAGCTGGTCCCCCTTAGGCCGGGTTCAACACAAAGGCAAATCACAATCGCCTACGGAGTATGATTGCATTTCTACTAAGCAACTGTGGCTCCATGTTGCAGTGATTGCGTTTTTCGGTCTCATTTCAGAGAATGAGAATGGTGTTCTAACTGCCAGCAAAATGTTGCACGCAGTGCACTTTTGCGATTTACGCACATCACACGCACTGCAAGGATTTACCGCAGTGCTTTGCTGAATACCGGCTATCAGCAAAGAGCAGAAACACTACCCACCAAAGCACCCTAAGAGTGAACTGGCCCTTAAGAGAACTTGATTGGTGATTACAAATTGTTGCAACCTGCAGAGTAGAACTCAGGGGTGTATGTAAAATGATTTAAATACACCCCCAAATTCTAATAATGGCGTCCTCCTCCCCATAGCCATACCAATCCTCACCAAAAAGGTATAAAGCATAGAAACGCAACAAAAAACAAAAAAAGATGCAGACCAACAATTGTAATTCTGGAAAATACCAATTGCACTAGCAAAAACCCGGCAATGCAATGTGCATGTTCATCGCCGTGCTGTTGCTATTGGCAAAATGGGAACGATACAATTTTTAAATCGAAATGTGCTTAATAAAAAAGGGCCCTAATTAGTTAATCTCCATCTAAGATAGTTTATTATATTCTTTTTTTAACAGAGTCCTTTGGCTAATCCAGTTAGCTAAAAGTAAATCACATTTTGGCAAATAGGATTGTAAGCCGGCCCACCATGGTAAGGTAGACTCTATTAGGGCGGGTTAGGTGATGGGAGTGAGAGAGGAATAGAGTATAGTGTTTTGGAGAGGGAAGAGAGGGATAGGTGGACTTAAAGGGTACCACTCTTACACCCTCAAGTGCAAAGTCGGGGAACACAACGACCACCTGATAAATAATTGGTATCCAGCTGGTCCCCCTTAGGCCGGGTTCAACACTGGGATCGCAAAAGGCAAATCACAATCGCCTACGGAGTGTGATTGCATTTCTACTAAGCCATTGTGGCTCCATGTTGCAGTGATTGCGTTTTTCGGTCTCATTCCAGAGAATGAGAATGGTGTTCTAACTGCCAGCAAAATGTTGCACGCAGTGCACTTTTGCGATTTACACACATCACAGGCACTGCAAGGATTTACCGCAGTGCTTTGCTGAATACCGGCTATCAGCAATGAGCAGAAAAACTACTTATTAAAGCACCCCAAGAGTGAACTGGCCCTTAAGAGAACTTGATTGATGATTACAAATTGTTGCAACCTGCAGAGTAGAAGTCAGGGGTGTATTTAAAATGATTTAAATACACCCCCAAATTCTAATAATGGCCTCCTCCTCCCCATAGCCATACCAATCCTCACCAAAAAGGGACAAAGCATAGAAACGCAAACAAAACAAAAAAAGATGCAGGCCAACAATTGTAATTCTGGAAAATACCAATTGCACTAGCAAAAACCCGGCAATGCAATTTACATGTTCATCGCCGTGCTGTTGCTATTGGCAAAATGGGAATGATACAATTTTTAAATCGAAACGTTCTTAATAAAAAAGGGCGCTAATTAGTTAATCTCCATCTAAGAGAGCTTATTATATTCTTTTTTTAACAGAGTCCTTTGGCTAATCCAGTTGGCTAAAACTAAATCACATTTTGGCAAATAGGATTGTAAGCCGGCCCAGCATGGTAAGGTAGACTCTATTAGGGTGGGTTAGGTGATGGGAGTGAGAGAGGAATAGAGTATAGCGTTTTGGAGAGGGAAGAGGGGGATAGGTGGTCTTAAAGGGTACCACTCTTACACCCTCAAGTGCAAAGTCGGGGAACACAACGACCACCTGATAAATAATTGGGATCCAGCTGGTCCCCCTTAGGCCGGTTCAACACTGGGATCGCAAAAGGCAAATCGCAATCGCCTATGGAGTGTGATTGCATTTCTACTAAGCAATTGTGGCTCCATGTTGCAGTGATTGCGTTTTTCGGTCTCATTCCAGAGAATGAGAATGGCGCTCTAACTGCCAGCAAAATGTTGCACGCAGTGCACTTTTGCGATATACGCACATCACAGGCACTGCAAGGATTTACCGCAGTGCTTTGCTGAATACCGGCTACCAGCAAAGAGCAGAAACACTACCCCCCAAAGCACCCCAAGAGTGAACTGGCCCTTAAGAGAACTTGATTGGTGATTACAAATTGTTGCAACCTGCAGAGTAGAACTCAGGGGTGTATTTAAAATGATTTAAATACACCCCCAAATTCTAATAATGGCCTCCTCCTCCCCATAGCCATACCAATCCTCACCAAAAAGGGACAAAGCATAGAAACGCAAACAAAACAAAAAAAGATGCAGGCCAACAATTGTAATTCTGGAAAATACCAATTGCACTAGCAAAAACCCGGCAATGCAATGTGCATGTTCATCGCCGTGCTGTTGCTATTGGCAAAATGGGAACGATACAATTTTTAAATCGAAATGTGCTTAATAAAAAAGGGCCCTAATTAGTTAATCTCCATCTAAGATAGTTTATTATATTCTTTTTTTAACAGAGTCCTTTGGCTAATCCAGTTGGCTAAAAGTAAATCGCATTTTGGCAAATAGGATTGTAAGCCGGCCCACCATGGTAAGGTAGACTCTATTAGGGCGGGTTAGGTGATGGGAGTGAGAGAGGAATAGAGTATAGTGTTTTGGAGAGGGAAGATGGGGAGATAGGTGGACTTAAAGGGTACCACTCTTACACCCTCAAGTGCAAAGTCGGGGAACACAACGACCACCTGATAAATAATTGGGATCCAGCTGGTCCCCCTTAGGCCGGTTCAACACTGGGATCGCAAAAGGCAAATCGCAATCGCCTATGGAGTGTGATTGCATTTCTACTAAGCAATTGTGGCTCCATGTTGCAGTGATTGCGTTTTTCGGTCTCATTCCAGAGAATGAGAATGGCGCTCTAACTGCCAGCAAAATGTTGCACGCAGTGCACTTTTGCGATATACGCACATCACAGGCACTGCAAGGATTTACCGCAGTGCTTTGCTGAATACCGGCTATCAGCAAAGAGCAGAAACACTACCCCCCAAAGCACCCCAAGATTGAACTGGCCCTTAAGAGAACTTGATTGGTGATTACAAATTGTTGCAACCTGCAGAGTAGAACTCAGGGGTGTATTTAAAATGATTTAAATACACCCCCAAATTCTAATAATGGCCTCCTCCTCCCCATAGCCATACCAATCCTCACCAAAAAGGGACAAAGCATAGAAACGCAAACAAAACAAAAAAAGATGCAGGCCAACAATTGTAATTCTGGAAAATACCAATTGCACTAGCAAAAACCCGGCAATACAATGTGCATGTTCATCGCCGTGCTGTTGCTATTGGCAAAATGGGAACGATACAATTTTTAAATCGAAATGTGCTTAATAAAAAAGGGCCCTAATTAGTTAATCTCCATCTAAGATAGTTTATTATATTCTTTTTTTAACAGAGTCCTTTGGCTAATCCAGTTGGCTAAAAGTAAATCACATTTTGGCAAATAGGATTGTAAGCCGGCCCACCATGGTAAGGTAGACTCTATTAGGGCGGGTTAGGTGATGGGAGTGAGAGAGGAATAGAGTATAGTGTTTTGGAGAGGGAAGATGGGGAGATAGGTGGACTTAAAGGGTACCACTCTTACACCCTCAAGTGCAAAGTCGGGGAACACAACGACCACCTGATAAATAATTGGGATCCAGCTGGTCCCCCTTAGGCCGGTTCAACACTGGGATCGCAAAAGGCAAATCGCAATCGCCTATGGAGTGTGATTGCATTTCTACTAAGCAATTGTGGCTCCATGTTGCAGTGATTGCGTTTTTCGGTCTCATTCCAGAGAATGAGAATGGCGCTCTAACTGCCAGCAAAATGTTGCACGCAGTGCACTTTTGCGATATACGCACATCACAGGCACTGCAAGGATTTACCGCAGTGCTTTGCTGAATACCGGCTATCAGCAAAGAGCAGAAACACTACCCCCCAAAGCACCCCAAGAGTGAACTGGCCCTTAAGAGAACTTGATTGGTGATTACAAATTGTTGCAACCTGCAGAGTAGAACTCAGGGGTGTATTTAAAATGATTTAAATACACCCCCAAATTCTAATAATGGCCTCCTCCTCCCCATAGCCATACCAATCCTCACCAAAAAGGGACAAAGCATAGAAACGCAAACAAAACAAAAAAAGATGCAGGCCAACAATTGTAATTCTGGAAAATACCAATTGCACTAGCAAAAACCCGGCAATGCAATGTGCATGTTCATCGCCGTGCTGTTGCTATTGGCAAAATGGGAACGATACAATTTTTAAATCGAAATGTGCTTAATAAAAAAGGGCCCTAATTAGTTAATCTCCATCTAAGATAGTTTATTATATTCTTTTTTTAACAGAGTCCTTTGGCTAATCCAGTTGGCTAAAAGTTAATCACATTTTGGCAAATAGGATTGTAAGCCGGCCCACCATGGTAAGGTAGACTCTATTAGGGCGGGTTAGGTGATGGGAGTGAGAGAGGAATAGAGTATAGTGTTTTGGAGAGGGAAGAGAGGGATAGGTGGACTTAAAGGGTACCACTCTTACACCCTCAAGTGCAAAGTCGGGGAACACAACGACCACCTGATAAATAATTGGGATCCAGCTGGTCCCCCTTAGGCCGGGTTCAACACTGGGATCGCAAAAGGCAAATCACAATCGCCTACGGAGTGTGATTGCATTTCTACTAAGCAATTGTGGCTCCATGTTGCAGTGATTGCGTTTTTCGGTCTCATTCCAGAGAATGAGAATGGTGTTCTAACTGCCAGCAAAATGTTGCACGCAGTGCACTTTTGCGATTTACACACATCACAGGCACTGCAAGGATTTACCGCAGTGCTTTGCTGAATACCGGCTATCAGCAATGAGCAGAAAAACTACTTATCAAAGCACCCCAAGAGTGAACTGGCCCTTAAGAGAACTTGATTGATGATTACAAATTGTTGCAACCTGCAGAGTAGAAGTCAGGGGTGTATTTAAAATGATTTAAATACACCCCCAAATTCTAATTAAGGCCTCCTCCTCCCCATAGCCATACCAATCCTCACCAAAAAGGGACAAAGCATAGAAACGCAAACAAAACAAAAAAAGATGCAAGCCAACAATTGTAATTCTGGAAAATACCAATTGCACTAGCAAAAACCCGGCAATGCAATTTACATGTTCATCGCCGTGCTGTTGCTATTGGCAAAATGGGAATGATACAATTTTTAAATCGAAACGTTCTTAATAAAAAAGGGCGCTAATTAGTTAATCTCCATCTAAGAGAGTTTATTATATTCTTTTTTTAACAGAGTCCTTTGGCTAATCCAGTTGGCTAAAACTAAATCACATTTTGGCAAATAGGATTGTAAGCCGGCCCAGCATGGTAAGGTAGACTCTATTAGGGCGGGTTAGGTGATGGGAGTGAGAGAGGAATAGAGTATAGCGTTTTGGAGAGGGAAGAGGGGGATAGGTGGTCTTAAAGGGTACCACTCTTACACCCTCAAGTGCAAAGTCGGGGAACACAATGACCACCTGATAAATAATTGGGATCCAGCTGGTCCCCCTTAGGCCGGTTCAACACTGGGATCGCAAAAGGCAAATCGCAATCGCCTATGGAGTGTGATTGCATTTCTACTAAGCAATTGTGGCTCCATGTTGCAGTGATTGCGTTTTTCGGTCTCATTCCAGAGAATGAGAATGGCGCTCTAACTGCCAGCAAAATGTTGCACGCAGTGCACTTTTGCGATATACGCACATCACAGGCACTGCAAGGATTTACCGCAGTGCTTTGCTGAATACCGGCTATCAGCAAAGAGCAGAAACACTACCCACCAAAGCACCCCAAGAGTGAACTGGCCCTTAAGAGAACTTGATTGGTGATTACAAATTGTTGCAACCTGCAGAGTAGAACTCAGGGGTGTATTTAAAATGATTTAAATACACCCCCAAATTCTAATAATGGCCTCCTCCTCCCCATAGCCATACCAATCCTCACCAAAAAGGGACAAAGCATAGAAACGCAAACAAAACAAAAAAAGATGCAGGCCAACAATTGTAATTCTGGAAAATACCAATTGCACTAGCAAAAACCCGGCAATGCAATGTGCATGTTCATCGCCGTGCTGTTGCTATTGGCAAAATGGGAACGATACAATTTTTAAATCGAAATGTGCTTAATAAAAAAGGGCCCTAATTAGTTAATCTCCATCTAAGATAGTTTATTATATTCTTTTTTTAACAGAGTCCTTTGGCTAATCCAGTTGGCTAAAAGTAAATCACATTTTGGCAAATAGGATTGTAAGCCGGCCCACCATGGTAAGGTAGACTCTATTAGGGCGGGTTAGGTGATGGGAGTGAGAGAGGAATAGAGTATAGTGTTTTGGAGAGGTAAGATGGGGAGATAGGTGGACTTAAAGGGTACCACTCTTACACCCTCAAGTGCAAAGTCGGGGAACACAACGACCACCTGATAAATAATTGGGATCCAGCTGGTCCCCCTTAGGCCGGTTCAACACTGGGATCGCAAAATAGGATTGTAAGCCGGCCCACCATGGTAAGGTAGACTTTATTAGGGCTGGTTAGGTGATGGGAGTGAGAGAGGAATAGAGTATAGTGTTTTGGAGAGGGAAGAGAGGGATAGGTGGACTTAAAGGGTACCACTCTTACACCCTCAAGTGCAAAGTCGGGGAACACAACGACCACCTGATAAATAATTGGGATCCAGCTGGTCCCCCTTAGGCCGGGTTCAACACTGGGATCGCAAAAGGCAAATCACAATCGCCTACGGAGTGTGATTGCATTTCTACTAAGCAATTGTGGCTCCATGTTGCAGTGATTGCGTTTTTCGGTCTCATTCCAGAGAATGAGAATGGTGTTCTAACTGCCAGCAAAATGTTGCACGTAGTGCACTTTTGCGATTTACACACATCACAGGCACTGCAAGGATTTACCGCAGTGCTTTGCTGAATACCGACTATCAGCAAAGAGCAGAAAAACCACTTATTAAAGCACCCCAAGTGTGAACTGGCCCTTAAGAGAACTTTATTGGTGATTACAAATTGTTGCAACCTGCAGAGTAGAACTCAGGGGAGTATTTAAAATGATTTAAATATACCCCCAAATTCTAATAATGGCCTCCTCCTCCCCATAGCCATACCAATCCTCACCAAAAAGGTACAAAGCATAGAAACGCAAACAAAACAAAAAAAATGCAGGCCAACAATTGTAATTCTGGAAAATACCAATTGCACTAGCAAAAACCCGGCAATGCAATTTACATGTTCATCGCCGTGCTGTTGCTATTGGAAAAATGGGAACGATACAATTTTTAAATTGAAACGTGCTTAATAAAAAAGGGCGCTAATTAGTTAATCTCCATCTAAGAGAGTTTATTATCTTCTTTTTTTAACAGAGTCCTTTGGCTAATCCAGTTGGCTAAAACTAAATCACATTTTGGCAAATAGGATTGTAAGCCGGCCCACCATGGTAAGGTAGACTCTATTAGGGCGGGTTAGGTGATGGGAGTGAGAGAGGAATAGAGTATAGTGTTTTGGAGAGGGAAGATGGGGAGATATGGCGCTCTAACTGCCAGCAAAATGTTGCACGCAGTGCACTTTTGCGATATACGCACATCACAGGCACTGCAAGGATTTACCGCAGTGCTTTGCTGAATACCGGCTATCAGCAAAGAGCAGAAACACTACCCACCAAAGCACCCCAAGAGTGAACTGGCCCTTAAGAGAACTTGATTGGTGATTACAAATTGTTGCAACCTGCAGAGTAGAACTCAGGGGTGTATTTAAAATGATTTAAATACACCCCCAAATTCTAATAATGGCCTCCTCCTACCCATAGCCATACCAATCCTCACCAAAAAGATACAAAGCATAGAAACGCAAACAAAACAAAAAAAGATGCAGGCCAACAATTGTAATTCTGGAAAATACCAATTGCACTAGCAAAAACCCGGCAATGCAATTTACATGTTCATCGCCGTGCTGTTGCTATTGGCAAAATGAGAACGATACAATTTTTAAATCGAAACGTTCTTAATAAAAAAGGGCCCTAATTAGCTAATCTACATCTAAGATAGTTTATTATATTCTTTTTTTAACAGAGTCCTTTGGCTAATCCAGTTGGCTAAAAGTAAATCACATTTTGGCAAATAGGATTGTAAGCCGGCCCACCATGGTAAGGTAGACTCTATTAGGCCTGGAACCCACTGAAAACCGCAAACGCAAAACGCAACCGCTAGCGTTTTGTCTGAGCGGTTTGCAAGCGGATTCATGCGCGTTTTTGGTCGTGTTTTGCAACATTGTATTTTTTTCCCCAGCGGGTGCCTAACGTTTTGCGTTTTGCGTTTTTATCCTGATTGGTCCTGTGAATTATTTTTCATTTTGTTACAGTGTGCTGAACCGCAAAACGCTAGCAAAACCGCTCAGTTTAGGTTTTGCTGAGCGTTTCTGCTAGCGTTTCAATACTTTACATTGAAGCGCTAACGCTCCCAAAATGCTGCAGGTCCTGTGTTTGCGTTTCTGGGAAATGCAAACGCTCCTGTGGAAGTTGCCCCATCCATTAACATTAGCCCAGCGTTTTGGCAAACTGCTAGCGTATCGCAGTGCTGCCAAAACGCTGCCAAAAGCGCTCCTGTGGGTTCCAGCCCTTAGGGCGGGTTAGGTGATGGGAGTGAGAGAGGAATAGAGTATAGTGTTTTGGAGAGGGAAGAGGGGGATAGGTGGACTTAAAGGGTACCACTCTTACACCCTCAAGTGCAAAGTCGGGGAACACAACGACCACCTGATAAATAATTGGGATCCAGCTGGTCCCCCTTAGGCCGGGTTCAACACTGGGATCGCAAAAGGCAAATCACAATTGCCTACGGAGTGTGATTGCATTTCTACTAAGCAATTGTGGCTCCATGTTGCAGTGATTGCGTTTTTGGATCTCATTCCAGAGAATGAAAATGGCGCTCTAACTGCCAGCAAAATGTTGCACGCAGTGCACTTTTGCGATATACGCACATCACAGGCACTGCAAGGATTTACCGCAGTGCTTTGCTGAATACCGGCTATCAGCAAAGAGCAGAAACACTACCCACCAAAGCACCCTAAGAGTGAACTGGCCCTTAAGAGAACTTGATTGGTGATTACAAATTGTTGCAACCTGCAGAGTAGAACTCAGGGGTGTATTTAAAATGATTTAAATACACCCCCAAATTCTAATAATGGCCTCCTCCTCCCCATAGCCATACCAATCCTCACCAAAAAGGGACAAAGCATAGAAACGCAAAAAAAAACAACAAAAAAAGATGCAGACCAACAATTGTAATTCTGGAAAATACCAATTGCACTAGCAAAAACCCGGCAATGCAATTTACATGTTCATCGCCGTGCTGTTGCTATTGGCAAAATGGGAACGATACAATTTTTAAATCGAAATGTGCTTAATAAAAAAGGGCCCTAATTAGTTAATCTCCATCTAAGATAGTTTATTATATTCATTTTTTAACAGAGTCCTTTGGCTAATCCAGTTGGCTAAAAGTAAATCACATTTTGGCAAATAGGATTGTAAGCCGGCCCACCATGGTAAGGTAGACTCTATTAGGGCGGGTTAGGTGATGGGAGTGAGAGAGGAATAGAGTATAGTGTTTTGGAGAGGGAAGAGGGGGATAGGTGGACTTAAAGGGTACCACTCTTACACCCTCAAGTGCAAAGTCGGGGAACACAACGACCACCTGATAAATAATTGGGATCCAGCTGGTCCCCCTTAGGCCGGGTTCAACACTGGGATCGCAAAAGGCAAATCACAATCGCCTACGGAGTGTGATTGCATTTCTACTAAGCAACTGTGGCTCCATGTTTCAGTGATTGCGTTTTTCGGTCTCATTCCAGAGAATGAGAATGGTGTTCTAACTGCCAGCAAAATGTTGCACGCAGTGCACTTTTGCGATCTACGCACATCACAGGCACTGCAAGGATTTACCGCAGTGCTTTGCTGAATACCGGCTATCAGCAAAGAGCAGAAACACTACCCACCAAAGCACCCTAAGAGTGAACTGGCCCTTAAGAGAACTTGATTGGTGATTACAAATTGTTGCAACCTGCAGAGTAGAACTCAGGGGTGTATTTAAAATGATTTAAATACACCCCCAAATTCTAATAATGGCCTCCTCCTCCCCATAGCCATACCCATCCTCACCAAAAAGGTATAAAGCATAGAAACGCAAAAAAAAAAAAAAAAAAAGATGCAGACCAACAATTGTAATTCTGGAAAATACCAATTGCACTAGCAAAAACCCGGCAATGCAATTTACATGTTCATCGCCGTGTTGTTGCTATTGGCAAAATGAGAACGATACAATTTTTAAATCGAAACGTTCTTAATAAAAAAGGGCCCTAATTAGTTAATCTCCATCTAAGATAGTTTATTATATTCTTTTTTTAACAGAGTCCTTTGGCTAATCCAGTTGGCTAAAAGTAAATCACATTTTGGCAAATAGGATTGTAAGCCGGCCCACCATGGTAAGGTAGACTCTATTAGGGCGGGTTAGGTGATGGGAGTGAGAGAGGAATAGAGTATAGTGTTTTGGAGAGGGAAGATGGGGAGATAGGTGGACTTAAAGGGTACCACTCTTACACCCTCAAGTGCAAAGTCGGGGAACACAACGACCACCTGATAAATAATTGGGATCCAGCTGGTCCCCCTTAGGCCGGGTTCAACACTGGGATCGCAAAAGGCAAATCGCAATCGCCTATGGAGTGTGATTGCATTTCTACTAAGCAATTGTGGCTCCATGTTGCAGTGATTGCGTTTTCGCTCTCATTCCAGAGAATGAGAATGGCGCTCTAACTGCCAGCAAAATTTTGCACGCAGTGCACTTTTGCGATATACGCACATCACAGGCACTGCAAGGATTTACCGCAGTGCTTTGCTGAATACCGGCTATCAGCAAAGAGCAGAAACACTACCCACCAAAGCACCCCAAGAGTGAACTGGCCCTTAAGAGAACTTGATTGGTGATTACAAATTGTTGCAACCTGCAGAGTAGAACTCAGGGGTGTATTTAAAATGATTTAAATACACCCCCAAATTCTAATAATGGCCTCCTCCTCCCCATAGCCATACCAATCCTCACCAAAAAGGTATAAAGCATAGAAACGCAACAAAAAACAAAAAAGATGCAGACCAACAATTGTAATTCTGGAAAATACCAATTGCACTAGCCAAAACCCGGCAATGCAATTTACATGTTCATCGCCGTGCTGTTGCTATTGGCAAAATGGGAACGATACAATTTTTAAATCGAAACGTTCTTAATAAAAAAGGGCCCTAATTAGTTAATCTCCATCTAAGATAGTTTATTATATTCTTTTTTTAACAGAGTCCTTTGGCTAATCCAGTTGGCTAAAAGTAAATCACATTTTGGCAAATAGGATTGTAAGCCGGCCCACCATGGTAAGGTAGACTCTATTAGGGCGGGTTAGGTGATGGGAGTGAGAGAGGAATAGAGTATAGTGTTTTGGAGAGGGAAGAGGGGGATAGGTGGTCTTAAAGGGTACCACTCTTACACCCTCAAGTGCAAAGTTGGGGAACACAACGACCACCTGATAATAATTGGGATCCAGTTGGTCCCCCTTAGTCTGGGTTCAACACTGGGATAGCAAAAGGCAAATCACAATCGCCTACGGAGTATGATTGCATTTCTACTAAGCAACTGTGGCTCCATGTTGCAGTGATTGAGTTTTTCAGTCACATTCCAGAGAATGAGAATGGTGTTCTAACTGCCAGCAAAATGTTGCACGCAGTGCACTTTTGCGATTTAAGCACATCACAGGCACTGCAAGGATTTACCGCAGTGCTTTGCTGAATACCGGCTATCAGCAATGAGCAGAAAAACTACTTATTAAAGCACCCCAAGAGTGAACTGGCCCTTAAGAGAACTTTATTGGTGATTACAAATTGTTGCAACCTGCAGAGTAGAACTCAGGGGCATATTTAAAATGATTTAAATATACCCCCAAATTCTAATAATGGCCTCCTCCTCCCCATAGCCATACCAATCCTCACCAAAAAGGTACAAAGCATAGAAACGCAAACAAAACAAAAAAAAAGATGCAGGCCAACAATTGTAATTCTGGGAACTACCAATTGCACTAGCAAAAACCCAGCAATGCAATTTACATGTTCATCGCCGTGCTGTTGCTAAGGGCAACATGGGAACGATACAATTTTTAAATCGAAACGTGCTTAATAAAAAAGGGCCCTAATTAGTTAATCTCCATCTAAGATCGTTTATTATATTCTTTTTTTTACAGAGTCCTTTGGCTAATCTAGTTGGCTAAAACTAAATCACATTTTGGCCAATAGGATTGTAAGCCGGCCCACCATGGTAAGGTAGACTCTATTAGGGCGGGTTAGGGGATGGGAGTGAGTGAGGAATAGGGGATGGCGTTTTGGAGAGGGAAGATAGGATAGATGGTCTTAAGGCGTACCATTCTTACACCCTCAAGTGCAAAGTCGGGGAACACAACGACCACCTGATAAATAATTGGGATCCAGCTGGTCCCCCTTAGGCCGGTTCAACATTGGGATCGCAAAAGGCAAATCGCAATCGCCTATGGAGTGTGATTGCATTTCTACTAAGCAATTGTGGCTCCATGTTGCAGTGATTGCGTTTTTCGGTCTCATTCCAGAGAATGAGAATGGCGCTCTAACTGCCAGCAAAATGTTGCACGCAGTGCACTTTTGCGATATACGCACATCACAGGCACTGCAAGGATTTACCGCAGTGCTTTGCTGAATACCGGCTATCAGCAAAGAGCAGAAACACTACCCACCAAAGCACCCCAAGAGTGAACTGGCCCTTAAGAGAACTTGATTGGTGATTACAAATTGTTGCAACCTGCAGAGTAGAACTCAGGGGTGTATTTAAATTGATTTAAATACACCCCCAAATTCTAATAATGGCCTCCTCCTCCCCATAGCCATACCAATCCTCACCAAAAAGGGACAAAGCATAGAAACGCAAACAAAACAAAAAAAGATGCAGGCCAACAATTGTAATTCTGGAAAATACCAATTGCACTAGCAAAAACCCAGCAATGCAATTTACATGTTCATCGCCGTGCTGTTGCTATTGGCAAAATGGGAACGATACAATTTTTAAATCGAAACGTTCTTAATAAAAAAGGGCCCTAATTAGTTAATCTCCATCTAAGATAGTTTATTATATTCTTTTTTTAACAGAGTCCTTTGGCTAATCCAGTTGGCTAAAAGTAAATCATATTTTGGCAAATAGGATTGTAAGCCGGCCCACCATGGTAAGGTAGACTCTATTAGGGCGGGTTAGGTGATGGGAGTGAGAGAGGAATAGAGTATAGTGTTTTGGAGAGGGAAGATGGGGAGATAGGTGGACTTAAAGGGTACCACTCTTACACCCTCAAGTGCAAAGTCGGGGAACACAACGACCACCTGATAAATAATTGGGATCCAGCTGGTCCCCCTTAGGCCGGGTTCAACAGTGGGATCGCAAAAGGCAAATCACAATCGCCTACGGAGTGTGATTGCATTTCTACTAAGCAACTGTGGCTCCATGTTGCAGTGATTGCGTTTTTCGGTCTCATTCCAGAGAATGAGAATGGTGTTCTAACTGCCAGCAAAATGTTGCACGCAGTGCACTTTTGCGATTCACGCACATCACAGGCACTGCAAGGATTTACCGCAGTGCTTTGCTGAATACAGGCTATCAGCAAAGAGCAGAAACACTACCCACCAAAGCACCCTAAGAGTGAACTGGCCCTTAAGAGAACTTGATTGGTGATTACAAATTGTTGCAACCTGCAGAGTAGAACTCAGGGGTGTATTTAAAATGATTTAAATACACCCCCAAATTCTAATAATGGCCTCCTCCTCCCCATAGCCATACCCATCCTCACCAAAAAGTTATAAAGCATAGAAACGCAAAAAAAACAACAAAAAAAGATGCAGACCAACAATTGTAATTCTGGAAAATACCAATTGCACTAGCAAAAACCCGGCAATGCAATTTACATGTTCATCGCCGTGTTGTTGCTATTGGCAAAATGAGAACGATACAATTTTTAAATCAAAACGTTCTTAATAAAAAAGGGCCCTAATTAGTTAATCTCCATCTAAGATAGTTTATTATATTCTTTTTTTAACAGAGTCCTTTGGCTAATCCAGTTGGCTAAAAGTAAATCACATTTTGGCAAATAGGATTGTAAGCCGGCCCACCATGGTAAGGTAGACTCTATTAGGGCGGGTTAGGTGATGGGAGTGAGAGAGGAATGGAGTATAGTGTTTTGGAGAGGGAAGATGGGGAGATAGGTGGACTTAAAGGGTACCACTCTTACACCCTCAAGTGCAAAGTCGGGGAACACAACGACCACCTGATAAATAATTGGGATCCAGCTGGTCCCCCTTAGGCCGGGTTCAACACTGGGATCGCAAAAGGCAAATCGCAATCGCCTATGGAGTGTGATTGCATTTCTACTAAGCAATTGTGGCTCCATGTTGCAGTGATTGCGTTTTCGCTCTCATTCCAGAGAATGAGAATGGCGCTCTAACTGCCAGCAAAATGTTGCACGCAGTGCACTTTTGCGATATACGCACATCACAGGCACTGCAAGGATTTACCGCAGTGCTTTGCTGAATACCGGCTATCAGCAAAGAGCAGAAACACTACCCACCAAAGCACCCCAAGAGTGAACTGGCCCTTAAGAGAACTTGATTGGTGATTACAAATTGTTGCAACCTGCAGAGTAGAACTCAGGGGTGTATTTAAAATGATTTAAATACACCCCCAAATTCTAATAATGGCCTCCTCCTCCCCATAGCCATACCAATCCTCACCAAAAAGGTATAAAGCATAGAAACGCAACAAAAAACAAAAAAAGATGCAGACCAACAATTGTAATTCTGGAAAATACCAATTGCACTAGCAAAAACCCGGCAATGCAATGTGCATGTTCATCGCCGTGCTGTTGCTATTGGCAAAATGGGAACGATACAATTTTTAAATCGAAATGTGCTTAATAAAAAAGGGCCCTAATTAGTTAATCTCCATCTAAGATAGTTTATTATATTCTTTTTTTAACAGAGTCCTTTGGCTAATCCAGTTGGCTAAAAGTAAATCACATTTTGGCAAATAGGATTGTAAGCCGGCCCACCATGGTAAGGTAGACTCTATTAGGGCGGGTTAGGTGATGGGAGTGAGAGAGGAATAGAGTATAGTGTTTTGGAGAGGGAAGAGAGGGATAGGTGGACTTAAAGGGTACCACTCTTACACCCTCAAGTGCAAAGTCGGGGAACACAACGACCACCTGATAAATAATTGGTATCCAGCTGGTCCCCCTTAGGCCGGGTTCAACACTGGGATCGCAAAAGGCAAATCACAATCGCCTACGGAGTGTGATTGCATTTCTACTAAGCAATTGTGGCTCCATGTTGCAGTGATTGCGTTTTTCGGTCTCATTCCAGAGAATGAGAATGGTGTTCTAACTGCCAGCAAAATTTTGCACGCAGTGCACTTTTGCGATTTACACACATCACAGGCACTGCAAGGATTTACCGCAGTGCTTTGCTGAATACCGGCTATCAGCAATGAGCAGAAAAACTACTTATTAAAGCTCCCCAAGAGTGAACTGGCCCTTAAGAGAACTTGATTGATGATTACAAATTGTTGCAACCTGCAGAGTAGAAGTCAGGGGTGTATTTAAAATGATTTAAATACACCCCCAAATTCTAATAATGGCCTCCTCCTCCCCATAGCCATACCAATCCTCACCAAAAAGGGACAAAGCATAGAAACGCAAACAAAACAAAAAAAGATGCAGGCCAACAATTGTAATTCTGGAAAATACCAATTGCACTAGCAAAAACCCGGCAATGCAATTTACATGTTCATCGCCGTGCTGTTGCTATTGGCAAAATGGGAATGATACAATTTTTAAATCGAAACGTTCTTAATAAAAAAGTGCGCTAATTAGTTAATCTCCATCTAAGAGAGTTTATTATATTCTTTTTTTAACAGAGTCCTTTGGCTAATCCAGTTGGCTAAAACTAAATCACATTTTGGCAAATAGGATTGTAAGCCGGCCCAGCATGGTAAGGTAGACTCTATTAGGGCGGGTTAGGTGATGGGAGTGAGAGAGGAATAGAGTATAGCGTTTTGGAGAGGGAAGAGGGGGATAGGTGGTCTTAAAGGGTACCACTCTTACACCCTCAAGTGCAAAGTCGGGGAACACAACGACCACCTGATAAATAATTGGGATCCAGCTGGTCCCCCTTAGGCCGGTTCAACACTGGGATCGCAAAAGGCAAATCGCAATCGCCTATGGAGTGTGATTGCATTTCTACTAAGCAATTGTGGCTCCATGTTGCAGTGATTGCGTTTTTCGGTCTCATTCCAGAGAATAAGAATGGCGCTCTAACTGCCAGCAAAATGTTGCACGCAGTGCACTTTTGCGATATACGCACATCACAGGCACTGCAAGGATTTACCGCAGTGCTTTGCTGAATACCGGCTATCAGCAAAGAGCAGAAACACTACCCACCAAAGCACCCCAAGAGTGAACTGGCCCTTAAGAGAACTTGATTGGTGATTACAAATTGTTGCAACCTGCAGAGTAGAACTCAGGGGTGTATTTAAAATGATTTAAATACACCCCCAAATTCTAATAATGGCCTCCTCCTCCCCATAGCCATACCAATCCTCACCAAAAAGGGACAAAGCATAGAAACGCAAACAAAACAAAAAAAGATGCAGGCCAACAATTGTAATTCTGGAAAATTTAAATTGCACTAGCAAAAACCCGGCAATGCAATGTGCATGTTCATCGCCGTGCTGTTGCTATTGGCAAAATGGGAACGATACCATTTTTAAATCGAAATGTGCTTAATAAAAAAGGGCCCTAATTAGTTAATCTCCATCTAAGATAGTTTATTATATTCTTTTTTTAACAGAGTCCTTTGGCTAATCCAGTTGGTTAAAGTAAATCACATTTTGGCAAATAGGATTGTAAGCCGGCCCACCATGGTAAGGTAGACTCTATTAGGGCGGGTTAGGTGATGGGAGTGAGAGAGGAATAGAGTATAGTGTTTTGGAGAGGGAAGATGGGGAGATAGGTGGACTTAAAGGGTACCACTCTTACACCCTCAAGTGCAAAGTCGGGGAACACAACGACCACCTGATAAATAATTGGGATCCAGCTGGTCCCCCTTAGGCCGGGTTCAACACTGGGATCGCAAAAGGAAAATCGCAATCGCCTATGGAGTGTGATTGCATTTCTACTAAGCAATTGTGGCTCCATGTTGCAGTGATTGCGTTTTCGGTCTCATTCCAGAGAATGAGAATGGCGCTCTAACTGCCAGCAAAATTTTGCACGCAGTGCACTTTTGCGATTTACGCACATCACAGGCACTGCAAGGATTTACCGCAGTGCTTTGCTGAATACCGGCTATCAGCAAAGAGCAGAAACACTACCCACCAAAGCACCCCAAGAAAGAACTGGCCCTTAAGAGAACTTGATTGGTGATTACAAATTGTTGCAACCTGCAGAGTAGAACTCAGGGGTGTATTTAAAATGATTTAAATACACCCCCAAATTCTAATAATGGCCTCCTCCTCCCCATAGCCATACCAATCCTCACCAAAAAGGTATAAAGCATAGAAACGCAACAAAAAACAAAAAAAGATGCAGACCAACAATTGTAATTCTGGAAAATACCAATTGCACTAGCAAAAACCCGGCAATGCAATGTGCATGTTCATCGCCGTGCTGTTGCTATTGGCAAAATGGGAACGATACAATTTTTAAATCGAAATGTGCTTAATAAAATAGGGCCCTAATTAGTTAATCTCCATCTAAGATAGTTTATTATATTCTTTTTTTAACAGAGTCCTTTGGCTAATCCAGTTGGCTAAAAGTAAATCACATTTTGGCAAATAGGATTGTAAGCCGGCCCACCATGGTAAGGTAGACTCTATTAGGGCGGGTTAGGTGATGGGAGTGAGAGAGGAATAGAGTATAGTGTTTTGGAGAGGGAAGAGAGGGATAGGTGGACTTAAAGGGTACCACTCTTACACCCTCAAGTGCAAAGTCGGGGAACACAACGACCACCTGATAAATAATTGGTATCCAGCTGGTCCCCCTTAGGCCGGGTTCAACACTGGGATCGCAAAAGGCAAATCACAATCGCCTACGGAGTGTGATTGCATTTCTACTAAGCAATTGTGGCTCCATGTTGCAGTGATTGCGTTTTTCGGTCTCATTCCAGAGAATGAGAATGGTGTTCTAACTGCCAGCAAAATGTTGCACGCAGTGCACTTTTGCGATTTACGCACATCACAGGCACTGCAAGGATTTACCGCAGTGCTTTGCTGAATACCGGCTATCAGCAAAGAGCAGAAACACTACCCACCAAAGCACCCCAAGAGTGAACTGGCCCTTAAGAGAACTTGATTGGTGATTACAAATTGTTGCAACCTGCAGAGTAGAACTCAGGGGTGTATTTAAAATGATTTAAATACACCCCCAAATTCTAATAATGGCCTCCTCCTCCCCATAGCCATACCAATCCTCACCAAAAAGGGACAAAGCATAGAAACGCAAACAAAACAAAAAAAGATGCAGGCCAACAATTGTAATTCTGGAAAATACCAATTGCACTAGCAAAAACTCGGCAATGCAATGTGCATGTTCATCGCCGTGCTGTTGCTATTGGCAAAATGGGAACGATACCATTTTTAAATCGAAATGTGCTTAATAAAAAGGGCCCTAATTAGTTAATCTCCATCTAAGATAGTTTATTATATTCTTTTTTTAACAGAGTCCTTTGGCTAATCCAGTTGGTTAAAGTAAATCACATTTTGGCAAATAGGATTGTAAGCCGGCCCACCATGGTAAGGTAGACTCTATTAGGGCGGGTTAGGTGATGGGAGTGAGAGAGGAATAGAGTATAGTGTTTTGGAGAGGGAAGATGGGGAGATAGGTGGACTTAAAGGGTACCACTCTTACACCCTCAAGTGCAAAGTCGGGGAACACAACGACCACCTGATAAATAATTGGGATCCAGCTGGTCCCCCTTAGGCCGGGTTCAACACTGGGATCGCAAAAGGCAAATCGCAATCGTCTATGGAGTGTGATTGCATTTCTACTAAGCAATTGTGGCTCCATGTTGCAGTGATTGCGTTTTCGGTCTCATTCCAGAGAATGAGAATGGCGCTCTAACTGCCAGCAAAATTTTGCACGCAGTGCACTTTTGCGATATACGCACATCACAGGCACTGCAAGGATTTACCGCAGTGCTTTGCTGAATACCGGCTATCAGCAAAGAGCAGAAACACTACCCACCAAAGCACCCCAAGAGTGAACTGGCCCTTAAGAGAACTTGATTGGTGATTACAAATTGTTGCAACCTGCAGAGTAGAACTCAGGGGTGTATTTAAAATGATTTAAATACACCCCCAAATTCTAATAATGGCCTCCTCCTCCCCATAGCCATACCAATCCTCACCAAAAAGGGACAAAGCATAGAAACGCAAACAAAACAAAAAAAGATGCAGGCCAACAATTGTAATTCTGGAAAATACCAATTGCACTAGCAAAAACCCGGCAATGCAATTTACATGTTCATCGCCGTGCTGTTGCTTTTGGCAAAATGGGAACGATACAATTTTTAAATCGAAACATTCTTAATAAAAAAGGGCCCTAATTAGTTAATCTCCATCTAAGATAGTTTATTATATTCTTTTTTTAACAGAGTCCTTTGGCTAATCCAGTTGGCTAAAAGTAAATCACATTTTGGCAAATAGGATTGTAAGCCGGCCCACCATGGTAAGGTAGACTCTATTAGGGCGGGTTAGGTGATGGGAGTGAGAGAGGAATAGAGTATAGTGTTTTGGAGAGGGAAGAGAGGGATAGGTGGACTTAAAGGGTACCACTCTTACACCCTCAAGTGCAAAGTCGGGGAACACAACGACCACCTGATAAATAATTGGTATCCAGCTGGTCCCCCTTAGGCCGGGTTCAACACTGGGATCGCAAAAGGCAAATCACAATCGCCTACGGAGTGTGATTGCATTTCTACTAAGCAATTGTGGCTCCATGTTGCAGTGATTGCGTTTTTCGGTCTCATTCCAGAGAATGAGAATGGTGTTCTAACTGCCAGCAAAATGTTGCACGCAGTGCACTTTTGCGATTTACGCACATCACGGGCACTGCAAGGATTTACCGCAGTGCTTTGCTGAATACCGGCTATCAGCAAAGAGCAGAAACACTACCCACCAAAGCACCCCAAGAGTGAACTGGCCCTTAAGAGAACTTGATTGGTGATTACAAATTGTTGCAACCTGCAGAGTAGAACTCAGGGGTGTATTTAAAATGATTTAAATACACCCCCAAATTCTAATAATGGCCTCCTCCTCCCCATAGCCATACCAATCCTCACCAAAAAGGTACAAAGCATAGAAACGCAAACAAAACAAAAAAAGATGCAGGCCAACAATTGTAATTCTGGAAAATACCAATTGCACTAGCAAAAACCCGGCAATGCAATTTACATGTTCATCGCCGTGCTGTTGCTATTGGAAAAATGGGAACGATACAATTTTTAAATTGAAACGTGCTTAATAAAAAAGGGCACTAATTAGTTAATCTCCATCTAAGAGAGTTTATTATATTCTTTTTTTAACAGAGTCCTTTGGCTAATCCAGTTGGCTAAAACTAAATCACATTTTGGCAAATAGGATTGTAAGCCGGCCCACCATGGTAAGGTAGACTCTATTAGGGCAGGTTAGGTGATGGGAGTGAGAGAGGAATAGAGTATAGCGTTTTGGAGAGGGAAGAGGGGGATAGGTGGTCTTAAAGGGTACCACTCTTACACCCTCAAGTGCAAAGTCGGGGAACACAACGACCACCTGATAAATAATTGGGATCCAGCTGGTTCCCCTTAGGCCGGGTTCAACACTGGGATCGCAAAAGGCAAATCGCAATCGCCTATGGAGTGTGATTGCGTTTCTACCAAGCAATTGTGGCTCCATGTTGCAGTGATTGAGTTTTTTGGTCACATTCCAGAGAATGAGAATGGTGTTCTAACTGCCAGCAAAATGTTGCACGCAGTGCACTTTTGCGATTTACGCACATCACAGGCACTGCAAGGATTTACCGCAGTGCTTTGCTGAATACCGGCTATCAGCAAAGAGCAGAAACACTACCCACCAAAGCACCCTAAGAGTGAACTGGCCCTTAAGAGAACTTGATTGGTGATTACAAATTGTTGCAACCTGCAGAGTAGAACTCAGGGGTGTATGTAAAATGATTTAAATACACCCCCAAATTCTAATAATGGCGTCCTCCTCCCCATAGCCATACCAATCCTCACCAAAAAGGTATAAAGCATAGAAACGCAACAAAAAACAAAAAAAGATGCAGACCAACAATTGTAATTCTGGAAAATACCAATTGCACTAGCAAAAACCCGGCAATGCAATGTGCATGTTCATCGCCGTGCTGTTGCTATTGGCAAAATGGGAACGATACAATTTTTAAATCGGAATGTGCTTAATAAAAAAGGGCCCTAATTAGTTAATCTCCATCTAAGATAGTTTATTATATTCTTTTTTTAACAGAGTCCTTTGGCTAATCCAGTTGGCTAAAAGTAAATCACATTTTGGCAAATAGGATTGTAAGCCGGCCCACCATGGTAAGGTAGACTTTATTAGGGCTGGTTAGGTGATGGGAGTGAGAGAGGAATAGAGTATAGTGTTTTGGAGAGGGAAGAGAGGGATAGGTGGACTTAAAGGGTACCACTCTTACACCCTCAAGTGCAAAGTCGGGGAACACAACGACCACCTGATAAATAATTGGGATCCAGCTGGTCCCCCTTAGGCCGGGTTCAACACTGGGATCGCAAAAGGCAAATCACAATCGCCTACGGAGTGTGATTGCATTTCTACTAAGCAATTGTGGCTCCATGTTGCAGTGATTGCGTTTTTCGGTCTCATTCCAGAGAATGAGAATGGTGCTCTAACTGCCAGCAAAATGTTGCACGCAGTGCACTTTTGCGATATACGCACATCACAGGCACTGCAAGGATTTACCGCAGTGCTTTGCTGAATACCGGCTATCAGCAAAGAGCAGAAACACTACCCACCAAAGCACCCTAAGAGTGAACTGGCCCTTAAGAGAACTTGATTGGTGATTACAAATTGTTGCAACCTGCAGAGTAGAACTCAGGGGTGTATTTAAAATGATTTAAATACACCCCCAAATTCTAATAATGGCCTCCTCCTCCCCATAGCCACACCAATCCTCACCAAAAAGGGACAAAGCATAGAAACGCAAACAAAACAAAAAAAGATGCAGGCCAACAGTTGTAATTCTGGAAAATACCAATTGCACTAGCAAAAACCCGGCAATGCAATTTACATGTTCATCCCCGTGCTGTTGCTATTGGCAAAATGGGAACGATACAATTTTTAAATTCGAAACGTTGTTAATAAAAAAGGGCCCTAATTAGTTAATCTCCATCTAAGATAGTTTATTATATTCTTTTTTTAACAGAGTCCTTTGGCTAATCCAGTTGGCTAAAAGTAAATCACATTTTGGCAAATAGGATTGTAAGCCGGCCCACCATGGTAAGGTAGACTCTATTAGGGCGGGTTAGGTGATGGGAGTGAGAGAGGAATAGAGTATAGTGTTTTGGAGAGGGAAGAGGGGGATAGGTGGACTTAAAGGGTACCACTCTTACACCCTCAAGTGCAAAGTCGGGGAACACAACGACCACCTGATAAATAATTGGGATCCAGCTGGTCCCCCTTAGGCCGGGTTCAACACTGGGATCGCAAAAGGCAAATCACCATCGCCTACGGAGTGTGATTGCATTTCTACTAAGCAACTGTGGCTCCATGTTGCAGTGATTGCGTTTTTCGGTCTCATTCCAGAGAATGAGAATGGTGTTCTAACTGCCAGCAAAATGTTGCACGCAGTGCACTTTTGCGATTCACGCACATCACAGGCACTGCAAGGATTTACCGCAGTGCTTTGCTGAATACAGGCTATCAGCAAAGAGCAGAAACACTACCCACCAAAGCACCCTAAGAGTGAACTGGCCCTTAAGAGAACTTGATTGGTGATTACAAATTGTTGCAACCTGCAGAGTAGAACTCAGGGGTGTATTTAAAATGATTTAAATACACCCCCAAATTCTAATAATGGCCTCCTCCTCCCCATAGCCATACCCATCCTCACCAAAAAGGTATAAAGCATAGAAACGCAAAAAAAACGAAAAAAGATGCAGACCAACAATTGTAATTCTGGAAAATACCAATTGCACTAGCAAAAACCCGGCAATGCAATTTACATGTTCATCGCCGTGTTGTTGCTATTGGCAAAATGAGAACGATACAATTTTTAAATCGAAACGTTCTTAATAAAAAAGGGCCCTAATTAGTTAATCTCCATCTAAGATAGTTTATTATATTCTTTTTTTAACAGAGTCCTTTGGCTAATCCAGTTGGCTAAAAGTAAATCACATTTTGGCAAATAGGATTGTAAGCCGGCCCACCATGGTAAGGTAGACTCTATTAGGGCGGGTTAGGTGATGGGAGTGAGAGAGGAATAGAGTATAGTGTTTTGGAGAGGGAAGATGGGGAGATATGTGGACTTAAAGGGTACCACCCTTACACCCTCAAGTGCAAAGTCGGGGAACACAACGACCACCTGATAAATAATTGGGATCCAGCTGGTCCCCCTTAGGCCGGGTTCAACACTGGGATCGCAAAAGGCAAATCACAATCACCTACGGAGTGTGATTGCATTTCTACTAGGCAACTGTGGCTCCATGTTGCAGTGATTGCGTTTTTCGGTCTCATTCCACAGAATGAGAATGGTGTTCTAACTGCCAGCAAAATGTTGCACGCAGTGCACTTTTGCGATTTACGCACATCACAGGCACTGCAAGGATTTACCGCAGTGCTTTGCTGAATACCATCTATCAGCAAAGAGCAGAAACACTACCCACCAAAGCACCCCAAGAGGAGCTGGCCCTTAAGAGAACTTGATTGGTGATTACAAATTGTTGGAACCTGCAGAGTAGAACTCAGGGGCGTATTTAAAATGATTTAAATACACCCCCAAATTCTAATAATGGCCTCCTCCTCCCCATAGCCATACCCATCCTCACCAAAAAGGTATAAAGCATAGAAACGCAAAAAAACCGAAAAAAGATGCAGACCAACAATTGTAATTCTGGAAAATACCAATTGCACTAGCAAAAACCCGGCAATACAATTTACATGTTCATCGCCGTGCTGTTGCTATTGGCAAAATGGGAACGATACAATTTTTGAATCGAAACGTTCTTAATAAAAAAGGGCCCTAATTAGTTAATCTCCATCTAAGATAGTTTATTATATTCTTTTTTTAACAGAGTCCTTTGGCTAATCCAGTTGGCTAAAAGTAAATCACATTTTGGCCAATAGGATTGTAAGCCGGCCCACCATGGTAAGGTAGACTCTATTAGGGCGGGTTAGGTGATGGGAGTGAGAGAGGAATAGAGTATAGTGTTTTGGAGAGGGAAGAGGGGGATAGGTGGTCTTAAACGGTACCACTCTTACACCCTCAAGTGCAAAGTTGGAGAACACAACGACCACCTGATAATTAATTGGGATCCAGCTGGTCCCCTTTAGGCCGGGTTCAACACAAAGGCAAATCACAATCGCCTACGGAGTATGATTGCATTTCTACTAAGCAACTGTGGCTCCATGTTGCAGTGATTGCGTTTTTCGGTCTCATTCCAGAGAATGAGAATGGTGTTCTAACTGCCAGCAAAATGTTGCACGCAGTGCACTTTTGCGATTTACGCACATCACAGGCACTGCAAGGATTTACCGCAGTGCTTTGCTGAATACCGGCTATCAGCAAAGAGCAGAAACACTACCCACCAAAGCACCCTAAGAGTGAACTGGCCCTTAAGAGAACTTGATTGGTGATTACAAATTGTTGCAACCTGCAGAGTAGAACTCAGGGGTGTATGTAAAATGATTTAAATACACCCCCAAATTCTAATAATGGCGTCCTCCTCCCCATAGCCATACCAATCCTCACCAAAAAGGTATAAAGCATAGAAACGCAACAAAAAACAAGAAAAGATGCAGACCAACAATTGTAATTCTGGAAAATACCAATTGCACTAGCAAAAACCCGGCAATGCAATATGCATGTTCATCGCCGTGCTGTTGCTATTGGCAAAATGGGAACGATACAATTTTTAAATCGAAATGTGCTTAATAAAAAAGGGCCCTAATTAGTTAATCTCCATCTAAGAGAGTTTATTATATTCTTTTTTTAACAGAGTCCTTTGGCTAATCCAGTTGGCTAAAACTAAATCACATTTTGGCAAATAGGATTGTAAGCCGGCCCACCATGGTAAGGTAGACTCTATTAGGGCGGGTTAGGTGATGGGAGTGAGAGAGGAATAGAGTATAGTGTTTTGGAGAGGGAAGAGAGGGATAGGTGGACTTAAAGGGTACCACTCTTACACCCTCAAGTGCAAAGTCGGGGAACACAACGACCACCTGATAAATAATTGGGATCCAGCTGGTCCCCCTTAGGCCGAGTTCAACACTGGGATCGCAAAAGGCAAATCACAATCGCCTACGGAGTGTGATTGCATTTCTACTAAGCAACTGTGGCTCCATGTTGCAGTGATTGCGTTTTTCGGTCTCATTCCAGAGAATGAGAATGGTGTTCTAACTGCCAGCAAAATGTTGCACGCAGTGCACTTTTGCGATTTACGCACATCACAGGCACTGCAAGGATTTACCGCAGTGCTTTGCTGAATACCGACTATCAGCAAAGAGCAAAAAAACCACTTATTAAAGCACCCCAAGTGTGAACTGGCCCTTAAGAGAACTTGATTGGTGATTACAAATTGTTGCAACCTGCAGAGTAGAACTCAGGGGTGTATTTAAAATGATTTAAATACACCCCCAAATTCTAATAATGGCCTCCTCCTCCCCATAGCCATACCAATCCTCACCAAAAAGGTACAAAGCATAGAAACGCAAACAAAACAAAAAAAGATGCAGGCCAACAATTGTAATTCTGGAAAATACCAATTGCACTAGCAAAAACCCGGCAATGCAATTTACATGTTCATCGCCGTGCTGTTGCTATTGGAAAAATGGGAACGATACAATTTTTAAATTGAAACGTGCTTAATAAAAAAGGGCCCTAATTAGTTAATCTCCATCTAAGAGAGTTTATTATATTCTTTTTTTAACAGAGTCCTTTGGCTAATCCAGTTGGCTAAAACTAAATCACATTTTGGCAAATAGGATTGTAAGCCGGCCCACCATGGTAAGGTAGACTCTATTAGGGCGGGTTAGGTGATGGGAGTGAGAGAGGAATAGAGTATAGTGTTTTGGAGAGGGAAGAGGGGGATAGGTGGTCTTAAAGGGTACCACTCTTACACCCTCAAGTGCAAAGTCGGGGAACACAACGACCACCTGATAAATAATTGGGATCCAGCTGGTCCCCCTTAGGCCGGTTCAACACTGGGATCGCAAAAGGCAAATCGCAATCGCCTATGGAGTGTGATTGCATTTCTACTAAGCAATTGTGGCTCCATGTTGCAGTGATTGCGTTTTTCGGTCTCATTCCAGAGAATGAGAATGGCGCTCTAACTGCCAGCAAAATGTTGCACGCGGTGCACTTTTGCGATATACGCACATCACAGGCACTGCAAGGATTTACCGCAGTGCTTTGCTGAATACCGGCTATCAGCAAAGAGCAGAAACACTACCCACCAAAGCACCCCAAGAGTGAACTGGCCCTTAACCACCCTGGCGTTCTGATTAAATCGCCAGGGTGGCTGCGGGAGGGTTTTTTTTAAATAAAAAAAAAACTATTTCATGCAGCCAACTGAAAGTTGGCTGCATGAAAGCCCACTAGAGGGCGCTCCGGAGGCGATCTTCCGATCGCCTCCGGCGCCCAGAATAAACAAGGAAGGCCGCAATGAGCGGCCTTCCTTGTTTTGCTTATATCGTCGCCATAGCGACGAGCGGAGTGACGTCATCGACGTCAGCCGCCTCCGATCCAGCCATTAGCGCTGGCCGGAACTTTTTGTTCCGGCTACGCTGGGCTCAGGCGGCTGGGGGGACCCTCTTTCGCCGCTGCTCGCGGCGGATCGCCGCAGAGCGGCGGCGATCAGGCAGCACACGCGGCTGGCAAAGTGCCGGCTGCGTGTGCTGCTTTTTATTTGATGAAAATCGGCCCAGCAGGGCCTGAGCGGCGACCTCCGGCGGTGTTGGACGAGCTGAGCTCGTCCAGACCGCTCAGGTGGTTAAGAGAACTTGATTGGTGATTACAAATTGTTGCAACCTGCAGAGTAGAACTCAGGGGTGTATTTAAAATGATTTAAATACACCCCCAAATTCTAATAATGGCCTCCTCCTCCCCATAGCCATACCAATCCTCACCAAAAAGGGACAAAGCATAGAAACGCAAACAAAACAAAAAAAGATGCAGGCCAACAATTGTAATTCTGGAAAATACCAATTGCACTAGCAAAAACCCGGCAATGCAATGTGCATGTTCATCGCCGTGCTGTTGCTATTGGCAAAATGGGAACGATACAATTTTTAAATCGAAACGTTCTTAATAAAAAAGGGCCCTAATTAGTTAATCTCCATCTAAGATAGTTTATTATATTCTTTTTTTAACAGAGTCCTTTGGCTAATCCAGTTGGCTAAAAGTAAATCACATTTTGGCAAATAGGATTGTAAGCCGGCCCACCATGGTAAGGTAGACTCTATTAGGGCGGGTTAGGTGATGGGAGTGAGAGAGGAATAGAGTATAGTGTTTTGGAGAGGGAAGAGGGGGATAGGTGGTCTTAAAGGGTACCACTCTTACACCTTCAAGTGCAAAGTTGGGGAACACAACGACCACCTGATAATTAATTGGGATCCAGCTGGTCCCCCTTAGGCCTGGTTCAACACTGGGATCGCAAAAGGCAAATCACAATCGCCTACGGAGTGTGATTGCATTTCTACTAAGCAACTGTGGCTCCATGTTGCAGTGATTGCGTTTTTCGGTCTCATTCCAGAGAATGAGAATGGTGTTCTAACTGCCAGCAAAATGTTGCACGCAGTGCACTTTTGCGATTTACGCACATCACAGGCACTGCAAGGATTTACCGCAGTGCTTTGCTGAATACCGGCTATCAGCAAAGAGCAGAAACACTACCCACCAAAGCACCCTAAGAGTGAACTGGCCCTTAAGAGAACTTGATTGGTGATTACAAATTGTTGCAACCTGCAGAGTAGAACTCAGGGGTGTATGTAAAATGATTTAAATACACCCCCAAATTCTAATAATGGCCTCCTCCTCCCCATAGCCATACCCATCCTCACCAAAAAGGTATAAAGCATAGAAACGCAAAAAAAAAACAAAAAAAGATGCAGACCAACAATTGTAATTCTGGAAAATACCAATTGCACTAGCAAAAACCCGGCAATGCAATTTACATGTTCATCGCCGTGCTGTTGCTATTGGCAAAATGAGAACGATACAATTTTTAAATCGAAACGTTCTTAATAAAAAAGGGCCCTAATTAGTTAATCTCCATCTAAGATAGTTTATTATATTCTTTTTTTTAACAGAGTCCTTTGGCTAATCCAGTTGGCTAAAAGTAAATCACATTTTGGCAAATAGGATTGTAAGCCGGCCCACCATGGTAAGGTAGACTCTATTAGGGCGGGTTAGGTGATGGGAGTGAGAGAGGAATAGAGTATAGTGTTTTGGAGAGGGAAGAGGGGGATAGGTGGACTTAAAGGGTACCACTCTTACACCCTCAAGTGCAAAGTCGGGGAACACAACGACCACCTGATAAATAATTGGGATCCAGCTGGTCCACCTTAGGCCGGTTCAACTCTGGGATCGCAAAAGGCAAATCGCAATCGCCTATGGAGTGTGATTGTATTTTTACTAAGCAATTGTGGCTCCATGTTGCAGTGATTGCGTTTTTCGGTCTCATTCCAGAGAATGAGAATGGCGCTCTAACTGCCAGCAAAATGTTGCACGCAGTGCACTTTTGCGATATACGCACATCACAGGCACTGCAAGGATTTACCGCAGTGCTTTGCTGAATACCGACTATCAGCAAAGAGCAGAAAAACCTCTTATTAAAGCACCCCAAGTGTGAACTGGCCCTTAAGAGAACTTTATTGGCGATTACAAATTGTTGCAACCTGCAGAGTAGAACTCAGGGGCGTATTTAAAATGATTTAAATATTACCCCCAAATTCTAATAATGGCCTCCTCCTCCCCATAGCCATACCAATCCTCACCAAAAAGGTACAAAGCATAGAAACGCAAACAAAACAAAAAAAGATGCAGGCCAACAATTGTAATTCTGGAAAATACCAATTGCACTAGCAAAAACCCGGCAATGCAATTTACATGTTCATCGCCGTGCTGTTGCTATTGGAAAAATGGGAACGATACAATTTTTAAATTGAAACGTGCTTAATAAAAAAGGGCGCTAATTAGTTAATCTCCATCTAAGAGAGTTTATTATATTATTTTTTTAACAGAGTCCTTTGGCTAATCCAGTTGGCTAAAACTAAATCACATTTTGGCAAATAGGATTGTAAGCCGGCCCACCATGGTAAGGTAGACTCTATTAGGGCGGGTTAGGTGATGGGAGTGAGAGAGGAATAGAGTATAGTGTTTTGGAGAGGGAAGAGGGGGATAGGTGGTCTTAAAGGGTACCACTCTTACACCCTCAAGTGCAAAGTCGGGGAACACAACGACCACCTGATAAATAATTGGGATCCAGCTGGTCCCCCTTAGGCCGGTTCAACACTGGGATCGCAAAAGGCAAATCGCAATCGCCTATGGAGTGTGATTGCATTTCTACTAAGCAATTGTGGCTCCATGTTGCAGTGATTGCGTTTTTCGGTCTCATTCCAGAGAATGAGAATGGTGTTCTAACTGCCAGCAAAATGTTGCACGCAGTGCACTTTTGCGATTTACGCACATCACAGGCACTGCAAGGATTTACCGCAGTGCTTTGCTGAATACCGGCTATCAGCAAAGAGCAGAAACACTACCCACCAAAGCACCTTAAGAGTGAACTGGCCCTTAAGAGAACTTGATTGGTGATTACAAATTGTTGCAACCTGCAGAGTAGAACTCAGGGGTGTATGTAAAATGATTTAAATACACCCCCAAATTCTAATAATGGCCTCCTCCTCCCCATAGCCATACCCATCCTCACCAAAAAGGTATAAAGCATAGAAACGCAAAAAAAAAACAAAAAAAGATGCAGACCAACAATTGTAATTCTGGAAAATACCAATTGCACTAGCAAAAACCCGGCAATGCAATTTACATGTTCATCGCCGTGCTGTTGCTATTGGCAAAATGAGAACGATACAATTTTTAAATCGAAACGTTCTTAATAAAAAAGGGCCCTAATTAGTTAATCTCCATCTAAGATAGTTTATTATATTCTTTTTTTTAACAGAGTCCTTTGGCTAATCCAGTTGGCTAAAAGTAAATCACATTTTGGCAGCAAAATGTTGCACGCAGTGCACTTTTGCGATATACGCACATCACAGGCACTGCAAGGATTTACCGCAGTGCTTTGCTGAATACCGACTATCAGCAAAGAGCAGAAAAACCACTTATTAAAGCACCCCAAGTGTGAACTGGCCCTTAAGAGAACTTTATTGGCGATTACAAATTGTTGCAACCTGCAGAGTAGAACTCAGGGGCGTATTTAAAATGATTTAAATATACCCCCAAATTCTAATAATGGCCTCCTCCTCCCCATAGCCATACCAATCCTCACCAAAAAGGTACAAAGCATAGAAACGCAAACAAAACAAAAAAAGATGCAGGCCAACAATTGTAATTCTGGAAAATACCAATTGCACTAGCAAAAACCCGGCAATGCAATTTACATGTTCATCGCAATTGTGGCTCCATGTTGCAGTGATTGCGTTTTTCGGTCTCATTCCAGAGAATGAGAATGGTGTTCTAACTGCCAGCAAAATGTTGCACGCAGTGCACTTTTGCGATTTACGCACATCACAGGCACTGCAAGGATTTACCGCAGTGCTTTGCTGAATACCGGCTATCAGCAAAGAGCAGAAACACTACCCACCAAAGCACCCTAAGAGTGAACTGGCCCTTAAGAGAACTTGATTGGTGATTACAAATTGTTGCAACCTGCAGAGTAGAACTCAGGGGTGTATGTAAAATGATTTAAATACACCCCCAAATTCTAATAATGGCGTCCTCCTCCCCATAGCCATACCAATCCTCACCAAAAAGGTATAAAGCATAGAAACGCAACAAAAAACAAAAAAAGATGCAGACCAACAATTGTAATTCTGGAAAATACCAATTGCACTAGCAAAAACCCGGCAATGCAATGTGCATGTTCATCGCCGTGCTGTTGCTATTGGCAAAATGGGAACGATACAATTTTTAAATCGAAACGTTCTTAATAAAAAAGGGCCCTAATTAGTTAATCTCCATCTAAGATAGTTTATTATATTCTTTTTTTAACAGAGTCCTTTGGCTAATCCAGTTGGCTAAAACTAAATCACATTTTGGCAAATAGGATTGTAAGCCGGCCCACCATGGTAAGGTAGACTCTATTAGGGCGGGTTAGGTGATGGGAGTGAGAGAGGAATAGAGTATAGTGTTTTGGAGAGGGAAGAGAGGGATAGGTGGACTTAAAGGGTACCACTCTTACACCCTCAAGTGCAAAGTCGGGGAACACAACGACCACCTGATAAATAATTGGGATCCAGCTGGTCCCCCTTAGGCCGAGTTCAACACTGGGATCGCAAAAGGCAAATCACAATCGCCTACGGAGTGTGATTGCATTTCTACTAAGCAACTGTGGCTCCATGTTGCAGTGATTGCGTTTTTCGGTCTCATTCCAGAGAATGAGAATGGTGTTCTAACTGCCAGCAAAATGTTGCACGCAGTGCACTTTTGCGATTTACGCACATCACAGGCACTGCAAGGATTTACCGCAGTGCTTTGCTGAATACCGACTATCAGCAAAGAGCAAAAAAACCACTTATTAAAGCACCCCAAGTGTGAACTGGCCCTTAAGAGAACTTGATTGGTGATTACAAATTGTTGCAACCTGCAGAGTAGAACTCAGGGGTGTATTTAAAATGATTTAAATACACCCCCAAATTCTAATAATGGCCTCCTCCTCCCCATAGCCATACCAATCCTCACCAAAAAGGTACAAAGCATAGAAACGCAAACAAAACAAAAAAAGATGCAGGCCAACAATTGTAATTCTGGAAAATACCAATTGCACTAGCAAAAACCCGGCAATGCAATTTACATGTTCATCGCCGTGCTGTTGCTATTGGAAAAATGGGAACGATACAATTTTTAAATTGAAACGTGCTTAATAAAAAAGGGCCCTAATTAGTTAATCTCCATCTAAGAGAGTTTATTATATTCTTTTTTTAACAGAGTCCTTTGGCTAATCCAGTTGGCTAAAACTAAATCACATTTTGGCAAATAGGATTGTAAGCCGGCCCACCATGGTAAGGTAGACTCTATTAGGGCGGGTTAGGTGATGGGAGTGAGAGAGGAATAGAGTATAGTGTTTTGGAGAGGGAAGAGGGGGATAGGTGGTCTTAAAGGGTACCACTCTTACACCCTCAAGTGCAAAGTCGGGGAACACAACGACCACCTGATAAATAATTGGGATCCAGCTGGTCCCCCTTAGGCCGGTTCAACACTGGGATCGCAAAAGGCAAATCGCAATCGCCTATGGAGTGTGATTGCATTTCTACTAAGCAATTGTGGCTCCATGTTGCAGTGATTGCGTTTTTCGGTCTCATTCCAGAGAATGAGAATGGCGCTCTAACTGCCAGCAAAATGTTGCACGCGGTGCACTTTTGCGATATACGCACATCACAGGCACTGCAAGGATTTACCGCAGTGCTTTGCTGAATACCGGCTATCAGCAAAGAGCAGAAACACTACCCACCAAAGCACCCCAAGAGTGAACTGGCCCTTAACCACCCTGGCGTTCTGATTAAATCGCCAGGGTGGCTGCGGGAGGGTTTTTTTTAAATAAAAAAAAAACTATTTCATGCAGCCAACTGAAAGTTGGCTGCATGAAAGCCCACTAGAGGGCGCTCCGGAGGCGATCTTCCGATCGCCTCCGGCGCCCAGAATAAACAAGGAAGGCCGCAATGAGCGGCCTTCCTTGTTTTGCTTATATCGTCGCCATAGCGACGAGCGGAGTGACGTCATCGACGTCAGCCGCCTCCGATCCAGCCATTAGCGCTGGCCGGAACTTTTTGTTCCGGCTACGCTGGGCTCAGGCGGCTGGGGGGACCCTCTTTCGCCGCTGCTCGCGGCGGATCGCCGCAGAGCGGCGGCGATCAGGCAGCACACGCGGCTGGCAAAGTGCCGGCTGCGTGTGCTGCTTTTTATTTGATGAAAATCGGCCCAGCAGGGCCTGAGCGGCGACCTCCGGCGGTGTTGGACGAGCTGAGCTCGTCCAGACCGCTCAGGTGGTTAAGAGAACTTGATTGGTGATTACAAATTGTTGCAACCTGCAGAGTAGAACTCAGGGGTGTATTTAAAATGATTTAAATACACCCCCAAATTCTAATAATGGCCTCCTCCTCCCCATAGCCATACCAATCCTCACCAAAAAGGGACAAAGCATAGAAACGCAAACAAAACAAAAAAAGATGCAGGCCAACAATTGTAATTCTGGAAAATACCAATTGCACTAGCAAAAACCCGGCAATGCAATGTGCATGTTCATCGCCGTGCTGTTGCTATTGGCAAAATGGGAACGATACAATTTTTAAATCGAAACGTTCTTAATAAAAAAGGGCCCTAATTAGTTAATCTCCATCTAAGATAGTTTATTATATTCTTTTTTTAACAGAGTCCTTTGGCTAATCCAGTTGGCTAAAAGTAAATCACATTTTGGCAAATAGGATTGTAAGCCGGCCCACCATGGTAAGGTAGACTCTATTAGGGCGGGTTAGGTGATGGGAGTGAGAGAGGAATAGAGTATAGTGTTTTGGAGAGGGAAGAGGGGGATAGGTGGTCTTAAAGGGTACCACTCTTACACCTTCAAGTGCAAAGTTGGGGAACACAACGACCACCTGATAATTAATTGGGATCCAGCTGGTCCCCCTTAGGCCTGGTTCAACACTGGGATCGCAAAAGGCAAATCACAATCGCCTACGGAGTGTGATTGCATTTCTACTAAGCAACTGTGGCTCCATGTTGCAGTGATTGCGTTTTTCGGTCTCATTCCAGAGAATGAGAATGGTGTTCTAACTGCCAGCAAAATGTTGCACGCAGTGCACTTTTGCGATTTACGCACATCACAGGCACTGCAAGGATTTACCGCAGTGCTTTGCTGAATACCGGCTATCAGCAAAGAGCAGAAACACTACCCACCAAAGCACCCTAAGAGTGAACTGGCCCTTAAGAGAACTTGATTGGTGATTACAAATTGTTGCAACCTGCAGAGTAGAACTCAGGGGTGTATGTAAAATGATTTAAATACACCCCCAAATTCTAATAATGGCCTCCTCCTCCCCATAGCCATACCCATCCTCACCAAAAAGGTATAAAGCATAGAAACGCAAAATAAAAACAAAAAAAGATGCAGACCAACAATTGTAATTCTGGAAAATACCAATTGCACTAGCAAAAACCCGGCAATGCAATTTACATGTTCATCGCCGTGCTGTTGCTATTGGCAAAATGAGAACGATACAATTTTTAAATCGAAACGTTCTTAATAAAAAAGGGCCCTAATTAGTTAATCTCCATCTAAGATAGTTTATTATATTCTTTTTTTTAACAGAGTCCTTTGGCTAATCCAGTTGGCTAAAAGTAAATCACATTTTGGCAAATAGGATTGTAAGCCGGCCCACCATGGTAAGGTAGACTCTATTAGGGCGGGTTAGGTGATGGGAGTGAGAGAGGAATAGAGTATAGTGTTTTGGAGAGGGAAGAGGGGGATAGGTGGACTTAAAGGGTACCACTCTTACACCCTCAAGTGCAAAGTCGGGGAACACAACGACCACCTGATAAATAATTGGGATCCAGCTGGTCCACCTTAGGCCGGTTCAACTCTGGGATCGCAAAAGGCAAATCGCAATCGCCTATGGAGTGTGATTGTATTTTTACTAAGCAATTGTGGCTCCATGTTGCAGTGATTGCGTTTTTCGGTCTCATTCCAGAGAATGAGAATGGCGCTCTAACTGCCAGCAAAATGTTGCACGCAGTGCACTTTTGCGATATACGCACATCACAGGCACTGCAAGGATTTACCGCAGTGCTTTGCTGAATACCGACTATCAGCAAAGAGCAGAAAAACCACTTATTAAAGCACCCCAAGTGTGAACTGGCCCTTAAGAGAACTTTATTGGCGATTACAAATTGTTGCAACCTGCAGAGTAGAACTCAGGGGCGTATTTAAAATGATTTAAATATACCCCCAAATTCTAATAATGGCCTCCTCCTCCCCATAGCCATACCAATCCTCACCAAAAAGGTACAAAGCATAGAAACGCAAACAAAACAAAAAAAGATGCAGGCCAACAATTGTAATTCTGGAAAATACCAATTGCACTAGCAAAAACCCGGCAATGCAATTTACATGTTCATCGCCGTGCTGTTGCTATTGGAAAAATGGGAACGATACAATTTTTAAATTGAAACGTGCTTAATAAAAAAGGGCGCTAATTAGTTAATCTCCATCTAAGAGAGTTTATTATATTATTTTTTTAACAGAGTCCTTTGGCTAATCCAGTTGGCTAAAACTAAATCACATTTTGGCAAATAGGATTGTAAGCCGGCCCACCATGGTAAGGTAGACTCTATTAGGGCGGGTTAGGTGATGGGAGTGAGAGAGGAATAGAGTATAGTGTTTTGGAGAGGGAAGAGGGGGATAGGTGGTCTTAAAGGGTACCACTCTTACACCCTCAAGTGCAAAGTCGGGGAACACAACGACCACCTGATAAATAATTGGGATCCAGCTGGTCCCCCTTAGGCCGGTTCAACACTGGGATCGCAAAAGGCAAATCGCAATCGCCTATGGAGTGTGATTGCATTTCTACTAAGCAATTGTGGCTCCATGTTGCAGTGATTGCGTTTTTCGGTCTCATTCCAGAGAATGAGAATGGTGTTCTAACTGCCAGCAAAATGTTGCACGCAGTGCACTTTTGCGATTTACGCACATCACAGGCACTGCAAGGATTTACCGCAGTGCTTTGCTGAATACCGGCTATCAGCAAAGAGCAGAAACACTACCCACCAAAGCACCCTAAGAGTGAACTGGCCCTTAAGAGAACTTGATTGGTGATTACAAATTGTTGCAACCTGCAGAGTAGAACTCAGGGGTGTATGTAAAATGATTTAAATACACCCCCAAATTCTAATAATGGCCTCCTCCTCCCCATAGCCATACCCATCCTCACCAAAAAGGTATAAAGCATAGAAACGCAAAAAAAAAACAAAAAAAGATGCAGACCAACAATTGTAATTCTGGAAAATACCAATTGCACTAGCAAAAACCCGGCAATGCAATTTACATGTTCATCGCCGTGCTGTTGCTATTGGCAAAATGAGAACGATACAATTTTTAAATCGAAACGTTCTTAATAAAAAAGGGCCCTAATTAGTTAATCTCCATCTAAGATAGTTTATTATATTCTTTTTTTTAACAGAGTCCTTTGGCTAATCCAGTTGGCTAAAAGTAAATCACATTTTGGCAAATAGGATTGTAAGCCGGCCCACCATGGTAAGGTAGACTCTATTAGGGCGGGTTAGGTGATGGGAGTGAGAGAGGAATAGAGTATAGTGTTTTGGAGAGGGAAGAGGGGGATAGGTGGACTTAAAGGGTACCACTCTTACACCCTCAAGTGCAAAGTCGGGGAACACAACGACCACCTGATAAATAATTGGGATCCAGCTGGTCCACCTTAGGCCGGTTCAACTCTGGGATCGCAAAAGGCAAATCGCAATCGCCTATGGAGTGTGATTGTATTTTTACTAAGCAATTGTGGCTCCATGTTGCAGTGATTGCGTTTTTCGGTCTCATTCCAGAGAATGAGAATGGCGCTCTAACTGCCAGCAAAATGTTGCACGCAGTGCACTTTTGCGATATACGCACATCACAGGCACTGCAAGGATTTACCGCAGTGCTTTGCTGAATACCGACTATCAGCAAAGAGCAGAAAAACCACTTATTAAAGCACCCCAAGTGTGAACTGGCCCTTAAGAGAACTTTATTGGCGATTACAAATTGTTGCAACCTGCAGAGTAGAACTCAGGGGCGTATTTAAAATGATTTAAATATACCCCCAAATTCTAATAATGGCCTCCTCCTCCCCATAGCCATACCAATCCTCACCAAAAAGGTACAAAGCATAGAAACGCAAACAAAACAAAAAAAGATGCAGGCCAACAATTGTAATTCTGGAAAATACCAATTGCACTAGCAAAAACCCGGCAATGCAATTTACATGTTCATCGCCGTGCTGTTGCTATTGGAAAAATGGGAACGATACAATTTTTAAATTGAAACGTGCTTAATAAAAAAGGGCGCTAATTAGTTAATCTCCATCTAAGAGAGTTTATTATATTGTTTTTTTAACAGAGTCCTTTGGCTAATCCAGTTGGCTAAAACTAAATCACATTTTGGCAAATAGGATTGTAAGCCGGCCCACCATGGTAAGGTAGACTCTATTAGGGCGGGTTAGGTGATGGGAGTGAGAGAGGAATAGAGTATAGTGTTTTGGAGAGGGAAGAGGGGGATAGGTGGTCTTAAAGGGTACCACTCTTACACCCTCAAGTGCAAAGTCGGGGAACACAACGACCACCTGATAAATAATTGGGATCCAGCTGGTCCCCCTTAGGCCGGTTCAACACTGGGATCGCAAAAGGCAAATCGCAATCGCCTATGGAGTGTGATTGCATTTCTACTAAGCAATTGTGGCTCCATGTTGCAGTGATTGCGTTTTTCGGTCTCATTCCAGAGAATGAGAATGGCGCTCTAACTGCCAGCAAAATGTTGCACGCAGTGCACTTTTGCGATATACGCACATCACAGGCACTGCAAGGATTTACCGCAGTGCTTTGCTGAATACCGGCTATCAGCAAAGAGCAGAAACACTACCCACCAAAGCACCCCAAGAGTGAACTGGCCCTTAAGAGAACTTGATTGGTGATTACAAATTGTTGCAACCTGCAGAGTAGAACTCAGGGGTGTATTTAAAATGATTTAAATACACCCCCAAATTCTAATAATGGCCTCCTCCTCCTCATAGCCATACCAATCCTCACCAAAAAGGGACAAAGCATAGAAACGCAAACAAAACAAAAAAAGATGCAGGCCAACAATTGTAATTCTGGAAAATACCAATTGCACTAGCAAAAAAACGGCAATGCAATTTTCATGTTCATCGCCGTGCTGTTGCTATTGCCAATATGGGAACGATACAATTTTTAAATCGAAACGTTCTTAATAAAAAAGGGCCCTAATCAGTTAATCTCCATCTAAGATAGTTTATTATATTCTTTTTTTAACAGAGTCCTTTGGCTAATCCAGTTGGCTAAAAGTAAATCACATTTTGGCCAATAGGATTGTAAGCCGGCCCACCATGGTAAGGTAGATTCTATTAGGGCGGGTTAGGTGATGGGAGTGAGAGAGGAATAGAGTATAGTGTTTTGGAGAGGGAAGAGGGGGATAGGTGGTCTTAAACGGTACCACTCTTACACCCTCAAGTGCAAAGTTGGGGAACACAACGACCACCTGATAATTAATTGGGATCCAGCTGGTCCCCCTTAGGCCGGGTTCAACACAAAGGCAAATCACAATCGCCTACGGAGTATGATTGCATTTCTACTAAGCAACTGTGGCTCCATGTTGCAGTGATTGCGTTTTTCGGTCTCATTTCAGAGAATGAGAATGGTGTTCTAACTGCCAGCAAAATGTTGCACGCAGTGCACTTTTGCGATTTACGCACATCACACGCACTGCAAGGATTTACCGCAGTGCTTTGCTGAATACCGGCTATCAGCAAAGAGCAGAAACACTACCCACCAAAGCACCCTAAGAGTGAACTGGCCCTTAAGAGAACTTGATTGGTGATTACAAATTGTTGCAACCTGCAGAGTAGAACTCAGGGGTGTATGTAAAATGATTTAAATACACCCCCAAATTCTAATAATGGCGTCCTCCTCCCCATAGCCATACCAATCCTCACCAAAAAGGTATAAAGCATAGAAACGCAACAAAAAACAAAAAAAGATGCAGACCAACAATTGTAATTCTGGAAAATACCAATTGCACTAGCAAAAACCCGGCAATGCAATGTGCATGTTCATCGCCGTGCTGTTGCTATTGGCAAAATGGGAACGATACAATTTTTAAATCGAAATGTGCTTAATAAAAAAGGGCCCTAATTAGTTAATCTCCATCTAAGATAGTTTATTATATTCTTTTTTTAACAGAGTCCTTTGGCTAATCCAGTTGGCTAAAAGTAAATCACATTTTGGCAAATAGGATTGTAAGCCGGCCCACCATGGTAAGGTAGACTCTATTAGGGCGGGTTAGGTGATGGGAGTGAGAGAGGAATAGAGTATAGTGTTTTGGAGAGGGAAGAGAGGGATAGGTGGACTTAAAGGGTACCACTCTTACACCCTCAAGTGCAAAGTCGGGGAACACAACGACCACCTGATAAATAATTGGTATCCAGCTGGTCCCCCTTAGGCCGGGTTCAACACTGGGATCGCAAAAGGCAAATCACAATCGCCTACGGAGTGTGATTGCATTTCTACTAAGCCATTGTGGCTCCATGTTGCAGTGATTGCGTTTTTCGGTCTCATTCCAGAGAATGAGAATGGTGTTCTAACTGCCAGCAAAATGTTGCACGCAGTGCACTTTTGCGATTTACACACATCACAGGCACTGCAAGGATTTACCGCAGTGCTTTGCTGAATACCGGCTATCAGCAATGAGCAGAAAAACTACTTATTAAAGCACCCCAAGAGTGAACTGGCCCTTAAGAGAACTTGATTGATGATTACAAATTGTTGCAACCTGCAGAGTAGAAGTCAGGGGTGTATTTAAAATGATTTAAATACACCCCCAAATTCTAATAATGGCCTCCTCCTCCCCATAGCCATACCAATCCTCACCAAAAAGGGACAAAGCATAGAAACGCAAACAAAACAAAAAAAGATGCAGGCCAACAATTGTAATTCTGGAAAATACCAATTGCACTAGCAAAAACCCGGCAATGCAATTTACATGTTCATCGCCGTGCTGTTGCTATTGGCAAAATGGGAATGATACAATTTTTAAATCGAAACGTTCTTAATAAAAAAGGGCGCTAATTAGTTAATCTCCATCTAAGAGAGCTTATTATATTCTTTTTTTAACAGAGTCCTTTGGCTAATCCAGTTGGCTAAAACTAAATCACATTTTGGCAAATAGGATTGTAAGCCGGCCCAGCATGGTAAGGTAGACTCTATTAGGGCGGGTTAGGTGATGGGAGTGAGAGAGGAATAGAGTATAGCGTTTTGGAGAGGGAAGAGGGGGATAGGTGGTCTTAAAGGGTACCACTCTTACACCCTCAAGTGCAAAGTCGGGGAACACAACGACCACCTGATAAATAATTGGGATCCAGCTGGTCCCCCTTAGGCCGGTTCAACACTGGGATCGCAAAAGGCAAATCGCAATCGCCTATGGAGTGTGATTGCATTTCTACTAAGCAATTGTGGCTCCATGTTGCAGTGATTGCGTTTTTCGGTCTCATTCCAGAGAATGAGAATGGCGCTCTAACTGCCAGCAAAATGTTGCACGCAGTGCACTTTTGCGATATACGCACATCACAGGCACTGCAAGGATTTACCGCAGTGCTTTGCTGAATACCGGCTATCAGCAAAGAGCAGAAACACTACCCCCCAAAGCACCCCAAGAGTGAACTGGCCCTTAAGAGAACTTGATTGGTGATTACAAATTGTTGCAACCTGCAGAGTAGAACTCAGGGGTGTATTTAAAATGATTTAAATACACCCCCAAATTCTAATAATGGCCTCCTCCTCCCCATAGCCATACCAATCCTCACCAAAAAGGGACAAAGCATAGAAACGCAAACAAAACAAAAAAAGATGCAGGCCAACAATTGTAATTCTGGAAAATACCAATTGCACTAGCAAAAACCCGGCAATGCAATGTGCATGTTCATCGCCGTGCTGTTGCTATTGGCAAAATGGGAACGATACAATTTTTAAATCGAAATGTGCTTAATAAAAAAGGGCCCTAATTAGTTAATCTCCATCTAAGATAGTTTATTATATTCTTTTTTTAACAGAGTCCTTTGGCTAATCCAGTTGGCTAAAAGTAAATCGCATTTTGGCAAATAGGATTGTAAGCCGGCCCACCATGGTAAGGTAGACTCTATTAGGGCGGGTTAGGTGATGGGAGTGAGAGAGGAATAGAGTATAGTGTTTTGGAGAGGGAAGATGGGGAGATAGGTGGACTTAAAGGGTACCACTCTTACACCCTCAAGTGCAAAGTCGGGGAACACAACGACCACCTGATAAATAATTGGGATCCAGCTGGTCCCCCTTAGGCCGGTTCAACACTGGGATCGCAAAAGGCAAATCGCAATCGCCTATGGAGTGTGATTGCATTTCTACTAAGCAATTGTGGCTCCATGTTGCAGTGATTGCGTTTTTCGGTCTCATTCCAGAGAATGAGAATGGCGCTCTAACTGCCAGCAAAATGTTGCACGCAGTGCACTTTTGCGATATACGCACATCACAGGCACTGCAAGGATTTACCGCAGTGCTTTGCTGAATACCGGCTATCAGCAAAGAGCAGAAACACTACCCCCCAAAGCACCCCAAGAGTGAACTGGCCCTTAAGAGAACTTGATTGGTGATTACAAATTGTTGCAACCTGCAGAGTAGAACTCAGGGGTGTATTTAAAATGATTTAAATACACCCCCAAATTCTAATAATGGCCTCCTCCTCCCCATAGCCATACCAATCCTCACCAAAAAGGGACAAAGCATAGAAACGCAAACAAAACAAAAAAAGATGCAGGCCAACAATTGTAATTCTGGAAAATACCAATTGCACTAGCAAAAACCCGGCAATACAATGTGCATGTTCATCGCCGTGCTGTTGCTATTGGCAAAATGGGAACGATACAATTTTTAAATCGAAATGTGCTTAATAAAAAAGGGCCCTAATTAGTTAATCTCCATCTAAGATAGTTTATTATATTCTTTTTTTAACAGAGTCCTTTGGCTAATCCAGTTGGCTAAAAGTAAATCACATTTTGGCAAATAGGATTGTAAGCCGGCCCACCATGGTAAGGTAGACTCTATTAGGGCGGGTTAGGTGATGGGAGTGAGAGAGGAATAGAGTATAGTGTTTTGGAGAGGGAAGATGGGGAGATAGGTGGACTTAAAGGGTACCACTCTTACACCCTCAAGTGCAAAGTCGGGGAACACAACGACCACCTGATAAATAATTGGGATCCAGCTGGTCCCCCTTAGGCCGGTTCAACACTGGGATCGCAAAAGGCAAATCGCAATCGCCTATGGAGTGTGATTGCATTTCTACTAAGCAATTGTGGCTCCATGTTGCAGTGATTGCGTTTTTCGGTCTCATTCCAGAGAATGAGAATGGCGCTCTAACTGCCAGCAAAATGTTGCACGCAGTGCACTTTTGCGATATACGCACATCACAGGCACTGCAAGGATTTACCGCAGTGCTTTGCTGAATACCGGCTATCAGCAAAGAGCAGAAACACTACCCCCCAAAGCACCCCAAGAGTGAACTGGCCCTTAAGAGAACTTGATTGGTGATTACAAATTGTTGCAACCTGCAGAGTAGAACTCAGGGGTGTATTTAAAATGATTTAAATACACCCCCAAATTCTAATAATGGCCTCCTCCTCCCCATAGCCATACCAATCCTCACCAAAAAGGGACAAAGCATAGAAACGCAAACAAAACAAAAAAAGATGCAGGCCAACAATTGTAATTCTGGAAAATACCAATTGCACTAGCAAAAACCCGGCAATGCAATGTGCATGTTCATCGCCGTGCTGTTGCTATTGGCAAAATGGGAACGATACAATTTTTAAATCGAAATGTGCTTAATAAAAAAGGGCCCTAATTAGTTAATCTCCATCTAAGATAGTTTATTATATTCTTTTTTTAACAGAGTCCTTTGGCTAATCCAGTTGGCTAAAAGTTAATCACATTTTGGCAAATAGGATTGTAAGCCGGCCCACCATGGTAAGGTAGACTCTATTAGGGCGGGTTAGGTGATGGGAGTGAGAGAGGAATAGAGTATAGTGTTTTGGAGAGGGAAGAGAGGGATAGGTGGACTTAAAGGGTACCACTCTTACACCCTCAAGTGCAAAGTCGGGGAACACAACGACCACCTGATAAATAATTGGGATCCAGCTGGTCCCCCTTAGGCCGGGTTCAACACTGGGATCGCAAAAGGCAAATCACAATCGCCTACGGAGTGTGATTGCATTTCTACTAAGCAATTGTGGCTCCATGTTGCAGTGATTGCGTTTTTCGGTCTCATTCCAGAGAATGAGAATGGTGTTCTAACTGCCAGCAAAATGTTGCACGCAGTGCACTTTTGCGATTTACACACATCACAGGCACTGCAAGGATTTACCGCAGTGCTTTGCTGAATACCGGCTATCAGCAATGAGCAGAAAAACTACTTATCAAAGCACCCCAAGAGTGAACTGGCCCTTAAGAGAACTTGATTGATGATTACAAATTGTTGCAACCTGCAGAGTAGAAGTCAGGGGTGTATTTAAAATGATTTAAATACACCCCCAAATTCTAATAATGGCCTCCTCCTCCCCATAGCCATACCAATCCTCACCAAAAAGGGACAAAGCATAGAAACGCAAACAAAACAAAAAAAGATGCAAGCCAACAATTGTAATTCTGGAAAATACCAATTGCACTAGCAAAAACCCGGCAATGCAATTTACATGTTCATCGCCGTGCTGTTGCTATTGGCAAAATGGGAATGATACAATTTTTAAATCGAAACGTTCTTAATAAAAAAGGGCGCTAATTAGTTAATCTCCATCTAAGAGAGTTTATTATATTCTTTTTTTAACAGAGTCCTTTGGCTAATCCAGTTGGCTAAAACTAAATCACATTTTGGCAAATAGGATTGTAAGCCGGCCCAGCATGGTAAGGTAGACTCTATTAGGGCGGGTTAGGTGATGGGAGTGAGAGAGGAATAGAGTATAGCGTTTTGGAGAGGGAAGAGGGGGATAGGTGGTCTTAAAGGGTACCACTCTTACACCCTCAAGTGCAAAGTCGGGGAACACAATGACCACCTGATAAATAATTGGGATCCAGCTGGTCCCCCTTAGGCCGGTTCAACACTGGGATCGCAAAAGGCAAATCGCAATCGCCTATGGAGTGTGATTGCATTTCTACTAAGCAATTGTGGCTCCATGTTGCAGTGATTGCGTTTTTCGGTCTCATTCCAGAGAATGAGAATGGCGCTCTAACTGCCAGCAAAATGTTGCACGCAGTGCACTTTTGCGATATACGCACATCACAGGCACTGCAAGGATTTACCGCAGTGCTTTGCTGAATACCGGCTATCAGCAAAGAGCAGAAACACTACCCACCAAAGCACCCCAAGAGTGAACTGGCCCTTAAGAGAACTTGATTGGTGATTACAAATTGTTGCAACCTGCAGAGTAGAACTCAGGGGTGTATTTAAAATGATTTAAATACACCCCCAAATTCTAATAATGGCCTCCTCCTCCCCATAGCCATACCAATCCTCACCAAAAAGGGACAAAGCATAGAAACGCAAACAAAACAAAAAAAGATGCAGGCCAACAATTGTAATTCTGGAAAATACCAATTGCACTAGCAAAAACCCGGCAATGCAATGTGCATGTTCATCGCCGTGCTGTTGCTATTGGCAAAATGGGAACGATACAATTTTTAAATCGAAATGTGCTTAATAAAAAAGGGCCCTAATTAGTTAATCTCCATCTAAGATAGTTTATTATATTCTTTTTTTAACAGAGTCCTTTGGCTAATCCAGTTGGCTAAAAGTAAATCACATTTTGGCAAATAGGATTGTAAGCCGGCCCACCATGGTAAGGTAGACTCTATTAGGGCGGGTTAGGTGATGGGAGTGAGAGAGGAATAGAGTATAGTGTTTTGGAGAGGTAAGATGGGGAGATAGGTGGACTTAAAGGGTACCACTCTTACACCCTCAAGTGCAAAGTCGGGGAACACAACGACCACCTGATAAATAATTGGGATCCAGCTGGTCCCCCTTAGGCCGGTTCAACACTGGGATCGCAAAATAGGATTGTAAGCCGGCCCACCATGGTAAGGTAGACTTTATTAGGGCTGGTTAGGTGATGGGAGTGAGAGAGGAATAGAGTATAGTGTTTTGGAGAGGGAAGAGAGGGATAGGTGGACTTAAAGGGTACCACTCTTACACCCTCAAGTGCAAAGTCGGGGAACACAACGACCACCTGATAAATAATTGGGATCCAGCTGGTCCCCCTTAGGCCGGGTTCAACACTGGGATCGCAAAAGGCAAATCACAATCGCCTACGGAGTGTGATTGCATTTCTACTAAGCAATTGTGGCTCCATGTTGCAGTGATTGCGTTTTTCGGTCTCATTCCAGAGAATGAGAATGGTGTTCTAACTGCCAGCAAAATGTTGCACGTAGTGCACTTTTGCGATTTACACACATCACAGGCACTGCAAGGATTTACCGCAGTGCTTTGCTGAATACCGACTATCAGCAAAGAGCAGAAAAACCACTTATTAAAGCACCCCAAGTGTGAACTGGCCCTTAAGAGAACTTTATTGGTGATTACAAATTGTTGCAACCTGCAGAGTAGAACTCAGGGGAGTATTTAAAATGATTTAAATATACCCCCAAATTCTAATAATGGCCTCCTCCTCCCCATAGCCATACCAATCCTCACCAAAAAGGTACAAAGCATAGAAACGCAAACAAAACAAAAAAAATGCAGGCCAACAATTGTAATTCTGGAAAATACCAATTGCACTAGCAAAAACCCGGCAATGCAATTTACATGTTCATCGCCGTGCTGTTGCTATTGGAAAAATGGGAACGATACAATTTTTAAATTGAAACGTGCTTAATAAAAAAGGGCGCTAATTAGTTAATCTCCATCTAAGAGAGTTTATTATCTTCTTTTTTTAACAGAGTCCTTTGGCTAATCCAGTTGGCTAAAACTAAATCACATTTTGGCAAATAGGATTGTAAGCCGGCCCACCATGGTAAGGTAGACTCTATTAGGGCGGGTTAGGTGATGGGAGTGAGAGAGGAATAGAGTATAGTGTTTTGGAGAGGGAAGATGGGGAGATATGGCGCTCTAACTGCCAGCAAAATGTTGCACGCAGTGCACTTTTGCGATATACGCACATCACAGGCACTGCAAGGATTTACCGCAGTGCTTTGCTGAATACCGGCTATCAGCAAAGAGCAGAAACACTACCCACCAAAGCACCCCAAGAGTGAACTGGCCCTTAAGAGAACTTGATTGGTGATTACAAATTGTTGCAACCTGCAGAGTAGAACTCAGGGGTGTATTTAAAATGATTTAAATACACCCCCAAATTCTAATAATGGCCTCCTCCTACCCATAGCCATACCAATCCTCACCAAAAAGATACAAAGCATAGAAACGCAAACAAAACAAAAAAAGATGCAGGCCAACAATTGTAATTCTGGAAAATACCAATTGCACTAGCAAAAACCCGGCAATGCAATGTGCATGTTCATCGCCGTGCTGTTGCTATTGGCAAAATGGGAACGATACAATTTTTAAATCGAAACGTTCTTAACAAAAAAGGGCCCTAATTAGCTAATCTACATCTAAGATAGTTTATTATATTCTTTTTTTAACAGAGTCCTTTGGCTAATCCAGTTGGCTAAAAGTAAATCACATTTTGGCAAATAGGATTGTAAGCCGGCCCACCATGGTAAGGTAGACTCTATTAGGCCTGGAACCCACTGAAAACCGCAAACGCAAAACGCAACCGCTAGCGTTTTGTCTGAGCGGTTTGCAAGCGGATTCATGCGCGTTTTTGGTCGTGTTTTGCAACATTGTATTTTTTTCCCCAGCGGGTGCCTAACGTTTTGCGTTTTGCGTTTTTATCCTGATTGGTCCTGTGAATTATTTTTCATTTTGTTACAGTGTGCTGAACCGCAAAACGCTAGCAAAACCGCTCAGTTTAGGTTTTGCTGAGCGTTTCTGCTAGCGTTTCAATACTTTACATTGAAGCGCTAACGCTCCCAAAATGCTGCAGGTCCTGTGTTTGCGTTTCTGGGAAACGCAAACGCTCCTGTGGAAGTTGCCCCATCCATTAACATTAGCCCAGCGTTTTGGCAAACTGCTAGCGTATCGCAGTGCTGCCAAAACGCTGCCAAAAGCGCTCCTGTGGGTTCCAGCCCTTAGGGCGGGTTAGGTGATGGGAGTGAGAGAGGAATAGAGTATAGTGTTTTGGAGAGGGAAGAGGGGGATAGGTGGACTTAAAGGGTACCACTCTTACACCCTCAAGTGCAAAGTCGGGGAACACAACGACCACCTGATAAATAATTGGGATCCAGCTGGTCCCCCTTAGGCCGGGTTCAACACTGGGATCGCAAAAGGCAAATCACAATCGCCTACGGAGTGTGATTGCATTTCTACTAAGCAATTGTGGCTCCATGTTGCAGTGATTGCGTTTTTGGATCTCATTCCAGAGAATGAAAATGGCGCTCTAACTGCCAGCAAAATGTTGCACGCAGTGCACTTTTGCGATATACGCACATCACAGGCACTGCAAGGATTTACCGCAGTGCTTTGCTGAATACCGGCTATCAGCAAAGAGCAGAAACACTACCCACCAAAGCACCCTAAGAGTGAACTGGCCCTTAAGAGAACTTGATTGGTGATTACAAATTGTTGCAACCTGCAGAGTAGAACTCAGGGGTGTATTTAAAATGATTTAAATACACCCCCAAATTCTAATAATGGCCTCCTCCTCCCCATAGCCATACCAATCCTCACCAAAAAGGGACAAAGCATAGAAACGCAAAAAAAAAAAACAAAAAAAGATGCAGACCAACAATTGTAATTCTGGAAAATACCAATTGCACTAGCAAAAACCCGGCAATGCAATTTACATGTTCATCGCCGTGCTGTTGCTATTGGCAAAATGGGAACGATACAATTTTTAAATCGAAATGTGCTTAATAAAAAAGGGCCCTAATTAGTTAATCTCCATCTAAGATAGTTTATTATATTCTTTTTTTAACAGAGTCCTTTGGCTAATCCAGTTGGCTAAAAGTAAATCACATTTTGGCAAATAGGATTGTAAGCCGGCCCACCATGGTAAGGTAGACTCTATTAGGGCGGGTTAGGTGATGGGAGTGAGAGAGGAATAGAGTATAGTGTTTTGGAGAGGGAAGAGGGGGATAGGTGGACTTAAAGGGTACCACTCTTACACCCTCAAGTGCAAAGTCGGGGAACACAACGACCACCTGATAAATAATTGGGATCCAGCTGGTCCCCCTTAGGCCGGGTTCAACACTGGGATCGCAAAAGGCAAATCACAATCGCCTACGGAGTGTGATTGCATTTCTACTAAGCAACTGTGGCTCCATGTTTCAGTGATTGCGTTTTTCGGTCTCATTCCAGAGAATGAGAATGGTGTTCTAACTGCCAGCAAAATGTTGCACGCAGTGCACTTTTGCGATTTACGCACATCACAGGCACTGCAAGGATTTACCGCAGTGCTTTGCTGAATACCGGCTATCAGCAAAGAGCAGAAACACTACCCACCAAAGCACCCTAAGAGTGAACTGGCCCTTAAGAGAACTTGATTGGTGATTACAAATTGTTGCAACCTGCAGAGTAGAACTCAGGGGTGTATTTAAAATGATTTAAATACACCCCCAAATTCTAATAATGGCCTCCTCCTCCCCATAGCCATACCCATCCTCACCAAAAAGGTATAAAGCATAGAAACGCAAAAAAAAAAAAAAAAAAAGATGCAGGCCAACAATTGTAATTCTGGAAAATACCAATTGCACTAGCAAAAACCCAGCAATGCAATTTACATGTTCATCGCCGTGCTGTTGCTATTGGCAAAATGGGAACGATACAATTTTTAAATCGAAACGTTCTTAATAAAAAAGGGCCCTAATTAGTTAATCTCCATCTAAGATAGTTTATTATATTCTTTTTTTAACAGAGTCCTTTGGCTAATCCAGTTGGCTAAAAGTAAATCATATTTTGGCAAATAGGATTGTAAGCCGGCCCACCATGGTAAGGTAGACTCTATTAGGGCGGGTTAGGTGATGGGAGTGAGAGAGGAATAGAGTATAGTGTTTTGGAGAGGGAAGATGGGGAGATAGGTGGACTTAAAGGGTACCACTCTTACACCCTCAAGTGCAAAGTCGGGGAACACAACGACCACCTGATAAATAATTGGGATCCAGCTGGTCCCCCTTAGGCCGGGTTCAACACTGGGATCGCAAAAGGCAAATCACAATCGCCTACGGAGTGTGATTGCATTTCTACTAAGCAACTGTGGCTCCATGTTGCAGTGATTGCGTTTTTCGGTCTCATTCCAGAGAATGAGAATGGTGTTCTAACTGCCAGCAAAATGTTGCACGCAGTGCACTTTTGCGATTCACGCACATCACAGGCACTGCAAGGATTTACCGCAGTGCTTTGCTGAATACAGGCTATCAGCAAAGAGCAGAAACACTACCCACCAAAGCACCCTAAGAGTGAACTGGCCCTTAAGAGAACTTGATTGGTGATTACAAATTGTTGCAACCTGCAGAGTAGAACTCAGGGGTGTATTTAAAATGATTTAAATACACCCCCAAATTCTAATAATGGCCTCCTCCTCCCCATAGCCATACCCATCCTCACCAAAAAGTTATAAAGCATAGAAACGCAAAAAAAAAAACAAAAAAAGATGCAGACCAACAATTGTAATTCTGGAAAATACCAATTGCACTAGCAAAAACCCGGCAATGCAATTTACATGTTCATCGCCGTGTTGTTGCTATTGGCAAAATGAGAACGATACAATTTTTAAATCAAAACGTTCTTAATAAAAAAGGGCCCTAATTAGTTAATCTCCATCTAAGATAGTTTATTATATTCTTTTTTTAACAGAGTCCTTTGGCTAATCCAGTTGGCTAAAAGTAAATCACATTTTGGCAAATAGGATTGTAAGCCGGCCCACCATGGTAAGGTAGACTCTATTAGGGCGGGTTAGGTGATGGGAGTGAGAGAGGAATGGAGTATAGTGTTTTGGAGAGGGAAGATGGGGAGATAGGTGGACTTAAAGGGTACCACTCTTACACCCTCAAGTGCAAAGTCGGGGAACACAACGACCACCTGATAAATAATTGGGATCCAGCTGGTCCCCCTTAGGCCGGGTTCAACACTGGGATCGCAAAAGGCAAATCGCAATCGCCTATGGAGTGTGATTGCATTTCTACTAAGCAATTGTGGCTCCATGTTGCAGTGATTGCGTTTTCGCTCTCATTCCAGAGAATGAGAATGGCGCTCTAACTGCCAGCAAAATGTTGCACGCAGTGCACTTTTGCGATATACGCACATCACAGGCACTGCAAGGATTTACCGCAGTGCTTTGCTGAATACCGGCTATCAGCAAAGAGCAGAAACACTACCCACCAAAGCACCCCAAGAGTGAACTGGCCCTTAAGAGAACTTGATTGGTGATTACAAATTGTTGCAACCTGCAGAGTAGAACTCAGGGGTGTATTTAAAATGATTTAAATACACCCCCAAATTCTAATAATGGCCTCCTCCTCCCCATAGCCATACCAATCCTCACCAAAAAGGTATAAAGCATAGAAACGCAACAAAAAACAAAAAAAGATGCAGACCAACAATTGTAATTCTGGAAAATACCAATTGCACTAGCAAAAACCCGGCAATGCAATGTGCATGTTCATCGCCGTGCTGTTGCTATTGGCAAAATGGGAACGATACAATTTTTAAATCGAAATGTGCTTAATAAAAAAGGGCCCTAATTAGTTAATCTCCATCTAAGATAGTTTATTATATTCTTTTTTTAACAGAGTCCTTTGGCTAATCCAGTTGGCTAAAAGTAAATCACATTTTGGCAAATAGGATTGTAAGCCGGCCCACCATGGTAAGGTAGACTCTATTAGGGCGGGTTAGGTGATGGGAGTGAGAGAGGAATAGAGTATAGTGTTTTGGAGAGGGAAGAGAGGGATAGGTGGACTTAAAGGGTACCACTCTTACACCCTCAAGTGCAAAGTCGGGGAACACAACGACCACCTGATAAATAATTGGTATCCAGCTGGTCCCCCTTAGGCCGGGTTCAACACTGGGATCGCAAAAGGCAAATCACAATCGCCTACGGAGTGTGATTGCATTTCTACTAAGCAATTGTGGCTCCATGTTGCAGTGATTGCGTTTTTCGGTCTCATTCCAGAGAATGAGAATGGTGTTCTAACTGCCAGCAAAATTTTGCACGCAGTGCACTTTTGCGATTTACACACATCACAGGCACTGCAAGGATTTACCGCAGTGCTTTGCTGAATACCGGCTATCAGCAATGAGCAGAAAAACTACTTATTAAAGCACCCCAAGAGTGAACTGGCCCTTAAGAGAACTTGATTGATGATTACAAATTGTTGCAACCTGCAGAGTAGAAGTCAGGGGTGTATTTAAAATGATTTAAATACACCCCCAAATTCTAATAATGGCGTCCTCCTCCCCATAGCCATACCAATCCTCACCAAAAAGGGACAAAGCATAGAAACGCAAACAAAAAAAAAAAAGATGCAGGCCAACAATTGTAATTCTGGAAAATACCAATTGCACTAGCAAAAACCCGGCAATGCAATTTACATGTTCATCGCCGTGCTGTTGCTATTGGCAAAATGGGAATGATACAATTTTTAAATCGAAACGTTCTTAATAAAAAAGTGCGCTAATTAGTTAATCTCCATCTAAGAGAGTTTATTATATTCTTTTTTTAACAGAGTCCTTTGGCTAATCCAGTTGGCTAAAACTAAATCACATTTTGGCAAATAGGATTGTAAGCCGGCCCAGCATGGTAAGGTAGACTCTATTAGGGCGGGTTAGGTGATGGGAGTGAGAGAGGAATAGAGTATAGCGTTTTGGAGAGGGAAGAGGGGGATAGGTGGTCTTAAAGGGTACCACTCTTACACCCTCAAGTGCAAAGTCGGGGAACACAACGACCACCTGATAAATAATTGGGATCCAGCTGGTCCCCCTTAGGCCGGTTCAACACTGGGATCGCAAAAGGCAAATCGCAATCGCCTATGGAGTGTGATTGCATTTCTACTAAGCAATTGTGGCTCCATGTTGCAGTGATTGCGTTTTTCGGTCTCATTCCAGAGAATGAGAATGGCGCTCTAACTGCCAGCAAAATGTTGCACGCAGTGCACTTTTGCGATATACGCACATCACCGGCACTGCAAGGATTTACCGCAGTGCTTTGCTGAATACCGGCTATCAGCAAAGAGCAGAAACACTACCCACCAAAGCACCCCAAGAGTGAACTGGCCCTTAAGAGAACTTGATTGGTGATTACAAATTGTTGCAACCTGCAGAGTAGAACTCAGGGGTGTATTTAAAATGATTTAAATACACCCCCAAATTCTAATAATGGCCTCCTCCTCCCCATAGCCATACCAATCCTCACCAAAAAGGGACAAAGCATAGAAACGCAAACAAAACAAAAAAAGATGCAGGCCAACAATTGTAATTCTGGAAAATTTAAATTGCACTAGCAAAAACCCGGCAATGCAATGTGCATGTTCATCGCCGTGCTGTTGCTATTGGCAAAATGGGAACGATACCATTTTTAAATCGAAATGTGCTTAATAAAAAAGGGCCCTAATTAGTTAATCTCCATCTAAGATAGTTTATTATATTCTTTTTTTAACAGAGTCCTTTGGCTAATCCAGTTGGTTAAAGTAAATCACATTTTGGCAAATAGGATTGTAAGCCGGCCCACCATGGTAAGGTAGACTCTATTAGGGCGGGTTAGGTGATGGGAGTGAGAGAGGAATAGAGTATAGTGTTTTGGAGAGGGAAGATGGGGAGATAGGTGGACTTAAAGGGTACCACTCTTACACCCTCAAGTGCAAAGTCGGGGAACACAACGACCACCTGATAAATAATTGGGATCCAGCTGGTCCCCCTTAGGCCGGGTTCAACACTGGGATCGCAAAAGGAAAATCGCAATCGCCTATGGAGTGTGATTGCATTTCTACTAAGCAATTGTGGCTCCATGTTGCAGTGATTGCGTTTTCGGTCTCATTCCAGAGAATGAGAATGGCGCTCTAACTGCCAGCAAAATTTTGCACGCAGTGCACTTTTGCGATTTACGCACATCACAGGCACTGCAAGGATTTACCGCAGTGCTTTGCTGAATACCGGCTATCAGCAAAGAGCAGAAACACTACCCACCAAAGCACCCCAAGAAAGAACTGGCCCTTAAGAGAACTTGATTGGTGATTACAAATTGTTGCAACCTGCAGAGTAGAACTCAGGGGTGTATTTAAAATGATTTAAATACACCCCCAAATTCTAATAATGGCCTCCTCCTCCCCATAGCCATACCAATCCTCACCAAAAAGGTATAAAGTATAGAAACGCAACAAAAAACAAAAAAAGATGCAGACCAACAATTGTAATTCTGGAAAATACCAATTGCACTAGCAAAAACCCGGCAATGCAATGTGCATGTTCATCGCCGTGCTGTTGCTATTGGCAAAATGGGAACGATACAATTTTTAAATCGAAATGTGCTTAATAAAATAGGGCCCTAATTAGTTAATCTCCATCTAAGATAGTTTATTATATTCTTTTTTTAACAGAGTCCTTTGGCTAATCCAGTTGGCTAAAAGTAAATCACATTTTGGCAAATAGGATTGTAAGCCGGCCCACCATGGTAAGGTAGACTCTATTAGGGCGGGTTAGGTGATGGGAGTGAGAGAGGAATAGAGTATAGTGTTTTGGAGAGGGAAGAGAGGGATAGGTGGACTTAAAGGGTACCACTCTTACACCCTCAAGTGCAAAGTCGGGGAACACAACGACCACCTGATAAATAATTGGTATCCAGCTGGTCCCCCTTAGGCCGGGTTCAACACTGGGATCGCAAAAGGCAAATCACAATCGCCTACGGAGTGTGATTGCATTTCTACTAAGCAATTGTGGCTCCATGTTGCAGTGATTGCGTTTTTCGGTCTCATTCCAGAGAATGAGAATGGTGTTCTAACTGCCAGCAAAATGTTGCACGCAGTGCACTTTTGCGATATACGCACATCACAGGCACTGCAAGGATTTACCGCAGTGCTTTGCTGAATACCGGCTATCAGCAAAGAGCAGAAACACTACCCACCAAAGCACCCCAAGAGTGAACTGGCCCTTAAGAGAACTTGATTGGTGATTACAAATTGTTGCAACCTGCAGAGTAGAACTCAGGGGTGTATTTAAAATGATTTAAATACACCCCCAAATTCTAATAATGGCCTCCTCCTCCCCATAGCCATACCAATCCTCACCAAAAAGGGACAAAGCATAGAAACGCAAACAAAACAAAAAAAGATGCAGGCCAACAATTGTAATTCTGGAAAATACCAATTGCACTAGCAAAAACCCGGCAATGCAATTTACATGTTCATCGCCGTGCTGTTGCTATTGGAAAAATGGGAACGATACAATTTTTAAATCGAAACATTCTTAATAAAAAAGGGCCCTAATTAGTTCATCTCCATCTAAGAGAGTTTATTATATTCTTTTTTTAACAGAGTCCTTTGGCTAATCCAGTTGGCTAAAACTAAATCACATTTTGGCAAATAGGATTGTAAGCCGGCCCACCATGGTAAGGTAGACTCTATTAGGGCGGGTTAGGTGATGGGAGTGAGAGAGGAATAGAGTATAGTGTTTTGGAGAGGGAAGAGGGGGATAGGTGGTCTTAAAGGGTACCACTCTTACACCCTCAAGTGCAAAGTCGGGGAACACAACGACCACCTGATAAATAATTGGGATCCAGCTGGTTCCCCTTAGGCCGGGTTCAACACTGGGATCGCAAAAGGCAAATCGCAATCGCCTATGGAGTGTGATTGCGTTTCTACCAAGCAATTGTGGCTCCATGTTGCAGTGATTGAGTTTTTTGGTCACATTCCAGAGAATGAGAATGGTGTTCTAACTGCCAGCAAAATGTTGCACGCAGTGCACTTTTGCGATTTACGCACATCACAGGCACTGCAAGGATTTACCGCAGTGCTTTGCTGAATACCGGCTATCAGCAAAGAGCAGAAACACTACCCACCAAAGCACCCTAAGAGTGAACTGGCCCTTAAGAGAACTTGATTGGTGATTACAAATTGTTGCAACCTGCAGAGTAGAACTCAGGGGTGTATGTAAAATGATTTAAATACACCCCCAAATTCTAATAATGGCGTCCTCCTCCCCATAGCCATACCAATCCTCACCAAAAAGGTATAAAGCATAGAAACGCAACAAAAAACAAAAAAAGATGCAGACCAACAATTGTAATTCTGGAAAATACCAATTGCACTAGCAAAAACCCGGCAATGCAATGTGCATGTTCATCGCCGTGCTGTTGCTATTGGCAAAATGGGAACGATACAATTTTTAAATCGGAATGTGCTTAATAAAAAAGGGCCCTAATTAGTTAATCTCCATCTAAGATAGTTTATTATATTCTTTTTTTAACAGAGTCCTTTGGCTAATCCAGTTGGCTAAAAGTAAATCACATTTTGGCAAATAGGATTGTAAGCCGGCCCACCATGGTAAGGTAGACTTTATTAGGGCTGGTTAGGTGATGGGAGTGAGAGAGGAATAGAGTATAGTGTTTTGGAGAGGGAAGAGAGGGATAGGTGGACTTAAAGGGTACCACTCTTACACCCTCAAGTGCAAAGTCGGGGAACACAACGACCACCTGATAAATAATTGGGATCCAGCTGGTCCCCCTTAGGCCGGGTTCAACACTGGGATCGCAAAAGGCAAATCACAATCGCCTACGGAGTGTGATTGCATTTCTACTAAGCAACTGTGGCTCCATGTTGCAGTGATTGCGTTTTTCGGTCTCATTCCAGAGAATGAGAATGGTGTTCTAACTGCCAGCAAAATGTTGCACGCAGTGCACTTTTGCGATTTACGCACATCACAGGCACTGCAAGGATTTACCGCAGTGCTTTGCTGAATACCGGCTATCAGCAAAGAGCAGAAAAACCACTTATTAAAGCACCCCAAGTGTGAACTGGCCCTTAAGAGAACTTTATTGGTGATTACAAATTGTTGCAACCTGCAGAGTAGAACTCAGGGGCGTATTTAAAATGATTTAAATATACCCCCAAATTCTAATAATGGCCTCCTCCTCCCCATAGCCATACCAATCCTCACCAAAAAGGTACAAAGCATAGAAACGCAAACAAAACAAAAAAAATGCAGGCCAACAATTGTAATTCTGGAAAATACCAATTGCACTAGCAAAAACCCGGCAATGCAATTTACATGTTCATCGCCGTGCTGTTGCTATTGGAAAAATGGGAACGATACAATTTTTAAATTGAAACGTGCTTAATAAAAAAGGGCGCTAATTAGTTAATCTCCATCTAAGAGAGTTTATTATCTTCTTTTTTTAACAGAGTCCTTTGGCTAATCCAGTTGGCTAAAACTAAATCACATTTTGGCAAATAGGATTGTAAGCCGGCCCACCATGGTAAGGTAGACTCTATTAGGGCGGGTTAGGTGATGGGAGTGAGAGAGGAATAGAGTATAGCGTTTTGGAGAGGGAAGAGGGGGATAGGTGGTCTTAAAGGGTACCACTCTTACACCCTCAAGTGCAAAGTCGGGGAACACAACGACCACCTGATAAATAATTGGGATCCAGCTGGTTCCCCTTAGGCCGGTTCAACACTGGGATCGCAAAAGGCAAATCGCAATCGCCTATGGAGTGTCATTGCATTTCTACTAAGCAATTGTGGCTCCATGTTGCAGTGATTGCGTTTTTCGGTCTCATTCCAGAGAATGAGAATGGTGCTCTAACTGCCAGCAAAATGTTGCACGCAGTGCACTTTTGCGATATACGCACATCACAGGCACTGCAAGGATTTACCGCAGTGCTTTGCTGAATACCGGCTATCAGCAAAGAGCAGAAACACTACCCACCAAAGCACCCTAAGAGTGAACTGGCCCTTAAGAGAACTTGATTGGTGATTACAAATTGTTGCAACCTGCAGAGTAGAACTCAGGGGTGTATTTAAAATGATTTAAATACACCCCCAAATTCTAATAATGGCCTCCTCCTCCCCATAGCCACACCAATCCTCACCAAAAAGGGACAAAGCATAGAAACGCAAACAAAACAAAAAAAGATGCAGGCCAACAGTTGTAATTCTGGAAAATACCAATTGCACTAGCAAAAACCCGGCAATGCAATTTACATGTTCATCCCCGTGCTGTTGCTATTGGCAAAATGGGAACGATACAATTTTTAAATTCGAAACGTTGTTAATAAAAAAGCGCCCTAATTAGTTAATCTCCATCTAAGATAGTTTATTATATTCTTTTTTTAACAGAGTCCTTTGGCTAATCCAGTTGGCTAAAAGTAAATCACATTTTGGCAAATAGGATTGTAAGCCGGCCCACCATGGTAAGGTAGACTCTATTAGGGCGGGTTAGGTGATGGGAGTGAGAGAGGAATAGAGTATAGTGTTTTGGAGAGGGAAGAGGGGGATAGGTGGACTTAAAGGGTACCACTCTTACACCCTCAAGTGCAAAGTCGGGGAACACAACGACCACCTGATAAATAATTGGGATCCAGCTGGTCCCCCTTAGGCCGGGTTCAACACTGGGATCGCAAAAGGCAAATCACAATCGCCTACGGAGTGTGATTGCATTTCTACTAAGCAACTGTGGCTCCATGTTGCAGTGATTGCGTTTTTCGGTCTCATTCCAGAGAATGAGAATGGTGTTCTAACTGCCAGCAAAATGTTGCACGCAGTGCACTTTTGCGATTCACGCACATCACAGGCACTGCAAGGATTTACCGCAGTGCTTTGCTGAATACAGGCTATCAGCAAAGAGCAGAAACACTACCCACCAAAGCACCCTAAGAGTGAACTGGCCCTTAAGAGAACTTGATTGGTGATTACAAATTGTTGCAACCTGCAGAGTAGAACTCAGGGGTGTATTTAAAATGATTTAAATACACCCCCAAATTCTAATAATGGCCTCCTCCTCCCCATAGCCATACCCATCCTCACCAAAAAGGTATAAAGCATAGAAACGCAAAAAAAACGAAAAAAGATGCAGACCAACAATTGTAATTCTGGAAAATACCAATTGCACTAGCAAAAACCCGGCAATGCAATTTACATGTTCATCGCCGTGTTGTTGCTATTGGCAAAATGAGAACGATACAATTTTTAAATCGAAACGTTCTTAATAAAAAAGGGCCCTAATTAGTTAATCTCCATCTAAGATAGTTTATTATATTCTTTTTTTAACAGAGTCCTTTGGCTAATCCAGTTGGCTAAAAGTAAATCACATTTTGGCAAATAGGATTGTAAGCCGGCCCACCATGGTAAGGTAGACTCTATTAGGGCGGGTTAGGTGATGGGAGTGAGAGAGGAATAGAGTATAGTGTTTTGGAGAGGGAAGATGGGGAGATATGTGGACTTAAAGGGTACCACCCTTACACCCTCAAGTGCAAAGTCGGGGAACACAACGACCACCTGATAAATAATTGGGATCCAGCTGGTCCCCCTTAGGCCGGGTTCAACACTGGGATCGCAAAAGGCAAATCACAATCACCTACGGAGTGTGATTGCATTTCTACTAGGCAACTGTGGCTCCATGTTGCAGTGATTGCGTTTTTCGGTCTCATTCCACAGAATGAGAATGGTGTTCTAACTGCCAGCAAAATGTTGCACGCAGTGCACTTTTGCGATTTACGCACATCACAGGCACTGCAAGGATTTACCGCAGTGCTTTGCTGAATACCATCTATCAGCAAAGAGCAGAAACACTACCCACCAAAGCACCCCAAGAGGAGCTGGCCCTTAAGAGAACTTGATTGGTGATTACAAATTGTTGGAACCTGCAGAGTAGAACTCAGGGGCGTATTTAAAATGATTTAAATACACCCCCAAATTCTAATAATGGCCTCCTCCTCCCCATAGCCATACCCATCCTCACCAAAAAGGTATAAAGCATAGAAACGCAAAAAAAACGAAAAAAGATGCAGACCAACAATTGTAATTCTGGAAAATACCAATTGCACTAGCAAAAACCCGGCAATACAATTTACATGTTCATCGCCGTGCTGTTGCTATTGGCAAAATGGGAACGATACAATTTTTGAATCGAAACGTTCTTAATAAAAAAGGGTTCTAATTAGTTAATCTCCATCTAAGATAGTTTATTATATTCTTTTTTTAACAGAGTCCTTTGGCTAATCCAGTTGGCTAAAAGTAAATCACATTTTGGCCAATAGGATTGTAAGCCGGCCCACCATGGTAAGGTAGACTCTATTAGGGCGGGTTAGGTGATGGGAGTGAGAGAGGAATAGAGTATAGTGTTTTGGAGAGGGAAGAGGGGGATAGGTGGTCTTAAACGGTACCACTCTTACACCCTCAAGTGCAAAGTTGGAGAACACAACGACCACCTGATAATTAATTGGGATCCAGCTGGTCCCCTTTAGGCCGGGTTCAACACAAAGGCAAATCACAATCGCCTACGGAGTATGATTGCATTTCTACTAAGCAACTGTGGCTCCATGTTGCAGTGATTGCGTTTTTCGGTCTCATTCCAGAGAATGAGAATGGTGTTCTAACTGCCAGCAAAATGTTGCACGCAGTGCACTTTTGCGATTTACGCACATCACAGGCACTGCAAGGATTTACCGCAGTGCTTTGCTGAATACCGGCTATCAGCAAAGAGCAGAAACACTACCCACCAAAGCACCCTAAGAGTGAACTGGCCCTTAAGAGAACTTGATTGGTGATTACAAATTGTTGCAACCTGCAGAGTAGAACTCAGGGGTGTATGTAAAATGATTTAAATACACCCCCAAATTCTAATAATGGCGTCCTCCTCCCCATAGCCATACCAATCCTCACCAAAAAGGTATAAAGCATAGAAACGCAACAAAAAACAAAAAAAGATGCAGACCAACAATTGTAATTCTGGAAAATACCAATTGCACTAGCAAAAACCCGGCAATGCAATGTGCATGTTCATCGCCGTGCTGTTGCTATTGGCAAAATGGGAACGATACAATTTTTAAATCAGAATGTGCTTAATAAAAAAGGGCCCTAATTAGTTAATCTCCATCTAAGATAGTTTATTATATTCTTTTTTTAACAGAGTCCTTTGGCTAATCCAGTTGGCTAAAAGTAAATCACATTTTGGCAAATAGGATTGTAAGCCGGCCCACCATGGTAAGGTAGACTTTATTAGGGCTGGTTAGGTGATGGGAGTGAGAGAGGAATAGAGTATAGTGTTTTGGAGAGGGAAGAGAGGGATAGGTGGACTTAAAGGGTACCACTCTTACACCCTCAAGTGCAAAGTCGGGGAACACAACGACCACCTGATAAATAATTGGGATCCAGCTGGTCCCCCTTAGGCCGAGTTCAACACTGGGATCGCAAAAGGCAAATCACAATCGCCTACGGAGTGTGATTGCATTTCTACTAAGCAACTGTGGCTCCATGTTGCAGTGATTGCGTTTTTCGGTCTCATTCCAGAGAATGAGAATGGTGTTCTAACTGCCAGCAAAATGTTGCACGCAGTGCACTTTTGCGATTTACGCACATCACAGGCACTGCAAGGATTTACCGCAGTGCTTTGCTGAATACCGGCTATCAGCAAAGAGCAGAAACACTACCCACCAAAGCACCCTAAGAGTGAACTGGCCCTTAAGAGAACTTGATTGGTGATTACAAATTGTTGCAACCTGCAGAGTAGAACTCAGGGGTGTATGTAAAATGATTTAAATACACCCCCAAATTCTAATAATGGCGTCCTCCTCCCCATAGCCATACCAATCCTCACCAAAAAGGTATAAAGCATAGAAACGCAACAAAAAACAAGAAAAGATGCAGACCAACAATTGTAATTCTGGAAAATACCAATTGCACTAGCAAAAACCCGGCAATGCAATATGCATGTTCATCGCCGTGCTGTTGCTATTGGCAAAATGGGAACGATACAATTTTTAAATCGAAATGTGCTTAATAAAAAAGGGCCCTAATTAGTTAATCTCCATCTAAGATAGTTTATTATATTCTTTTTTTAACAGAGTCCTTTGGCTAATCCAGTTGGCTAAAAGTAAATCACATTTTGGCAAATAGGATTGTAAGCCGGCCCACCATGGTAAGGTAGACTCTATTAGGGCGGGTTAGGTGATGGGAGTGAGAGAGGAATAGAGTATAGTGTTTTGGAGAGGGAAGAGAGGGATAGGTGGACTTAAAGGGTACCACTCTTACACCCTCAAGTGCAAAGTCGGGGAACACAACGACCACCTGATAAATAATTGGAATCCAGCTGGTCCCCCTTAGGCCGGGTTCAACACTGGGATCGCAAAAGGCAAATCACAATCGCCTACGGAGTGTGATTGCATTTCTACTAAGCCATTGTGGCTCCATGTTGCAGTGATTGCGTTTTTCGGTCTCATTCCAGAGAATGAGAATGGTGTTCTAACTGCCAGCAAAATGTTGCACGCAGTGCACTTTTGCGATTTACACACATCACAGGCACTGCAAGGATTTACCGCAGTGCTTTGCTGAATACCGACTATCAGCAAAGAGCAGAAAAAACACTTATTAAAGCACCCCAAGTGTGAACTGGCCCTTAAGAGAACTTTATTGGCGATTACAAATTGTTGCAACCTGCAGAGTAGAACTCAGGGGCGTATTTAAAATGATTTAAATATACCCCCAAATTCTAATAATGGCCTCCTCCTCCCCATAGCCATACCAATCCTCACCAAAAAGGTACAAAGCATAGAAACGCAAACAAAACAAAAAAAGATGCAGGCCAACAATTGTAATTCTGGAAAATACCAATTGCACTAGCAAAAACCCGGCAATGCAATTTACATGTTCATCGCCGTGCTGTTGCTATTGGAAAAATGGGAACGATACAATTTTTAAATTGAAATGTGCTTAATAAAAAAGGGCGCTAATTAGTTAATCTCCATCTAAGAGAGTTTATTATATTCTTTTTTTAACAGAGTCCTTTGGCTAATCCAGTTGGCTAAAAGTAAATCACATTTTGGCAAATAGGATTGTAAGCCGGCCCACCATGGTAAGGTAGACTCTATTAGGGCGGGTTAGGTGATGGGAGTGAGAGAGGAATAGAGTATAGTGTTTTGGAGAGGGAAGAGGGGGATAGGTGGTCTTAAAGGGTACCACTCTTACACCCTCAAGTGCAAAGTCGGGGAACACAACGACCACCTGATAAATAATTGGGATCCAGCTGGTCCCCCTTAGGCCGGTTCAACACTGGGATCGCAAAAGGCAAATCGCAATCGCCTATGGAGTGTGATTGCATTTCTACTAAGCAATTGTGGCTCCATGTTGCAGTGATTGCGTTTTTCGGTCTCATTCCAGAGAATGAGAATGGCGCTCTAACTGCCTGCAAAATGTTGCACGCAGTGCACTTTTGCGATATACGCACATCACAGGCACTGCAAGGATTTACCGCAGTGCTTTGCTGAATACCGGCTATCAGCAAAGAGCAGAAACACTACCCACCAAAGCACCCCAAGAGTGAACTGGCCCTTAAGAGAACTTGATTGGTGATTACAAATTGTTGCAACCTGCAGAGTAGAACTCAGGGGCGTATTTAAAATGATTTAAATATACCCCCAAATTCTAATAATGGCCTCCTCCTCCCCATAGCCATACCAATCCTCACCAAAAAGGTACAAAGCATAGAAACGCAAACAAAACAAAAAAAAGATGCAGGCCAACAATTGTAATTCTGGAAAATACCAATTGCACTAGCAAAAACCCGGCAATGCAATTTACATGTTCATCGCCGTGCTGTTGCTATTGGCAAAATGGGAACGATACAATTTTTAAATCGAAACGTTCTTAATAAAAAAGGGCCCTAATTAGTTAATCTCCATCTAAGATAGTTTATTATATTCTTTTTTTAACAGAGTCCTTTGGCTAATCCAGTTGGCTAAAAGTAAATCACATTTTGGCAAATAGGATTGTAAGCCGGCCCACCATGGTAAGGTAGACTCTATTAGGGCGGGTTAGGTGATGGGAGTGAGAGAGGAATAGAGTATAGTGTTTTGGAGAGGGAAGAGGGGGATAGGTGGTCTTAAAGGGTACCACTCTTACACCTTCAAGTGCAAAGTTGGGGAACACAACGACCACCTGATAATTCATTGGGATCCAGCTGGTCCCACTTAGGCCGGGTTCAACACTGGGATCGCAAAAGGCAAATCACAATCGCCTACGGAGTGTGATTGCATTTCTACTAAGCAACTGTGGCTCCATGTTGCAGTGATTGCGTTTTTCGGTCTCATTCCAGAGAATGAGAATGGTGTTCTAACTGCCAGCAAAATGTTGCACGCAGTGCACTTTTGCGATTTACGCACATCACAGGCACTGCAAGGATTTACCGCAGTGCTTTGCTGAATACCGGCTATCAGCAAAGAGCAGAAACACTACCCACCAAAGCACCCTAAGAGTGAACTGGCCCTTAAGAGAACTTGATTGGTGATTACAAATTGTTGCAACCTGCAGAGTAGAACTCAGGGGTGTATTTAAAATGATTTAAATACACCCCCAAATTCTAATAATGGCCTCCTCCTCCCCATAGCCATAACCATCCTCACCAAAAAGGTATAAAGCATAGAAACGCAAAAAAAACAAAAAAAGATGCAGACCAACAATTGTAATTCTGGAAAATACCAATTGCACTAGCAAAAACCCGGCAATGCAATTTACATGTTCATCGCCGTGCTGTTGCTATTGGAAAAATGGGAACGATACAATTTTTAAATTGAAACGTGCTTAATAAAAAAGGGCGCTAATTAGTTAATCTCCATCTAAGAGAGTTTATTATATTCTTTTTTTAACAGAGTGCTTTGGCTAATCCAGTTGGCAAAAACTAAATCACATTTTGGCAAATAGGATTGTAAGCCGGCCCACCATGGTAAGGTAGACTCTATTAGGGCAGGTTAGGTGATGGGAGTGAGAGAGGAATAGAGTATAGTGTTTTGGAGAGGGAAGAGGGGGATAGGTGGTCTTAAAGGGTACCACTCTTACACCCTCAAGTGCAAAGTCGGGGAACACAACGACCACCTGATAAATAATTGGGATCCAGCTGGTCCCCCTTAGGCCGGTTCAACACTGGGATCGCAAAAGGCAAATCGCAATCGCCTATGGAGTGTGATTGTATTTCTACTAAGCAATTGTGGCTCCATGTTGCAGTGATTGCGTTTTTCGGTCTCATTCCAGAGAATGAGAATGGCGCTCTAACTGCCAGCAAAATGTTGCACGCAGTGCACTTTTGCGATATACGCACATCACAGGCACTGCAAGGATTTACCGCAGTGCTTTGCTGAATACCGGCTATCAGCAAGGAGCAGAAACACTACCCACCAAAGCACCCCAAGAGTGAACTGGCCCTTAAGAGAACTTGATTGGTGATTACAACTTGTTGCAACCTGCAGAGTAGAACTCAGGGGTGTATTTAAAATGATTTAAATACACCCCCAAATTCTAATAATGGCCTCCTCCTCCCCATAGCCATACCAATCCTCACCAAAAAGGTACAAAGCATAGAAACGCAAACAAAACAAAAAAAGATGCAGGCCAACAATTGTAATTCTGGAAAATCGAATTGCACTAGCAAAAACCCGGCAATGCAATTTACATGTTCATCGCCGTGCTGTTGCTATTGGCAAAATGGGAACGATACAATTTTTAAATTGAAACGTTCTTAATAAAAAAGGGCCCTAATTAGTTAATCTCCATCTAAGATAGTTTATTATATTCTTTTTTTAACAGAGTCCTTTGGCTAATCCAGTTGGCTAAAACTAAATCACATTTTGGCAAATAGGATTGTAAGCCGGCCCACCATGGTAAGGTAGACTCTATTAGGGCGGGTTAGGTGATGGGAGTGAGAGAGGAATAGAGTATAGTGTTTTGGAGAGGGAAGAGGGGGATAGGTGGTCTTAAAGGGTACCACTCTTACACCCTCAAGTGCAAAGTTGGGGAACACAACGACCACCTGATAATTAATTGGGATCCAGCTGGTCCCCCTTAGGCCGGGTTCAACACTGGGATCGCAAAAGGCAAATCACAATCGCCTACGGAGTATGATTGCATTTCTACTAAGCAACTGTGGCTCCATGTTGCAGTGATTGCGTTTTTCGGTCTCATTCCAGAGAATGAGAATGGTGTTCTAACTGCCAGAAAAATGTTGCACGCAGTGCACTTTTGCGATTTACGCACATCACAGGCACTGCAAGGATTTACCGCAGTGCTTTGCTGAATACCGGCTATCAGCAAAGAGCAGAAACACTACCCACCAAAGCACCCTAAGAGTGAACTGGCCCTTAAGAGAACTTGATTGGTGATTACAAATTGTTGCAACCTGCAGAGTAGAACTCAGGGGTGTATGTAAAATGATTTAAATACACCCCCAAATTCTAATAATGGCGTCCTCCTCCCCATAGCCATACCAATCCTCACCAAAAAGGTATAAAGCATAGAAACGCAAAAAAAACAAAAAAAGATGCAGACCAACAATTGTAATTCTGGAAAATACCAATTGCACTAGCAAAAACCCGGCAATGCAATGTGCATGTTCATCGCCGTGCTGTTGCTATTGGCAAAATGGGAACGATACAATTTTTAAATCGAAATGTGCTTAATAAAAAAGGGCCCTAATTAGTTAATCTCCATCTAAGATAGTTTATTATATTCTTTTTTTAACAGAGTCCTTTGGCTAATCCAGTTGGCTAAAAGTAAATCACATTTTGGCAAATAGGATTGTAAGCCGGCCCACCATGGTAAGGTAGACTCTATTAGGGCGGGTTAGGTGATGGGAGTGAGAGAGGAATAGAGTATAGTGTTTTGGAGAGGGAAGAGGGGGATAGGTGGTCTTAAAGGGTACCACTCTTACACCCTCAAGTGCAAAGTTGGGGAACACAACGACCACCTGATAATTAATTGGGATCCAGCTGGTCCCCCTTAGGCCGGGTTCAACACTGGGATCGCAAAAGGCAAATCACAATCGCCTACGGAGTATGATTGCATTTCTACTAAGCAACTGTGGCTCCATGTTGCAGTGATTGCGTTTTTCGGTCTCATTCCAGAGAATGAGAATGGTGTTCTAACTGCCAGCAAAATGTTGCACGCAGTGCACTTTTGCGATTTACGCACATCACAGTCACTGCAAGGATTTACAGCAGTGCTTTGCTGAATACCGGCTATCAGCAAAGAGCAGAAACACTACCCACCAAAGCTCCCTTAGAGTGAACTTGCCCTTAAGAGAACTTGATTGGTGATTACAAATTGTTGCAACCTGCAGAGTAGAACTCAGGGGCGTATTTAAAATGATTTAAATATACCCCCAATTTCTAAGAATGGCCTCCTCCTCCCCATAGCCATACCAATCCTCACCAAAAAGGTACAAAGCATAGAAACGCAAACAAAACAAAAAAAGATGCAGGCCAACAATTGTAATTCTGGAAAATACCAATTGCACTAGCAAAAACCCGGCAATGCAATTTACATGTTCATCGCCGTGCTGTTGCTATTGGAAAAATGCAGTGGCGTAGCTACAGACCTCAGGGCCCCGATGCAGAATTTGGACATGGGGGCCCCCCCTCCATACTTACTCTGCCAGTGCCCTATGTATTCTTTCAAGGGATGTGGAAGCAGACAGCAATATAGCTGTCACCTGCAGGCCAATATAGCTGTCACTGCAGGCCAGTGTCCTCAGCAAACAGGCGTGTGCACCATGTGACGCCGGTAGCATTGGATCTGGGGGAGGGAGGGTAAGGAATATTGAGGGCGTAGTGAGAAGAGAGAGCGGGATTATTAGGGGTCTGGGAAAGGGAGGGTGGGGAATATTGAGGGGGGAATGAAGAGAAAAAGGGGGGTTATTAGGGGGGGTGAGTGAGGAGAGACAGGGGGGTTATTAGGAGTCTGGGAAAGGGAGGATGAGGAATATTGAGGGAGGAGTGAGGCGAGAGAGGGGAGCTATTATTAGGGGTCGGGGGACAGTGAAGAATATTGAGGGGGAAGTGAGGAGAGACAGGGGGGTTATTAGGGGTCGGGGGAGTAAGAAGTGAGAGCAGTTAGAGGTCTGGGAAAGGGAGGGTGAAGAATATTGAGGAAGGAGTGAGGGAGGTTATTAGGAGTCTGGGGGAGAGAGGTTGAGGGGGGGCTAGTGAGAATTCTGGGGGGTGGATAGAAAGACAGGAAATTACTAGGGGTCTGGTGGAGGAAGGTTAGTGAGCCCTGTTGAGGGCTCTGGATACAGTAAAGGCTGATAAGCAGTGACAGGGAAATAAAGAGGGAGACAGCACTCACCTCTCATACCTCCCGCTCTGTTTGCCTGGGGGAAGGGAGCTCTTGGCTCATCATCATCTTCTCCCATGCTCTGTCCTCTGTTCTTGCTGTGCCAGCCAATGGGATTTGCAGGGGCAGGGCTCGGTGAAAGAATCAAGCAACTCACAGGAACGATCCTGTGAGAGGCGGAGCTACCCGCGATTTGGGGGCGGAGCTACCCGCGATTTGGGGGTGGAGCTAAGCGGCTGTCACGGAGGGCCTGGGGACAGAGGAGAATGCGGGGAGCAGGGGCCGGTACGGGCCCTAGGAGATCGCGGGCCCGGTCGCCAGTGCGACTGCTGCGACCCCTGCTCCTACGCCAGTGGAAAAATGGGAACGATACAATTTTTAAATTGAAACGTGCTTAATAAAAAAGGGCGCTAATTAGTTAATCTCCATCTAAGAGAGTTTATTATATTCTTTTTTTAACAGAGTCCTTTGGCTAATCCAGTTGGCTAAAACTAAATCACATTTTGGCAAATAGGATTGTAAGCCGGCCCACCATGGTAAGATAGACTCTATTAGGGCGGGTTAGGTGATGGGAGTGAGAGAGGAATAGAGTATAGCGTTTTGGAGAGGGAAGAGGGGGATAGGTGGTCTTAAAGGGTACCACTCTTACACCCTCAAGTGCAAAGTCGGGGAACACAACGACCACCTGATAAATAATTGGGATCCAGCTGGTTCCCCTTAGGCCGGGTTCAACACTGGGATCGCAAAAGGCAAATCGCAATCGCCTATGGAGTGTGATTGCGTTTCTACCAAGCAATTGTGGCTCCATGTTGCAGTGATTGAGTTTTTTGGTCACATTCCAGAGAATGAGAATGGTGTTCTAACTGCCAGCAAAATGTTGCACGCAGTGCACTTTTGCGATTTAAGCACATCACAGGCACTGCAAGGATTTACCACAGTGCTTTGCTGAATACCGGCTATCAGCAATGAGCAGAAAAACTACTTATTAAAGCACCCCAAGAGTGAACTGGCCCTTAAGAGAACTTGATTGGTGATTACAAATTGTTGCAACCTGCAGAGTAGAACTCAGGGGTGTATTTAAAATGATTTAAATACACCCCCAAATTCTAATAATGGCCTCCTCCTCCCCATAGCCATACCAATCCTCACCAAAAAGGGACAAAGCATAGAAACGCAAACAAAACAAAAAAAGATGCAGGCCAACAATTGTAATTCTGGAAAATACCAATTGCACTAGCAAAAACCCGGCAATGCAATTTACATGTTCATCGCCGTGCTGTTGCTATTGGCAAAATGGGAACGATACAATTTTTAAATCGAAACGTTCTTAATAAAAAAGGGCCCTAATTAGTTAATCTCCATCTAAGATAGTTTATTATATTCTTTTTTTAACAGAGTCCTTTGGCTAATCCAGTTGGCTAAAAGTAAATCACATTTTGGCCAATAGGATTGTAAGCCGGCCCACCATGGTAAGGTAGACTCTATTAGGGCGGGTTAGGTGAAGGGAGTGAGAGAGGAATAGAGTATAGTGTTTTGGAGAGGGAAGAGGGGGATAGGTGGTCTTAAACGGTACCACTCTTACACCCTCAAGTGCAAAGTTGGGGAACACAACGACCACCTGATAATTAATTGGGATCCAGCTGGTCCCCCTTAGGCCGGGTTCAACACAAAGGCAAATCACAATCGCCTACGGAGTATGATTGCATTTCTACTAAGCAACTGTGGCTCCATGTTGCAGTGATTGCGTTTTTCGGTCTCATTCCAGAGAATGAGGATGGCGCTCTAACTGCCAGCAAAATGTTGCACGCAGTGCACTTTTGCGATATACGCACATCACAGGCACTGCAAGGATTTACCGCAGTGCTTTGCTGAATACCGGCTATCAGCAAAGAGCAGAAACACTACCCACCAAAGCACCCTAAGAGTGAACTGGCCCTTAAGAGAACTTGATTGGTGATTACAAATTGTTGCAACCTGCAGAGTAGAACTCAGGGGTGTATTTAAAATGATTTAAATACACCCCCAAATTCTAATAATGGCGTCCTCCTCCCCATAGCCATACCAATCCTCACCAAAAAGGTATAAAGCATAGAAACGCAACAAAAAACAAAAAAAGATGCAGACCAACAATTGTAATTCTGGAAAATACCAATTGCACTAGCAAAAACCCAGCAATGCAATTTACATGTTCATCGCCGTGCTGTTGCTATTGGCAAAATGGGAACGATACAATTTTTAAATCGAAACGTTCTTAATAAAAAAGGGCCCTAATTAGTTAATCTCCATCTAAGATAGTTTATTATATTCTTTATTTAACAGAGTCCTTTGGCTAATCCAGTTGGCTAAAAGTAAATCACATTTTGGCCAATAGGACTGTAAGCCGGCCCACCATGGTAAGGTAGACTCTATTAGGGCGGGTTAGGTGATCGGAGTGAGAGAGGAATAGAGTATAGTGTTTTGGAGAGGGAAGATGGGGAGATATGTGGACTTAAAGGGTACCACTCTTACACCCTCAAGTGCAAAGTCGGGGAACACAACGACCACCTGATAAATAATTGGGATCCAGCTGGTCCCCCTTAGGCCGGGTTCAACACTGGGATCGCAAAAGGCAAATCACAATCGCCTACGGAGTGTGATTGCATTTCTACTAAGCAACTGTGGCTCCATGTTGCAGTGATTGCGTTTTTCGGTCTCATTCCAGAGAATGAGAATGGTGTTCTAACTGCCAGCAAAATGTTGCACGCAGTGCACTTTTGCGATTTACGCACATCACAGGCACTGCAAGGATTTATCGCAGTGCTTTGCTGAATACCATCTATCAGCAAAGAGCAGAAACACTACCCACCAAAGCACCCCAAGAGGAGCTGGCCCTTAAGAGAACTTGATTGGTGATTACAAATTGTTGGAACCTGCAGAGTAGAACTCAGGGGCGTATTTAAAATGATTTAAATATACCCCCAAATTCTAATAATGGCCTCCTCCTCCCCATAGCCATACCAATCCTCACCAAAAAGATACAAAGCATAGAAACGCAAACAAAACAAAAAAAAGATGCAGGCCAACAATTGTAATTCTGGAAAATACCAATTGCACTAGCAAAAACCCGGCAATGCAATTTACATGTTCATCGCCGTGCTGTTGCTATTGGCAAAATGAGAACGATACAATTTTTAAATCGAAACGTGCTTAATAAAAAAGGGCCTTTATTAGTTAATCTCCATCTAAGATAGTTTATTATATTCTTTTTTTAACAGAGTCCTTTGGCTAATCCAGTTGGCTAAAAGTAAATCACATTTTGGCAAATAGGATTGTAAGCCAGCCCACCATGGTAAGGTAGACTCTATTAGGCCTGGAACCCACTGAAAACCGCAAACGCAAAACGCAACCGCTAGCGTTTTGTCTGAGCGGTTTGCAAGCGGATTCATGCGCGTTTTTGGTCGTGTTTTGCAACATTGTATTTTTTTCCCCAGCGGGTGCCTAGCGTTTTGCGTTTTTATCCTGATTGGTCCTGTGAATTATTTTTCATTTTGTTACAGTGTGCTGAACCGCAAAACGCTAGCAAAACCGCTCAGTTTAGGTTTTGCTGAGCGTTTCTGCTAGCAATACTTTACATTGAAGCGCTAACGCTCCCAAAATGCTGCAGGTCCTGCGTTTGCGTTTCTGGGAAACGCAAACGCTCCTGTGGAAGTTGGCCCATCCATTAACATTAGCCCAGCGTTTTGGCAAACTGCTAGCGTATCGCAGTGCTGCCAAAACGCTGCCAAAAGCGCTCCTGTGGGTTCCAGCCCTTAGGGCGGGTTAGGTGATGGGAGTGAGAGAGGAATAGAGTATAGTGTTTTGGAGAGGGAAGATGGGGAGATAAATGGACTTAAAGGGTACCACTCTTACACCCTCAAGTGCAAAGTCGGGGAACACAACGACCACCTGATAAATAATTGGGATCCAGCTGGTCCCCCTTAGGCCGGTTCAACACTGGGATCGCAAAAGGCAAATCGCAATCGCCTATGGAGTGTGATTGCATTTCTACTAAGCAATTGTGGCTCCATGTTGCAGTGATTGCGTTTTTCGGTCTCATTCCAGAGAATGAGAATGGCGCTCTAACTGCCAGCAAAATGTTGCACGCAGTGCACTTTTGCGATATACGCACATCACAGGCACTGCAAGGATTTACCGCAGTGCTTTGCTGAATACCGGCTATCAGCAAAGAGCAGAAACACTACCCACCAAAGCACCCCAAGAGTGAACTGGCCCTTAAGAGAACTTGATTGGTGATTACAAATTGTTGCAACCTGCAGAGTAGAACTCAGGGGTGTATTTAAAATGATTTAAATGCACCCCCAAATTCTAATAATGGCCTCCTCCTCCCCATAGCCATACCCATCCTCACCAAAAAGGTATAAAGCATAGAAACGCAAACAAAACAAAAAAAGATGCAGACCAACAATTGTAATTCTGGAAAATACCAATTGCACTAGCAAAAACCCGGCAATGCAATTTACATGTTCATCACCGTGCTGTTGCTATTGGCAAAATGAGAACGATACAATTTTTAAATCGAAACATTCTTAATAAAAAAGGGCCCTAATTAGTTAATCTCCATCTAAGATAGTTTATTATATTCTTTTTTTAACAGAGTCCTCTGGCTAATCCAGTTGGCTAAAAGTAAATCACATTTTGGCAAATAGGATTGTAAGCCGGCCCACCATGGTAAGGTAGACTCTATTAGGGCGGGTTAGGTGATGGGAGTGAGAGAGGAATAGAGTATAGTGTTTTGGAGAGGGAAGATGGGGAGATAAATGGACTTAAAGGGTACCACTCTTACACCCTCAAGTGCAAAGTCGGGGAACACAACGACCACCTGATAAATAATTGGGATCCAGCTGGTCCCCCTTAGGCCGGTTCAACACTGGGATCGCAAAAGGCAAATCGCAATCGCCTATGGAGTGTGATTGCATTTCTACTAAGCAATTGTGGCTCCATGTTGCAATGATTGCGTTTTTCGGTCTCATTCCAGAGAATGAGAATGGCGCTCTAACTAGTGTTGGGCGAACAGTGTTCGCCACTGTTCGGGTTCTGCAGAACATCACCCTGTTCGGGTGATGTTCGAGTTCGGCCGAACACCTGATGGTGTTCGGCCTTTTAAGTTCGGGTTCGCCCCGAACTTCTGTATGCCCCCGAACAGGGCCGAACAGGGCCCCTGTTCGGGCGAACAGGGCCCTGTTCGGCCGAACAGGCCGCAATACGGCCCCCCTATGGGGTCGCAGGCATAAGGGGGGAGCATGCCCCGATCGCGGGGGGGGTCGGAAATTCCCCCCACCCCCTCCGCTAGCGCTCCCCCCTCTGCCCGCTTCCCCATAAAAAAAGTTTAAATCAAGTTCAATAGTAGTGTACCTGGGCTGGTGGCATTGGCTGGCAGTGGAGTGAGGAGGAGGAGGAGTCCGAGTAGCAGAGTGACGTTGAGGCCGGGCAGCGGGCGGTTCAGCGCTAGTACCCTTGTGGTACTTCCGCCCTTTCTCTGACCTCACGTCCTCTGCATACGAGGGTACGCATCACGCGTACCCTCGTATGCGTCATCACGCAGAGGACGTGAGGTCAGAGAAAGGGCGGAAGTACCACAAGGGTACTAGCGCTGAACCGCCCGCTGCCCGGCCTCAACGTCACTCTGCTATTCGGACTCCTCCTCACTCCACTGCCAGCCAATGCCACCAGCCCAGGTACTATTGAACTTGATTTAAACTTTTTGTATGGGGAAGCGGGCAGAGGGGGGAGCGCTAGCGGAGGGGGTGGGGGGAATTTCCGACCCCCCCCCGCGACCGGGGCATGCTCCCCCCTTATGCCTGCGACCCCATAGGGCCCCCAAAATGGGCATGTTCGGGGGTCCCATTGACTCCCATTGAGTTCGGCGTTCGGGCCGAACATGCCGAACATCTGGCCCATGTTCGGCCTGTTCGGCCCGAACCCGAACATCCAGGTGTTCGCCCAACACTAGCTCTAACTGCCAGCAAAATGTTGCACGCAGTGCACTTTTGCGATATACGCACATCACAGGCACTGCAAGGATTTACCGCAGTGCTTTGCTGAATACCGGCTATCAGCAAAGAGCAGAAACACTACCCACCAAAGCACCCCAAGAGTGAACTGGCCCTTAAGAGAACTTGATTGGTGATTACAAATTGTTGCAACCTGCAGAGTAGAACTCAGGGGTGTATTTAAAATGATTTAAATACACCCCCAAATTCTAATAATGGCCTCCTCCTCCCCATAGCCATACCCATCCTCACCAAAAAGGTATAAAGCATAGAAACGCAAAAAAAACAAAAAAAGATGCAGACCAACAATTGTAATTCTGGAAAATACCAATTGCACTAGCAAAAACCCGGAAATGCAATTTACATGTTCATCGCCGTGCTGTTGCTATTGGCAATATGGGAACGATACAATTTTTAAATCGAAACGTTCTTAATAAAAAAGGGCCCTAATTAGTTTATCTCCATCTAAGATAGTTTTTTATATTCTTTTTTTAACAGAGTCCTTTGGCTAATCCAGTTGGCTAAAAGTAAATCACATTTTGGCAAATAGGATTGTAAGCCGGCCCACCATGGTAAGGTAGACTCTATTAGGGCGGGTTAGGTGATGGGAGTGAGAGAGGAATAGAGTATAGTGTTTTGGAGAGGGAAGAGGGGGATAGGTGGTCTTAAAGGGTACCACTCTTACACCCTCAAGTGCAAAGTTGGGGAACACAACGACCACCTGATAATTAATTGGGATCCAGCTGGTCCCCCTTAGGCCGGGTTCAACACTGGGATCGCAAAAGGCAAATCACAATCGCCTAGGGAGTATGATTGCATTTCTACTAAGCAACTGTGGCTCCATGTTGCAGTGATTGCGTTTTTCGGTCTCATTCCAGATAATGAGAATGGTGTTCTAACTGCCAGCAAAATGTTGCACGCAGTGCACTTTTGCGATTTAAGCACATCACAGGCACTGCAAGGATTTACCACAGTGCTTTGCTGAATACCGGCTATCAGCAATGAGCAGAAAAACTACTTATTAAAGCACCCCAAGTGTGAACTGGCCCTTAAGAGAACTTTATTGGTGATTACAAATTGTTGCAACCTGCAGAGTAGAACTCAGGGGCGTATTTAAAATGATTTAAATATACCCCCAAATTCTAATAATGGCCTCCTCCTCCCCATAGCCATACCAATCCTCACCAAAAAGGTACAAAGCATAGAAACGCAAACAAAACAAAAAAAATGCAGGCCAACAATTGTAATTCTGGAAAATACCAATTGCACTAGCAAAAACCCGGCAATGCAATTTACATGTTCATCGCCGTGCTGTTGCTATTGGAAAAATGGGAACGATACAATTTTTAAATTGAAACGTGCTTAATAAAAAAGGGCGCTAATTAGTTAATCTCCATCTAAGAGAGTTTATTATCTTCTTTTTTTAACAGAGTCCTTTGGATAATCCAGTTGGCTAAAACTAAATCACATTTTGGCAAATAGGATTGTAAGCCGGCCCACCATGGTAAGATAGACTCTATTAGGGCGGGTTAGGTGATGGGAGTGAGAGAGGAATAGAGTATAGCGTTTTGGAGAGGGAAGAGGGGGATAGGTGGTCTTAAAGGGTACCACTCTTACACCCTCAAGTGCAAAGTCGGGGAACACAACGACCACCTGATAAATAATTGGGATCCAGCTGGTTCCCCTTAGGCCGGGTTCAACACTGGGATCGCAAAAGGCAAATCGCAATCGCCTATGGAGTGTGATTGCGTTTCTACCAAGCAATTGTGGCTCCATGTTGCAGTGATTGAGTTTTTTGGTCACATTCCAGAGAATGAGAATGGTGTTCTAACTGCCAGCAAAATGTTGCACGCAGTGCACTTTTGCGATTTAAGCACATCACAGGCACTGCAAGGATTTACCACAGTGCTTTGCTGAATACCGGCTATCAGCAATGAGCAGAAAAACTACTTATTAAAGCACCCCAAGAGTGAACTGGCCCTTAAGAGAACTTGATTGGTGATTACAAATTGTTGCAACCTGCAGAGTAGAACTCAGGGGTGTATTTAAAATGATTTAAATACACCCCCAAATTCTAATAATGGCCTCCTCCTCCCCATAGCCATACCAATCCTCACCAAAAAGGGACAAAGCATAGAAACGCAAACAAAACAAAAAAAGATGCAGGCCAACAATTGTAATTCTGGAAAATACCAATTGCACTAGCAAAAACCCGGCAATGCAATTTACATGTTCATCGCCGTGCTGTTGCTATTGGCAAAATGGGAACGATACAATTTTTAAATCGAAACGTTCTTAATAAAAAAGGGCCCTAATTAGTTAATCTCCATCTAAGATAGTTTATTATATTCTTTTTTTAACAGAGTCCTTTGGCTAATCCAGTTGGCTAAAAGTAAATCACATTTTGGCCAATAGGATTGTAAGCCGGCCCACCATGGTAAGGTAGACTCTATTAGGGCGGGTTAGGTGAAGGGAGTGAGAGAGGAATAGAGTATAGTGTTTTGGAGAGGGAAGAGGGGGATAGGTGGTCTTAAACGGTACCACTCTTACACCCTCAAGTGCAAAGTTGGGGAACACAACGACCACCTGATAATTAATTGGGATCCAGCTGGTCCCCCTTAGGCCGGGTTCAACACAAAGGCAAATCACAATCGCCTACGGAGTATGATTGCATTTCTACTAAGCAACTGTGGCTCCATGTTGCAGTGATTGCGTTTTTCGGTCTCATTCCAGAGAATGAGGATGGCGCTCTAACTGCCAGCAAAATGTTGCACGCAGTGCACTTTTGCGATATACGCACATCACAGGCACTGCAAGGATTTACCGCAGTGCTTTGCTGAATACCGGCTATCAGCAAAGAGCAGAAACACTACCCACCAAAGCACCCTAAGAGTGAACTGGCCCTTAAGAGAACTTGATTGGTGATTACAAATTGTTGCAACCTGCAGAGTAGAACTCAGGGGTGTATTTAAAATGATTTAAATACACCCCCAAATTCTAATAATGGCGTCCTCCTCCCCATAGCCATACCAATCCTCACCAAAAAGGTATAAAGCATAGAAACGCAACAAAAAACAAAAAAAGATGCAGACCAACAATTGTAATTCTGGAAAATACCAATTGCACTAGCAAAAACCCAGCAATGCAATTTACATGTTCATCGCCGTGCTGTTGCTATTGGCAAAATGGGAACGATACAATTTTTAAATCGAAACGTTCTTAATAAAAAAGGGCCCTAATTAGTTAATCTCCATCTAAGATAGTTTATTATATTCTTTATTTAACAGAGTCCTTTGGCTAATCCAGTTGGCTAAAAGTAAATCACATTTTGGCCAATAGGATTGTAAGCCGGCCCACCATGGTAAGGTAGACTCTATTAGGGCGGGTTAGGTGATCGGAGTGAGAGAGGAATAGAGTATAGTGTTTTGGAGAGGGAAGATGGGGAGATATGTGGACTTAAAGGGTACCACTCTTACACCCTCAAGTGCAAAGTCGGGGAACACAACGACCACCTGATAAATAATTGGGATCCAGCTGGTCCCCCTTAGGCCGGGTTCAACACTGGGATCGCAAAAGGCAAATCACAATCGCCTACGGAGTGTGATTGCATTTCTACTAAGCAACTGTGGCTCCATGTTGCAGTGATTGCGTTTTTCGGTCTCATTCCAGAGAATGAGAATGGTGTTCTAACTGCCAGCAAAATGTTGCACGCAGTGCACTTTTGCGATTTACGCACATCACAGGCACTGCAAGGATTTATCGCAGTGCTTTGCTGAATACCATCTATCAGCAAAGAGCAGAAACACTACCCACCAAAGCACCCCAAGAGGAGCTGGCCCTTAAGAGAACTTGATTGGTGATTACAAATTGTTGGAACCTGCAGAGTAGAACTCAGGGGCGTATTTAAAATGATTTAAATATACCCCCAAATTCTAATAATGGCCTCCTCCTCCCCATAGCCATACCAATCCTCACCAAAAAGATACAAAGCATAGAAACGCAAACAAAACAAAAAAAAGATGCAGGCCAACAATTGTAATTCTGGAAAATACCAATTGCACTAGCAAAAACCCGGCAATGCAATTTACATGTTCATCGCCGTGCTGTTGCTATTGGCAAAATGAGAACGATACAATTTTTAAATCGAAACGTGCTTAATAAAAAAGGGCCTTTATTAGTTAATCTCCATCTAAGATAGTTTATTATATTCTTTTTTTAACAGAGTCCTTTGGCTAATCCAGTTGGCTAAAAGTAAATCACATTTTGGCAAATAGGATTGTAAGCCAGCCCACCATGGTAAGGTAGACTCTATTAGGCCTGGAACCCACTGAAAACCGCAAACGCAAAACGCAACCGCTAGCGTTTTGTCTGAGCGGTTTGCAAGCGGATTCATGCGCGTTTTTGGTCGTGTTTTGCAACATTGTATTTTTTTCCCCAGCGGGTGCCTAGCGTTTTGCGTTTTTATCCTGATTGGTCCTGTGAATTATTTTTCATTTTGTTACAGTGTGCTGAACCGCAAAACGCTAGCAAAACCGCTCAGTTTAGGTTTTGCTGAGCGTTTCTGCTAGCAATACTTTACATTGAAGCGCTAACGCTCCCAAAATGCTGCAGGTCCTGCGTTTGCGTTTCTGGGAAACGCAAACGCTCCTGTGGAAGTTGGCCCATCCATTAACATTAGCCCAGCGTTTTGGCAAACTGCTAGCGTATCGCAGTGCTGCCAAAACGCTGCCAAAAGCGCTCCTGTGGGTTCCAGCCCTTAGGGCGGGTTAGGTGATGGGAGTGAGAGAGGAATAGAGTATAGTGTTTTGGAGAGGGAAGATGGGGAGATAAATGGACTTAAAGGGTACCACTCTTACACCCTCAAGTGCAAAGTCGGGGAACACAACGACCACCTGATAAATAATTGGGATCCAGCTGGTCCCCCTTAGGCCGGTTCAACACTGGGATCGCAAAAGGCAAATCGCAATCGCCTATGGAGTGTGATTGCATTTCTACTAAGCAATTGTGGCTCCATGTTGCAGTGATTGCGTTTTTCGGTCTCATTCCAGAGAATGAGAATGGCGCTCTAACTGCCAGCAAAATGTTGCACGCAGTGCACTTTTGCGATATACGCACATCACAGGCACTGCAAGGATTTACCGCAGTGCTTTGCTGAATACCGGCTATCAGCAAAGAGCAGAAACACTACCCACCAAAGCACCCCAAGAGTGAACTGGCCCTTAAGAGAACTTGATTGGTGATTACAAATTGTTGCAACCTGCAGAGTAGAACTCAGGGGTGTATTTAAAATGATTTAAATACACCCCCAATTCTAATAATGGCCTCCTCCTCCCCATAGCCATACCCATCCTCACCAAAAAGGTATAAAGCATAGAAACGCAAACAAAACAAAAAAAGATGCAGACCAACAATTGTAATTCTGGAAAATACCAATTGCACTAGCAAAAACCCGGCAATGCAATTTACATGTTCATCACCGTGCTGTTGCTATTGGCAAAATGAGAACGATACAATTTTTAAATCGAAACATTCTTAATAAAAAAGGGCCCTAATTAGTTAATCTCCATCTAAGATAGTTTATTATATTCTTTTTTTAACAGAGTCCTTTGGCTAATCCAGTTGGCTAAAAGTAAATCACATTTTGGCAAATAGGATTGTAAGCCGGCCCACCATGGTAAGGTAGACTCTATTAGGGCGGGTTAGGTGATGGGAGTGAGAGAGGAATAGAGTATAGTGTTTTGGAGAGGGAAGATGGGGAGATAAATGGACTTAAAGGGTACCACTCTTACACCCTCAAGTGCAAAGTCGGGGAACACAACGACCACCTGATAAATAATTGGGATCCAGCTGGTCCCCCTTAGGCCGGTTCAACACTGGGATCGCAAAAGGCAAATCGCAATCGCCTATGGAGTGTGATTGCATTTCTACTAAGCAATTGTGGCTCCATGTTGCAATGATTGCGTTTTTCGGTCTCATTCCAGAGAATGAGAATGGCGCTCTAACTAGTGTTGGGCGAACAGTGTTCGCCACTGTTCGGGTTCTGCAGAACATCACCCTGTTCGGGTGATGTTCGAGTTCGGCCGAACACCTGATGGTGTTCGGCCTTTTAAGTTCGGGTTCGCCCCGAACTTCTGTATGCCCCCGAACAGGGCCGAACAGGGCCCCTGTTCGGGCGAACAGGGCCCTGTTCGGCCGAACAGGCCGCAATACGGCCCCCCTATGGGGTCGCAGGCATAAGGGGGGAGCATGCCCCGATCGCGGGGGGGGTCGGAAATTCCCCCCACCCCCTCCGCTAGCGCTCCCCCCTCTGCCCGCTTCCCCATAAAAAAAGTTTAAATCAAGTTCAATAGTAGTGTACCTGGGCTGGTGGCATTGGCTGGCAGTGGAGTGAGGAGGAGGAGGAGTCCGAGTAGCAGAGTGACGTTGAGGCCGGGCAGCGGGCGGTTCAGCGCTAGTACCCTTGTGGTACTTCCGCCCTTTCTCTGACCTCACGTCCTCTGCATACGAGGGTACGCATCACGCGTACCCTCGTATGCGTCATCACGCAGAGGACGTGAGGTCAGAGAAAGGGCGGAAGTACCACAAGGGTACTAGCGCTGAACCGCCCGCTGCCCGGCCTCAACGTCACTCTGCTATTCGGACTCCTCCTCCTCCTCACTCCACTGCCAGCCAATGCCACCAGCCCAGGTACTATTGAACTTGATTTAAACTTTTTGTATGGGGAAGCGGGCAGAGGGGGGAGCGCTAGCGGAGGGGGTGGGGGGAATTTCCGACCCCCCCCGCGACCGGGGCATGCTCCCCCCTTATGCCTGCGACCCCATAGGGCCCCCAAAATGGGCATGTTCGGGGGTCCCATTGACTCCCATTGAGTTCGGCGTTCGGGCCGAACATGCCGAACATCTGGCCCATGTTCGGCCTGTTCGGCCCGAACCCGAACATCCAGGTGTTCGCCCAACACTAGCTCTAACTGCCAGCAAAATGTTGCACGCAGTGCACTTTTGCGATATACGCACATCACAGGCACTGCAAGGATTTACCGCAGTGCTTTGCTGAATACCGGCTATCAGCAAAGAGCAGAAACACTACCCACCAAAGCACCCCAAGAGTGAACTGGCCCTTAAGAGAACTTGATTGGTGATTACAAATTGTTGCAACCTGCAGAGTAGAACTCAGGGGTGTATTTAAAATGATTTAAATACACCCCCAAATTCTAATAATGGCCTCCTCCTCCCCATAGCCATACCCATCCTCACCAAAAAGGTATAAAGCATAGAAACGCAAAAAAAACAAAAAAAGATGCAGACCAACAATTGTAATTCTGGAAAATACCAATTGCACTAGCAAAAACCCGGAAATGCAATTTACATGTTCATCGCCGTGCTGTTGCTATTGGCAATATGGGAACGATACAATTTTTAAATCGAAACGTTCTTAATAAAAAAGGGCCCTAATTAGTTTATCTCCATCTAAGATAGTTTTTTATATTCTTTTTTTAACAGAGTCCTTTGGCTAATCCAGTTGGCTAAAAGTAAATCACATTTTGGCAAATAGGATTGTAAGCCGGCCCACCATGGTAAGGTAGACTCTATTAGGGCGGGTTAGGTGATGGGAGTGAGAGAGGAATAGAGTATAGTGTTTTGGAGAGGGAAGAGGGGGATAGGTGGTCTTAAAGGGTACCACTCTTACACCCTCAAGTGCAAAGTTGGGGAACACAACGACCACCTGATAATTAATCGGGATCCAGCTGGTCCCCCTTAGGCCGGGTTCAACACTGGGATCGCAAAAGGCAAATCACAATCGCCTAGGGAGTATGATTGCATTTCTACTAAGCAACTGTGGCTCCATGTTGCAGTGATTGCGTTTTTCGGTCTCATTCCAGATAATGAGAATGGTGTTCTAACTGCCAGCAAAATGTTGCACGCAGTGCACTTTTGCGATTTAAGCACATCACAGGCACTGCAAGGATTTACCACAGTGCTTTGCTGAATACCGGCTATCAGCAATGAGCAGAAAAACTACTTATTAAAGCACCCCAAGTGTGAACTGGCCCTTAAGAGAACTTTATTGGTGATTACAAATTGTTGCAACCTGCAGAGTAGAACTCAGGGGCGTATTTAAAATGATTTAAATATACCCCCAAATTCTAATAATGGCCTCCTCCTCCCCATAGCCATACCAATCCTCACCAAAAAGGTACAAAGCATAGAAACGCAAACAAAACAAAAAAAATGCAGGCCAACAATTGTAATTCTGGAAAATACCAATTGCACTAGCAAAAACCCGGCAATGCAATTTACATGTTCATCGCCGTGCTGTTGCTATTGGAAAAATGGGAACGATACAATTTTTAAATTGAAACGTGCTTAATAAAAAAGGGCGCTAATTAGTTAATCTCCATCTAAGAGAGTTTATTATCTTCTTTTTTTAACAGAGTCCTTTGGATAATCCAGTTGGCTAAAACTAAATCACATTTTGGCAAATAGGATTGTAAGCCGGCCCACCATGGTAAGGTAGACTCTATTAGGGCGGGTTAGGTGATGGGAGTGAGAGAGGAATAGAGTATAGCGTTTTGGAGAGGGAAGAGGGGGATAGGTGGTCTTAAAGGGTACCACTCTTACACCCTCAAGTGCAAAGTCGGGGAACACAACGACCACCTGATAAATAATTGGGATCCAGCTGGTCCCCCTTAGGCCGCTTCAACACTGGGATCGCAAAAGGCAAATCACAATCGCCTACGGAGTGTGATTGCATTTCTACTAAGCAACTGTGGCTCCATGTTGCAGTGATTGCGTTTTTCAGTCTCATTCCAGAGAATGAGAATGGTGTTCTAACTGCCAGCAAAATGTTGCACGCACTGCACTTTTGCGATTTACGCACATCACAGGCACTGCAAGGATTTACTGCAGTGCTTTGCTGAATACCGGCTATCAGCAAAGAGCAGAAACACTACCCACCAAAGCACCCTAAGAGTGAACTGGCCCTTAAGAGAACTTGATTGGTGATTACAAATTGTTGCAACCTGCAGAGTAGAACTCAGGGGTGTATTTAAAATGATTTAAATACACCCCCAAATTCTAATAATGGCCTCCTCCTCCCCATAGCCATACCCATCCTCACCAAAAAGTTATAAAGCATAGAAACGCAAAAAAAACAAAAAAAGATGCAGACCAACAATTGTAATTCTGGAAAATACCAATTGCACTAGCAAAAACCCGGCAATGCAATTTACATGTTCATCGCCGTGTTGTTGCTATTGGCAAAATGAGAACGATACAATTTTTAAATCGAAACGTTCTTAATAAAAAAGGGCCCTAATTAGTTAATCTCCATCTAAGATAGTTTATTATATTCTTTTTTTAACAGAGTCCTTTGGCTAATCCAGTTGGCTAAAAGTAAATCACATTTTGGCAAATAGGATTGTAAGCCGGCCCACCATGGTAAGGTAGACTCTATTAGGGCGGGTTAGGTGATGGGAGTGAGAGAGGAATAGAGTATAGTGTTTTGGAGAGGGAAGAGGGGGATAGGTGGTCTTAAAGGGTACCACTCTTACACCCTCAAGTGCAAAGTTGGGGAACACAACGACCACCTGATAATTAATTGGGATCCAGCTGGTCCCCCTTAGGCCGGGTTCAACACTGGGATCGCAAAAGGCAAATCACAATCGCCTAGGGAGTATGATTGCATTTCTACTAAGCAACTGTGGCTCCATGTTGCAGTGATTGCGTTTTTCGGTCTCATTCCAGATAATGAGAATGGTGTTCTAACTGCCAGCAAAATGTTGCACGCAGTGCACTTTTGCGATTTAAGCACATCACAGGCACTGCAAGGATTTACCACAGTGCTTTGCTGAATACCGGCTATCAGCAATGAGCAGAAAAACTACTTATTAAAGCACCCCAAGAGTGAACTGGCCCTTAAGAGAACTTGATTGGTGATTACAAATTGTTGCAACCTGCAGAGTAGAACTCAGGGGTGTATTTAAAATGATTTAAATACACCCCCAAATTCTAATAATGGCCTCCTCCTCCCCATAGCCATACCCATCCTCACCAAAAAGGTATAAAGCATAGAAACGCAAAAAAAACAAAAAAAGATGCAGACCAACAATTGTAATTCTGGAAAATACCAATTGCACTAGAAAAAACCCGGCAATGCAATTTACATGTTCATCGCCGTGCTGTTGCTATTGGCAAAATGAGAACGATACAATTTTTAAATCGAAACGTTCTTAATAAAAAAGGGCCCTAATTAGTTAATCTCCATCTAAGATAGTTTATTATATTCTTTTTTTAACAGAGTCCTTTGGCTAATCCAGTTGGCTAAAAGTAAATCACATTTTGGAAAATAGGATTGTAAGCCGGCCCACCATGGTAAGGTAGACTCTATTAGGGCGGGTTAGGTGATGGGAGTGAGAGAGGAATAGAGTATAGTGTTTTGGAGAGGGAAGAGGGGGATAGGTGGTCTTAAAGGGTACCACTCTTACACCCTCAAGTGCAAAGTTGGGGAACACAACGACCACCTGATAATTAATTGGGATCCAGCTGGTCCCCCTTAGGCCGGGTTCAACACTGGGATCGCAAAAGGCAAATCACAATCGCCTAGGGAGTATGATTGCATTTCTACTAAGCAACTGTGGCTCCATGTTGCAGTGATTGCGTTTTTCGGTCTCATTCCAGATAATGAGAATGGTGTTCTAACTGCCAGCAAAATGTTGCACGCAGTGCACTTTTGCGATTTAAGCACATCACAGGCACTGCAAGGATTTACCACAGTGCTTTGCTGAATACCGGCTATCAGCAATGAGCAGAAAAACTACTTATTAAAGCACCCCAAGAGTGAACTGGCCCTTAAGAGAACTTGATTGGTGATTACAAATTGTTGCAACCTGCAGAGTAGAACTCAGGGGTGTATTTAAAATGATTTAAATACACCCCCAAATTCTAATAATGGCCTCCTCCTCCCCATAGCCATTCCAATCCTCACCAAAAAGGGACAAAGCATAGAAACGCAAACAAAACAAAAAAAGATGCAGGCCAACAATTTTAATTCTGGAAAATACCAATTGCACTAGCAAAAACCCGGCAATGCAATTTACATGTTCATCGCCGTGCTGTTGCTATTGGCAAAATGGGAACGATACAATTTTTGAATCGAAACGTTCTTAATAAAAAAGGGCCCTAATTAGTTAATCTCCATCTAAGAGAGTTTATTATATTCTTTTTTTAACAGAGTCCTTTGGCTAATCCAGTTGGCTAAAAGTAAATCACATTTTGGCCAATAGGATTGTAAGCCGGCCCACCATGGTAAGGTAGACTCTATTAGGGTGGGTTAGGTGATGGGAGTGAGAGAGGAATAGAGTATAGTGTTTTGGAGAGGGAAGAGGGGGATAGGTGGTCTTAAACGGTACCACTCTTACACCCTCAAGTGCAAAGTTGGGGAACACAACGACCACCTGATAATTAATTGGGATCCAGCTGGTCCCCCTTAGGCCGGGTTCAACACAAAGGCAAATCACAATCGCCTACGGAGTATGATTGCATTTCTACTAAGCAACTGTGGCTCCATGTTGCAGTGATTGCGTTTTTCGGTCTCATTCCAGAGAATGAGAATGGTGTTCTAACTGCCAGTAAAATGTTGCACGCAGTGCACTTTTGCGATTTACGCACATCACAGGCACTGCAAGGATTTACCGCAGTGCTTTGCTGAATACCGGCTATCAGCAAAGAGCAGAAACACTACCCACCAAAGCACCCTAAGAGTGAACTGGCCCTTAAGAGAACTTGATTGGTGATTACAAATTGTTGCAACCTGCAGAGTAGAACTCAGGGGTGTATGTAAAATGATTTAAATACACCCCCAAATTCTAATAATGGCGTCCTCCTCCCCATAGCCATACCAATCCTCACCAAAAAGGTATAAAGCATAGAAACGCAACAAAAAACAAAAAAAGATGCAGACCAACAATTGTAATTCTGGAAAATACCAATTGCACTAGCAAAAACCCGGCAATGCAATGTGCATGTTCATCGCCGTGCTGTTGCTATTGGCAAAATGGGAACGATACAATTTTTAAATCGGAATGTGCTTAATAAAAAAGGGCCCTAATTAGTTAATCTCCATCTAAGATAGTTTATTATATTCTTTTTTTAACAGAGTCCTTTGGCTAATCCAGTTGGCTAAAAGTAAATCACATTTTGGCAAATAGGATTGTAAGCCGGCCCACCATGGTAAGGTAGACTTTATTAGGGCTGGTTAGGTGATGGGAGTGAGAGAGGAATAGAGTATAGTGTTTTGGAGAGGGAAGAGAGGGATAGGTGGACTTAAAAGGTACCACTCTTACACCCTCAAGTGCAAAGTCGGGGAACACAACGACCACCTGATAAATAATTGGGATCCAGCTGGTCCCCCTTAGGCCGGGTTCAACACTGGGATCGCAAAAGGCAAATCACAATCGCCTACGGAGTGTGATTGCATTTCTACTAAGCAATTGTGGCTCCATGTTGCAGTGATTGCGTTTTTCGGTCTCATTCCAGAGAATGAGAATGGTGTTCTAACTGCCAGCAAAATGTTGCACGTAGTGCACTTTTGCGATTTACACACATCACAGGCACTGCAAGGATTTACCGCAGTGCTTTGCTGAATACCGACTATCAGCAAAGAGCAGAAAAACCACTTATTAAAGCACCCCAAGTGTGAACTGGCCCTTAAGAGAACTTTATTGGTGATTACAAATTGTTGCAACCTGCAGAGTAGAACTCAGGGGCGTATTTAAAATGATTTAAATATACCCCCAAATTCTAATAATGGCCTCCTCCTCCCCATAGCCATACCAATCCTCACCAAAAAGGTACAAAGCATAGAAACGCAAACAAAAGAAAAAAAATGCAGGCCAACAATTGTAATTCTGGAAAATACCAATTGCACTAGCAAAAACCCGGCAATGCAATTTACATGTTCATCGCCGTGCTGTTGCTATTGGAAAAATGGGAACGATACAATTTTTAAATTGAAACGTGCTTAATAAAAAAGGGCGCTAATTAGTTAATCTCCATCTAAGAGAGTTTATTATCTTCTTTTTTTAACAGAGTCCTTTGGCTAATCCAGTTGGCTAAAACTAAATCACATTTTGGCAAATAGGATTGTAAGCCGGCCCACCATGGTAAGGTAGACTCTATTAGGGCGGGTTAGGTGATGGGAGTGAGAGAGGAATAGAGTATAGCGTTTTGGAGAGGGAAGAGGGGGATAGGTGGTCTTAAAGGGTACCACTCTTACACCCTCAAGTGCAAAGTCGGGGAACACAACGACCACCTGATAAATAATTGGGATCCAGCTGGTCCCCCTTAGGCCGCTTCAACACTGGGATCGCAAAAGGCAAATCACAATCGCCTAGGGAGTATGATTGCATTTCTACTAAGCAACTGTGGCTCCATGTTGCAGTGATTGCGTTTTTCGGTCTCATTCCAGAGAATGAGAATGGTGTTCTAACTGCCAGCAAAATGTTGCACGCAGAGCACTTTTGCGATTTACGCACATCACAGGCACTGCAAGGATTTACTGCAGTGCTTTGCTGAATACCGGCTATCAGCAAAGAGCAGAAACACTACCCACCAAAGCACCCTAAGAGTGAACTGGCCCTTAAGAGAACTTGATTGGTGATTACAAATTGTTGCAACCTGCAGAGTAGAACTCAGGGGCGTATTTAAAATGATTTAAATATACCCCCAAATTCTAATAATGGCCTCCTCCTCCCCATAGCCATACCAATCCTCACCAAAAAGGGACAAAGCATAGAAACGCAAACAAAACAAAAAAAGATGCAGGCCAACAATTGTAATTCTGGAAAATACCAATTGCACTAGCAAAAACCCAGCAATGCAATTTACATGTTCATCGCCGTGCTGTTGCTATTGGCAAAATGGGAACGATACAATTTTTAAATCGAAACATTCTTAATAAAAAAGGGCCCTAATTAGTTAATCTCCATCTAAGATAGTTTATTATATTCTTTTTTTAACAGAGTCCTTTGGCTAATCCAGTTGGCTAAAAGTAAATCATATTTTGGCAAATAGGATTGTAAGCCGGCCCACCATGGTAAGGTAGACTCTATTAGGGCGGGTTAGGTGATGGGAGTGAGAGAGGAATAGAGTATAGTGTTTTGGAGAGGGAAGAGGGGGATAGGTGGACTTAAAGGGTACCACTATTACACCCTCAAGTGCAAAGTCGGGGAACACAACGACCACCTGATAAATAATTGGGATCCAGCTGGTCCCCCTTAGGCCGGGTTCAACACTGGGATCGCAAAAGGCAAATCACAATCGCCTACGGAGTGTGATTGCATTTCTACTAAGCAACTGTGGCTCCATGTTGCAGTGATTGCGTTTTTCGGTCTCATTCCAGAGAATGAGAATGGTGTTCTAACTGCCAGCAAAATGTTGCATGCAGTGCACTTTTGCGATTCACGCACATCACAGGCACTGCAAGGATTTACCGCAGTGCTTTGCTGAATACAGGCTATCAGCAAAGAGCAGAAACACTACCCACCAAAGCACCCTAAGAGTGAACTGGCCCTTAAGAGAACTTGATTGGTGATTACAAATTGTTGCAACCTGCAGAGTAGAACTCAGGGGTGTATTTAA